>NC_090933.1:409211335-409813835 GCF_040938575.1 Ambystoma mexicanum | reverse complement strand
GGAGGTCGTGTTATCACGTTCCTCGTCACTGTCGGTGGTAGCAGCGGCGGGTGAAGACCCGGCCTTCGACATAGCGTAGGCCGCCCACCTCTTGACCCTACGGTCCTTTAGAGTCTTTGGCTTTAGAAGCCGACAAGCCGAGCAACCCTCCTCTTTGTGATCGAGGGGCAAGCAGCGGTTACACCGTGAATGCTTGTCCTTCCAAGTAAACTTGCCCTTACAAAGTGGGCAAAACCTAAAGGGTGTCCTCTCCATAGCCGAGGCAATAAACCCTGATAACTACCCCAAGGGAAAGGAAGGGGAAAAGGAAAGGTATTCTCAGAAAAAGAATCAGAGATGTCCCACGACCCCACTCTCCCTACTGTATTTGGCCTGCGAGGCCAGGCCACGTGTTCGGCAACGCCGAAGGATCTCCTCCGCTCGTCCCCTCCGTCGAAGATCTTGCTCGGCGGAGAAAGCTTCACAACTGCATCGAGGGAGGGATCGATATATTAAATCTTTAAACAGGAAAAAACGACCAAAGGTCGAGGAGATGGAATCTGCAATGTCTCTCAAGGAGCTCTGCGTAAAGGCGACCAGTAGCTGGGCGGAAAAAAACAATCTGCGGGACCTCGACGCGTGAGGGATTGTGGGTACAACACACGTCACTATAGGGATAGTATTTCAGACACGCCCTGTCGACGTCCCTTTTCGACTACGAAAAACAAAATGCAATACTCCGCAGTGACCACTGGATGTCGGACCTATGCACAGCATGTGATTCTAAGCAGATTAACAAGCATCAGAAATATGTATATGATATGTTTCTAATGCTGTACAATTGTTTGAGTTCACTGACCAACCACAAGACGGTTTTCTAGATCTATCTGTCACCAACCCCTTTCACCAGGTCGAAGAGCATTCCATTCTGTCTCGCTCCCGAGCCCCAGCTTTGTGCTCTTTGCGGCACAGTATCAGCCACATGTAAACCATGGACACATTCAGACCACCAAATATAGCATCTTGGGTGAAAGATGACTGACAGGGCATGGGGCTTGACCCTGTCAAGGGGAACAAGCACCCCTCCCGACCTGGGATAGGTGGCCTATAAGGGCATATGCCAAAGCTGATTTTACTCTAGAGGCGGGGGAAGGTGTTGGGGGAGGTGGGCAATCCTTGAACCCCCCTCTGGACCCCCACCCGAGTGTGACCTGTTGGTTCATGTGGGAACCACTAATCTCCCAATGCCTACAGCCTTTTCATTTTCAGGACTGCGAGATCCAAAATCCATAGCAGTGGCAACCAAACAAGTCAAAAAGAGGTAAAGGGATGCAGACCAAGAAGCTCCCGTGCAGAGTAACTTCAAACTTACTGGCACGAATTTCAGCATCCCAGCAAAGAAGGAAAGCAAGATGACAGATGAACACCAACCTCACCGGAATGGTGAGACTTTGCGAACACTGACATACGCAAAAGGGGCGAGGTCGAACACGGTTTTGAAACCTGTGCACTGTCGTAGCCTAGCCCTGGGGAAAATGTTAGGGTTAGATTGGCCTGAGCAATCAGGTGAAGCAGGGAGCCAAATTGGAAGGGGCAGGTGCCACAGTAAAAAAAGGACACATGTATAAAAAGCCAACAAAAAGCTGACGGAGTTCGGGTGATGGCAGGAGGTGTGGTGGTGGACTGAGACAAGGAGGAAGGGGGAACGGAGCACTGAGAAGTCTTTTGAGCTCTTGGATGCAAGTGCAGGCAAGACATTGGATGTGAGAAAGCGTGTTACCAGGTATGAAAGGGTGAAGTTGTGGTTGTGAAAGTGTATGTTAGAGGGAGTGGAAGTAGAGAGGGTTTGGGAGAAAGGAGAGAGTAATTAGAGGAAGGTGAGATTCCCAGAGAGAGGGAGTGAAAGGGAGAAGAGATAGGTGTAGAAGTGGACTTACAAACAGGAAATAGGAGGACAGCGCGAGAGAGGAGTAGTGTAAGACGACTGAAGTGACAGACGAGGAAGAAAAGGGAGTTTGGAAAGAGTAGCAGAAGCAGGGGGGTTGAGAAAAAACAGGTGCAGAGAGAGACAGGAAGGAATAGGAGAGAAAAGGAGTGACAGGTAAAGAGAATAACTATGAAGATCAGATGTGGAGAAGGAGGAGGAATAGGAGAACAAAGGGGAGCAGGCCTCCAGATCAGGTTCTTAACAGGCCTTTACGCCTGACATTCTTGTAAATACGACAGCTATATTATTTTCCTGTGTAAATGTACACAAGTTTAGAGCAGAGGGTAGTGCAAAGGTCAGGTTACTTGACAGAAACCAGAATGCTTCTTTTGATTTTTATCTACATGGATGTAATTGCAAGCCATGGAGAAAAGCCTCAAACAGAATGTATTTCTCTGAAGCCTTTAAAAAAAGAAACTGCACACAGTGATAAAAGGAAGGGTTTCTTTCCATTGTGTGTACATGCTCAAGGACCAAACGGAAGCACTGTGCATGTTTATTTTCCTGGCATTTTAGGATTGTATAATTAATAAAAATGGAAAACTAAATTGGAATTGAGAATTAATATTTTATAACAAATTATGCTTTTTTCCACTGTAAGCAAACCAGTATTACACAATTGTATTTTTCAGAGGTCCTGTGCTGTGTGCATAATAATGTGGAGGCAGAATATTTTTACACTTATATTTACTTTACACTGTAATTATAAAAACAGTGTGTAAAATGATGAGTATGCACTGTCTAGTTTACATCCATTCAACTTTGCAGTCAATGGGGTACATTACTATAAACGGTCAGTGGCAGCGGAGTCTTTGCTCAAGGGTGAGTGATTGTCATTACACCAATCACAGGTGTTATAGCCTCTTAAATCTTCAAGACTACAATTAAAACATCCAAAACCTGACTAATCAGGAAGTGCAAGCGCTGTAAAAAAACAAACAGATGAAAGTTACATTTGTAATTTGAATAGAAACTCTGCAAAACCTGTCCCTGTGATAATCCAGATATGTATTTAACTTTATGTAGCACTTCATACATTGTTCGTCCAACATCTAGGCACGGTGAATATTATACCTCAGTCAATACTCAGTTTACCGACCTCTGAAGGATGTTAGCCAATAAGATAACTTAGCCGGTTGAGTGCTCGTTGCTGCGATCTGTGTGTGATCTGTATGTTGCCAGTTCGAATCCCGGCAAGGCCAACTCACCCTTTCATCCTTTCGAGGTTGCTAAAGGAGTACCAGCTTGGGTTTGAGGATAATTGTGATAAATATGTTCAATACAGCGCTTTGCCAAAAGTGCTATATAATTAACCATTTGACAATGAGATTAGCTATAGAATTTAGCACAGAGTCCTTGCCTCTCTGCACTGTTGTATCATAACATTGGCATACCATTAGGTAGTAATGCCTCCAGGAAATGAGGACTTTCATTAAACATCAAAAGACAATTCTGCTATCGAAACTCAAAACACACAATACAATTCATGTTTGCTTTACTATTCAATTGGCTAGGTTTTTGTGTGTTCAACATTTAAATAGGAGAGACCAAATGGCCAGACCTTAGAGAAATAATGAAAGATGTATTCTGTCATAATGCAGAAAGCTGCTGTATGGTAACGATTTCCATATCATTTTTGCACAAGTCGACTGGATGTCGCATACATTTTACTCTCTTGCAAAGGAGAAAAGTCATTTTTACTCTCAAAGTTTAAAAATAGGGAGTAAAATACTCCCACCTCAAAATAATATCTGGAGCACTGGGGGAGAGACATAAGAAGGGCAGGGATAAGAGAAGGAGAGAAAGAGAGAAAGAGCAGCAGAGTTTGAGGGGGTAGGCACCTTCTTAAAATCATTGATCAAATTGTGGGGCATCATAGGATTAGGGAGCCATTTCAAAGTACCAGAGGGTAAACAAGGCTACGGCCTTTAGACCATCACCAACAGCATACGCTATATTAGACAGTATTGATTACCGATCAATAATTACATTTCATCACAGGGGGAAAAAAAAGAAGCCTGGGCTAAGATGGAGGAAACCCATGGAGGTTGAGGGATCTCCCTTGGAGAAACCAGTCTGTAGTCTAATAAATCAAAAATAAAACCCTTGAAGTGTTTTCCTGAATTAGCAGAATTATTCAAGCCATTCATGACATTACACTGGCCTACAGTGTGACAAGAAAGCTTGAATTGATGTAATGATGCTGGTTGGCAATGCCTTACAGAATACGACTGGATTTTGTAGACCTAGGATAACTGCTTCACAGTGTGGTTTTGAGTTTAGATGAGGGAAATAGGATAATTAACAGACAGCTAGACTGTTTGTTTTCTTTACAGGATTTTTGGGGTGTCTATACTTAAGTGCCTGGATGGAATAGCACTAGGGAAGGTGGTGTATGCATTGAGGGTCTCTGCATTCATGTGGGTGCAGAGGATGAGGATACCCATCAAGGCTCTCTCAGGTCTTGGTTTACTTCACAGAAGACAGACACAGCAAAAATATAATATGGTATAATAAGGGTGCGCGTGTGGTAGGAGAATGGAGAGCCAGTGACCGTAATTAGATAGTTAAGAACACAGAAGGGTAATACAACATACTACAGAAAAAGAAACCCCATAAGTACAAATGGGCAAAAGTACTGAAGACAAAGGATGGAAGGTTGGCTAACAAAATGGAAGCAACCACTACACAATGATCTATTTATGTCCCCCAAAATGCCTCAGCATGTGGACTTGGTACAGTTAGTGCTGTCAACGCAGGGAAAACACCAAGGCTCAAGAAATTAGGTACCAGCACCATTGACAAATAAAAATGAGATTCTGAGGTAGAAAACTCATTACCCAGGCTAACAAAATGTTGGTGATTGACTCTGCAAATAGTAGTGTTTTTATGAAATATTGTATCCCATGATGGGGGCTATTTCTAAGAATTATAATAAGAAGAATTTTTAGCACATAGCACAAATAGCACATATTTACATAAATTATTATTATTACCCAATCGAAATTGGTACTCATTTTATCGACCTTGGATAAATGAAAGCTGAGTCGACCTTGCCTGGGATTTGAACCTGCGACCTGCAGTTCAAACGGATCACAGCAACAAGCGCTTAACACGCTGAGCCATTTTACCGGCAATACATTTGTATACTTATTGCAAAAAAGGAAACACACACCGAATATCAGAAACACAAATATGTACCACACGCTCCATTCTCTTACCACACGTTTGTGAGTGAGATGCCTTTGTTCAATACAATTGTATAAAGGAACAGACTAAAGGAAAAGCAAAGTGTGTGATGTTAGGGGTAATTGCACTGAACAGTATCAGATGAAGGCCTTTTGGTTGACACTGACGTTACACCACATATTGGAGGTCCCTTAATCTATGCTGTGTTGCAACATAACCCAGTACGTTGGAAAGAACATAGTAATGCTCACTATACAATGAAATATACATAAAAATGAACTCTCGCTGCAACAATGTAGGCCAGTATGGCCATGTAAGTACACTCATGTTGGTTTTGGACATTGTGACAAATCGAGGGAATTTGTCCCTCCTCCCCAGGGGGAGCCCACCCTGCGAGGGTAGGGAGGTGAGCCCACTCCACAATACCCTTCCTAGGGGTAGAGGCAAGTGGAACCTCACCGGGAGAGACTTCCCCCACACTCCCTTAGGGGACAAGGACTCCCTTTCCCAAGAGCAACTCCCTAAAGCCGGACATACTGTGACCTACATGGGATGCTTTAAAATACCGGAAACTGTGAAGAACCTAGACTGGGACGAAGAAACTCCTAATAGATGCGGTTATCTTATGTACCTTTAAATCAGAATATCCAATCCACTTGGACGAGTACATTGATGTGAGTGCACAGAGACATGAGAGAGAAGAGAGAGAGAGGGAGGAATGCCTACGTAAGCCAGGGAAGGCCCCAAACTGCGTAACACCTGGAGAAGACAGAAACCAGAAAGCCCACAAGTTGCAAACTTGTTCAATATTGCAGAACGGGACGCCAGAGCAACAGCAGACCCTTAGTACGAGAAACCGAGAGATTAGAAGCCCAGGAGGAGGTGGTGAGACCACAAATGAGAATCCGTGGTGGACAGATGGTCCACAAACCATTGCAGATACCACAGGTAATAGAGGGTCACATGGTGTCCACTGCAAGGAAAGGCGAGCGCGTGAGCAGGGAGATGCCAAAGAAGAGAAGGTGCCAGCGGTCTATGACCAGGGAGAAGGACCCCAGGGAAGAAGGCTCCCAGAGACATTCTCCTTCAAGAACAATGGTAACGGGGAGAACGGGAAGCCCCACCGAAATGATTATATCACTCAAGCAACTAGTCTCAGTAAGAGCTACGAAACAGAGTTAGCCTGGAATCAAATGAACTCTAAATGTTGTGAAAGAAGAGATATAATTATTGAAAAGCTGACTAATGAGAGACAAGAACAGTGCATAATAAAACCCTGGGGAAAAAGGAAAAGTAACTCGATATTCAATACAAGAAGAATACAATACCAAAGAGAAAGAAAGAGATGAGCCAGAGTTTAGAGGAACTAGGCAATTGAGCCACATACAAGGTCAGGTAGAGCAAAACAAGCTGAACTGTAATTACTCTGAGGGGTCAGATTAGCAAGACAGACAATTAGGTAGAGATTTCTCACAAGTAGACATTTTATTAAATAAGGGTGAGATAAACGCCTCACTTCCCTTTACCCAACGAGGATTTCCCTACCTGTCAAACTAAGACTAAAGGAAACACTCTAATATCAAAAGGTATCTGTCCCTCACACTTATACATACAACAAAATCATACAGGTATCATATGGCCGTTTAAACTCCATAAAATAAATATATACAAACAGAAACATTGTAAACATGTATCCTTGTAACCAGGGTCGGATCCCATTCCACAGGATTCATTTAGGATATTTCAAACTAAAGTACAAATCAACAAAGTGCTTTTCAATAGCCAAGTTTTGCTCCAAATACAACACACAGTTCTTTTCACTCCATAAGTCCTTCACTTGGCGCATCTTATTGCTAAACAGGATTTATCACTCTTCAAAATGATTGTCAAAGTTTCCACAAGCTCTAGTTTGATAAACCAAAAAGACTGTCTTCACCCTTCAATGTAATTTTTCTTCTTTGAAAAACAACCACTTTCACAGTTCTTCATAAACAAAGTTTTGTCAGAATGGTTTTACAAGAGTTCATCATAACACATTAGTGGACTTTCCATTTTTTACCACCACAACCTTCTACCACACTTCAGTATTTCAAATTGTCCTCTTCCTGGTGCATTCGCCAGCCAGGACTAACCATAAAGTGCCCCATTCCTGGAATACTCGCCTGCCAGAATAAAACAACTACTACTACTAGTAGTAGTATTCTGTGGTGAGGTTTGCTTCAGACTTTCCACACTTGAAATCCTCAATGGGGAAAGTAAGTCAGTCAAAAACCAAAAAGGGTTTATATAACTTCTTTCATAAGGATACAGCAGACATTGACAATGTCTTTCGCGCTGATTAATTTGCCACAGGCAATGCAGATTACATTTCTCTTCCTCTTTATGATTCACATAAGGAAGGCATTACTCCTGCCATCCTTGGTTTCCTTCTACGCCACCATTTAACTGCTTGTAATACAGTTTACAATGTTTCCTTTCCAGGTATCCCTTATTAGGAAAGTGATATCCTTTTCATTTATAATTGCCTTTCCTTGGCTTAGGCAATACTGATTAAAATCTTTTACAAGTGATCTTCCTTTTTGTAAATCACATTCACTTTATTTGAATATGCTTCTCTTTTGGCGTGGGCAATGGTAGTTACAATATTCTTTTATACTTTGGTTAAATATTGTCCCCTTTTGGCTTTGAAAATGGTGGTTACAATATTCTTTACCTCGATCTCTCTTAAGATAAGAGTTGCGTCCAAATTGTTTCAATTCAATAGTTCAGTATTCAAAAGCTTTTTCTGAAGCCAACGGTCTGTTTCGGAGCACCCCTGGGTTACCTGACAAAAGCCAACCCACTGGTCTTTCCATGTGTCTCGGCTGGACCTGCTTCTTCTGTTTCTTCTTTTGTCGCATTTGCACAGGTGGTACGACAGCTCTGTTAATTTTACTGTTGCTCGCGCCTCCTGTAGTTGGAGCTCTTTCCGCTTCACTCTGGTGAACGCCACACACCGTAGCCACATGAAGGATCAGGCGAGCGTCTCTCCCCCTCGGGACAGTTAGTTTCCGTACCACTTCCCGATGCGCATTCCCTGCAATCTACAGGGCTCCCAACCCCTGCCACTGTCTCGACACAGCATCCTGCTTCCAACACAGCGGCATCTCAGTCTCCTCAGTCTTCATCCTGCTTCTGCTGCTTACACTGCTTGGTCTTAATGAACCACACCCGAAGGGATTTAAAATTTGTAAAGGTCCCGCTCAGGTGTGGGTCATTATAACCACAAGACCGCACACTACAGTTCTGTAACTCTAAGCCCTTCTTCCTTGTCTTAGTACTAAGTGCATTACTACAAGTCCCTAATGTTCTTATTCATTTTAACATGGTTTAACTCACTCTGTTTAAATGAATTATAAAATGTACCTTCGGGGGAATTCATTTAAAGGGATTAATGGTTGGGTCTTTGTTTTATAATTCAAACCTAAGATAGAATTATAACCATCAGAAGTAGTTATATTACCTCCTTGACCTTGATTACCAGAAGGATTTTCACAACTGACATTTTTGGGTAATTTTGTGAAGGGGAGCCTTACTATGACAAGACGCTATTAGGTATTCGGGCATTTGAGAAATGTCATCCTCAGGAGAGGATAAATACTGTGTCTCTCCTAACTGAGTCATCCTATTCCCCTGGTGGCCTTCTCCTCTCAAGTGATCCACCCGGCTAATACCACCACCAGGGTTAGGATCAGGTAGCGGCTGCCTTCCCCTGGCCACCTGTGAGGAGATTTTAGGCTGGGGTTCTGGGAAGACTCAGTAGGATTAATCACATTAAATGGGAGGGAAATCCCACCAGAGAAGTCATACCTTCCCAGGACACGGTGAGATCAACAGCCAAGAATATAGATCTTATAAGAGATCCCGAAAAAGGATTCCTAAAGAGGAGAGAAAACTCAGTAGCCCATTTGAAGAACTTAAGAGACTGATCCAAGAAGTTACACGAGACTTCTTGCAGATTATATATTAAAGGGAATATATAGACTGGTACTATAAGTACCCCCTCAGGAGAAGGGAGTCATGCTTATGATCCAAGTGAGTTTTCATAGTGGTAGGGTCAGTAAGGGTAGCTTTGGACAGCAGACCTATTTCTTTGGACATTCACGAATGACTGACAAGACCCTTAGTTGGTAACATAGGTAGGGATCACCCATAGTGATAGGGAAAATTAGGCCATATAGTTTTACTTTAATAAAATATCATATACCATGTCTACTGACAGTGTCTCCTACTTCTGACTAGCCACACCATATAATGGTAGTAATAAATGTCATGTCAATGTCAGATAGTACATACATGCTGCTTACACCAATGAGGCCCCCATCAATAACAAGCCCACGCCTGATCGGTCTGCATCCACCCGCACATTCATACAATATACACAATGTATCATTCACACATGCACCCAACTATACAACATACACTGTATTCCAGGCACACCCAAAACAACAGACAACATATTATCAGAGTATCACACTATTGCCCTCTATGAGTGCCGGGTATGCTACATTAATTAGAAAGAACGTACATATCCATAGCAGCCTGTCCTACCCTTTTGTTCTCCAACTACATTCACCTTTCCCACAGACTATCCTAGACATGGCCACATCTGGGCTCCTGCCTTGGCCCAAATTACTATTTTGGAGTTTGCCCCGCAGAAAATTTGAAAGTAACCCAGTTTCAAAAAAATGCTATTTATTTTAATTTTATTTTATTTAGCACTTATAGCAGCGCACCAAACCCTCAGGTATCAGGGCGCTAGTTACATTAAGTGCAAAGTGCAAGCCCACGTATATATTACAGCCACGTCTCATGGTACGGCGGCTCCAGTAGGCATACAGATACAGGTGTGTTAAAGCTAGGGTAAATGCATAGTCCAGCACAGCCACGTCTCATGGTATGAGGGCTACAATAGGCATACAGATACAGGTGAGTCAAAGTTAAGGTAAATGCATAGTCCAGCACAGCCACGCTTCATAGTATGGGGGCTATGTCGGGTCACAGTTGAGGTGTGTGGAAAAGTCAATTGTTTGCAATACGGTAACCAAGGTGCATTTGGGGAGGCAGGAAGGACGGCTAGTAACTGGTAAAAGCTGCACCTCTAGGGATGAGGGGCTTAATTGGGAAACAACTATGTGAGTAAGGCATCCAGAGGTTGCAAGTGCTAAGCATAAGTAGGAATACAAAGGGGGAGAACGGAGGATGCAGAGCGATAGAGTGAGCAATTAACAGGTGGGCAGTAAAGAAGTCCACGCCCTGTGAATGCAGTGTGCAAAGAGCATGAAAAGCAAAACACTGCATAGCATAAGTTCGTCCACATGAGTTGGAGAGCGAGATGAGGCCCACAGTACAGTGCAGTTAACCTCCTTACCTTAGTATCGAAGAGGTGGTGTTAGAGACAAGTATGGTGGCAACGCGGCATATCCCGTTGCCGGACAAGGCCAGACAAGGGCCTTAAGTTGGGGCATGGTTTAACTTGGCAGCTGGAGCACACCTCAAATCCATCATGCAGGCAAACACCTCTTGCTCCTGTAATCTGCTTCTCACAGACAATCAGTGTTATGCCAAAAATGCTTAGAACACACCATACTTTCCACAAAGCTAATATATGCTCGACCTTAATACATCCAAACGCATCCAAGCTATTACAAAACATTTCTTCCCCTTTCTACATCGCTCCATCCATAAATGTGTGGCATTTCACCCACTTTCCTGTCCTCGATCGTCTCCCTACTCCTCAGAAGACTAATGTTTCACTACCCATGGTGGGGGCACAATATGCCAAACACTTGTCAAGCCAGGTACTCTGATACCACAACAGTGGTGACTTTGCACACTATAGAAGTCTTGCAAACATAATATACATACACACCAACAAACTTTTTTTTGTTCTTACTTGCAGCCCCGTTTCAGACACCTGATGCCGACTTAGTCTTACACCAGCACCTACGGTGACCCCATAACCCCCACGCAGCACGCAAACAGGAACCAGGAAGCTGGGAGAGCTTCCTAGTTCCTGCACATGGGCAGTGGAGCCAACATACCAACATCTTGCTGTTCCAGGCCATGCTAAGGTGCAGAGAGGTGCACAAGCATCGCTTTGGCACATTTGGCCCTGCGGTTAACCAGCCTGCATCCCCAATTTTTATTTTATGTTTATTATTTATTGTGCATTTGTAAGGCGCTTATACAGCAAGTGAATTATGATTCACAGCGCCCACAGGGCAACGGGGAAGGAACATGGGAATGAAATGCAAATATAACAATGAAAGATAGAGGCGATACTACTAGGCCTTGTGAGCATTCGGAACGTGCAAGTGCAGAAAGAGAGAAGGGATGGGGGTGATGGGGTTCAGTGTTAGAGGTACCACAGGGAGGAAGCACTAGGGAGTAAGCAGCTGTTAAGTGAATTGGTGAGAGTGGCCAACTGCCAATAAATAATTACGTGAAGGCCTGTGATAGCACAGGCCAGTGGGTGCCAAGGCAAGGGCTAGGAGCATGCGAGGCTGAAAGCGACTGGGTGTGTGAGGCTAGGACCTATGTGTATATATAAGGGCCCTGGTCACCAATCTCAGTGACTGTGGGATTTAGCAGAGGAGGGAGTAAGGGAAGAAGGAGGTGAAAAGCAAGGCCTTGAGGAGCTCCTGGAATTTGAGGAGATCTGGCTCAAGACGAATAGGAAGGAGGATGGTGTTCCATAGGAGGAAACCAGCCGAAGAAAGATTGGCCACCAGCTCGCTGTTTAGACAGGCGCATGACAGAGTTGGTGCCGGAGGAACGTAGAGATATGGAGGGAGAGTATTCAGTGAGAGTCAGTTGTAGATAGTGTGGTCCCCGGCCCCAGACAGCCTTATGGATGATGCAGAGGAATATTAATTTGATCCTTGCAATACCCGGGAGCCTGTGGAGAGATTTTAGTGCTGGAGAGATGCACTCCGTGGGCTTGGTAAGATGTTATTACATCGGCAGACTTATTTTCACTTTTTTTTGTTGGCAAAAACCTTTGACCGAAAAACTCAACAAAAAATATAGGGGGTGGGTGGGGAAGGGCATATAAGGGTTAAGGCAGTGTGGGGTACAGGGGACTACAAAATAGGGAAGGGTGGCTTGGAAGGCGACCCCCCCCAAACATACAAAAAATCTGATTTGTTTATTTCAGCTGAAAATTTTCAGCAAAAAACTTAGCGGAAAAAACCTGGCGATGTAAGAATATAGAACCCCGGAAAAGAGGCCAAGGATAAGTCTTGCAGCCCTATCCTAGATTAGCTGGAGGGATAGTAGAGAAGAAGAGGGAAGATTAAGGAAGAGGCTATTACAGTAGTCTAGCTAGAGAGAACCAGTGCTCTAGAGACATTGAGCTTCTGGGGGAAATTGAGGAAAGGAAGGATTCCATTGAGGACGTGGAGTTGAAAGTGGGCCTTCTTGGCAAGGTCCTGAATGTGAGGGAGGAAGGAAAGAGGAGTCGAAGAGGACTCCAAGGTTTCTGGCTTCAGATGAAGGAGAAGAGCCCATAGAGGGTGGCCAGAGTGAGGGGAAGAAAGAAGGATGAGGAGTCCCAATGGGAAGAATCTCAGTCTAGCTGGCATTGAGGCAGAGATCGTTGGAGGCACACCAGGACTAGATGGCGGATAGGCAGTCAGGAATGATGGAGGAAGTAAGGAGAGGACCAGAGGGAAGTTTGAAGATGAGTTGTGTGTCATCTGCCAACACTGGAAGTTAGGGGAAAAGGTGGAAATTAGGTGTGCGAGCGGAGCAAGATAGATGTTAAAGAGCCAGGGAGAAAGGTTGGAGCCCTGGGGGACGCCACAGGTGGAGATAGAGATGGGGAGCAAAAAGAGCCCAGAATAACCTGGGAGCGACGGTCATTGAGGAAGGTCAGCCAGTCCAGTGCCCGCTCTGAGATACCAAGGGTATTGTGGAGCCGTTTTATGAGGATGGAGTGGTTGACCATGTCAAATGCAGAGGAGAGATCAAGTAGAATGAGAACAGCTGGAGAGTTTGAATCAAGAGATGCGAGCCGTGCAAGGCTAGGGAACACCCAGTGGCCTTGCAAGGGTCATGTGACTTGCACACTGGGGAATGTGACGAATCTTGGCAATTCCTCCCTTCTCCCCAGGGGGGTGGGGGGGCCCTGTGAGGCTAGGGAGGTAAGCCTGCACCGCAAGACTCTACCTAGGCGTCTGGGCAAGTAGGACCTCACTCGTAGGGACTCTCCTCTCTGGTACAAGTACTCCTAGTCGAACAACGACCTCCCTGAACGGACATTGTCTACCTACATGAGACTTGAAAGAACGGTTTGTTCTCAGATTTTGTCATGATGCCTACCCCCGGGGACCCAGATCACGTCCAACAACCCCAGAAGCAGTCATCAAGTTATCCTAAGCAAGCCCAACAACCCCTGCTAGGGGCTATTTGAGTCCAGTCCTGGCGCCTATGGCGCCCGGTTCATATGGAGAGTCAGTCCTGGTGCCATAGGTGCCAGGCTCATAGATTAAAACTTACCTGATGCAGACCATGCTGCAAACCTACCTGATGCAGACCATGCTGCAAGAGCTCCAAGCCAAAAGAGGCTTGGAAGGGACTACTTTACTTAGGGACTATTTTTTTACTCGGGTGGGGCTGGGGAGGAATACTTACCTGGGACTACTTTGGAGGCTATTTAAACCACGCCCGAAGAGCAGCACACGCTTCGCGATATTCTGCATCCAGCAGCGTAACGCTCACCGGGCCTGCAAGTCTGCATCCAGCCTTCTGCCACGCCTGCCTCGAGTTTGGAGCTCCTAGAAAAAGGGAGAAAGAAGGAGAAAAGGTTAGAACAAGAGCAATACCTTTAATCCTTACCTGAATTCCCGATCCATCGTGCCTTCGAGCTGGAAGAAAGAAGTTATTTTATGCGCATCGCCTCGCCTGCTGCAGCACCGCGCTGAACTCACCGGCCTTCGCAGCATCTTCACATTCCACTGCATCCTCCTGCATGTTCCCGCTGCACTCCGGCACCTAAGGAGAAGACAAGAACAGCAAGGTGAGCCAAGGGAATACACAGAGGAATATTAGTTACCCCCATAGACTTACCTGATTTTACCGCCGGGGGTACTATTCCTCTTCACGGGTCGGCGCAGCTTCTACTGCATCTTCGCCGAACCCCGGCCCCTAAGGGGAAACAAAAGGACAGCAAGGTGAAACAAAGGGACTAACAAGGGGAACCCTCCTCACCACAATAGACTTACCTGATTTTACCGCCAGAGGTATTATTCCCCAAGACTTTCTCTCAGCGCCTGAATAAGGGAGAAAGCAACAGGTTACATATTGACATTATTTTATCGAACTGTGTTGGAAAATACAAATCCTTACCAGAATACTACCGGTTGCCACGAGGAACTCTTCATTAGGGTCAAGCTGCAACCTGCAAGGAATCGGACAAGAGTGAGAGTCAGGCATTTGAACTCTTATGAACTTTATACTTACGGCGTCTTGCCGGGAATCTTGGAGTCAATATTGTTCTGGAACTCACCAATTCCTTCGAGCCAGTGAACTCCACAGGTGGTTAATTCCCTTTCTCCATTTGCAGAAGAATATTCCAACGGGCCAAGCAAATGAAGCTAGGTGGGCCAGTCCAGTCCGTCATCTCGGCCCTACGCGTCACATTGGTGGAGACCGCAGCTGTCCAGTTCCGATCGACGCCTCTGTGGGAGCCAGGTGAGCGTAACAGATTTTAACTATAAATACCAGCAATCCTCCACCTTGTGGACTTCAGATAATGCTGACTTTCATCTCAACGCTGCCGTGAAGTAAGGACGACAAACCTTTTTTGATTGTGATGACTTCCTTAAACGGTTCCATGTGTTAGAATCGCGGCAAAAATTGCTGTGGTTACAAAATATCGCGGCAAAAATGCTGTGGTTTTGACGCCGCAATCCGTATAAAGGATGCGGGGGACACCCCCACAACCCCTAGACCCACTATACCATTTAAGGGGAGCGGGGGACACCCCTGCATCCCCCCGCTCCCCTTAAAAGGTATAACGGGGTTCACCTATACCGGGTCAAACCACAGCATTTTTGCCGCTATTTTTTGTATAAGCGACATTTTTGCCGCAATTTTATCACTGCATACCCCTTAAACATAGTAATAACTGAATGGAGAGAGATCTCGGACGCTGTGCGCGGCTCCTACAGAGGGAGGAGAATCATTGATATACAGAGGTGAGCCTCTGTAGACACGTTCTGAAGGGACAGAGCTATGCGGAGCCGCACAGCCAGCAATGGCGGAGCAAGAGCGAGATCCACTAACAGGAGGCTACGGAGCGCATACGCTGACCGAGCAAGAGGCACCAGTCAGGAAAGGATCCTAGAAAGGAAGCAAACCGTCTTCCCTGGTGTCACAACCACTAGAGCACAGTGGTGGGCCAGACACCCAGCAACCAACACTGGGACCAGGAAAAAGAAAGGAGCCCAAGTCCCTGAGCTCCACAAGACAAGTGCCAGTAGTAACGAGACAAGCACAAACAGGGAAGTAAACGCTCCCACCGTGAGGACGCCAGCGAGGCCTGTAAACTCTGGTGTCAAAGACTTCCAAAGCTATTTAAGCTACGAGAAGCAGAAAACTGGAAAGGGCACAAGACACATGTAATACGGGGTGAGAGAGATCTGAATATTGCATATTAAGGCTGGATAAGCCACCAAGAGCGTGAAAGCCAGCGAGAGCAGAACAGGCATGCGACCCAAATAAATCAGAGTGAAAGACATCAGAATACTGTATATGAAGGCCGGGGAAGGCGTCAATAGTATAAGAAACAGAGAATTGTGTGAGCATACGTCCTGTGAATCAGGGAGTGGAAGGGATACGTGTGCTTCGTATCAAGGCTTGGGAAGCCGACAAATGTAAGATTAATTGGACTGAGAGCCAATAACCCTACCAAAGAGCCACAGGACTTTGGAGAGTTCAAGTGCCACAAAGGTGGGATATAGAAAAGTATATGCAAAGTGATCCTGGAGGGATTTAACCTGGTAAAAAGATGAAGTGATCCTGGAGGGATTTAACCAGTGGTAAAAATGTGTCTTTTCCCATAGAGGGGGAAGAGGGAACTATCTAAATACATTAATAATTTTAAACGACAACTACACACGAGGACTGTGCACTGTGTAAAGACATTCCAACAGAACATTGACACTGTTACTGAGTCCTCTAAGAGTTAAGCCAGGCAGAAGCCATTCTGAGGCTGTTGTGCAAGCCTCCTTTTCTTTTTAGTTAGGTCTTCTAAAGAGGTAGGGCCAGTTAGTCAATAGGAATTTGCACTAAGCACTCCTTATCTTAAACTACGAAGAGCACCCTTAGTCTTTATTTTAGAGGTTAGTGACTTTCCCTCAGAGTGATAGGGCCAGTTAGGCATTTTTCTTTTTATTTGAATAAATCAATCTACACCATGACCTATTGTAGTCTGAGTCCTTCTTCTGGTTCGCCAGAGGAACTATATTTTTTAAAGGGAAACCACGTATCCCATTAGACAAAGGCCAGCCCACGAGCACATCCTCTGTTGCAGCAATCAACTGAGAACATGCTCAGTGTTTTCACTGGGCTGGATTTGCGCCTCCATATTGGGTGGCAGACTGGCCATTATGGATGAGCCGCCCCAGCTCCCAAACTAGGAAGAGAGTGGAATAATGCCTTTACTTTCATCATCATACCACTTACTTTTATTCAGCATTTTAACCTTCAAGTTATAAAATACAATTCATACAAAAAGAATACAAATGTAAAAATATTCTCAATTGATTAAAGAAATCTATACAGTGACACTATTTACAACAGAATGGGCAGATATAAGCCAGAAATTACATTACAAGGTAGTATAAAAACTGGACTTCACAATAAATATTCCTGCTGTTTGTCAATATTTAGCTATGCTCCTGCCAAGATATAGGTGCAGTGACTATCGGGGAGTGCACAGCTCACAGCCACCGAGTCTCACTCACCCATATCTATGTGGACAGGCCCATACCTAATAATCCTGCCTCTCAACAGCCATGCCCTATGGATGAAACGCACAGTGCCAGAGACCACATGGGGAAGGAGACATTCTCTTAGGAATCGTAGAGCTGGCACTGCTTGGCGAATTCCTGCATTGTTCAGAATACGTTGCAATTACTTGTGTCTCAACTACTCCGTTTTATTTACAAATGCAACACATTTTCCGATCCAGAGCCACACATTGGGCACAGCTCTGATTGGGACCCCTGCTACCCCCTAGTTAAACAGGCCACTGGAAGGGATCCAAGCCTAAAGCAGCGCATATAAAGAGATTTCTCAAAGGGCACAAAGGAGGAGTCAAGGTAAGTCTTAAACCCCTGTTCTACTGAGGTATTGAGGTATTCCCCCGCCAAACTTCAGTTTTGAGGCATCGACTAAGTTTTTCGTATGTTTGCTGTTTAACCTTGTTTCTTAGGTCAGTCAAATTCCATACCGATGGCACCTGAGGTTCACTCAATAGCTCAGGCATGCCTAATTCTAGGAGGCAGTCCTTCACGTGTGCTAACCACTTTAGGCTTTTCCCCCCCTTGGTGTCTCATTACGTGTGACAACTCCTTTCTATGTACTTCCAGCCCTTCCCCATTCCAAATCCTGGCCCAGAACATGACTTGTCTATTCACAATCCGTTCTGTGACGCCATTATTATCTAGTTCGAGGTGGACCAGGGCTGATGGTACCGAAACTGGTAAGGGTAATGATTTCTTTAGAAATGTGTTTTCACATACACATAGGGCACGGGAATTCGTATGTCCCCATAGTTCCAAGCCATACATGGCTGCTGGGACTGCTTGTTTATTATAGAGTTCCAGGGCAGGTGAAATCCCCCCCCCCTTACATGTTTAATAAAGAAGGGTGAAAAAATTTACCACAGTATTTATTAAAGGATACTAATGATTTTTTAACTTGTGGTTCCCAGCTACCAGATTCCTCAAACCGCACTCCAAGGTTGTCATAATGTGAAACTTGTTCTATACTATCATCACAGGCTTGTAATTTTACTGTTCTCCTTTTTGCATGCTGCGGCCTAAAAACCATCACCTTACATTTTGCCGTATTTAGTGAGAGGTGTAGTTCAGAGCATTTATTTTCAAAGATGGTCAGGGCACACTTCAGGGCCTGGGGTGTTGTAGCCAAAAGGACCATCATCCGCCTTAAAAAGAGCGGGATATCTAACTGTGTCCATCTTCGGGCTGTCCTGGCACCCACTCATCAATAATTTCTTGAATATAATGAATGAATAGGAATGGGGCCAGGGTACAGCCTTGTCTTACTCCTATATTGACCTCTGAAGTCCTGTGTCTGTTCACCCTTTACCCCATATTTAACGGTGGCTGTGTTAGCAGGATATAATGAACGTACAATTGCAACCAGTTCGGACGGTGCTTTTTGCCTCTGCAGAATATTCCACAGTTGCTCTCTTGAAACGGTATCGGAAGATATTTTTAGGTCTAGAAAAACAGCATAGAGATATATTTTTTTTAATGAAGTATATTTGCCAATAATCAAAAACAAGATAAAACAGTGATCTATCGTACCCCTATTCGGTCTGAACCCCCCTGTAAATGAGTGATTATATTTGTGTGGTCAGCCCACTCTTGGAACGGTATCAATAATAATTTACCAAAAAGTTTACCGACTCCATCCAAGAGCGAGATGGGACGATAGTTACCTGGGGAATCTCTGCCACCTTTCTTATAAATAGATACTATTATAGCCCTATGCCAGGAGGCTGGGATCTTACCACTACTCAGAATGGCATTAAACAATGTACACAGAACTGGAGCCCATATCCCAACCGCATGCTTAAAAAGAACTACTGGGATTAAATCAGGGCCGGTTGCTTTGCTGTTTTTCAGATTATTAATAGCAACCTCCACATCCCTTGTAGTAAAAGTAAGGGTGGCTGGGGTACGTCCGTGACTTATACTATCAAACTAGTGGCCAATTGAATTTAATTCTGGTAAAGATTAGAAAAATGGACAAGCCAATCACACTCGTCGATATTACACGGCGGCTCTCTATCCCAGTCACGTTCTTCTCACTCACCAGTTTCCAAAAAGAGCAGGTGTCCCTGGTCTGCAGGGCGCCATATATCTGTCCCATTGTTCATGTGCAAATTCTCTTTTTTCCGCCCAATTAGCTCTTTGTTTTGTCCTTTGTGCTCGTAGTAGCACTCTGTCGCACCACCGTGGGTTATTAAAACAAACCACAATCTCTTTTTTGGTACTGTGACAGGCAGCATCATACCAACCCACTTTCTCCACAGAATCTCATTTTGTAATACACGCAGACTGGGATACCAGGGGAAGTAAGTTCATTATAAGATCTTCGAATTCGTTCATTATCAAGTTGCCATTGGTATTTTCCCTGCAGATTACAATATTATCCAGGATGGAGGCATACATAGATGGTTTCTGGTCCCTTTCCATCAAATTGGCCCATCTGACCCTTTTTCATACTTGGCTGGTAGAACCGAACAATTGGTTAACTAAATGTGCTTTGGTCACCTTGTCCCCCCTTCGGTATCTCATTATTTTTATCACTAAGGGGCTAAGGTCACGCTCTGACCTTTTACAGATCGTAAAATACATAATCATCTTCCAATCCTTCCCTCATATTAAAATATAATCGATCAGGGAGCTACCATTTACCCCATTAAATGTTTTCCCCAGAGGCTGATTATACATAAAACATCCGTTATAGGTCCTAAAATTCAGTCTGTGCAAAATGCACGCTGAGTCCTGAGACAGACGATGCAGCCGACTGGGTACATCCGCAACTAGCGGTGGGAGATCCCAGGCCTCATCCTGGTCATCCCACAGGCCTGTAAGGTCATCATGTGGTTCCAGCTGTAGATTAAAATCACCTACAACAATAGTACAATGGTTGACTTGAGGGGACATGCTCAATCCTTCTAGAGAGATCTGGGGTTGGGTCACTGTCTTCAGTCCTAGTAAGGGTCTATTATATAGGTTGCATAAGCAAACCACATCGTCCTTGCCCCTCCATAACGTAACTATTTGGAGGTCCTGTGAACCAGAATCTACTACCTCCACCTTCCAACCCAAGGCCATATCCACCCAGATCAAAAGCCCACCACTTTGTCTAACCCAGGGCCCCTTAGAGGCTGCCACACAGAATGACCAATATCCTTGAATATTAACAGGGTCAGAGGCCCAGGTTTCAAGTAGAGCCACAATTTGGTGCTCTCTTAAAAAGGAACACCAATCAAAGTCCGCCAGCAATCGGTTCACCCCGGCCACATTCCATGATAAAAATGTGCATCCCCTGATCTCCACTCGGGGGTTTACACCCCAGTCTTTGTCAATCCTGGTCATCGAGGCCTCATCCCAAACACCCATTTCTGATGTTCAAACTACTGTGGGTTACGGGCAATCTTACCGGATTTATAATTCTCCCACTTCTTCCAAAAGATGGCTATTCTGGGGCGTTTAACAAAGTATTCAAAAATTCACCAGATCTTAAACCAATCTGAGTGCCCTCAGGGGGATACGTTCTAAGATCGATTGACAGAAGACCGTCTACCAATTCACGAGATACCAGGGACACTTTAAAAAATCATGACCTGAATTTGGAATTGCTCCCCTGGTGCACTGCACAATGTCTGTACTTATAATTGAGAGGCACCCCTGGGTGTGGCGGATCCAAAGGATGCATTTATTTTTTAATGTCTTTACTTTGTCTTTAGGCATATTCCTTTGGGCTATCATGGGGAAAAAAAAGACTGAACGAGGTCACTGGACAGGACAACACATCTTGGACCGGGGCAAAGGGCACATTGTGCGTAAGCAGATATTTCAAATGTTGATGACAAGTACTGTATAACGTGCAGAATAAGGCAGGTCTATGTTCTTTCACTACCCATTTTCAAGGTCTATGTAACCCCACTTTGTGCGCTGATGTCACACCTTCTAAAGAAAGAAGACACAATCAATATGTAGAGCCATGTGACCTGCCACTCGAAAATTCTATTTTTTTATTATTTTGAAACCAGTTAAATCGCAACCTGCTTACATAGCCAAAAAGCAATGACAAATCCATAATTTAAACATTTATTGTGAATTAATCAACACATGGAGAAAATAAAAAACATTATCCACAGTCGCAAATAACACAGAAGCATGTTGTTTTAATATGTAAAAAAACAATCACAAAATAATTGATCCAGCAGAGATATATAACAGTTGCAATGCTCTGAGCTCAAGTCAGAGCAAACAAAGATTGCAGTTGGTTATTTATATAGCGCTCTTTCCCCACTTTTGTGGCCTCAATGCACTTATTCCTCGGTTGGCACGCCCTTGGTGACCGAAGTCGATGTGGTTGGAAATCCTAGAGAGTTTAGCTTAGGAGATGCATGTGTTCATGTTGCCGTTCTAAGACTTGGGTGGCTTACAAGGCTCGACTGAGCAGCCCAAGAGAGGTCAGACATATGGGTGGATGCTGTTGAGGGTTAGAGATAGATTGCTATTGTTGAGAGAGTCAATATGAGGCCAGCTATACTGGTTTCTTTTTGGGTGGTGGTCGCTGTATGCTAGTGGCAGAGGTGTTGAGGTACGTCAGGTGTTTCAATCTGGATGGCTATGTGTGGAACTAGACCGGATGTGCTTGGCCATAGCTGTATTCTATTGTGCATGGATGCTTGGCTGTGCCTGCGGCCGGTGTCCACACTAGTGGTGTGAGATATACGTACCGTAGGCTGTGAGATTGCTCGGCTGGGGCAATATATGTCCAAGTCTAGGAATGAGACTCTTATACTAATGGGCTTAGCTTTCATACTGTAGCAGGTATCTGCATATATTAAACAAAGATGGGGGCTACACCTAGATTTGAAAATCCTCTATAGTGGGAGAAAGGCCTATGTTTCACAGGGCAGTAGGTTTAGGCATATGGTAAACAAAAACGGTGGCTACGCCTAGATCTGAGAACCCTGTACAGTGGGAGAGAGGCATAAGTATCACAATGCAGTGGGTTTAATCATACAGTAAACAAAGATGGAGGCTACACGTATATTTGAGAATCCTGTATAGTGTGCAAGAGGCCTAGTTCTCAAAAAGCAGTAGGTCTCATATAATAAACAGAGGAGGAGGAGGCTACACCTAGATTCGGGAATCCTGCATGCTGGATGGGTGGGGGGGCTAGGCTTCACAGTGCTGTATGTTTCAGCCTATAATACAGTAGGTTTCCGTAGTGTAACAGACATTGATGGTTTGTTGTACCTAGATTTGGGAATACCTTTGTAGTGGAGGTTGCTAGTGTTGAGAGCGTCCCTGAATGAGCGATGCAGGTTAACAGTGGCAGTGAATTACTTAGTGATGGAAGTGTGCTACCCTGGGTTACTTATTTCATTGTTAGTCATCTCTCATGTGGACCGGCGGTCGGGGGCACAGTGAGAATGTGGCGAATGTGCCATAGCGAAAGCTGCTGGCCTACCTGGAGTGCTTGTCCGGTGGGAGGGTTTTTGTGGGTAGGTTGATGGCGGATCAGGTGTGCCACAAAAAAGGCTGTTGGCTTACCTGGAGTACCAGTCGGCTGGGAGTGTTGCTGAGCAATATCTGCTGGTGTGCCACGTCAAACTGCTGCGAGAGTTGCCGGCCCCTGAGTTGTGATTGATGTGGGGGAGTTAATTAGTGGTCTATTCACGGGGAGCAGTGGATTAAGAGAGTATTGGGAAGAGCTAGCTTTTAAGCGCCTTCCTGGATTTCAGGTGGTTTTCCATGTTGCAAATGTCTAATGGGACGGAATTCCAGATTGGACGGAGAGGGAGGATCCGCCAAGTCGTATGGAGCTGTGGGGTGGGATCACTAGGCGAAATGCAGTGTGAGATGGGAGGTTCCTGGAAGGTTGGTAGGGGACAATTTTGTCTCGGAGGAATTCAGGACCGGTGTTGTGGACTGCGTGATGGGTGATGCACATGGCTTTGAAAGTGATGCGTCGAGCAATAGGGAGACAGTGGAGGACTCTCAGGGTGGGGCTGATGTGTTCTCTGGCAGGCAGGTTAATGAGCAGGCGTGCTGCCGCATTTTGGATTCTTTGGAGTTTCCTTAGTTGGGATGCTGGGGCTCCTAGGTAGAGGCCGTTTGCATAGTCTAGGCGGGAAAGGATCATGCAGTTGATGGCTGAGAAACGATGGGGATAGGTGAGGTAGGGGAAAATCCGCCTGAAGATACCTAGGTGAAAGAAACAGCTTTTGAATACGCTGGTGGTGTGTTGGTTGAGGGATAAATCTGAGTCAAATTCGCATTCAAGGTTTTTAACCACATTAGAGGGTGCCGGTGCTTGTCCTAGTGATTTGGGCCACGGGATTGGTTGGGGGATGAGTGATGTTTTCCCGCAGACTAAGATTTCAGTTTTCCCAGGGTTGAGGATGAGGTGGTTGGTCGTCATCCAGTGATCAATGTCAGAAATGCACAATGACAGGTCCGGGCTGCCAGAGCCTTTGGAGTTTGGGATTCTGAGGATGATCTGGGTATCGTCTGCATAGTTGTAGCAAGCAAGGTTGTAGGAGCAGATGACTGCGGGAATGGGTTGTATGTAGAAGTTGAAGATTAGCGGTTATGTGGACGCTCCTTGGGGGACACCTTCAAAAAATGGACGTGATATGGATGTGAACTGGTCGAGGTACATGATTTGCGACCGGTTAGAGATAAAGGAGGAGATCCACGAAAGGACTGTGCTTTTGATTCCTAGTGTTTGTAGTCTGACTAATAGAATCGAGTGATCAATGGCATCGGAGGCTGCGGAAATAACTAGCAGGATGAGAATCACGCAGCCACCTGCATCGGCTGTTCTTTTTAAGTCTTCCCAGATGGAGACTAGGGAGGATTCTGTTCCCCTTAGTGGTCTAAAACCTGATTGCGCTGGGTCTAGGAGGTTGTTGGCTTCGGCAAATTGGCCAAGCTGTTTGTAAGCCACGCGGTCAATCAATTATGTGATGGAACGCGTATTGGAGATAGGTCGGTAGTTTTGGGGGAGGAGTGGGTCAAGAGTCCGTTTTTTGAGAATAGGTTTGGTGTAGGATGTTTTTTCGGGCTTTTGGGAAGGATCCGGATGTGAGTGATTAAGGATTGTGCGTGCGACATTGCCTGCACAGGTGGAGGTTAGTATTTTTTTGAGCATTGAGGGTGGGCACGGGTCTTCCGGGGAGCCTGACGGGCAGCTGCCTGCTACCAGCAAGAGGAATTCTTGGTGTTTGATGGGTGAGAAAGAGTCAAAAGAAGATTATAATTGTGTGGGGGTTTGGGTGGGGGGCTGCAGGAGAGTGGTTGGTGGAGGTATGATTTTTAGTTTGGCGATGAAGGAGTTGTGTCTTTCGTTGGCAGCATTGTAGAAGTGGAGCGAGAGGGTGTTGCATAAGACTTTGGATGAACAGGCGAGAGCATGAGGGGGATTTGAATTCTGCTATTATTTCATGTAGTGCCTTACTTGTGTTGCGAGCATTTTGAATTCGGTTCCCATAGAATGATTTCTTGCATTTTCTGATTTGCGATCTGTATATTCTGGTTGTCCTCGCTAGTGCGATTTTGTTTTGGGCTGAAGGGTCGGCTCTCCAGGCCCGTTCCAGACGGTGCTTGAGAGAATTGAGAGCTTCGAGATTGGAGGTGAACGACCTCGGCGTTGGGCCAGATCTCTGCGAGGTATGTTTTTGATGGGGTGAGGGGTTTGAGGACATTGGTAAACCAGAAGTCGAAGGAGTTTATTGATGGCGGTACTTCCCCGAGGAAGAGCGAGTTGAGGGAGTTGCAGAGTGAGAATTCAAGATCTGGGGTGATTACCACTTTGTGCCATAGTGGGAAAGTAGAGGGGGCGGTTGGAGGTGGACGTGTGGGGCGTTGGCCGCTGACCACAGTGTTGAGTGGTATGGTGAAACAGAGTGCTGAGTTATCTGTCCATGACAGGGGCCGCGGGGGCTGGTTAAGGTATGTTTGCAGTGCTGAATATTGCATCGAAGGTGTGGCCTCTCGTGTGAGTGGGAGTGGAGGTGTAGTGTTTCAGATGGAGTGGATCTAGACTGTCTGAGTGCCCTGGTCATAGGGTTTGATGGAGAGTCGAACCATATGTTGAAGTCTCCCAGGATGGTGAGGGTTGGGTGTAGGATGGGGTTTGCGACTAGTGCTTTACCAAATGTGTCTGGGAAGTTTTTGTTATAGCCAGGGGGTCTGTAGATGAGTAGGAAGCTGTGTGAGGCAGAAGGTGATCTATTCCTGACGGTCAGAATGTAACCAGGTGGGAAGGTCTCATGTGCGAGGGGTTCGTAGTCATCTAAGAACCAGGTCTCAGTAATTAATAGGATGTCTGGGTTTTCTTCTGTGATGAGGTCATAGATGGAACAAGTTACTTACTTGTAACTGTTGTTCTCCAGCATGGGTCTGCCATGGATTCACATGCTCATGAATATTCCCCGTCGTCAGGCTGGGAATCCTCGGTATAGAAAAAAATCAGTATCAGTTTCGTTTCTGATCTGTCTTTCTTAGTAGTAACCAATCACTGGTCTCTGGGTCATACTGCCCCCAGCCAATGACTGCCCTCTCCCTAAGCCCCGCCTCCGGCAGCCATCCTCAGATTTGGTAGCACGTAAAGTGGCAGTATGACCAAGTGAAGAGCCGCAGAGGGGTAGGCGGGAGGGTTCGCATGTGAATCCATGCTAGACCCATGCTGGAGAACAACAGTTACAGGTAAGTAACTTGTTCCTTCTCCAGCATGGGGTCTGGCATGGATTCACATGCTCATGAATAAGAGAATACATAGCAGTACACACATGCACAATCACGGGAGGTGGCAACAGGCTCAACATTAAGCAATACAACAACTCAACATTAAGCATCTCTTACCTCCTCACCAGGCTCACCTAAAGCGAACAGGTTGCGCAGCACTGCTTGGCCGACCCTGGACTCCTCCCTGGAGTCCCGATCGACGCAGTAGAATCTTGTGAAGGTGTGCGTCGACATCCATGTCGCAGCCCTGCAGATGTCCAGCAGGGGCACACCAGACAAGAACGCTGTGGTAGCAGCGATCGCTCTGGTCGAATGGGCTCTTGGACGGCCGGGCAGCGGTCAGTTTGCCAACCGTTGACAGTGCATGATGCAGCCGGAGAGCCATCTGGAAATGGAAGTCTTCGAGAGAGCCTTCCCTTGATTCACAGTCCCAAAGTTCACAAACAGCTGTGATGTCTTCCGAAAACTCTTCGTGCGGTCCACGTAGAACTTCAGCGCTCTAGCTACGTCCATCGAGTGCAGAGTCCTTTCAGCCGACGACGAAGGAGACGGGAAGAAAACTGGCAACACCAAGGGTTCGTTGAGGTGAAAGTCCGACGGCACCTTGGGCATGAAGGAGGGGTGCGTCCTCAGCACCACCCTCGTGTCGTGAAACGTCAAGTATGGCGGCTTGCAAGATGGGGCCTTGATCTCTCCCACTCGTCGTGCGGAGGTGATGGCCACGAGAAACGCTGTCGTCCACGACAGAAACTTCAACAGTGCCAAATGCATAGGCACAAATGGGGCCCCCCCCCATTAAGCCTGGTCAGCACCACGTTGAGCTCCCACGCCGGGGCAGGGGCCTTCACCGGCGGGAATGATCGGAACAATCCTTTCATAAATTCCTTCACCAGTTGATGAGACCACAAGGACGCCCGTCCCGTAGTTCTGGTGTATCGTGAGATGGCGGCTAGATGTATCTTGATGGAAGCTTGAGCTAGTCCAGCCTTGGCCAATGACAGTAGGTACGGCAATACTTGAGGGGCCGTAATCCGTAGAGGGTTAATCTTCTGTGCACGGCACCATACAGAGAACCTCTTTCATTTATGTCCGTAGCACTTGAGAGTTGAGGACGCCCTGGCCTCTGCAAGAACCTCTCTGCAGTCGGCCGGGATGTCGTACCCTCCAAACTCTAGTGCTGCAGGAGCCAGGCCTGCAAGTTCGGCAACTCCGGGTTGTGGTGAAGAATGGCGCCTCCTTCTCTGGAGAGAAGATCTGCGTCCGTCGGCAGCTTGACTGGTGTGGACGTTGACAAGTCCAGAAGGTCCGGGAACCAGATCTGTCTCGGCCACGCCAGTGCGACGAGGATCATCCTGCACCGGGACCTCTTGAGCTGGTTGATGAGCCAAAGCAGCAACGGCAGCGGAGGGAACGCATAAAGAAATAGGCCGTCCCAGGGGAACGAGAAAGCATCGCCCATGCTCCTCGGCTGGGGGAACCTGCTGGCGAACCTCCGTCCCTTGGAATTCGTCACCGTCGCGAAGAGATCGATTTGGGGTTCGCCCCATCGTCGGAAGAGTCGTTCCACTTGATCCTGGCGTAGTTCCCACTCGTGGCACGAGCGCAGCTCTCTACTGAGTGAGTCGGCGATCGTGTTTTTTATTCCTGCCAGATGAAGAGGCACCAGGAACATCCCTTGGGCGACGGCCAAATGCCACAGATCCTGGGCTTCCTTGGATAGGGCAGGGGATCTGGTTCCGCCCTGCTTCCGGATGTAGAACATTGTGGTGGTGTTGTCGGTGAAGATCCTCACCACCTTGACCTTGAGGGACGGAAGAAAAGACCTCAGGGCCCAGAACACTGCACGGAGCTCCAAGATGTTGATGTGGAGTGACTTCTCCTTCGGGAGCCAAAGGCCTCTCGCGTGAAGATCTCCGGAGTGCGCTCCCCAACCTTCCAGGGAGGCATCCGTCGTCACCGTCACCTGGTGAGCTGGGGTCTGAAAGTCCGTGCCCGCCGACAGATGAGAGCGGGTACCCCACCACCGGATCGCCTGACGGAACATCTCGTTGAGGGGGATCCTGTCCTCGAAGCTACCCGTCGACTGGACCCAGCGGGCGTCGAGGAACTCTTGTAAGGGGCGCATCCAAAGCCTGCAAAGGCGCACCAGATAAATGCAGGAGGACATCATCCCAAGGAGGGACTTGATAGATCTTACCCTGGCCATGTCCGTGGCCAGCAGACGCTGCACCTTGCCCAGAATGATCCTGGTCCTTTCCTCCGACGGCGAGGCCAGCCGCGCCACTGTGTCGAGCTTGGCTCCCAGAAACAGGGCGACTTGCGACGGAACCAGGTGGGATTTTGGAAAGTTGGAGAATCCCAGGTCCGTAAGCAGCTGGACGGTCTTCGCAGTGTGCTCCACGGCGAGCTCCCTTGTCCTTGCCCGGATGAGCCAGTCGTCCAGGTAGGGGTAGACGTGGATCCCCTGTAGGCGCAGCCACGCCGCCACCGATGCAAGGCACTTGGTGAACACCCTGGGTGCCGACTTCAATCCCAACGGGAGGGCCTTGAACTGGTAGTGCCGCCCTTGGACCACGAACCTGAGGAACTTTCAGTGTCTTTTTAGAATGGGGATGTGGAAGTACGCATTCTCCAAGTCCAACGACGACAGGAAATCGCCCTCCTCCAGCTGTCCCAGCACGTACTGGAGGGTGACCATCCGGAACTTCTGTGCCTTGATGTACAGGTTCAGTCGTCGCAGGTCCAGGATGGGGCGCCATCCTCCTGTCTTCTGTTTTACGAGGAAGTACCTTGAGTAAACTCCGGAGCCCCGAAGCCTCTTTGGGATGAGCTCGATGGCACCCTTCTTGAGCATCGCCCTTACTTCCAACAGTAGTTGAGGGATGTGATTTTCCTTCCTGGCCACAGGTGGAACGCGAGGGCACTTCTTCTGAAACTCGAGGGCGTGCCCTTGGGCCAGGGCATCCAGCACCCAACGGTCAGTGGAGATGGACTCCCACACGCTGATGAACCTCGCCAGCCGGCCTCCCACCGGGGTGCTTCGGCGGGGGCCCGACCCCACGGTCGGTTCAATCTTGTTTGGAGGCCGCCTTGCCTCTTTGACCTCCCTGTCGATGACAGGCACCACCTGACTTGCCGCGTCCCCTGTAGGCTTCCTGGGACGAAGATCTTGCCGCTTGGCGGTACGTGGTGGAGCCACTGCCGGATCCCTTGGAGGCACCTTGTCTGCCTCCGGAGCTCCGAAAGGACGGCCGTCGTCGTTGGAGCACTCCCAGTGCCCGGGCAGTCTCTGTGTCTGTTTTGATGGCCTGAAGGGACTCATCAACCGCCTTCCCAAACAGGTTGTTCCCGTCGAAGGGCATGTCCAAAACCTTGGTTTGTACGTCCTGGCGGAAATCCGTCGCCTTGAGCCATCCTCGTCTTCTCAGGAAAACGCTGTTGCCCAACTGACGGAAACCGGTGTCGGCGATGTCTGTTGTCACTGTGATGGCGTGGTCCGAAGCAATCTCACCTTCCTGTAGGATTTCAAGGGCCTCAGCCCTTTTGGCGTCCGGAAGGAAGTCCAACAGAGGGGCGATTTTGAACCACAACTCCCTGTCGTAGCGGGCTACGATAGCCAGGGCGATGGCTGCCTTGATATTCGTCGCTGCGGATGAGATGACCAGTCGTCCCATCGTGTCCAGCTTCCTGCCCTTGCTGTCCGGCGAGGAAGTTGATGTCGAGGCCGATGCCCCCCCCAGCTTTCTTCCTTGCCGCCGCCGAGACGACCGAATCCGGGGTAGGTTGCGCCCGAAGGCACAAGGGGGCAGCGTCGGGGACCCGGTACTTCTTCTCGTACCGGTCCCTCTTTGCCGGCGCCATGGCAGGGTTCTTGAGGAGGGCGAGCCCCTCATCCCAGATGTCATCAAGAAGTGGTACGGCGAGGACCGTCTTCCTTTTAGCCTTGCGCCGTTGGTAAAGGAACCCTTCCTTCTTCTCTTCTGGGCAGAGCTGGAAGAGCTCGGATGCCCTGGAAATCATGGCATGAAAGGATCCAATCTCGTCGGGTGGGGACGCCCGAGCAGGGGGCGACGGGGGACACGTCCCGTCGTCGCCTCCGTCGTCATCTGTACCTGTCGCAGCCGTGTCCGTGCCTGTATCATCCCCGTGGGTAGTAGACCGGGGGGAAGGCAAAGCAGGCCGCAGAGGGAGAGGTGGCGTAGGATGCGTCCTCCTCCTCTTATGCGGTGGACTTTCCGAACGTCCCGGCTCCGGTTCCCCCGTCGGGTCTGGCTTAGGTACCTCCGTCGGGGGGGAGGGGCAACCTTGTCCTTATCTCCGAGCATAAGGACTGATTCGCTGACAAAAGGGCCACCGAAGTGTCCTGCGGCGCCGGAAACGACCGGCGCAAGGGCTCTTGAGGAACCTCGTCGGCGACACCGTCGCTCTCGTCGTCGCCCTCGTCGGGATCCCTCCCGATGGGCTGGGCCTCTTCCACGACTTCGATGAGCTCTTCTTCAGAGGTCGTGTCCGTATCCACGATGGCCACCTGCCCCTCCCCCACCTTTTCCAACGAGGACTTTGTGGGGGTCTTCTCAATGGGCCTGAAAGACGACTCCCTCCGCGGTGGCAGGGAGACTCTGGGTCCTGAGGTCGCCTCCACTGGCGTAGCATCCACAGGCTGAGCCAGGGCCGCTGCGACATCCTCAATTGAGGTGTTAGCAGGGTGAATTAAGGCCATCGTCACCTTCTGTACGCCTGGGGCCTTCACCTTGGGGGGAGGGTCCGAGCCTCGCTCCCCCCTCTGCCAGAATCTTCGAGATCGACCAGGGCCTCTCCAGAAGCTTCGGCGGGTTCTCGGTCTTCCTCTTACCCGAGCCAGAGAGTTGGCTCGTGGTTGATGGCGCCGGGGAGGATGCGCCCTGCCTGGCAGCCAAGGAGCCCGACCGTTCGGTGCTCGCGGACTCACGGTGCTTGGCCTTTTGTTGGGCCCGCGTCGCCGGGGCGCCCTCACAGGACTTAGAAGACAGACCGCTCAGACTTCTTTTTCTTCTTCTCGCCTGACGGGCTCTTCCCTTCCAGCCAGTTGGCGAGACGGAGGTGGCGATCCTTCATGGTCCGCTCCGACATGTTCCCACAAAACGCACAGTCCTTCTCCGTGTGCGTCTTGTCCTCTTGGAGACAGTAGAGGCATAACGAATGCTCGTCCTCCTTGAAAACCTTCTGAAGCTGGCATCCAGAGCAGGTCCTGAACAGCTTCCCGGGCGTCGAGCTTCCTTTCTCCTGGGCCATGTCAGGGGAAGGCCTCGGAACTTCTGGAATCCTCTGAAAGCGTAACTCGACGCAATCTTCACCGTTGAGGGGCGTAGAATACTCCGAAACGGATCCCCGTTGATCGGATGTAGAAACGGTGGAGCTTGAGGCTCTATTTAACCGAAAAATTAGAAGAATATCCTGAAAAAAAGTCAAAAATGCAGCAAAAGCTCGAGAGCTACAGCACGAGGACTCCCAACACTTGAACGTGTGGTAAAAATCTGAGGATGGCTGCCAGAGGTAGGGCTTAGGGAGAGGGCAGTCATTGGCTGGGGGCAGTATGACCCAGAGGCCAGTGATTGGTTACTGCTAAGAAAGACAGATCAGAAACGAAACGGATACTGATTTTTTTTCTATACCGAGGATTCCCGGCCTGACGACGGGGAATATTCATGAGCAGGTGAATCCATGCCAGACCCCATGCTGGAGAAGTGGAGTTTGTTTTTGTAAACTGACCTGGAATTTATGATGGTGCAAGGTATATGGGGGGATGCCTTTGTGGGTAGAGGGTGGGTAGGGTTGGGGGAAGAGCGGGGTCTGATGTGGGGACTGGAAGTGGGGGGTGGACGATAAGGGGGGTGGTGGAGTGTGGGGATGAGGGAGCAGTTGGGTTGGGGGAAAAGGGGCAGGGGGAAGAGCTAGGACTGGGTTGGGTGCGGGCGGTGTGGTTTCGCTCCTATATTGTAGTGGCAGAGGATGCGAACTGTGTCAGTGATTGGAAAGATTCCAAAAGAACACCCTACCCAGTGGCCAGGAACAAAGATCTCCAAAGTGGGGTTACCCAAACTCAGAAGCCGTACTGATCCATCAGAAGATAGGAACCACCTGCTAAGCATAAATGTCCACTCTAAATGTTTACATATATTTAATTCACAAACAAAGAAAGCCCCAGAGCAGCCTCACCCTTTAAATCCCCAGCATATGCAAAAACGGCCCAGGCGACCACAACGGATCTAAACACACACTACAACTAAATTCAAAATCCTCTCTAAATTGTAATCTGCTCAAAATTGAAAAATGTGTAATCAACTATTCCTAATCTATTCTCTCTACAATTTCCCCCACCTTGTCTGTCGTTTCTTACCTAAATCAAAGCCACTCCATGAAAGAGAATGTAAACAGTAATGGGGACGGGAAGAGACATCATGGCGAAGGTTGTCATGGAGGTCGAACAGGCGCAATTGGGGGTTGAAGGATGGGAAAAACATTTACAGTGCAACATGAGAGTAAAACATTAAGTTAAAACACAATGGGCCTCATTACGAGTGTGCTGGCCCGGTAACAAGGGTGCCGGTCCGGTAACAAGGGTGCCGGTAAGCTACTGGCACCGTTGATACCGGCACACTCACGAGTTCTGCGGGCATGTGCCGCCCTGCCCGCCAGGTCTGACCTGGTGGGCGGAACGGCACCCGCCCGGATACTCCTACAGCAGCACCGGCCCCATTCTGAATGGGGCCGGTGCTACCGTCATCTCCATTCCCATTCAGTCCTATGGGACTCGAATGTGAATGGGGAGTCATTTTTACAGGCGCCTGGCAGTGGGAGACTATCGGGTCTGCCGGGACTGTAATGCCCCGGTAATTCCCCCATTGCCAGGCGCCGGATAAAAAACAACTCCGGCAGCAGCCGTGCCGGTATTTACCGGCATGGCTGCCGCCAGGTTCGTAATGAGGCCCAATGTTTTAACTGTAAAGAAAATTGGCAACCCTCACTACCTTAAAAAAAGTATATTATACATGCATACAAATAAAATCAACAAATGTGAATAACTTGCTTTTTTTAAATTTGGTAACTTAAAAGTGGTTTAAAATTGAGGTTTGAAGATTATACTTGTTAAAGAAATTCCCAAAGCATTAAAGAATGGTGTAGGCTGCCGTCGTGAAGTGACTGACATTTTGGCTCAGACTGCTGAACTGGGAATGGTCTCTGACCCAGCCTTCACATGATCATTAGCTTGTAGGAGGAGAATGGGTAGAGAATAAGGAGCCCATTGTCAGGTTGGTTATCAGCTTTGAAATACTAAACCTCAGGTATTCACTGAGGACCAGAAAGAACAAGCGCTCATATATAGAGCTAAAGTAGCTACAATGAGGTGCTTGTAGAAGGATTCCAGCAAACAATAATTAAGCCATTTCGTTAGGTATGCATTAAGTGAAAACAGAATGCCATTGATCATGCTCCTCTTCCTTCGGAACTGTGGATATCATGATTGCTGTGGTGCTCGATCCAGGAACGTGCATGAGAAGTGAGTGATGATGCATCAGCCCAACATAGCAGGCTACTATTGAAGAAAAACCTATGTGAATGTTCTCACAGCAGCTGTAAATTGAGAAATAGTCAATTGCCACAAAAGCATGAAAAAATATATTTTTTCTTTTAGGTTTATTTCGGAAATGCAAAAATTATTTTCATATAAACACCAATACATATACAAAATTCATACAATTAATACAATTCTTAAAATACCTATTTCAAGAGAAAAACAATAACCCACAGAATAAAGAAACACTAATAAGTCAAGCATTCAGGTCATTAAATGTTTCCTTTTGTGTAACGCACGCCTAAGAAAAAAGAGAGTCAGCCCACAGCACAAAATATAAAGCAGGTCTAAACTTTGTGAAGCCCATTTCCTGCAATATTGGCCTTAAAGTCTTCGACCTTAACTCTACATAAGCCGGGAAAAACAAAATAAGGTTAGCTAAATCCTCCAGAGGGACATTATATAATGGGCAAGACTGGCTGGATTCCATTCCCATACTGCCACAACAGTTCTGAGAGGGAGGCAATTAAAGCGGGTTCTCGTTAACAGTACAATCTGGCCGGGATTCACAGTCCACAATACATATTTATTAATTCCCTGCTCCATAATTATAACATGTCACCTGTTAAAATGTACTAACAACTCTTTAGATTCCCTTTTCTCTGTCTTCACAACCTTTGCATGTGTCTTCAGGGCTTTTACTATTTCTTTCGTTAAAAAACAAGTCTTCTGGGCTTTCTGATTCCTTTTTTATCAGCGGTTTAATGTATGCTGATTTGAAGGAGGACGGTACTATTCCTCTTTTGAGTGATAGATTCATTAAGTGTGTCGCTGGGGTTCTGTGGTTAAGGATTCCTTTGAAGATGCCCAGGGGATAGAGGACCCTTGGGGAACCTGCAAGGTTGGTGTCCATGATCAGTGCGGCAAAGGTTTCTTCTGTGATTGGTTCTAGGCAGGTGAGTTTTGCTGTAATCTGTGTTTTGCCCGGTGTCTGTGGTCCGGCAGCCGTGGTTGTATTTGCCCTTGCTAGGTTGATAGTCTCCTGGATGGATCTGGGTTGTCGCGGGTGGACTGCCCGCAGTTTAACTGCTTGGACCCACGTTTTGACCCTTCATTGTAAACGGGGACCCAAGCAATTTTTGTCCGCCACCGCCAAAAGACCGAACATGTCGACTGGGGGACACCCTCGCAGCCCCCACTCCTCATGTTCAGTCTTTTCGGCCGCCACCAAAAAGGTAACACCCAAATCGAAGTGCTTGTGTCGGGGTGATGGAATTCTTGCAGGAAGATGTTTTGTTTTATCTCTGATGATTTAGAAGAGTTCTTTATGTGGATTGTTTGCGGATTCTATTCTTGTGGCGTAGTAGAACTTTTTTGCTTTGAAGACAGTTGATTTGTATATTTTGAGTTGTCTTTAGTATTTTAATTTGTCTCATCGGGTGTATTTTTGTTTCCATTATGCATTTATTTATTTTTTAGTTCATTCAGTTCTTCTGTGAACCATTTTGCAGACAGTTTTTTTGGCAATGCTTTGAATGTTTTAGCTGGTGCTAGTTGGTTAAGGGCCTTGGTGATCCAATTGTTGAGTGTGTCTTCTGCTGTGTCTATGCTTGTTTGGGTGGGTTATCTTTCGCTTGGGGCAGTTGAGTCTAGGAGGTTTGTTAGGGCCTCTAGGTCCAGGTTCTTCCAGTTTCTTTTCTTGCTGGTAAAGAGTATGTCCTTACCGGCAGGTAGGCGGGTTTGGGATCTGATGTAGAAATTAGAAGTTACTCACCGTAGTGACTAAGGTACTCTTAGTCCATAGTCCCCTTTGCTCCATACTGTATGGGCGTTCCTTGCAAGGGGCGGGAGACGGAACCTTTTTCACCAGAAAAATCCTTCTTTCCCTTTAAATTTAGAGGTGCGTGGGGATGCGGCCCAGGTAGCATGCGCAGCCCTGACTCCGCCCTCCGGCGCCATACCTCGGTCCACATTGACACGTCGACAATAGATTTAACATTGCCCAATGACACCAGTATTATTAGGGGGGGAGGTTGGTGGAACGCGTGGAGGAAAGGGGACTATGGACTAAGAGTACGTTAGTCACTACAGTGAGTAATTTATAATTACTCTTACGTCCCTTCCCCTTTCCCCCCATACAGTATGGGCGATTACCAATGATTGTAGCCCCAGGGTGGAGAGGAGACCCTCCTTAAGCAAATAGGTTCCTAAGAACCGCCTGTCCGAAAGCCGCGTCAGATCTAGAGCTGGCATCCAAACAGTAATGCTTGCAGAAAGCTGAGGGAGAGGCCCAAGTGGCCGCCCTGCTTATGACTTTCCAGGGGACATGGCGCTGGAATGCGATGGACGTTCCCTTGGCCCCGACTGCGTGGGCATGAATGTTGGCCGGGAGCGGCTTGTGCTGGCCCTCATACGCTTCTTTGATGGCAGAGACCATCCAGCGGGATATGGAACCCTTAGAGGCCTGATAGCCTGGTCTTGAGCGCCCGAAATTGACAAACAGGGCGTCCGGTTTGCAGAAGCCCCAGGTCCTGTCCAAGTAGAATTTCAGGGCACACCTGACATCCAGGCAGTGCAGCACTCTCTGTGCTTCGTCCTTGGGATCAGGGAAAAACGTAGGAAGGACTACTTCATTGTTCAAGTGGAAAACAGACTGAACCTTAGGCAGAAATGCTGAGTGTGTCCGCACGACTACCTTGTCCTGGTGAAAGGTGGTATATGGCTCGGAGGCGACCAGCGACTGGATTTCGCTGACTCTACGAGCCGAGGAAAGGCCGGCTAGTAAGGCCGCCTTGATGGTAACCAGCCTGATGTCCATGGACACCATTGGCTCAAATGCACACCGGGTGCGGTTTCTTGACAGGCAGGTAGAGCCTTGCGAGTCCCATCAGATGTTTCTTGACAAGAGGGTTGGAGGAGCAGAAAATACCCTCCTCCAAGTTCCTGTAAGCCCCAATGGCTGCGAGGTATGTGCAGCAGGTGGCCACCTCTACGCCTGAATGAGCGAGGAGCGCCGAAAAAGAGCACGTCGTCCAAGGTGCACACCAGGGGGGGGGGGGTCGATTCCCTTGGAGTCTGCCCAGTGGCAGAATCTGGTCCATTTGCTTTTGTACTGGGCCCTGGTAGCCTTGCTCCTGGCACAGATTGGCCTGTGAGAGGCTGAGGTGGCGCAGTGTTACCTCCTCAGGTACCATGCTGTAAGGGCTGGTTTCCCTGGTGAAGGGTGGATGACTGCCCCCCCTGCTGAGCCAGAAGAAGTGCTGGGCCTGTCGGGAGGTAAATCCGGGGCCCTTCTGAGAGACTGAGCAGCTCCGAAAACCATGGCCTTGCCGGCCACCATGGAGCTATTAGAATGATTAGGAGTTGGCGAGACTCTTTGATTTTGCAAATTAACCTGTGAATAAGGGTAGTGGGCGGAAAGGCGTAGGCTTTCACGCAGGTCCACTGGAGATGAAATGCGTCGCCCAGAGAGCCGGGGCCCTGACCTCGCCAGGATGCGAACTGGGGGCACTTCTTGTTGCGCCAGGTGGCAAAGAGATCCACCTGGGGGTGACCCCACCTGTTGACAATCTCCTGAATAACGAGGTAGTTTAGCTACCACTCGTGATTGTCCACTCTCAGCCTGCCGAGCCTGTCTACTTCCAGGTTGGACTCCCCCGGGAGGTTGACTGCTGTGAGGTAAATGACGTTTTCCAGGGCACATTCCCAAATGCGGATCGCCAATCTGCACAGAGGAGGGGATCTGGTGCCTCCCTGCTTGTTGACGTAGTACATGCTGGTCAGTTGTCGGTCTGGATGAGGACAACCTTGCCCCTGAGAAGTGGTAGGTATGCCCTGAGCACCAGCCAGATGGCGTTCAGCTCTAGCCAATAGATGTGGTATTCCTGCTCCTGTCCAGTCCAGGTGCCGTGGACCGAGTGATCGTTCAGGGTGTCTCCCAGCCCTCGAGCGAGGAATCCGTGGTGATGGTGGCCTGCGGAAAGGGCGACCGGAAGGGCTTGCCCCTCCGCAGGCTGCAGTGTTTGGACCACCAAGTCAGGTCCGGGTGGAGAGCTGGAGGAACATTGATCATCTCGGATTGAGAGCCCCGCTCCTGGTTCCATGAGGCCGCAAAGTGCAGCTGAATCCTACTCATCCTTAGTCTCGTGTGCGGAACGGCTAATAAGACCACTGCCAGAAGACCTAGGAGAGGTTGGTACCACCATGCTGAGGTCCCTTCTCTGCTGTGGAAGTGGGCGGTGGCCCTCTTGATGGCCAATATTTTGTCCTCTGACCGAAATACCTTCGCGGAGAACGTGTTCCAGATAAGGCCCAAGAATGTCAGCTTCTGCGTCGGCTGCCGCTGTGACTTCTTGAGATTCAGCGAGAAGCCCCGATTGTTCAGTGTGTTCATAAGGGCATGGGAAGAGGGGTGAACCGATTCCGGAGATGTAGTCCTGACGAGCTTTGAGGAGGGCAGCCACCGCATTCATGAGTCTGGTAAAGACCCTGGGGACCGAGTTGAGGCCAAAAGGAAGGACCTTGTATTGAAAATGGTAGCCCATGATCCTAAACCATAGGAAAGAACGATGGGGCTGCCAAATCGGTATGCGTCCTTCAGATCCATGTAGGCCATCGAGTCTCCCCTGTCCAATATCTCAGCTATAAAAGCTGACGTAACCATCTTGAATTTCTGCAGAGGTAAGGAGAGATTGAGGGTGGAAAGGTCCAGCACAACTCTCAGGCCCGCCTAGTAGTTCTTCTGAATTGCGAAAATCCTGGGGTGAAAACCAAGGCCTCGCTGTGAGGCTGGTACTTCCTTCCACTGCCTGGCTCTCTACGAGCGACCAGATCTCCGCCAAAAGAGTTGCTGTGAGAGAGGAGCGGAGGAGGGAGGAGAGGCTGGGATAGGAAGGCGGTACCCTGTGGACACTACGGAGAGGATCCAGGGGTCCACTAAATTCTGGCGCCAGAAATGTGCGTGGAGAGCAAGCCTGCCCCCCACTGGAGACATGTGGACCTGAAGGGGCGTGTCATGCCTTCTTTCCCTCGGAGGCTGCCGCTGAGGAGGGGGACTGGAAAAAGCCCTTACTCCCCCCCACCCCTCCTTTTTGTTGCTTGCGCCGGTTCTGAGACTGCGAGCGGTCCGGCTGCCTGGATCTGCATACCTGGAAGCCACAGAACCCTCCGTATGTACGACCTCTTTCTGAGCGCTGCTGAGATGGAGTGTACAATTTGGGCATGGTCTTTGTAAGAATGGACAAAGACTTAGCTGTTTGTGAGCTGTTTTTCTTTTTGTCCAGCTCTTTGTCCGTAGAGTAGCAGAAGAGGTCCCCCCCTTCGAATGGAAGATCTAGTATGCGTTCCTGGACATCCGGGTTGAATTTTGTTGCCCAGAGCCAGGCTGTCCTTCTCATGTTCATGGCATAACAGATGGCACGGCCTGAGGTGTCAATATGGGCCACTGTGGATTCCATGAGGTCATGCGCAACCAGCTTGGCCTCAGCTAGCCCCACCTTAAAACGTGATTGGCTCTGGGTGGGGAGTTCTGGGATGAAGTCCACAATTTCCTAAGGCTAAGTCGATATTGTTTCCCCTGCATGAAACCACACAGGGAGATCTGGATAGACTCTCCCCACTGGGTCTCATTGTGGAGAAGAACCAGCTTAAATATCTGGGAATAGAGGTCACAAGAAATGTTAAACTTTATGACGCCAACTTTCCCCCCCTCCTCCTGCGGTTTCATGCTGATGTTGCCAAATGGGAAAAATGTACGATATCCTGGCTAGGTAGGCTCAATGCGATCAAAATGGTATGCCTCCCCCGCTTCTTATATCCCTTTCAAATGCTCCCGATTCGAATGCCCAAACTCTTTTTGATGAGGTTAGAAAAGCTATCAGGAGATTCTTTGGCAGGGAAAGAGACCGAAAATAGCCTATGACACCCTGACCCTACCTAAAGATAAGGGAGGTGTGGGACTGCCGGACCTAAAGAAATATTATCAAGCTGCCCAATTGCGAATCTTGATCCCCCACTTGCGAAATCAAAAGGAACCCCAATGGGTCGCAATGGATAATCACTATTTGACCCCAGCAACTGTCTCGGAATGGTTGTGGGTGCCTAGGACCAAATTGTTAGGAAGATTGAGGGACCACTCTATATTGGGGACCATTTGGGACATATGGAATGAGAGTAGTGACATGCGTCGTATTACCACATGGCCATCCCCCCCAGAGTCACGTGTGGGCCCCCGGCATTATAGAACACATTCCCAACCCAGAGAGGTTCCATTCCTGGTTTGAGGCGAGTCTGGAAAGGGTGGGCCAGCTGTGGAAGGAGAGCTTTTTCATAACAATACAGGAATTGGGCGAACACTTAGGCCTGGCCCCCTACCTGTCTTCCATTATCTGAAGATTAAAGGGGCCCTGACAAAGGATATATTGAAAGAGAATGGAAGTAGATAACTTGCCCCTTTTGAAAAACTGTTCAACTCTAGAACAGAGATGAAAGTATTAATATCTGCCATGTATAGAGAATTGATCGAGGCGGGTAAGGGATCCACGCTTTCTCTCCACGCTTTCCCTAAAGGGTAGATGGGAGAAAGACCTGGGTGAGACACTCGATCCAGTCATGTGGGCAAAGATGTGCAGGGCCGCAACCTGGGTATCCATTTGAAGCCAGTATAAACTTCATGCGATCAAACTATTGCACAGGTGGATATGACCCGCTCTCTAAAATGTCCAAATCAATGAGCCTGTTATGTTGGCGCAAATGTGGAGGCATTGCAGACTATTGGCACATGTGGTGGGGATGCCCCACGGTCAGGGTGTACTGGGATGAAGTCCTGGGATGGATCAGGGATCTAGATGGAATTCTGAGGGCTGCTGATCCCTTTCTTATCCTATTTGGGTTTGAGCAATGTGATGATGAAAGAAAAAGGATTAAGGGCATCGCTGCGCACTACTTATTAGCAGCCTGTGCCGCTCTTGTAATTACGTGGAAATCAGAATCTACCCCATGTAAAGGTGAATGGATTAACGTAGCATTGAATATTTGTATTATGGAAAAAATAACTTCGACTCAGTATGCCAAATCTGCACAATGTGATATACTTTGGGGAGACTTTGTATCTGAGTACATGCTGGAGAGCAATTGTTAATGTGTGATAGTACATAGGACTCCTACAGCCACCCCTCTCGGGAGTTCGTTTCAAACATTATGTTGAATGAGACCTACAATGAGGCTCTGAGGAGACCATGAGGAAGCAGACAATCTTGCGACAACTGATACTGGACTTACATGTTGAACCAATCGTAATATCTAAACAATTATAGCAGCATGGGAGGGAGGAGTGTGTGTCCCGGATGAGGGATGGAAGGGGTAAGGGGGGGAGACACTTAACTGGACAGCTGGGACTTTTATGGTGCAAAGTTCAATGTGTTTGTAAGTCATCTGGATGGTATTTGAACAATGCCTTGTAATGTCTTTCCCTTTGTTTTTGAAAAATTCTTAATAAATTCTAATTTAAAAAAATAATAATAAGGAGCATGAGACCAGGGTCGGGGACCGCACAGAAATTAAATGTCTTCCTCATGGCAACGATTGGCAGGCAAGAGAACCAAGTGGGCCGAGCCAAAGAGAGGGAGAAAAGGATCTGAGATACCGTTAGCAGATGTGAACTGTGAAACCAAGCCTGAGACAAGCCCAGGGGAAGGGAGTCGTTCCCTCTGGCATTGTGAATTGCAAAGTAAGCCTGAGAAAAGGGTGAGGGGAAGGGAGTCATTCCCCTGGCATTGTGCAAACACTGAGAGCAAGATAACCGGAGACGGAAGGCATTCCCCAGGAAACCAATAGTGAAGAAACTATGGGCAACAAGGAATGTTGATGTTCAAGTTGGAACTATAATCTGAAACATTGTGTAGTGCCTTGGAAAGGGATTGAGACCTGGGGAAGGGAGTCATTCCTCAGGTAAAGATCCCACCTAAGAATCAGAACTTTACCCTTTTTTGAGTTGAACTCAGAACTTTGCTGCTGGTTGACATTTCAACCTGGAACATTGTTCTGTACTTTGGAAAGGGACTGAGACCTGGGGTAGGAAGTCATTCCCTCACCTAAAGGTCCTAAGTACACTTGGAACTGTGATCCATTGTCCAGAAGAAGGGAGTCATTCTTCTGGACCATAAAGATCAACTAACCCTTTAGTTTAGTTACACGGTTAAGGGGCAGAAGCAGTGTTTTGACACAGGATGGTGGACTCTTGATTTACATGGACATCCTGACTGAATCCTTAGTATTTTGGTTGAGGTAAGGAAAGGCCTTCAGAGTTAGGGAGATACAAGTTTTTTTCTCTTTATTTCCTCGTTAATAAAGGTTTATGCCAACAACTATGCGACCTGTGTGTCAGTCTCCTCCTTTTGCACCCTTACATATGGTGTCAGAAATGGAATCTGACCTAGTTGATACAAACTGGGGGACCCTAAAATCCCCCAAATTAATTGACTGAGCATCTAAACCATCTATGGGCACCAGAGTCTCTATTGGGTTTGATCTCTCCAGTAGCCGTGACCGAACCATAGAGCCCGGAGAAAGACAACTCATTGCCACTGATCTAGTCTTGGCCGCACCCAAGGCCACCTACATCCCATTAGTGTCCAAATCAGGGCTCGCTTGGAAGCATGGGCTAGATGTAATGGCCGGAAAGGTGGACCCAGACTATATAGGAGATATTAAAATCTTGCCCCAGAACAATGGTAAACATGCCTATCATAATAAAAACCAAGGAGAAGATTGCTCAGGGGATCCTAGAGTGCCCTATTTCTCAAACTCCTAGAAGTCCCAGAGTTAGATTCCACAGAGAGAGGGACTAAAGAATTTGGGGAAGCTGACCAAGACCCAAACCTAGAGCTGCCCATAGAGAATGTTGAAGAGGGAGAGACTGAGATAATCCCAGAGATAGCGTTCTCACAACACAATGACCCCATGTTGGCTGAAGCTTTCCTTAGAGTCGTCCCTTAGGAAGAAGGCAGAAGGAAAGATGGTCAATTGTTTTCTTAAAACAGGGGTTCTGATACAGACGAGACACCACCAATGAGCGAACCCTTCAACCACAAATAGTAGTCCTCAGAAGCCACTGCAGGGTGGTGTCAGAAATTGCCTATGCCCACCTCACATCTGGAGATTTGGTAACTGCTAAAACTCAGGGACGAGTAGTGAGCCAGTTCTATTGGCCAGGAATATATTCAGACATTACAAAGGTCATGACATGCTCCTTGTGTCAAAAGACCACCACACATAATCCTCCTCCAGCAACTTTACAACTTCTTCCAACAATAGACATCCCCTTCTCCCGGATAGAGATGGATATTGTGGGACCATTAACACCTTCAAAACTTGGGAACAAGTATAGCCTAGTTATTCTAGACTACACTACCCGTTATCCTGAGGCCTTTCCATTGCAAAGTATCACCTTGCAACAAATTCTGAAACACCTCATCCCTTTTTTATCACGGGTAGGCTTCCCCAAGGAGATGCTGACACATCAGGGAACATCCTTCATGAGCAAAATTATTAGCGGAGGTCAAACATCCTTCAAATTATGACCATGAGGACCTCCGTCTACCATCCTCAGACAGATGACCTGGTTGAGCGCTTTAATAAAACACTCCAAAATGTTCAAGAAATGAGTGGATTCTGATGGAAAGAATTGGGATTATGATGGTCCCGTGGGCCTTATTTGCCATAAGGAAGGATCCCCAAGCTTCCCTCTGGTTTTCACCCTTTGAACACCTTTATGGGCGCAATCCCACAGATGTCCTAGACATACTAAGGGAAGCCTGGTGGGAGGCATTTCCTATCGCTGTCCCAAACCACACAGCGACTTAAGGAAATCATGTTGGTAGTGAGAAATATATTCCACCCTCACTTAGCTAAGCCCTAAGAAAACCAGAAGGCCCAATATAACAAAAAAACTGCCACCCCATCTTTCTCTGTTGGACAGAAGGTCCCAGTGCCGTTACACACAGCGCAACAGAAAATGCTAGCTCGCTGGCACAGGCCTTATGAAGTTTTGGAGCAGACTGGCCCTTGTAACTATCACATCTCCCAAACGGATAGAAGGCTTAAGACTTGGATACACCATGTTAACCTATTAAAAGAGTGGAAAGAGTACCCAGTGGAATCTTCCTACATGGTAAGAGTCAGTCTCTTATCAGAAGAGCTAGATGGGTTCAATTTAGTACCAGTAGACCATCCACCATCCCAACATCCCAACATCAAGGCACCCAAGATCTTTTAGATCAATTCCCTGATGTTTTTAGATGTGAGCCTTGGAGAGTGCAGGGGATGCTTCATCGGATACGTACTGCTCCTGGGAAAGTTATTAACCGTAAACCTTATTGGATAGCCAAAGTCCAAAAAGAAATATTCGCCAGGAGGTGGAGAAATTGCTGGAAGCAAAGATCATCGAACCATGCCAGTGTCCGTAGACCTTGTCAATAGTCATAGTGGCAAACACAATAAATCGTGGAGGTTTTGCATAGACTTTAGAAAAAGTAATGCAGTGTCCCAGTTCGACAATTATACGATGCCTTAGATTGACGATCTCATTGATCGACTGGGCACGGCCGTCTACCTCCCCATGACTAATCTTACCAAGGGCTATTGGCAGGTTTGATTAAATGCAGAGTACTAAGTAAAAACAGCAATTTCCACTCCTAGGGCACTCTTTCAGTTCAAAGTTCCTTAATTCGGGCTCCATGGTGCTCCCGCCACTTTCCAGCGGTTAACGGACCGGATCTTGCGGCCCTATTCTAATTTTTGCAGAGCTTATCTGGATGATATTGTCATTCATAGCAAAAACCTGGATAGAACATATGTACCATCTATCTGAAATTAGCACAGCTGGCCTAACTGCAAGTGCGACTTGGCCCAGTCAGCAGTTAAGTACCTGGGATTCTTTGTGGGGAACGGACAGGTTCAGCCACAATTTGAAAAAGTCTGGCCCGTTCACGAAACACCCATTCCCAAGACCAAAAGAGATCCGAGAGCCTTATTAGGTCTTACTGGTTATTACAGGAGGTTTATACCCAATTATTCCGCCATCGCCTCCTGTTTATCTGATAATTTAAAGAATGCCGAACCGTAGAAGTTAAAATGGACAAAAGAAGATCACGCCTGTTTTGATACTCTAAAATCTATTCTATGCAGCAAACCCTTTCAAAAAGTCCCTAACTTTAATAAGGGGTCTATCCTTCAAACCAACAACTCCTAGGTAGGGATAGGGGCAGTTTTATCGCAAGAATATGACATGGTGGAACATCCAGTACATAACATCAGCTGAAAAATGTTCCAGATAGAGAGAAATTACGCAACCATTGAGTTGGAGGATCTAGCGATAAAATGGTAAACAACCTCAGATATTACCTCACAGGTAGAAAATGTATCTTAGTTACAGACCACTCACCCCTTATGTGGCTCGGTCTTAGGAAAGACACACATCCAAGGGTAATGCGCTGGTTCCTTGATCTCCAACCATTCTGTTTTAGCGTTGAACACAGAAGGGGAAAGGAACGAGCAAAAATGGATTCCTGTTTGCCTATAGGAGATGAAGAAGCCAGCAGCATTAGGGGATGGGTATGTGACGAATCCTTGAATGTCGTCTCTTTTCCCTGAGGGGGAGCCCTTTCCCATGAGGCCAGGGAGGTGAGGCCGCTACCCAATAGTCCCGCCTGGTGGTGGTACTCAGTGGGAGGATCTAATGGGGAGAGACTCCCCCTCTAGAGATAAGGACGACCATCCAAGGGAAACGCAGTATTCAAATCATATACCCACCTTCCTTAACACCTCCATGCCTCCTTACCACTCCATGTATGTATATAGGGCCATAGGGCTGACCTATACTTGTAAAAGTAGGCATATTTTGCATTATAATATTGGCCTAAGCACATACACATTGAACCGCGCCATCGTAATTTCCGAAAAAACGCCATCTTGGCTACTTTGCTCCCATTTCCGAGTGCTCATTCTGAATGCGGTGAAAGCTCAAAGTTTCCGCTTCAGAAGCTTCCCCAAAGCATGCTCCTACACAGGAATGTTATGTTGACATCACTGAGCACACTGAACTCTTCAACAGAGAACCTTGGAGCACTGGCACGAACGTAGCTAATCTATAAATTAGGTGCCATCCTGTCTTCCTTTGACTTCCTTGTTTTCCCCAGCCAATTGTGAACGTGCAATCCAGACAACTAAAGCGAAGCACGATTTACAGCATATTCTGTTTCTAAGATGAACAAACTACTGAGTAGACATGCAGACTGACCTTTTAGCTTAGCACGAACATAGATGCAGTAGCGCGAGGAATGTCACCTTGTACTGCAAGAACACAATATCCTCCCACACCCCTGTCTTTGCTTCCCAGACAGTAAATAGTCTGCAGGGTGACATGGAGTGTTCGACCACATGTTGCCATGGTGAATGGCCCACGTTCATGGGTCTGTAGGTCATAAGCCATTATCATGTGATGAGCTAGCCCAAATCCGTCATGGTATTGTAAAGGTGCGTATAACACCCCTACGCAGACACGTCTTTGCTTATTTTTCCTATGCCTGTATGCCATGCACTGTAAAAGTCGAGTCCGCTCCAGCGTGAATAAACTGTTTATATCTTTGTTCCTCGTGACTGGTGTGTCTTCATTGTTTTACAGTAACCTCATATTTTTGGACTAACAGAATGGCGCCCGGAACATGGGCTCTTATGATCAGGACGCATCGCTTGGCGAGGACGGAGTGGACGGACTGAGATTGGCACATCGGGGGCCCCTGCACCTCTTGAGACGCGACTCCTCAGCAGACTGCTGCTTGCAATCACTGGATGCCCCGCTTCGCCTAGAGGTCCTGACGGCAAGATACCCAGACCAGAGGCTTTTTGGGAAGACGGCCAGCCACGGCGATGGTTGAATTGATGGGAGAGCTCTCTTTTTGATTGCAATCAGGTGAGTCGGTTTCAAACCGACAAGTGCACTCCCTAATGTTGATTTGATATGATATATATTTGCACGTGTTCAAATATAGGCTTGGTAGAACTGCTTGTTTAGACTTGCCTGGCTTTAGTAAATTGTCATCCTGTTGGGCAACACTTTGTTGTAGAGAAAGACAATTGAATGACTTGGAACGCAATCAACCGGCGGCTCCGCCAGGGTCACCGGCATAGGATATGTTTATTAAATATGGTATGGGAGCTGTAATGTTTAACACTATTTAGCATCGTCAAACCAGACATGAACAAGAACTTCAGTGGCTGAAATTGGGGAGTTTTGAGATGGCGAGAATTGGGCATTTAGAAAGTGTTTTGTTGCAAAAGAAAGCGAGGCCAGCAGCATTTGACGTTAGGGATTGGAGGAAGGAAGCCAAACAACATCTTAGAAGAAGGGGGAAGCATGCATGCAAAAACATTACACAAGCTGGCAAAGCCTTAGCACATGACCTGCAGAAAGAGGAAGAGGCCATAAGAAAAATGGATAGGGGTTTCCAATTAGAAGTACAGAAAATATACCCGTCACAAGATTTGCATTCATCCGATGAATTGATAGATAAATTATTAAACAAGATTACTGCACCACCTCCATACGTCGCCACAACCACAGCCACAAGCACCACAAGTGTAACGAGCATTGCCTACACAAGTTACACATTCTAATAGTTTTCCTTTGCCTCCTAGTGCACACGACCTGCTCTCACTGTCATTACCGACCGCTTCTAGCACTCCACTGTAGACACATGACGATACAGTTGAAGATCCAAGGATTGTAACTCGTAGCACAATATGGTCTGCACGAAAGAAGGAATTACGGGATAGGGTATAGAAATATATAGAAGGGGTGACGAGGCAGGGACTTTGCATTCTCTACCAGACCATGGGGGTATTCCCGAACAAAATATTTTGATAGAACAGATGGGTTTATATTTAGCTGAGGTTTGGGATGACTTAACTGATTCGACTGTAGCACAAGAATTGCAAGCTTTTAATTTATCTCGTACTAGAGATACCGCACTGAAAGTGTACAACCATGTGTCGAAACGATTTTATTTTTTATAAACATGAATAAGATCGTCTGCATCAATTGGCATAAGATAAAGGCGCACGATTATCGTCTTATGTGCAGAAGAACAAGTTACTTTCTTACCTGGTAACGTTCTTTCGATGGGATGTTCCTCCGACATATTCCACATCTATGAAAGTAATCAATCAGTGTCCTACGTCGATACGCTGTCCCTCGAGGACCTCCGTCGAGAGCCGACATCACCGGATGTTATAAGTAGGACGCACAACGCCTCCATCCTCAGTTGTAGTTTTTTCCCCAGAACATGTGGCACCAATCTTCTGCCAGTATGACTACAGAAAGCCTTGCGGAAACGTAAGCTGCAATCGCATAAGAAATTCTGTAGAGGGGCAGGCTGGGAGGGTGCGATGTGGAACACGTCGGAGGAACATCCCATCGAAAGAACATTACCAGGTAAGAAAGTAACTTGTTCTTCGAAGGGATTGTGTCCTCCGACATATTCCACATCTATGACAGACTCCCAAAGCAGTCCCAACTTATGGAGGAGGGAAAAGAATTTAGAATTTTAGAATGCCCAATCAAATTGCAGAATAGAGGACCGCCTTACCAAAGGCTAAATCTTGCCTATGGATGGAATACAGGGAATAGTGTCTGACAAAAGTATGGACAGAGGCCCATGTGGCTGCGTCACAAATATTACAAATGGGAACACCCCTTTGCAGAGAAGTGGAGGCTGCCTAGTAGAATGAGCCCGTAAGCCCAGCGGAGGGTCCTTACCCGTCAGAGGGTAGCATTCAGAGATTGTCAAGATGATCCAATGGGACAAGGTCTGCTTAGAAAGAGCTTGACCTAAACGCCTTCGAGCGTATCCAACAAATAGCTGATCGTCCACTCTGACCCGGGACATGCGTGAGATGTAGAAACTTAAAGCTCTCCTAGGATCCAACCTATGGAGCCTCTCCTCTTCCTTACCAGGATGCGGAGGAGGATAGAACGCCAGAAGAATTACCTTCTGGATCAAATGAAATTCAGACACAAACTTCGGAAGAAAAGAAGGACGAACCCTAAGGACAACCCTGTCCTTATGGAACACAGTGAAAGGTGGCTTGGCGGAGAGTGCCTGCAACTCACTCACTCTGCGAACGGAAGTAACCGCAACTAAAAATACAATCTTAAAGGACAACTGTCTCAATAGACAAGAATGTAAGGGCTCAAACGGAGCTCCCATCAGGAACTTTAAAACTAAGTTCAAATCCCAACCGGGCACCTGGAAAGATGACGGAGGGAACACATTAGTTAGCCCTTTCAGAAACTCAGAAATCAAAAGGGATCTGAAAATAAGAACACTCCTCAGACGAGCGCTTAAATATGGACAGCGCCGCCAGGTAACCCTTAATGGTACCCACTTGCAGGCCCTTGTGGGCTAAAGAAAGCAAAAGAGACAGAACCACAGGAATTGAAAACTGAAAAGGATCCACATTCTGTATCCTGCACCAGTCGCAGAACTTTCTTGAATGGCAACGGAACAGGGATTTTGTTGCTGGCCTTCTGGCCGAGAGCAACACCTCCATCACGTCTTCAGGGAGGTCCCAATCCTTGTACCTCAACCTTTCAGAAACCAAGCATGAAGGTTGAGAGACTTGACCTCTGGATGGAGAACCCGACCCCCCTCCCGTGAGAGCAGATCGTCTCGGTAGGGAAGGCGGCGTGGAGGGCAGATGGACATGTCGAGAAGGTCCGGGTACCATGCTCTCCTGGCCGATGCTGGAGCAATGAGGATCATTCGGGAACCGAACCTCCGTATCCTCCGCAGCACTTGCGGAATGACGGGGACTGGAGGAAACGCGTACAGCAGTGGGGAGGACCACTCCACTACGAACGCGTCCCCTAAGGCTATTCTTGGAGGAAATTCCCGTGAGCAGAATCGTTTGCACTTCCGTTTGACACTGGTGGCGAAGAAATCCATTTGTGGGGACCCCAAAGGGCGAAGATCTCCAAAAGGACTTCCTGAGCCAGCTCCCACTCGTGAGAGACCGTGCGCTGTCTGCTCAGAGCATCCGCAGCTTCATTTTCATCTCCAGCCAGATGAACTGCCGAGATCGAACTTTCCTTCTGGATGGCCCAGACCCAGAGCTGCATCGCCTCTCTGCCCAGTGGGAGAGACCCTGCCCCCCCCCTTTTTGTTGAGGTAGTGCATAGCCACTGTATTGTCTGTCAGAATCCGGACATTCTTCCCCCGCACAGACGGCAGAAAAGCCTTCAGGGCTAGCCCGACGGCCCTCAGCTCCAACAGATTGATATGGAGTCTGGACTCCGACTGAGACCAACGACTGCTGACTGTCAACTCGTTGGCATGGGCTCCCCATCCCATGAGGGATGCGTCCGTCACGATCGTCACCTCTGGCCAGGGTAGCCAAAATGGAGCCCCCTTCATCAGATTGCCTTCGACGGCCCACCACAGAAGACCCTGGGCGACCGAGGGCGGCACCTGAACGGGATCCGACATCCTGCCGGAGGACTGCGACCACTGCATCTTGAGAGCCCACTGGAGAGATCTCATCCGCAGCCTGGCCTCTGGCACCAGTAGAATGCAGATGCCATGAGGCCGAGCAACCTCAAGAACTCGAACGCCGGGAGACTCTGGGCATGTTGAAACCTGTCCACCATCTGCAGAATGTGATGATCCCTCACCTGGGGACGCGAACACTGCCCCAGGGATGGTTCGAGCACTGCTCCGATGTACTGGAGCCGCTCGGTAGGTGTCAAGTGGGACTTCTTTAAGTTGAAGGAGAAGCCCAGCCTGCGAAGAGAGTGGCAGGTGAGCGACAGATGGTCCAGGACTTGCTCGGGAGAGCGCGCCCTGATCAACCAATCGTCCAGGTAGGTGTAGACTTGAATCCCCCTTTCCTGAGATACGCTGCCACCATCGCCATTAGCTTGGTGAAGACCCTCGGGGAGGAGGTCTATCCGAACGACAGGACCCGAAACTGAAAATGCGAGTCGCCAACCGCGAACCTCAGGTACTTCCTGTGCTTGGGATGAATTGGCACATGAAAGTAAGCGTCCTTGAGGTCGAGAGACACCAACCATCCTGAAGTTGAAGGGCCTGGAGGACTTGAGAGAGAGTAACCATCTTGAACTTGTCCTTCCTGAGGAGCTTGTTCAAACCATGCAAGTCCATGATGGGTCTCAATCCCCAGTCTTTTTTCGGGATCAAAAAATATGGCGGAATACCATCCCTTGTTCCTCTCCGCTACAGGCACTAGTTCTATGGCGCCTTTCTCCAGCAGGGATTTGATTTCCTGCGCAAGGAGCGGATCTGGACTCTTCAAAGAGAGCTTCCCTGGTGGATTGTCGTGAGGCCTCTGCCCGAAAGGAAGACAGTAGCCGTGAGCTATGATCTCCAGAACCTACATATCTGAAGTAATGGCATGCCATTCTACAAGATGCTACGCCAGCCTTCCCCCAACCGGCGAACCATGGGACATGGCCTCATGACTGAGCGGAAGCAGCTGCGGCAGTGCCTGAGGGCAAAGAGGCAACTGCCTGCACGGATTTGGCACCTCGGGTACCTTGTTTTCCACCTCTGGTACTCCTACATTGGCCCCTTTGACTGGCAGCCCCCCTCAATCTACCAAAGGAAGAGTAGTATCGAAAGGAACCTCCTCCTCCATTGCTGTCCCCTAGAACGAAAAGGTGGAGGTTGACGTACTGCAGCGCTCAACGACTTTGCTGCAGCTTTGGAGGTCTGCAACCTCTCAAGGCTCTTGTCAGCCTTGCTGCCAAATAGATGGACACCATCAAAGGGCATGTTGAGAAGCCGTGACTGTACATCAGGAGCAAATCCCGACTTCCCCAACCACGCAAACCTGCGCATCGCGGTGCTCACCGCCATGGACCGGCTGACACAGTCTGCCACGTCCAGAGCCGACTCAACGGGTTCACACATGGCATCCTTGCCATCCTGAACGAGGACAAGAAAACCATCCCGTTCCTCCCCTTCGGGAATAAGTTCAGCCGCCAAAGATACACAGTTCCACAAAGTGTGAGTGAATCTTGCCAAGGCACAAACGGAGTTGGCTGCCTTTAAAGCCATACCACCAGATGAAAACACTTTCTTCGCCCAACCGTCAAAGCGCTTCTTGTCCCTATCCGGAGGGATGGTAGGGTACGCAGCCTGCTTTGCTGGGGCCATAGTCACCTGCACCACCAAACTCTCCGGAGTGGGGTGCGTAGACAAGTAGCAGGGGTCACCACTGGCTGGACGGTATTTTTTCGGTAGCAACTTATTCACTGCCGGGAGACTATCCGGAGCAGTCCAAGTCGCCGCCACCCTTCTTTGTAAGGCCATATGAAATGGCAGCACCGGGTCAGTGAGTGGACCGTGGTCCAAAATATCGGTCAGGTCATCCTGCAGAAAACCCACAGGTGGAGCAGACCACCCCAAGTACTCCGTCACCCTCGACGTGAGATGCCTGTAAGATGACTTGGCGTGTGTACCAAGCTCAGGCCTGCCAAACTTAACCTCCGGAGGGGTGTCCAGACCACTGGCATCATGTAAGGATTGACGCAGGTCTTCCATCTGGCTATGACCCGATAACAGGTCATCAGGAACCTCAGGAGGAACAAACCCCTCCACATCTGACCCTTCATCCACCTCTGAGATGTAATCCAAAGGCTGAAATAAATCCCTGGATGAGGGTACAGATAAAGGCTCAAACACAGGCCTCACTGATTTACTCAGGGCCTTCCTCAGAGTTTCCACCGGCCTCCGGGGCATCTCCGACAAAGCCTCCTCAAAAGGCGTTGAGGTCGTCGAGTGAATCGGCGTCGACATCGAGCTAGGCGCCGACGACTGACAACGGCTTCGAGGCCGGAGCCCCGAGCGTGTCCTTCGACGGCCTCGGCGCCAATGGCGTTGACGACTTCCTCGGAGGCGGAGCCACGAGAGAGTCCCTCGACGGACATGGCGCTGCCAGCGTCGAGGCCTTCTTAGAAGGCCTCACAGGCTCCAACGGTCTCGAGGGCATCGAGGACCGGGACCTGGCACGGTTAGTGCCAGGAACTTTTCCCGATTGGGACCACGACGTCTCCCGATGATCGCGTGGACCGCTCGAACCCGAAGGCGTGCGAGCGGTGGCCCTAGCGCGTTCCTTGCCGGCTTCTCTCAAAGGCAGTCGGAACGGTGCCCTGCGATTCGAAAATCGCCATCATCTCCTTGCGAAATGCGTCCCATTCCGCCGGAGATGAATGCTTGTTGGGACAAGCTACCCGCCGTCTGGCGGAGTGCTCGGACAAGGAAGGCGACCGGTGATGGCGCTTCCGCGAGTGCCTAGAAGAGGCAGAGGAATGGCAGGAACCACTCTGGGACTGAGACCCCCCTGGACTTACGCCGACACAGAGAATAGCCACTCGAATCATCGGTCGAAAGCCCAGTGGATTTCGACTTATGGGGTTTGGAAGCCCTACCTACAGACAACTTATTCTGCCCCTACCCGCAAGGCCTTCGACGTCAAGGACCAGCATTCATCGCAGTCATCGGTGGCGTGGCTCTCGCCGAGGCACCACAAGCAGACGTTGTGCGGGTCCGTAAGCGACATCTTTGAACCGCAGTCCTGGCACTTCTTGAAGCCCGACCTCGGGGTAGAATAAGATGAAGACATATTTCACAATTAACCAAGTACGAAGAACCGATTCAACAGGAGAAGAACCGAGGTGCGCCGAGATCTCCGAAGCGAACACGTTCGCGGAAAAAACGGAACTGAGGTTACGGGCGTCGTGCGTCCTACTTATAACATCCAGTGACGTCAGCCATCGGAGGAGGTCCTTGAGGGCGGCGTATCGACGTCATGGACGCAGGAAGATGTTCCGAAGCAGCACAGCTGTGGTGATTACTGTCATAGATATGTAATACGTCGGAGGACCCAATCCCCTCGAAATGCACGTATGTACAAGACGACGCTCTTAGATGGATTTCAGACACCTCAGGTGAGTCACGGTTCCTGATTTAGCTGTAGGCCTTGGGGTACTGAACAGGTAACTACATGGACAGATTGGCGTTTTAGGTGTAAATATAATACTTTTCATATTTATAAGATTGTATTGCTTTATAACTGAACTCCATTTTGCTAAACATCTGTCCTTGTTTTTAGGAGCATCATAGAAAACGATTTTTGGGCACAGATAACTATGCTATAGTGCCCTTGGAAATAAGCATAATCATTTCGTAATCGGTTGCTTTACATGTCAATTTTTTAGGTTAGCATTTCTAAATCAAATCAAATTTTCCCTTTACAACTCCATGACAATGAACTGAATATGAAGGAGCAAGATGCTGCATCCATGTCTTTCCTGGAGTCAACGACAACTTCAAGCGGATTCCACCTCGCACTTCCCGGATGGTGCTGCCAATATATATCTTCTTGCAAACACATTGTATTCCATAAATTACAAATTTCGAACGGCAGTTAATGAACTCTTTGATTTTAACGTGCAACCCTCTATGGCATTAAAAAATCTTTGTGGGCGATAGTGCATATTGGCAAATGTTACATAAGCATATTTCTCAAAGTGTATTTCACGAAAGCACCCACTTTGAGAAATATGCTTAGTCCCTCTTTCTTAAAATCTGAACCAACTAGACAGGGAGATTGGCTATCCTCAACCACTAAACCAGTGGGGTTCCACAACCCTTATAACAAACTTCCCCTGCCCTGGTTGCACGTTGTGCCCCTACGCTCGCACGCAGCACGAAAGCCACATCTGGGGATTTTCAGGATGGCGGAGATTGAAATGGGACTGTAGAGCCACAGGGATTGCACAATAACATTTCTGGGCGGGGTGTGTGCGCAGAGGAGTGTTGTACAGAACTGATACTGTTACATGGAAAGCTGTTCAATGTCATTGGTGGAAGCATGTGGAACTTTTAAACAGTATGCAATGACGGCGTGCTGCAAAGAAGAAACTGGAAACAGAAGAAGGAATGTTTCTGCATCATTGGGACACGGCCCTCGCCGTCCTTGGGGAAAAGCATGTGCGCTTACTACCCTTTGCCGCTAGCTACCCATGCAACTGGGACAATGGGGAATACGGCAGCTGCGGTTGCGTGTGGCACAGCAAGGTCCGTTCATAATTTTGTCCATTACTGTGCATACTCAGCCAGCCTAACATGGTTGCTATTAGTTGCAGACGCACTGTAGCACATCAGATTTGGTGCAGCATTACTTACAGGCCAAACCTATGTGGCCTGCTACTTTGTTCAGCAAAGCTGCAAACTGATTGCTCAGCACCTCTGGGGTGTGCCCTTTCGTAGGTTTGCTGTGGACACTTTTCACCCGGATAGCAGGCCTACATTGTTCCAAACCATAGATGCATACATGTGCAAAGGCACATTGTGGTGTGTCTTTAAGCGTGTACTTTCCGAAAACACTCCATAGTTTGCTCAACGGTGCACTTTCCTGCTGTTAGAGGGTCTGGCTCCTGTCCCCGAAATAAGGGCTCACGCCCAGAGTGGGTGCAGTCGCATGGTGACGTTGCCACTGTTCTCCTTTGGGACGGCTGTCCGCTGCACGTGTTTTGGGTGCAATACGTTGTGTGCACGTGCATGGGTGTCCTATGCACACCTGTTGACTTTTCTCGGACTAAAACTGCGCCACACCTGCGCCAATAATTTAGGGAGACGCTGGGTATTTATAAGGTAAAGCAGTTGGGATGTGTGATGCTGGAAATGCATTGGAGGGACAGGGCCTCCCTGTCCTTGTCCTGTAGTCCTTTTTCATTTGTGTTCTGTATTGTTTTCTGCCGAGGAGTCCATGTGGGACTCCTGGCAGTGTAGCTCTTCCTGTTTTTGGTTTGGTGTACAGACCCATGGGATACCCTTTTGGCACCCATGGGTGGGGGTACAACCCTGTGCCCCTAGTGTATGTTTTTGGGCACCTGTGTGTGGCCCACAGAGCAGGGTATGGGCTGGTGGCAGCTCCATGCTGAATTTGACAGGTGCTCTGAGTATCCTCCATTTTGGGATACCCAGGCCCTGCCATTGGAATCAGTTGATTCCTGATAGGAAACAAGATGGCCCCTGTGGCCTCTTGCTTTCTATTACCCGTTACCTTGTTTTCCTAAAGTCCTGGGAAGCCCTGAGTCTGTCCCTTCCCCCTGACCGGCTGTTGGGTGGGAGTTCCATATATGGTATTGTGGTGAGGTCCAGACCAGACTGGCTGGAGCCTTCCCAGTGACTGTATGTTGTGGGTACACCCTGTGGGTGGGACCTGGGTGAATGTAGTGTGTGACCAATATGCACTTCTTGATGTGGATGTCTGGTTTCTAGTATGAAACACAATGACTGAGACAGCCCTGCCTGAAACTGGTATGAATGCAGTGTGTAGTGTTGAATGGCTGGGTACTTGTCCCAATACACATTCCTTGTTGTGAGTGTCTGAGAGAGAGGAGAATGGCCTGAATGCACTGTATGCCTGATTGGATGACTGACTGCTGAATGCCCTTCTGAGTGATTGGTTGCCTGAGTGACCCAGCAGAATGAATGGGAGATCAACTAGTATATATGGGGGCCTCACACTGCTAGAATTCGTTCAGAAGCTGAAGTTGAAACTGAAGCTTGATCTCAAAGCTGAGCCCGAAGAAGAAGTTTGACTGCTGTTACCTTCACCGCAATCTGAAAGCCGCCGAGACTGATCCAAGATAGGACCTAGTTAGGCGCCCTCTTCCCGTGCTCTGAGGGACCATTGAGCACCGCTAACCTTCGCCGAAGCTCCCTGGAAGTCAGACCCTCGACAGGCTGCCGACCGGAGACGACGCCTGCTTAGGAGAACGAAGATAAGCACCAGACATTCCGTCCACAGTCATTGACCAGGGTACGCAGGTTTGCTATAACCGCTGAAGGCCCGTCGAAGCCGTGTTGCCCAGAAGTGGGGACCGCTTGACGCTGTGCCATCGATGACCCGAGCCGCACACTCCATTGATTAAGACCTTTGATTCCCGGACGCACTCGTCCGCACCACTGACCGCCTTATCCTGCCGGTGAAGACCAGGCCGTCAACGCACCGAGGAGCATCCACCGTTGGGTTTCCCGCCATCCAAAGATCGTAGAGACGCCGGACGACTCAATGCCCTTGCTGGGCCACAGTTCTTCACAAACTCTTTGCGGTCCTGAACTATCGACATCGAGGTGCCCCGCACACCTCTTCCTTGCAGGACGTCTCGGAACCGTCGCCGACGAGCACCACCGGGACCGAAGCTGCCGCCTCAACACAGAGTTCACTTTCTTCGAGGGATCTCGACGATCCCTGGCTCCTGCTTTAAAGGGAGCCGCTCAAGAAGGATCCTTCGACGACCCGTCATCAAAATCTGCTATTCCAGATTGCCCAGGTGGGGGGGATCTCCACACAGAACTGTGTCTAGTGGTAGGGGCCAGTATTCTGCCAATTGTTCTAACCAACTGCTTTCCTCCTATATCTATTGTTGGTTACCTTTATTAAGTGATTTGTGTGACATTTGACCAGAGTACAGCTGATGGACGTTAATGAAATCTGATAATAATTGTGGTACCATTTAGAACTGTATATATTTGCGATTGTAGATTAACTGAGCACAAAGTGAGTTATTGTGTAAATAACCTTGAGCCTTAATTATATAAAGACTGTGTTTTAACTAATACAGTGTGTGGACATTCCTTTGTGGGGGGCTTGGGGACTACACTGTACTTAAGAACCCGCCTGCATCACCTCCTGAGAAGCTAGGCCTTGATTGCTCGACTACGTTACCTATAATAGAGTATCTTGGATAGGGTCCTCTGTGCCTCCCCTCTGCCATATAGAGAGCAGCAGTACAGACACCCCCCTCCAGTACAGGATGTTTATCTGCATAGCTACCTGTAGGACGTTGGTGGATGCCCCAACCTAATTAACGCTCCTTTGCATATGCTGCACAGTGGCGATGTCCGCAGGACACAGAGGAACAGACACACATGCGTGTACTTGCACTACGCATAAACGTCCGGGCCTACACGCATTGATTGGTGGTGGGCAACATGCGAACGTGCAGAGCATGCTGGCGGTGTACAGATACCTTCATTGTCATTGCGGATAGGCCGGACAGCTGCAGTGTACGTAGCACACCTACCTTTTTCTTATTTGCGGTCATTGCAACAAGGACTGTGTGCCGCGGAGTCAGAACCCCATTTCAGGTATAAAAAGAATTACCACTCAAACAGTCTGCAACATTCTTATTATTATAGTTTCCTTCTACACATGCATACACCCCATTTGGAAGGGAAGGGGTAGCAGAAATACTTATTGTGGGAAAATGGGGATTTGTACAATTTGGTTGTGAGGGGAGGAAGAGACTGATGTATTACCGTAACATCTCCCATGAAACGGTTTTTGAGGGAATGGGGGGGGCTCTGACATGGGGAAGGAGTACACATGCAGGTGTGCCAGTGGTGTGTTATTTTGTCCAAATGATATCCTTGTACATCACCTTTAAAGCGGCACAATTGTTCACCAATATTTCCACTTTGTCTTGCACGCTGTCCATTTCCCTATGCACAGAGTTTCTTTTGTTTCCTATGCCTGCATGCTGTTGTGGAAGGGTTGCCGCTTGTACTGCCTTGCTTTCCTTTCCAATATGTTGTCTCACCAAAAAGAAAATGTGTTTGATGTACATGCAGCAATATATATATTACATTTGTTTATGGTTCAAGGCACTGTGCGTACCAATGGGGTTACTATAGAAAGTACTTGTGTCATGAGGGACATTTTCTTCCTGCCACTGTAAGGTGCCTGGCATTGCTGCTTCACACCAAGACACGATATGCTTCAGTACAACTGCATACTGTAGCACCGGTGCAATTATTTTACAAAGTTAAGGGTCCTTACTATATTGTACTGACGTTCAGGTCTTTGCATTTTCCAGTAGTTACTCTGACGGTTCATTTTTTCTTCCCCTTTAAAGTAGCAGTGCGGTAAGATTGGTGAAGGCAGAGGTCCCTTCTGTTGTTGATGCATTCCGTTATGGTGTACTCCCTATGTTTTTCTTCTGTTTGCTTCATAAGTGCACAATTTGCAAATCTACTCTATTTTCCCTGCAAATTTTTGCCCATGGTGCGATTTGTCTATGTTATTTGCGTTTGGTGACTGGTACCACTATGTAAGAGAGCACCTGCCTTACTCAGCCGGTTGGATGCCACACAATCTCTGCAAAGAGATGTATAGTCAGTGACTGCTGCCCGCATTAACATGGTGCCAGCAGTTCTTTTTTATACAGTAAGGGTATCCTGCTAAAAACCAAAGAAATTCACTGACAAAAAACGTTGTTAAAGGGACGTTATGGTTAAGTTGCACTAGTAAAAACCTATAGAATTCAATGGAAAAACATTACAGGGACGTTATTGTTACAGGTAAAAACGAAAAACCTCAGAAATTCACCAGTTATGGTAAGCTAAGCAACCATAACTCGCGCCACCACTGTGCATTAAGACCAACACCCATAACATCAAAGATGATATCACAAATTTCATTGATGACATCACTGCCAGGATGCTCAGACACAATGCCTAATTCAGTCTAATTGCATCCATCGGTACAGAGTCTGGCAAATGCAATACTTTACCCCAAACCAAAGCTTCAAGGGAAGGCAAATACTCCAATGACTTCATAGGACAGAAATCAAAACCATATAACATCTTGGGTACCATTTTACATTCATAAAACTTCAGAGTTGTTTTTAAAGTATAACTCCCATATTTTTGATCAACCTTCCTCAGTTGATTAGTCAAGGATTGAGCATGTTTTTTTTTTAACCATTCCCATAGCCTTATATGGCCCGGTGTCGATGATAGGTAGAAACCAAGATAAATCAATTAATCTACCCTCTCAATCTCCTCTTGACCAATTTTCTGACCCCTTGTGCATTGCAATACTTTTGATTTTAGCAGTTGTGTCTTGAGAGCATGTGTACTCATATGATGAAAATTCCGTCATCAACCTTAGTAGACCCACTGCGGTAGACTCAAAAGGCTACAAATCATGAGCCTAAGACAGCCAAAATGGTTTCATGCGATGAAGCTTTGGAGAGATAAAGGTAGCTATTTTTAAATACTCACCAATATCGGAAATTGACAAATTGAACAGGCAGGGGGCTCAAACGCACCCCTGCCTTATCCCCCAAAAGGTAGGAATTTGACACAACAAAGCACCCAGGCGATTAAGGCGTATTTAAATTTTAGAGGAAAAGTAAAGACCAATTAGCAATAGACCCTGTCGGATTCCCCACAAATGAGGTTTGGACCACAATAACGACCGATCCACTGCATCAAAAGCAGAGGATAGGTCAATAAGAGTCAATATAGAGGGAATCATACTTGCCCTCCCAAGCAAGCTGTTGGAGCATATTAACCACCACACCATTAAGGGAAGTCCCTAGATTACATCAAAACCCTATTTGTCTTTTTTGAAGCCTACCCGTCTCACATGCCCACATTTCAACATGGCACACCAAGATACATAAAAAGACCTTGCTGTCCGCATCTAGAATTGCGATGGGTCTATAATTCTTTGGGGAATGCTGATCACCCTTTTTATATATTGGAACTACATGAGCCAGGCACTATGAGGACGGAAAAAGCCCTGAGCTAACAACTTTCTTAAAAAGCGTTGACAATGTAGCCACCCATGCATAAAGTTTTTTTTTAAACAAGAAATTGGACAGCCTATTAGGCCCTGGTGCCCTTTGCATACTCATTTTCATGATCACCTCACAAACAATCTCTTGACTTAAAAGCCCAGGATTAATTTTTTCCTCAAGCGCGAGTTCAGAAAGAGCACACCCCTGATCACCTTTACGTGCACCAAATATTTCTTCAAAGTGAACAACCTACTCTCTTTCAGAGACAGCATTAATATGATTACTACCTTGTGAGGAATCAGAATAATTAATCAGAATCCATAATGCTTGTGAGGATTTATTACAAAGGGTTTCAAACATAACCTCTGCATCTTCATGAGACCTTTTAGCTTGTGCCTGATGCTGCCAATTTCTTTCTGATTGGCATATAGATTTGATCAAAACCTTTTTTGTCCCAGGGGACTAATCGGGCCTTTTCTGTACCCACCTAATGTTTTTTTTCTTCTCACGCTTGCGTCTCACCACTTGTTCATTGTAAACATGAAGATGCTTATATTGGTTATGGGGCCTTTTATGAGAGGTTAATAATTGGTGTGGCTCAATTAGTTCATACGTAAATGTGTCTAAATTGTATGCAGAAAACGTATATGGTTTCCACTCTTCAGTAAATTAATTTAAAAGATTCACCCTTGCCGCCAGGGCAAAATTCCATGACAAACGATTACCTGCAATGTTAATACTTAAATCAGTTGGACCGCTATTATGGAAGTCTTCATACACAGTACCCAGGCAGAATTTGTCACCAACAGACTATGATCACTAAATCTGGTGGGGGTCATTTTCATATGACAGCACTTGTCAAATAATCATCCTTCTGCAAAAAGATAATCAATAGTTGAGTGGACCATGTCATTAGACCACGTTGCATGGGGAGGTTTATCTCCATTGACTGTCCCATTCAATAGCCAAAGACCCAGCCCTCGAAGACAACCCAACCATTGTCTGACATTATTCTGTTTGTGAATTTAAGTCACCCACGAATATTATATGGCCATCTCCTTTCTACTCCCGCCAAACATTAATACAAGTTGCCAGATGATCCAGCATTTCAGTCAAGTTTAACATTTTATCATGCCCATAGACATTAATTACAATTAAGTTGAATACATGACACTGCATTAATGGGACGCGAGTGAACATAGAAAGAACCAAAGTTTGAATTAAAGGACGATACTAACGTAATTGTTTTGTCCGATTTAACTAGTGTTAACCTTCCACCACAAGGTCGACCCTGGTCAGCTCGCCTGGCAGACAAAGTTCACAATATACCAATCAAATAAAGGAGGATTCCATAGCCAGGTCTCCTGAAGAGAAACCACCTTGTTTGACATAAATTCCAAATCCACACTCAGATTAGTGAATAGATTAACATGCCCTCAGGTGTTCCAAGACAAAATGGAGAAAACGGACTCAACTGTAATTAAGGAACCTTCAGTGATTACATTATTATTTAATCGTTGGATTGATCAACCAGGACCAATCCTGCGATTCTTCCGAAGACCTCAGCATGGTCCTAAAAGCATGCAGTTCTTTACCCCATTGTACTCCATGGGTCTGCCCTTGAACGTTACTGGTAGGTTTGAGATCCTCAACATATGGAGAAAGATCAAAACCATAGGCCCGAAGACAATCACATGATGGTAGTACAACATCATCGCAAAATGTCAAATGAAAATAAACCACACATCTGTCAGTCCTGTACCTATCAGTAAAATACACCCTAACCAAATCCCCAATAAACGGGGTACTTCATGAAACAAACGTAGGATATTAGTTCTGTTTAAATTTAAACATTTGTTCTCTGTAATCCCACTCAAGGAAGATTCTATATTGGTTATCTAGCTCATTAATCACAGTCTCTCGTTTTTCCAAATGACTAAAGTTCCCACAAAGGGCCTCTGGATCCAAAGGACATCCCTCCAAAGGCACAACAATCCAATTTCTGTTAACACCAAGATTTTGAGTAGTCTCAACAATTTTGGTTAGGAGCGTCCTGCGTTAGCAGGCAGCATACCGGGGCCAAGTTGTAAGGATTTCAAGTATTGTAACTGACTCAGTGAGGGATTTAAGGGTTCAGATAAAAGATTCTGCGGATAGAATTCTCCCTCCCATGCAGGACCCATAAAACTTTTTAAGTTGAGATTGTCGACTGCCTTGCCCTGTACGTACAATGGATGCAGGGGGGGTAAAGGGGGAGGGGGGTTTCAGCAGCAGCACCAGAAGACAATTCCAAAACATCCCCCACTGGGGCTATACTAGTCAAAGTCTCCAAACCACCCCATCCTCTTTTGTAAAATAGAAGGCAAAGCAGGTTGAGACAATGTGTCCTTATACGGTTGTAAAACGGCACAATTTCTTGATTATTAACATCAGGCGTGTTGATCAATGAGTTAGATAATAAAACTGAGCGCCACAGTCGATCTAGCACTAATAGTCGCAACCTCCAGGGGGTTTTCAGCTTTAATGGTTCTAGAGATGTTCGATAGCACCAATTTCACCATAGGCTGAGTTAATAGGAATCATTGACCTAGCCCTACTATGGATTAAATCCTTAAACAGAACCGAAACCTTATGGATCAAACCTTTCAAATCCACTACAAGGGAATCCACCTGTGGAGTACCACAAGGATCCTGCTCTTCAACATATACATGATGCCACTAATCAAGCTCAATAAAAAACACGGCCTCACATGCTACAACTATGTGGATGACACACAAATTGTTTACAAAATATAAGATACACAGGAAGGAAACAACCCTGGAAGACTGTCTACAACAACGCTACAGCTGGATGAACACTAACAGCCTCAACTCAACCCGGACAAAACAGAAATAATGATCATATACAAAATCGGGGAAACAATCCCTACATCCCATGGCCAACAGAACTGGGCACAGCACCAACTCCATCAATGATAGTAAAGAACCTGGGAGTCCTAATGGACAACGAACTAACACTTGAGCAACAAGTAAACGCTATAATCAAGAAATGTTTCTTCCTCCCATATGCAGAAAAAGGGATCCCGTCATTCCTCTCTTTCACCCACAAAACACACCATCATCGCACTCATGTTCAGAGTAGACTACGCCAACAGCCTATACCTAGGAATGCCAAAACGACTAAAAAACGTCAGCGCATCCGAAACGCTGGAGCCAGGTTCCTGTTCAAACTACCGCGAACAGAACACATAAACCCAGGGCTGAAACTGCTACACTGGCTACCAATGAAACAGCGAATAAAGCTCAAAACGATGTGCATTACACAGGGTAATCCAAGGAACAGAGTTCCAAAAGGAGAAAATAACCATATACCATCCGACAAGACCACTCAGATCAAGCAACGACATTCACTTAGAACCAAAACCATACAATAAAAGAAAATTTGGAGGATCATCCTTCTCTCACCTGGCACCAATTAGGTTTCAGACACAAAAGAGGAATGGAAACCACATTACTATCATTATGGGATGATCTAAAAACCAATGCAGACTCCAATAACAATAACCTGAAATCACCTACCAAAAAACATTACACAATGTGGGATCATCTGGAATTCAGAAAACTACTCAAAACTTGGCTCCAGAAACAGAAGGAAACGACTAGGAAGCATAGACCTAACTGGAAACAAGAATCCCAGGGAGGAAACTATGACCCCATAGTTAATCTGCCTTAACGAGATGGTGCAGGGGGACACCCCGACCTCCCATGTCCACATACCGCTAATCCACAGAGAAAAACTAGGTAGGTAAGATCCCCACAAAGGGATGGGCAGGGAAGGGACCAGAATCTTCTAACCTAAACCTTCCCAACCCCAGGGTGGGAGAATACGCCGGCATAAGTCGGGTACACATACCACTGAAATAACAGAAGAAAACTGTCAACTAGGCAGACAAACTACAATACCAAACACAGGATAATCATAGATGTTAAGCACAGAAATGCAAAGACAAAGAGGTAAGGAAAACCTGCTAACCCAATTCTCAACTTTCCACATGCACTTCTCATACAGTAACACGCAACCACCTCTCGACACAGCAATCCAAACACGCTTCACCACATTGCAACAAAAGACTAACAACACATAAGATGGCACAACAGCAGATGGGATTCGCAGACCTGAAAACCGCACTTAAGCTCAGCAAACGGTGCAAACCGACCTGAAGCTGCTAACAGGACATCAAAACTCTCACTTTCCTATACCCACTACACCCTACTAATCCCTCACTGTCCCCTTTCTTCACACTCTCCTTTTCAGATCTGCCAGAGTGCCTGGGGACCACTCCGCTGGGGACAGTGCGTGGTACAAATACCTTTAACATTAACAATAAGGATTTTAAAAAGTGGTGAGAACTCTGCAAATTCACCTTTTTAGCCAGGCAGTTTTAAGATTTCCTTATTTGTAAACAATTACATTGTCTCAATCTATCAAACTTAATTGCACTTTTAGGAAGAGGACAAGTTGTACTAAGGTAGAGCTCAGTCCTAACTTCTCTCCTCCCAATGAAGCGTTGAGAAAAGATGGAGGTGCCATAGTCCCTGAGAGGGAGTCAATGATACAAATCACCTCCACTTGTGTTATCAGAGGTGTTTTATTCCCTAAATGAAACTCATTTGCTTCAGATCCAAACCGCTGAGGGCAGACAACATTGTTGCATTCAAAAAAGTAAGTCAGTCAGTTCAACACCTTCCAGAGTGAGTTTCTTAACACCAATACCCACTTTCGCCTCAATCACCAGACCTCCCTCCATTCCTCACCAAAACAGTGGATGTTTCCTCTTCCCTCTCACCAATAGTCACAACACTTTCCTGCTTTTGTTCTTTAGGCTTAGTGAGTTGGTGATTAACTATGAAGTCTTTAACAGTCATATAGTTGTACATTTTCAAATTTAATGAGCAAAGACTCCAAAAGAATTGAATTTGATTTGGTTTCCGCCTTTAGACCCTCATATAGGCTCTCCAGTATAGATGCTGGGCACTCGCCAATCAGGTTTCAGAGCCAGACATGGGACAGAGACCGCCCTCATCGACCTGAAGAATCAACTAGACGACGATAAAGACAAAAGGAGAAATCTCCATTCTTCTTCCCTTAGACTTATCCGCTGCGTTCGACCTAGTCGACCATAATGTCCTTTGCAATCACCTTAAAACAGCTACATACTTCTCCAAGGAAGCCACTACATGGATAAGATCATTCCTGGACAATAGATCCATGCGAGTCTTCTCACCCTCCGCCGCAGCTGACCCGGTACCTATCAATGCGGAGTACCACAGGGCTCCTGTTTCCCCACCACCCTTTACAATATATTTACAAAGCCCCTTTTCGATATTCTTGATAACCCGAGTGTCTCGTATACCAACTATGCAGACGACACACAGATTCTCATCCCTATCCTAGGTAACTACGATAAAGATGTAGCTCTCATTAATAAAATATACCTAATCATACAAACATGGGTGGCCACATCATCTTGAAACCGGCGGACAAAGGTGGAGCTTTAGTTATTATGGACACCAACAAATACAAAGCAGAGGTGGAGCGACAATTAAGTGACCAGGATACATACTTGGAAGTATTTAATGACCCGACTGAAAAAATACGGGAAATAATAAAAAAAAACTCTTGAAGAAGCAGAGGCAGACGACATCATTACCAACAAGACTAAGATGTTTTTAATGAAGACTTATCCAATGATGCCAGTCATATACATACTGCCTAAAATTCATAAGAACCTCGAACAACCACCGGGACGACCTATTATTGCAGCAAAGAATAGTCTACTGGAGCCATTGGCACAATATGTTGATAAGGTAATCCAACCCTTGACACAAAAATCAACGACATATATCAAGGACACAAACCATTTTTTGACAATACTGGAATCTATTAAATTTGAAGAAGAAACAGACATGTTCACGATGGACGTGACGAGTCTCTACACTAACATTAATCATCAGGAAGGATTAGAAGCCATGGAATGGCTTCTATTAAATACAAGAGAAACAGTTATGAGTGATCGCTTGTTTATACTTAAGTTACTCACTATCATATTGAACAACAACTACTTTATGTTTGAGAATCGTTACTTCATCCAGATCTCAGGAACATCCATGGGAGCGGCTACGGCTCCCAGTTATGCTAACACTTACATGACATACTTGGAAGAAACACATGTACTACAGAACCCGAGATGGAAGAATAAATTGAAATGTTTTGTGAGGTTCATAAATGATCTGTTTGGAATATGGAATGGAACAGTGGAAGACTTGAATGAATTATTTGTATTCATGAACACGATTACACCAAGAATTAAATTCACACATAAATTAAGTAAAACGTCCATAGAATTTTTGGACGTGAAAATTTATCTGAAAGAGAACAAACTGGAGACGACAATTTTCACAAAAACTACAAACAGAAATAGTTTGTTGTTAGCATCAAGTTTTCACCCCAAGAAAACCATAGAAAGTATTCCTTTGAGCCAATTTTTGAGATATAGGAGGATTACATCCAAAGAGGAAGAGTATGATATCAAAGCAAGGGATTTAACCAAAACATTTTTGGAAAGAGGATACAGTGCAGAGACAGTATCACAACATTCAGCGAAAGTAAAAGGAATGGCAAGGACAGAGGCAATGACACCAAGAACAAAAACAACAGCAACTGAAATGGTCTATGTAACTACTTACTCACAACAGAGTAATGCGATCAGAAAATTAATCAAAAAGAATTGGAAATTATTAGAATTGGATCCCATAACAGCTCTATTTCCGAATCCACCATTATTTGCCTACGCCAAAAGCCCATCTATACGGGATCATTTAATGATATCAGATATTGGACATGAAAAGAAAAAAGAGACAACATATAAAGTAACTATTCCATGTAATAATTGCAATTGTTGTCACAATCTAATTAAAGGAAATGTGATATATCATCCACATAATGGAAATAAAATTCAACTCAAACACACCTCAACTTGTGATACCTGTAATGTAATTTATGGAATAAAATGTCCATGCGGACTTTATTACGTAGGACTGACAGGACGAAAAGTAAAAACAAGATGGTGTGAGCACAAATCAAACATAAGACAAAAATCAGAAAAATCTCTGGTGGCTCAACACTTTGTGAAAGAAAAACACACGATCGCACAAATTAAATTTGTGATTCTGGAACATGTTACTCTACCCAGGAGAGGGGGGAATTTGAACAAATTCTTACAGCAGAGAGAGATTTTTTGGATAGAGAAATTGGACAGTATGTACCCGAGGGGTATGAATATGGAATGGGATTTAAATTGCTTTTTGTGAATTGGAACTAAGGTGTATCCACTCCCTTAGAACCCCCTATAAACCAGCAGCGAGTATAGAGGTGACTAACTAACTCGCATTCAATCAATGATATTTTTTGTTGATGTATATACCAACCCACTAAATTATTTTATGTCAGATTGGTTCATGTGAATGAAATATTGAGAAGTGGTGGACTATAAGTCATCTGTGACAGTAGGGAAATGTGTATATGTGATATCATGGATTTTGATATGATCATATCCCCCAAAATGTTCATTATTTACTATTTTGTTGGAGAACTATCAAGTACTAATTCATTGAGAACAGTATTCGCAAATGTAATACATACCAACTGTTTTTCTCTCTCAAAGTGCGTTTAAATGTATTATACTGTACTGTTTAAAATTTACCAGTATTGTAAAAAATTCAACTGATAGCATTAACAAACATGATTAGCAATGCACGATCTCATCTGTACATTTTAGATTACATCCTCACCCAACATGGCGATCACCAAAAGGTGTGCCTGAACTTGAGCAGGCAACGGAATAGACAGAACAGTGGAGAGCGGTTGCTTGGCAACCTGACTATGCAGGACCCAGAACTCAGTACCGTGACCGTGACGAACAGTGTAGCTAAGGAATCGACTAAGGGTTGAAAGATAGAAAGAGTTTTCTAGGCATAACACCTATGCGAGGCTTAATTACAGCAACACGTTCACATCCTTTCGAAATGTTGAAGTACAGGACACGGAGACGCTGCACCGCGAGGGTGGTCCTGTGTGGTACGGACACCACGGCAGGACACGGAGCTCCGTCCACGATAAAAAAGGCTATACACGGCCCTTTTCTCGCCAAAGATACAGAATGCTCAATGGACTCAGCACCGAAACGAACATCTAGAAGTGGACTGAGCCATCAGTAATGGGTGAGTCCAACAAGAATTGAAAATCGACTTTCCTTAATATGTGATCACAGAGTGGGACCCAACGCTGTTTTTAGCGACTGGTCCCACTCGTGATCGCTCCACACTTACCTCTTTCTGACATAGCAGTGTGAGTCTCTATACACACGGATTAGAGTAGTGACTTTTGGTATTTTGATTCATGTTTTATCTCTATAGTTTGATGAATCCCAGCAATAACACTAACAGCTATATGCAGATACAAGCAGCCATCATATAGCAGCGGGCAAAGTATTACCACACAACGGTTTACTTGGACAGAGGTTAGTGAAGTGTAAATAGTCTAAAATAATGTGTTTAAATACATTTTTCACAGAAAGAGACATTAACTGAGTTTCCTCTCTACATTTAATTTTGTAGAAAAAAGACAGAAAAATCTGATATTCCCACCTGAAGAAGGGCTTATTAAGTGCCCGAAACGCGTAGTGGAAACCCCAGAAGCCCGTCATTAGGGCAGTCATACTGGAACAACAGATACAGGATATCAGAAACACTTTTTTTTAACATTATATTGTATTCAAGTGGAATTGAATTTGGTATATCGTTAAAACTTTGTTGTTATACATCATGTCAAATGTGACAAAATCCAAACATGGATCACCAAAACGTTGGATGACATTGCACCAGAAAAACCACTCACTCCCTCCCTAAATAAAACAATGGCAAGATGGTTCACACCTCACCTCAGAGCACTGAAAAAAAAACGAACAATAAACTGGAACAAGAATGGAGGTAAACGTACGAACAAATGATACAATGCATACCAAAGACAGGTATGACTCTACAAAGCTGAAAGACTCAAAGCAAAAAAAAGGCATTCTACCACGAACGGATCACAAACTTAAGCAACACCCAGAAAGGGATGTTAAGATCATCAAAGTGCTAAGAAACCCAACAGCATGCAACAACACACCAACCCCATCACAGAAACTATTGCGATGACCTTGCAGACCACTTCAAAATTAAATCAGACATCCAGAAAATCATTAAGAGCATGCCAAAAATTGGAGCCAGAGAATTGGATGTGAGATTTCGTCAGCGATCTCGGCAAGGATGTGCCAACATGTCAAACTTTGCTCTTTAAGTCTGGGTGAAAGATCATGGCAAATTAAAATCTTAAACAGGGTATATTGGACCCCAGAGAGATTGTGTATGAGAGGATTTACCAATACCAGTGATTGCTGAGGTTGTGTACATCAAGTGGGGACTCTAGAGCATATGATGTGGGATTGTGTAAGGGTGTGTGGTTTTTGGCAGGAGTTTAGTGTGATTTGCGAGAAGGTACAGGAGAAGAGGATAGTTTTAAAACGTTGATATTGGGGAATGATTAATTACTTGAAAACATGACTACTTGTAAAAATAAAATAAAATGGCTATTCCGAGGTGCAATGATGTGAAAGAAATTGATTCGTAGTGGCTGGAAATAAGCTGTTGCACCGAAAATTGATTTCTGGATTGTGATGCACAAGCTGGCTGACATGGATAACACTATCTATAGGAGAGAAAAGAAATGCACACTGTTTCTAAGGATTTGGGGGAAGTTTATGCTATTGTACTAGACTTGGTTGGATTATGGAATGGATTGGGGGGATGGGAGGAGGAAATGTACAGAATTTATTTTATGTATATAGTTCGATATTTGATAAATCTGCTGTTGTATCATTGATGTTTTTGTAATGTTTGGAAGTTCTTCTGTATATTATATATTTCTTTTTGTATCTGAATAAATGAAAATAATTTTTTTTAAAAAGCGCATACCAAAAATAACCAACAACCCCCTTAACCAGCCAACACCAGAATCACCTACTATACTAAATCACCTCCCATCAATCTCGACAGAAAGATTCAACAGCCTGGATCCAACAGCAGACCCCTGCCCACTAGATACACTAGACGAATATTTTCTCAATGTCTTCAACCACTCACAAGCAACAGGAACAGTGCCATGTGCCTTCAAATCGGCATACATCAAGCCGCTCCTTAAAGACCCATTGTGAAACACGAAGACCCAAAGAACTACTACAGACCAATCTCAAACATCCCATACTCAGCGAAACTACTAGAAAGCTACACCTACGAACAAATCCTACAACATGTACAGAACAATCGGATACTAGAAGAGACAAGTACGTTTCAGACACACAAGAGGAATGGAAACCGCATTACTATCATTATGGGATGATCTAAAAACCAACGCAGACCAACAACAAATCGGCACCAATACTACTCGAACTATCAGCAGCCTTCGACATAGGGCACCAAGAAACACTCATCAAAAGATTCAAAGGTTTTGTAATTGGCAGCACAGCATTCCTCTGGCTAAAATCCTTCATGACACAAAGAATGTAAACAACTTGGATAGACCACTTCAAGTCAGCACCTTGCAAAACATGTGGTGTCCCACAAGACTCATCACTCTAACCATTGCTTTCCAACATCTACATGAACCCCCCTGATTAAACTCATAATAAACATGACCTCACTGGCTACAACTACGCAGACAACACACACATCTACAAAATCAACACCAGCAAAGAACAAAACCCAACCCTTACCACCTGCCTCACAGAAATAAACCATTGGATGAGCTCCAACAGCCTTAAACTCAATCTGGACAAAACTGAAATCATGATCGCCCCCAACAACCAGTCGAACCATTAGCACATTCCATGGCCTACCAAACTGGGAAACCCTCCAGAACCCTTCAAAGTCATAAAATATCTCTGAATATTAATGGACAGTGAACTAACACTACAGCCGCATGTCAACGCAGTAGTTATGAAATGCTTCTTTCACTTAACACAATCAAGAGGATACTCCCTCCTTCTTTACCTTCCCACACAGAATTCTCACCATCATCTCTCTCATCGGGTCAAGATTGGACTATGCCACAGCAGCCATCTTGGAATGCCAGAATACCTTATGAAAAAACCACAATGAATACAGAATGCAGCAGCAAGAGTGCTCATCAGACTCACTAAGAGAGCACATCACACCAGCACTGAGAACACTATCTTGGCTATTGGTCAAAAAACGCATTTTCTTTAAAACATTCTGCATAAGACACAGCAATCCACAGCCAAGAAGCGGAATTCATACAGGAAAAAATCTCCATCTACAAACCAACACAAACACTAAGGTCCAGCAATGACATTCACCTCAAACCAAAACAATGCGCAAAGCTCAAATTTGGGGCATCAGCATTCTCTTGCATAACAGTGAGACTTTGGAACTCGCTTTCAAAGGAAATGCGAACAACAGAAGATCATCTAAAATTAACAAAACTTAAAATATGCCTCTTTAACTCACCAAGCTAAAGAGGAAACACCAGTGAAGGAAAACCACCAATGCAACACAATGGAAACCCTGAACAGGACCACCTAAAGAAATAAAGCATCCAACCGCAAAAGGTAGAATAATATTGACCCGACGGATCAACACAACCTGCAGAAAAAGACTCAGACGACCGCTGACTAACCCTCTCTAATACTCGCCATACCCACCCTCCAATAAACCACCCATATACAACATTGCACCAAACACCACACACCGTCAACCAACTAAAAACAAACCAGCACGCAGCACAGTGACCAGTTTTTCTAAACTGAAGCTACACATCAAAGCTCTTGCACTTTTCCCTCTCAATCCCACTTACTAAACCCTCCCGACCCACTTCCTTTTCAGATCCACCAGGGCACCTGGAGACAATGAAAATAGCAGTGCGTGGAATAAATCACAACAACATAACTATCAACAGGCTATGAGGCCCAAGTACAATTAGAGCAGAATGGCCAGTTCAATTTAAAATACAGATCACGTTTAACGTGAAAATATGAATTGTTTCATGAATATCCAACGATTTTCAAGCAACAGATGCTTTAATAATACATGAGTTGGAGTGTTGTACTATTGCCATAGTGTATGATTATTGAGAGAACAAAATTTTTTATGCTTATATTCAAAAAATGTAAAGGACTAGACTGTACCATAATTGATTATACAAGACCAAGTAAATTCAAGGTATTTGCACGCTTCTCTGCATATTAGGAAGTAAATGTATTTTTCACAAAAATGTTAAGACTTCTAAATCTTATTGAAGTGCTGGAATTTTGGGATTCCAGTGTTTTGATTAATCAATAAATGTGTATCACCGGGTTTGTATGACAAATCCAAATTAATATCACGCTAGACTCATACTCATCATCAAATATAGTGAACCTGTGACGCAGAAAAAAAAATTCAAACCCCTTTCCGGTACAATTCATCGGAAATACAATTTTGTTATGCACACAAGATCACTCGCGTAGCCCTAGGAGCCGTACACACTTCTAGTTATGTTAAGGTGATTTATAACCGCGCACCGCTACCACACAAGGGCAGTCTCCAGGCGCTCACGTGGCTCTGCAAGAAAGAGGACGGGGTTGGTTGGTTAGTGAGGGAAGAGTGATGGGATAGGTCCAAAACCAGGAGAAACTGGCATCTATGTGTGTTGGCTTGCGGATGGTTGGTTGCGTGCACTGGCTTGTTGTATCTGTACGGGTAAGGTCCAATGCCTGGGTTGCTTCTATGTGACTGTTATGTAGGCGTGTGTCTGTGTGTAGATGTGATGGTATTTCAGGTTGTGGGTACTAGCTTGTTGTATCCCTACCGGTAAGATCCAGTGTACAGGTTTGTTGTTGTAAGCTTATGTTACTTGTGTGTTAGTGTATAGGTTGGGTTGCCCAGTCTGCGGTTTATAGTGTTTGGTGCTGTGTTGGAGGAAGCAGGAGTGGGGTGGTTAGTAACTTGGCTAATCTCTCTTATTTTTTAAATAACTTTATTTAGCTTTTCCACAATTACAATAAGTTAAGAGAAAAAGTTCAACAAAATTAATAATCAGAGCATTGTATGGGAGGATTGGTCCAAGAGACCCCCCCTCCCCTGCATCTTCTCCCCCTATGAAGTGCATGGCTCGTCAGGGGTTCCCCCTGCCACCAGGGCCCAGGCGGCGGGTGGACCACTGGCTGAAGACATTGACCAAACATCCTGTATTTAGCTAGGCCCTGGAAACCATTTTGTGAAATCAAAATGGTTTGAGCCCTGTGCACCACAGGGCGGCCCCCACCCCTGGAGAGTCTCACTTGTCCCTGCGGCCGCAGCTCCCCGGCAGATCCGCTGAGAGCCTGTTCCCATGAACAGACGGACATGAGCTAGTGTTAGATGCAAACACTAACATTTCACCTTCCGCAGTGTATCACTGTTCCCAGTATGACCCGGCCAGCAGGGCCAGGGTGGAAAAGAACTGTAGAATGGTCCCCAGACAAAACAGAGCCCCCAAATACTAATGAGCAAACTACCTGTGATGAAACTCCTCTCTCCATGACCTTTCTGACTAAAAACATGTAACCTCCATGAAGATGGCAGAATGTGTGCTTATATGGCATTCGGGTTGAAGTACCCACATCCCCATAGCTATGCGCAAATGGCAAAAGTGTCCCGGGGTTTTCATGTTATATTTTTCGCCGAGAAGACTGCACCCCAAGGTCCCATGCCAGAACTGAACTAATGCTGCTAGAGTGCAAAGGAAGACAAATACAACCGTATTGGGAGCTCATGTAAATGGTGCACGAAAATGCACATTATGTATGTCCAAGCTCACCATGTGTCACTGCCATCAGTCTTATTAGCCGGTTGTTCCTGCGTGCTCCACCAACCTTACTACTACCTCGCTTACCGCGCATGTATAGAAATTTAACAAAATGTTGTGGTTGTTAAATACTTAACATATAGGTAACGCATCTGAAATGGCCATGTAAAAGGCACTAACAATGTTGAAAACATAAGCTTTGAAAAGACTCAACGAGTATTGTATATTATATGAATGTTTATGCCTCTTCCACTTAAGTCTGCAACACACGAGGAAAATACCTTTGTGGGCATATCCAAGGCCATTTCCCCTTCATCCCCACTGAAGCCTGCCAGACGGAAAGCAGAGGCCTGTGCTGCTCTGCTCCACCTCCCCCAATTCGGCTGGAGCAGCTTCAAACATTTACATTCCCCCGCAGCACCCAGGGCCGCAGCCTGCCACCTGAATTATTTACAACCCAGCAGTAAACCCCGGCCATAAACACAGGTCCGAAGGTGCCCTTTTTTAGGCTCCACGACCCACCGGCTCACCCTAGGTTAATGGCCCCTGTAAAATTAGGACACCCAATATTATAGCAACACTACAGGAACACATTCATAACGACTTCTAATGGGACATGATAACTCGGACAGCTCATCCCTTGCCCTGAGACCCAACCTTGCGACCTATGATACCCGGTCCACAAGACAATGGTAACCATGTATTGATGTATCACCAAAAGACCCCAGTCTAGGTGCATTCCTCCTGTGTTGCATTAAACTGTAGAATAACCTATTGGAAGATTTACCGGGGAAGATAATATTGCAATGCTGAATGAATGCGGTGTGCGTGGCCTTAGGGCAGAAAGCCAGGAAAGACGTTCATCACTGACACTGGTCACGGCTGGCACAACAACACCGTCTGGATGAACCCAGCTGACCTGCCCGGCCCACGAGGGTAACCAGTGACGTCCACCAACCACGGCAAACCACATCACAGCGGCACCTATAGTTGGTCGTCGCCACCCAATCCCCACGAACTTGTGCCCCCTATAGTATGTAGGTTCTTTTGATGTTTTTTGTAAATATATACGCCTGTCTTTGCTATTGTCAGACAGGGCGCTCTCGGAGTTTGCAGAGTCCTTTGCATGCCCTATTCTGATTCATAAACTCCCATTTAAGCTCACCCGCACTTTGTCTTAGTCTTATTCCCATCTTGGGAGAGTCCATTATTGTCTCTCATTGTGGGGAGGATGGTGCTATCGGGGGGACGCTCGTCTTCAGTGGTGACCCCGACAGCGTGATGATTATTTTCTCTTAACATATATATATCCCTACCGTCCCCTTTGGCACAAAAATCTCCAGTCGAAAAGGGATACGTATGGTGCGCTGGCTCCGAAAGGCTGCCCGCCAACGGCGACTGGTACGCTCAGAAGTGCGCACTCAACAGAGAGAGGGTACGGGATCCCGGTTGAAAAATCCCCTTTGAGTACCGCTCGCCGGGGCTGACCGTTGAGCGTACGGCAACACTGCCTGGACGGACCCAGTTCGGAGACTCTCGGTTCAAGACGGGCACGTGAGTATTAAGTGCGAGCGACCATAAAGGGAGCAGGGGAGGAAAACAGGACAGGGAACGAGGTTGTTTGAAAGGGGACACTTTGGGACTAATAAGAACCACTTTAGACTTTCTTTACTTTTTCTTTGCATATGGCCATTAGGATCAAGAGGTGAAAAGAGATAAAGAGACGGGAACCTAGCTCCGCGAGGGGGTAGAAGGCGGCGCCGCATAGTGCTATCTTGACTAGTACTGGGAATATAAGAGGAAGTGAAAATAAGATAAAGGTGTCTGGTAAAAGGGAGACACGGTGAATATATTAGGGACTGCTATTCTTTCTATTCTTCTCTCTGGGTTTACGGGGAAAAAACAGGGTTAGTACAAAAAAAAAAATAATAGTAAAATACTAATAATGATGTAAGAAGAAAGACGAGTGTGTATCAAAATTACAAGACGAATTAATATCAGATTAAGAAAGAAAGAGACAGCTAGTCAGGGAGGAAAGGGATTACAAATTGAGCGGTGAATAGAGTGTTGTCTATGAGTGTGTAAGCATCACATGTGCCAGAACATATTTGTCACGTTGAGTGTATAAGAGTGGTCATAAGTGTATAATTATGGTGTGGTCATGGTAAGTGTGACCAGAAGAAATTTTGCAAGGAAAAGCACAATGCAGTAAGGTGACTGTTTTTTTCTTTGGATAAATGTGCTGAAGATATTGGCGGGGTGCGAAGGGTGCTTTGCTCTTGTATGTGCCCCCTAAAAGCATACAGAAAAAAAGGCTGTGCACAGCAATTCTTAGATTGTTCAGGTGACGGAAGCACACGCGGGTCCCCACACGCAGTGATACGCAAATACTCAGATATATCAGGTGACACATCTATAAAAGGAGATATATATATATATATACATCCGTATCGAGCAGCCACGAACTATGGGGATAGAAACACCATTAGCACATATTTGTAAGAATCTACCTGGGTATGCTGAACACATTAAGAAATATCACGATCAGTGGATTACAGAGCTGAAGGGGGAAGGGTTACCACAAATATGGCCTGAAGGGGGATCGTTTGACAAGAGTGTCCTAGATATGGTAGCAACATGCATCTATTTGAAATACAAGGGGAAGCAGCTACATAATAGGAGAGAAATATTAGACCTTTGGAGATTGTTTGAAGAAGTACCCCCACCTAAGAAAAGGGAATTAGGTACTGATCTGCCATCTACCACTGATAATCCATTACTGATACCAAAAGACGACAAGGTGTTGCCGGAAGGGGAGCCACCAGTAGAGGTAACCAGGTTGTACCCAATACTAAATAAGCCAGTGCCCACAGAAGGATACAGTGACCCAACATATGTACCCCCGACAACAGTCACTACGACTCAAGGGCCAACAGCACCCCCACCGTATGAGAGTCATAGAGAGCGCGACCAGGTAAGTACACCAATAGTGAACATAGAGAAACTAACAGAAGACCTAGAGTGCAGGCTCTCTGTAGCAAAAGACAAGCTCTCGAGGATAAAAAGCATATGTGAACAGACTGCGACTAATGCTGCTAGGTCAGAGCCCACATCAAGAGCACAGAGTCAGTGTAAAACAATTGAGGAGGGATGGAAGAAGGGGGAGATATTGTTTAGGATACAAGAAGAACTGGACCAAATAATTGAACTAGAGGAGAGGGAGGAGCGCACCGACGATGAGATAAGGACCACAGGAGGTAGAGAGGAGCTATTGTGTGATATAGGAGAAGACTTAGAGGAAAGTGAAAGATTAAGCATAGCAATGAGAGGAGGAGGTGAGGGGTTGGATGGCGCATGTTCAGGGAGAACCATGGAAGAAGAGTGGGCAGGACGACTAAGGAATAGGTTGGGGAAAATGGCACCACTAGGAAAGAACAGAGTAAAGGTGAGTGCAGACAAGACAACAAAGGGGAGGTTACAACTCCCACTAATACACAGGGGAGGAGGGAGGCCGAATTACATACCTTGGGCTCAGATGGATAAGGCCAATTTGTTAAAGTTATTGCCCCCGCTATCAGGAGGGGCAAGCAAGTGGATATATGCATTCGAAAAATACACAACCGGGGTACCTCTAGCAATAGGTGATGTGAAAAGCCTGCTAGTATCAGCAGTCGGGGATCAAGCTGACAGAGTATGGGTAAAGGCCGGCTTCCCGGGAGTAACGTTAGACTGCAATCGCCATGATGATGCCTCTTTTAACACAGTACGTGCCAGGGTGTGGGACGCATTAAGAGAGACGTTCCCAGACACCCCAGATTTGCAGTCAGTCATGCATTGTACGATGAACGATGGGGAAGATGCTATGGATTACATTTTTCGGGTCCAGGAGATGTGGAGAGCAGAAATGGGCACGCCCTGGTATCAATCAACATCATTATTCTACTTCATAATAAAGAGGGGGCTCCCTAAAGAGGTACAAAAGGCACTTGACAAAATTGCAGGTATTGAAGCAAAGGGATGGCCCGAAATACAGAGCATAATAGTTCACCACTGTAAACGAATAAAAGAGAGGGAAAAGGAGATAGCACAGAAAAGATTGGCAGACGAGGCAAAATTAGTACAAACGAAACTGGTGAAGGTCGCTGCAGCAGTAGCCGCGCTCCCACACAGTAGGGAGGGAGAAGAGGAGGAGGAGGGGCTCGTAGCAATACAGGGGAGGATGGCAACAAATTGGGCAGGAGCTAGGAAACGACAGTGGAACGAGCAGGAGCAGAGTGGAGGTCCGCAGTGGCAAGATTGGGCCCCTCGAGGGGGACGAGGTGGGTACAGGGGTCGTGGGGGTGGACAAGGGTATTGGGGGGATGGGGGGAAATGAATGGCAAGGTCCCAGAGGTGCGCAGGGAAGCTGTTGGAACTGCGGAAGGTGGGGGCACTTTTCCAGAGAGTGCAGGAGTAGAACAAACAACGGATTTCCAGAGATAGAACACTATGGCAACCCCACCCGGGAAGCCCATATGGTCTCCCAATGGGGCGACAACAGAGGGAACAAGGGCAGGGGTAACCAGAGCAAAAGCAAGTGCATCACTACAGAACACAGAATCACCCACAAAATAACGACATTATGCACTACACCCCAGGCAATCCTTTTGAAATGAATGCCAATGGAGCACCAGCACCAGCCCTCTATAGTGGTGTCAGTAGTTTCAGGAAGTGTCTTCAGCCAGGGGGGGACAACAACAAGACAACCAGCATAGGACAGCCCACAGAGAACACTTGCGTGTCCTGTACTATCTACAACCTACGATGCAGCGGAGGAACCATTGGTAGGGGCGCAGATAGGAGACAAGCAGTTCATATTCATGGTGGATTGGGGAGCGGAGAAATCATGTATTCGTGAGGGCCGGTTTCCGTTATCTAACCGGAAGTTAGAGACGCAGGGGTTCTCTGGGGCTGTAATTGAAGTTCCTTACACAGAAGATTTGGATGTGACTGTGGGGGGTAAAACGGTAAAGACACCCTTACTGTATTATGAACAATCACCAATAAACCTGCTCGGAAGGGACCTTCTTAGCAAGCTTAACATGACAATATCGTTTACAGAAAGAGGGATAGTGTGCTCGACACCAGGAATATGCCCATTACGCATAGTGCAGGCTCGGACAGCGGCCCCGGAAATACGTGGCATGCCAGTGGATGAAAGAATGTTCATCGAAGGCTTAAAAATGCTGGCCCAAGTAGTTCCCGAGCTAAAAAAGTTGGAGTGGAAAATACCTGCAGAATTTATCTTCCGCCCAATAGTGCGCCCAGACATAGCACCAGGGTCAGTGCTATCCTTAGACTTGCATGCTGTACAGGTATCAGCAAAAAGGATTGCAGTGATTGGGATGGACATAGATGGGTGTGAATGGCACACTGTACTGTGCATCAATGCTAATATTGCCCTACGAGACTTATCTGATGAGGATCTCTTTTATGATGCGGAAAATGATGGTGAGATAGTAATGGAAATAGCAATGCCCTGTGACATTTTGATTCAGACAAGACAAGTTCCCGTCCAGTTGCTGGCAGTAGTGGGAACGCCACCGTCCTTTTTTGATGATGACATGCGACTGGTGCCAAACAATTTATGGACAACAGGCCCCCCTGATGTAGGTTTGTTGCATGGAGTGACACCAGTGGTAATAAAACTCAAACCAGGGGCAATTGTGCCCCGAGTGAAACAATACTCATTGTCCCGCGAAGCAGAGGAAGGGATAAAAGAGACAATAAATGCATTGTTAGCGCAGGGGATAATAGTGCCTTCAAACTCCCCATGTAACACCTGTATCTACCCGATCAAAAAAGCAAAGGGAGGGGCTTGGAGGATGATCCAGGATTTACGCCCCCTGAATGACGTCATACAGAAAGAGTTCCCTTTGGTCCCGTACCCTGCATCAATATTATGCAGCATCCCAAAAACAGCATCACATTTCACAGTGGTTGATTTGAAAAATGCATTCTTCTCCATCCCCTTGGCAGAAGAAAGCAGACACCTGACAGCATTCACATTAGGGGGGAAGAGATACAAGCATTGCAGGCTACCTCAGGGGTACTGTGAAAGTACAAGCATATTCAACCGCATAGTACACGAAGACCTGGGTAATTTATCAGTTGAAAGCACGATCATTCAGTACGTAGACGATTTGCTCGTCTAGTGAAGAGACGTGCAGAAAAGACTCAGTAACACTTTTGACACTGCTGGCGAATAAAGGGTACAAGGTGGACAAGGGAAAGCTACAATATTGTCAGTCAGAGGTGCTGTACCTGGGACAGCTGATATCAAAAGACGGGAAAAGAATAATCCCTGACAAAGTGGAAGCAATCAGGTCAGTGAGAGAACCAACAACAGTGAAGGAGATGCAGAAATTCTTGGGAATGTGTAACTATTGTAGAGCATGGATATTAGATTATGCAGCCTACACCAGGCCATTACTGCAAGCACTCAAGGAGGCACAGCAAGAGAACAGGAAAATAGAGTGGTCAGAAGAAATGAGTGACTCATTTGGGTCGCTAAAAGAGCTGATTTCGAGTGCTCCAGTACTCGCCAATCCTGATTATAAGCGCAAATTTTACCTGTTCTCACATTGTAAGGGAACTCTTATGATGGCTGTACTGACACAAAAGACTTCCCTAGGACACAAACCATTGGCTTACTATAGTGGCACATTGGATGCGGTGATGCAAGGCCACTTCGCGTGCGAGCAATCTCTCGCCGCCGCCGCGTTCGCCATTGAGAAAAGTGCTGCAATAGTAATGGGGTGCCCTGTCACGTTGTTTGTGGAACACTCATTATTTGCAATACTTGAAAGATCAAAATGTACACTGACCACACAGCGAGCAACTGCCTATGAGATAATATTGTCCAGCGCCAATATTCACGTGGTAAGGTGCAGGACAGTAAACCCGCCAAAATTCATCACAGAACCATGCACACTAGAGGACATGCAGGAACATAATTGTACAACTTACACAGGAGAAACGGGGGAGGGCACGGTGGTGTGCGAAAATGCCCTGAGCGAGGGAGAGGTGTACTTTGTGGATGGGTCAGCGTCGATCGACATGGACACAGGAGAGAAACATGTGGGACTGGCAGTAGTGAGGTTAGAAGAAGGCGAGTATGAAGTACTAGTACAGTACAGCCTTTTGTCGCATTTCTCAGCCCAAGCAGCGGAACTTATCGCCCTAATAGAAGCATTACATGCAGCTAAAGGATGTGCAGTAACAATATATACAGATTCCGCCTACATGACGACAACAGTACACGGAGGTCTAGCCCGGTGGGGGCGGAGAGGGTTTCGAAGGGCAGATGGGACCCCAGTGCAGCATGCTGAATTACTGAAAGAATTGATTGAGGCCCTAAAGGATCCAACAGTGGTAGCAATAGTGAAGTGCCAAGCACATACGTCCAACACAGATGTTGTGTCTTTGGGGAACGCGGCAGCGGACGCTGCTGCCAAGGAAGCTTTGTATTTTGAAAGACATGGAACAGGTGAGTACATATTGCAGCACAAGACGAACGAAGAGCTCCCAGAAGGATACAATGCCATGCCCATATCACAAATACTAGAGCTGCAGGAAGGGGCAAGTTGTGATGAAAAGATGGCGTGGGAAAAAAGAGGGTGCAGCCAATCGGCAACAGACTTATTATGGCACCAAAATAACTCAGGAAAAGTAGTAATGCCCATCAAACTGTTAGAGATAGCATTTCAGCAATTACACTTTCCCGCGCATAACACTAAACAACACATTGCAGCAGAGATACAAGAAGACTGGTTCGTGCCATGCCTCCAGGAGCACATATCTAGATTGACAATGGATTGTACAACGTGCCAAATATATAACTCTGGAATGACGCTACGAACACTCAGGGGGACAATTCCAAAACCCATAGGGCCCTTCAGAGAACTGCACATTGATTACGCAGATATGGGGGAGAGGTTTAATGGGGCATGCTACATGATAGTGGTTGTATGTCCATTTTTGAGGTGGGTGGAAACAGGCCCATGTGCGCGACCTGATGCTAAAAGCGCTGCAAAGTTCCTAGTAAGGGAAGTGTTCCCGCGTTGGGGAATTTGCGACGTAATTCGCTCAGACAACGGCACTCATTTTGTGAACGAGCTCTTCAAAGAAGTGACCACGTTATTGGAATAAAGCATAAATTGTGCTCGATTTATCATCCTCAAAGTAATGGCGTTGTCGAAAAGATTAACGGACTGTTAAAAGGGAGGTTGTCTAAATTGTGTTTTTCATTGAAGAAAAACTGGATCTACTGCTTACCCCTTGCGCTGTTTGAGCTGAGGAATCAGTCGAGCAAGGACCACCATCTGTCCCCGCACGAAATAGTGACAGGGAGACGGATGCACACTACACATTTCCCACTACGCCAACACTCAGATGCACACAGAAGCGCCACAATATTGGGAGATGAATTCACAGAATACCTGAAAAAGCTAACTAGGGCAGCATGCGCAATCTCAAAGCAGCTCTCACCACCATTCACAAGGGAAGAAGGAAACACGACGGTGTCCCTTGCAGAACATGAAGCACAGGTACAATTAATGCCAGGAGAGTTCATTTATGTCCGGAGCTTTGTGCGCCGGTGGAATACCCCAAGGTTCCATGGGCCGTACGAAGTGATATTTTGTACCCCTACACCTGTAAAAATGAAGGGGCTCAATTACTGGATACATTTGACAGATGTGCGAAAGGCATATAATAGTGTACAGGAAGAGGTGGATGGGGAGGCACAGACAACAGCAAACAAAAGTAAGGAAAATGATGAGCGAGTGTGAACAAGTGAATGGAGGAGTGTAACTGATGGACAAAATTGATAACGAAAGAAATTATATTACAGGTTATTGATCAAGATTAAAAAAAAAAAAACGTTCAAGTGAAAATAATGATGTGAAAAATATGTATATTGTCTGCTCCCTTCTCTGTGCATTTTCCACCTTCCCCCACCCAACCCATCTCCCATTCATGACCTCCTGGTACAAACAGTGCCAAAAAGAATGTTTACATGTACGCACTTAATGCACTTTTATATCTCAAACAGGAACTACCATGGCAACTAACGGGCAGCCTGCAACGTATAGATTTGTTAGATATAGAGAAGTTTAAGCTGAAAGATGTAGATATTCGTATGAGTGTGGATTGTATGTATGCATTACATTATTTTTTACAATACTGTTTGGCTTGGTTACATATTGGTTTATAGCGTTCATCGCTATCGAGATGAACGAGGGGGGAGGGGACAACGGGATTAATGCGACAAATGAAACAACAACTGCAAATGTTAAAGAAGGTGATTTTTTGGTGTGGGACAGATCTAAACTTGTATGGGGATACTACACGACACCGCCCAATGTTGCTATCTCGCCAAATGACAGACTGCAGGGAACAATGCGAAACAGCACAACTTCCCCGCCAAAATCGTTTAATTACAATGCCCACGGTTTAAATGATCGCAACCCCTCTGTTATATCACGGCTATACAACACCCCAACCAGCGTGTCCACTTCCGCAACAGAAAACACACTGCTAGATAGTATAAAGAAAGAGAATGAAAAGATGGCTGTGAGACACGAAGCATTATACAATGAATGGGGAAAGGGGGGTGAAGGAGGGAAAGGGGGGCCTACACTGTTCCTCGCCCATGAAGCTGGGAGCTATCTTAGAAATAACAGGAGGAAAAGGGAGGCGGGAAGGAGAAAATACGACGAGTATTACTGGTTGGGACTGGACCAAATGGAAGACCCACGACACCCCCACCAGACAAATAAATGGTATGCGGACATGAGTGCAACAGCTAAGCAAACAACAAATGAGAGCTGTTATGTCTGCTCCCTCATTCCCCATGCTTCAGGTATACCCAAAGTACTGCTGCCCAAAGAATTGCCTATTGTCGATGCCCAATGTCTCCTTCATCTCACGTTGTGCAGAATTAAGAACACCTTCCAGGCACATGAGGTAACTTTTAAAATGATGCAGAATGAGAAGACATGTTATCCGAAGGTGGTAGGAGTGATATGTTTGGGAGAACCATTTTTTATAATACAAGGGACACTATTTTCAGAAAATAAGTGGAAAGATGAAGAAATAATGTGCAAAGCTGAAGCACTGCGAGGTGTGGCACCAGAAAAACTGCAGTGGATAGAAAAAACATGCACACAAGTATGGAAGGAGCACATCTCAAAATTGACTTGGGTGACGCCATTGAAAAGCCCTTCAAGCTACAGAAAGAAATAAACTATGAACTGTGTTTCAAGGGAGACGGGAAAGTCATCATGGGGGTAAACAAAAATTGCAACAAGACTCTCACCATCCCAGATATGCGAAAGGGGACAGCGGCCCTCATGGACACTTATTGGGTATGTGGCAACCAGGCATACCTGCACCTTCCACAATCATGGAGTGGCAGCTGCTCATTGGCCACCCTACATTCCGCACTAATGGTGATACCGGAAAGCCACATTGATGGGAGCAAGAGAATGCGAGAGACCCCCCAGCAGAATGAGGCCCAGCCAACTGCAGAGTCACAAGTATATGTCCTGTCTTCCGGTAACAAGGAGGAGATGCTGTCATGAAACAAACGATCATCGAACTACATATCAAAAGCGTCATCAGAACTGCTGGCACAGATCCCGGATAGATATCGATTATTCAGCTCTGCAGAAACCTTCTTTGCCTCACTCATCCCTAGCATCCAGGCACGAGCAAATGCAAAATGGCTCCAAATTACACGCTGGGAGCTGATCCAGCTGGCGGATGACACTGAAGAAGGATTTAACGTAATAAAGGTGGAACTGCGAGCACTGCGGCTAATGAACATGCAAAATAGGTATGTCTTGGACCTGTTGACAGCAATGGACGGAGGTGTTTGCCGGAAAATTGAAAGTGCCTGCTGCACTTTCGTACCTTCCGAAGACGCAGATAATGGTTCCTTGTCCCATGTGATCGAAGCACTACATAACCTAGGAGAAAGAATGAAAATGGAAGGTGGAGCAGAAGCAAGCACATGGTTCGACAGCATCTTCTCCTGGGTCCCATCATGGCTGGGAATGACTGTTAAATTTTTGATACCGACAGTAGTGTTCCTCCTTTTTATCTTTTGTATGTGCCAGGTCGGCCTTCGATGTTGTGCAAACGCAGTACCAAACGGTGCAATGATGATGGTGACAATGGGCAACGCTCGCGGTACAGTACAACATAAGCAGGAAGTAGAGGTACAAACAGGAACAGAAAACACACCAAGATACCAGATGGTGCCTAGGTACCACAGCGGAGATGTAGTAGACAGGCTGTGGCACACTACAATTAAAGAGCCCCGTATACTTGAATGGTATGAGGAGGTGTGGGAGGATTTGAACGAGGATGAAGGGTGTATATATCTGACCTGCACCCCGGACGAGTATGCTACAAGGGGAGAAAGCCTGCGAGGAGTGTGCAGGGCATGGATGCCTATAAAAGGTACCCCTGCCTGGGATGAGGCTGTAGCTGAAGAAGAACGACGCAAGAGGTTGAGGGAGTTACAGTATTCATTACTTAAGTAACGAAATAATTAAGAACACCTTCCAGGCACATGAGGTAACTTTTAAAATGATGCAGAATGAGAAGACATGTTATCCGAAGGTGGTAGGAGTGATATGTTTGGAAGAACCATTTTTCATAATACAAGGGACACTATTTTCAGAAAATAAGTGGAAAGATGAAGAAATAATGTGCAAAGCTGAAGCACTGCGAGGTGTGGCACAAGAAAAACTGCAGTGGATAGAAAAAACAGGCACACCAGTATGGAAGGAGCACATCTCAAAATTGACTTGGGTGACGGCCATTGAAAAGCCCTTCAAGCTACAGAAAGAAATAAACTATGAACTGTGTTTCAAGTTTTAAGTAACGAAAGGGGGGAAATGTATGGAAGGATTGGTCCAAGAGACCCCCCTCCCCTGCAACCTCTCCCCCCTGTGAAGTCTATGGCTCGTCAGGGGTTCCCCCTGCCACCAGGGCCCAGGCGGCGGGTGGACCACTGGCTGAAGACATTGACCAAACATGCTGTATTTAGCTAGGCCCTGGAAACCATTTTGTGAAATCAAAATGGTTTGAGCCCTGTGCACCACAGGCCCCCACCCCTGGAGAGTCTCACTTGTCCCTGCGGCCGCAGCTCCCTGGCAGATCCGCTGAGAGCCCGTTCCCACGAACAGACGGACATGAGCTAGTGTTAGATGCAAACACTGTAACATTTCACCTTCCGTAGGTTATCACTGTTCCCAGTATGACCCGGCCAGCAGGGCCGGGGTGGAAAAGAACTGTAGAATGGTCCCCAGACAAAACAGAGCCCCCAAATACTAATGAGCAAACTACCTGTGATGAAACTCCTCTCTCCATGACCTTTCTGACTAAAAACATGTAACCTCCATGAAGATGGCAGAATGTGTGCTTATATGGCATTCGGGTTGAAGTACCCACATCCCCGTAGCTATGCGCAAATGGCAAAAGTGTCCCGGGGTTTTCATGTTATATGTTTCGCCGAGAAGACTGCACCCAAGGTCCCATGCCAGAACTGAACTAATGCTGCTAGAGTGCAAAGGAAGACAAATACAACCGTATTGGGAGCTCATGTAAATGGTGCACGAAAATGCAGAGTATGTATGTCCAAGCTCACCATGTGTCACTGCCATCAGTCTTATTAGCCGGTTGTTCCTGCGTGCTCCACCAACCTTACTACTCCCTCGCTTACCGCGCATGTATAGAAATGTAACAAAATTTGTGGTTGTTAAATACTTAACATATAAGTAACGCATCTGAAATGGCCATGTAAAAGGCACTAACAATGTTGAAAACATAAGCTTTGAAAAGACTCAACGAGTATTGTATATTATATGAATGTTTATGCCTCTTCCACTTAAGTCTGCAACACACGAGGAAAATACCTTTGTGGGCATATCCAAGGCCATTCCCCCTTCCTCCCCATTGAAGCCTGCCAGACGGAAAGCAGAGGCCTGTGCTGCTCTGCTCCACCTCCCCCAATTCGGCTGGAGCAGCTTCAAACATTCACATTCCCCTGCAGCACCCAGGGCCGCGGCCTGCCACCTGAATTATTTACAACCCAGCAGTAAACCCCGGCCATAAACACAGGTCCGAAGGCGCCCTTTTTTAGGCTCCACGACCCACCGGCTCACCCTAGGTTAATGGCCCCTGTAAAATTAGGACACCCAATATTATAGCAACACTACAGGAACACATTCATAACGACTTCTAATGGGACATGATAACTCGGACAGCTCGTCCCTTGCCCTGAGACCCAACCTCGCGACCTATGATACCCGACCCACAAGACGATGGTAACCATGTATTGATGCATCACCAAAAGACCCCAGTCTAGGTGCATTCCTCCTGTGTTGCATTAACCTGTAGAATAACCTATTGGAAGATTTACCGGGGAAGATAATATTGCAATGCTGAATGAATGCGGTGTGCGTGGCCTTAGGGCAGAAAGCCAGGAAAGACGTTCATCACTGACACTGGTCACGGCTGGCACAACAACACCGTCCGGATGAACCCAGCTGACCTGCCCGGCCCGGCCCACAAGGGTAACCAGTGACGTCCACCAACCACGGCAAACCACATCACAGCGGCACCTATAGTTAGTCGTCGCCACCCAATCCCCACGAACTTGTGCCCCCTATAGTATGTAGGTTCTTATGACGTTTTTTGTAAATATATACGCCTGTCTTTGCTATTGTCACACAGAGCGCTCTCAGAGTTTGCAGAGTGCTTTGCATGCCCTATTCTGATTGATAAACTCCCATTTAAGCTCACCCGCACTTTGTTTTAGCCTTATTCCCATCTTGGGAGAGTCCATTATTGTCTCTCATTGTGGGGAGGATCGTGCTATCGGGGGGACGCTCGCCTTCAGCATCAATAAAACATAACAGTTAAACTTAAGCAAGAAACTCAGATGAAAATATAACTAGAATGATACATTCTTTTTACTAATAACAGTCTGATCATCGCACAGTATACAAACGTATTTACAATATATACAAAAACATAGCATAACACTGCATAGCTTAGGTGCGAGTATCGCTCGGAGATTTAAATAGTACCGCTAAAGGGTTTTTGGGAAAGTCTTGTTCCAAACTATATCAACTCTATCTAGAATGTCACTCCAAAACGCCTTAACCCTTGAGCAGTCTCACAGCATATGTAGCATAGTGCCCTTTTCCTTGGCACAACCCCAGCATCTATCATCCACACTTTATCCTAGTTTACGCATCCTATCAGGAGTCCAAAACAAGCATCCCAAAATCCTTTTCTGAATTTCTTTCTATGTGGCTTATCTACACAATTCTATACATAGTGAAACACAAGGTTAATTTCACAGTCTCTAAGTGTGACACGTGGCTAATCTACAACAAATGTATCTAAAAGTGCTGCATGGCTAATCCTCACAGATCTATCAAAATGTGCTGCATGGCTCAACTTCACAATCTTTTTAAGTGTGACATGTGGACAATCTTGTGCCGCTTGCAGCCCTACAGATGATGGGTGTATCAGCCACTTTTACTCTCTAAAAATAGGTAAATACCCCCAAAAAATAAAACTACTGCGTAAAAATAATCCCAACAAAAAATGGGAAACAGACACATATGGCCTTGTGTTTCTGCTTTCACTCACACAGCTCCACACATGTTAGGACGAGCAGTGCACGTAGTACCACAGGCAGAAATTACTATTATTACTGCCTGACTGGAAGAAGTAAACATGTATCTATTAATGTGTATGAATAACTAGGTGCAAAGAAATTATTACAAAAACATTTCCGTTTCCCATTTTAAACCTATTTGTACTCACTTATAAAATACTCCCATTGGCAAAAGGACTTACATTTTTACTCCATGAAAAATCATTTTACTCCCAACTTTAAAAAATAGGGAGTAAAATACTCCCACTTCAGAATCTTATCTGAGCACTGGCCGCATGGCTAATCTTCACAAATCCGGCCACGTGGCTAATCTTCACGAATGTATGCAAGTGTGACGCATTGATAATCTTCCCAAATCTATTTGAAACTGCTGTGTGGTTACATTTCACAAATTTATCTAAATGTGATGTGTGGCTAATCTTCACAAAAGTATCTAAAAGTGCAGCATGCCTAATATTCACAGATCTATCCTTAGGTGCTGCATCGCTAAAGGTCACAATGTATCTAAATGTGCCGTATGGCTAAACTTCACAGCCTTTCCAAGTGTTCTGCATGGCTAATCTTTACAATTCTATCTAAGTGAGAGGCGCGGGTGGTCTTTGAAATTGCTAAACGCAGAGAGTGGCTACATGACAATTGCTGCCTGGCACAATTAAGCTAAAAGAAGAATTTGGCTAGCTGGTGCAATAGGGCTAACTGTATGCAGGCATATGATATTAGCGAATAGGAGAGGTGCAGTTTTACACATAATAGGTTAAGTGCGAGATATGGCTGACTAACACAAATGAGCTATAAGCAAGATGGGACTACCCTACACAATTAGGAAACATGCTAAATAAGAATACCTTAGATAGCTAGGCTATATTTATAATAGGGAATAAGAATGGTGGAGTTATAATGGAGTCCAATAATGGCTGTATCCCCGCCCACACCACGCTTACCTTATCAGTCGGTGCTGGTTGACGGTGGCAGGCTTCCCAGGCGAACATGGGCAAACACAGACTGGCAATGCTTCTTCAGGGGCTGCCCTTTGCCTTGGGTCCCTTAGCCGTGGGCTGCCAGGGCAGGGGCTGCCCTGCGGGTAGTTCTCAAAAAGGGTGACTCCGGTCAATCAGGGCTTGGGGAGGCGGGCAGCTGCGGAACAGGAAGCGGGTCGGGGTGCCACCTGTGACAGGGCTAGTGCACAAAGGGAAACCTGACAGCCTCAGCCAATTGCTAAAGGGCTGGCTGGGGAAAGGAAAAAAGCCAGAAACAAACAAAGGGCTACAGCACTAAGCCAGTGCACTCTACATGCAGACCAGCACAGAAAAGGGGTTGAGAGTCCAAGGGAAACAACAAATAAATCCCTATAACAATCAGCAACTAGCCCAAAATAATAATGGCAATGTACGCACAAATCCCTCCAGATTCTAGCCAAAATTTGATTGGAATCAAAGCAAAGCCCTCACAAGGCACCAGTTAGACCCTAAGACTGATGACCAAGTGGTCTCTGTGCAGGAAGGCTGCAGATTTAAATCTGTTTTCAGAAGAAACTGTTTCTTGAATCCTCTTGTAGCATAACCCAACCAACTCCAAGAAATGTCTACAGCACATGTCTGACTTAACCGATACATGTGGCCTATGAAATACACAGATTCTGATCCTGTATGTCTTTAGTCTTGGTACCATTCACACCACCTCAGTCTTAGAATTCCTGGACATCGACCTACCTCACAGACTACCCATCCCTGCATCCTTTGTAACAAGCCCAACCGACACTTCAATAACCGGAAGCTTTGCAGAGAAATCAACATCGACTTAATGTTAAATCTGTGTATTAGATTAATGTGTTTAGTACGTGAAAACATTTTGGTTCAAATTGTGCCCATTCTTTTCTATTTAGCATTCATTCTTTCATTGGTGATGAGGTAGAAAGTGTACTGGAGGACACCTGAGATAAATTTATATTCAAAACCTGCTATAGATACTGAAGCTCACATCAGATCAAGGTACTGTGATGATTAGTGATTGGCTGCGATACCCCCAAAAATGTTCACCACTGTGCTTGCCAACATCCCTAATGTTGATGGGAGTAACGTCTGCAGCAGCTACGTTTTTGGAGCATACTCTGTTTTGAGCTTAAAAATTGACATCTAATACGGTCTCCCCTGTTGACTGTTATTGGGAGCAGCAGGTTGCAGCCATCAACGAAAACTGCAGTGCACGGGAGAAAGACAAGCAGAGAGCTGTTGGAAGCAGTGTCTCGCAGCACCACCTGCAACCAGAGCAATGGTTGCAATGAATGCTCACTGTATCTCCTGGGAGGCAGTAGAGGGAGAGCATAACACTGGAAGTTAGGAGAGAAGGCAGAGATCAAATGGGCTAGTGGGTCAAGGTAGATATTGAAGAGCCATGGCGAGAGGATAGAGCCCTGAGGGACACCACAGGTGGAGAGTGTGATGGAGGAGAGAAAAGGGCCAAGTTGAACTTGGGAAGGTCGATCAGAGAGGAAGGAGGTCAACCTGTCCGGAGCCAGGTCTGTGATGCCAAGGGTATCTCAGAGCCAATTTATAAGGGTGGCATGATTGACCGTATCAAAGGTAGAGGAAAGGTCAACAAGGATGAGAACGGAAGGAGAGTTGGAATCGAGATTAGAGAGCACGTCTTCACGGATGTTCAGGACTGCAGTTTCCGTGCCTCTGGCTTCTCTGAAGCCAGACAGGTGATCGTGGAGCCAACCAACAGATTCAGTGTGGTAGATAAACTGGGAGAAGGCCAGCTTCTCCAAGAGTTGACATGTATTGACACAAAGGTATCCCCAGTTTACTGGGCTTTCCCTGAAGGCTCCTGACTTATTACTCCAGCCTTCTGAGCCTCTCCACAAGCCTCCGGTCTCCTACTCTTGCTAGACTCCAGTGGTTCTCCTGCAGTCTCCTGCCTTCAGCTCTTGTGCCAGCTCCTTAGGTTCACCTGTCAAGCCAGTTCTACATGGGCTCTTCCTCCTACTCCTAACTTTCAGCTTCTTCTGGTACAGGCCCTGACTTTTATAGGGCTTTGGCAACCCTTCCATTCTCTTATCTGGTGTAAGGGTAGTCCTGTGTGGTAGCTGTGATGTGACTTGGCTTTTTGATTCCATCCTCATGTATGGCTTACAACCATCATGTTGGAAATTAAATTGGCTTGTTCCTTCCCTTGGGTGGTACCCTCACTACCTGCCACCCCTGGCACACCTTTCCAGCCACTCTCTGGGGTGAGGGAACTTATGGATGTATCTTCAAGCAGCTAGTGTTGGGACTTGCTGGTGGGCTCATCCCATGAGTATGGGTTGCAGTTCTGATATTGGTGCTAGCTAGTCGGAAGGTCTTCTTTGGTGGTCACACCTAATCATGCTCTCGAAGTCGACTCCATTAGCCGATCTGTTCTCAACTGTATGAGAGTAGAGGCCTTGAAGGAAGACAGGGAGGTTTGTCACACATGTTATTTCTTGTCATAGTGCAGGTCCCTCTTTGCCTCTCTAGGTTTATAGGTGATGGCTATATTCCGTTATCCCGGTAGAAAAATCTATGGTGGCCATGTGGCAAGCCCTTACCTTTCATATGTGGCACGATGGAAGAAGTGAAAGAATCCTCCCGACGCTGCCCCCAGACCCAGCATTATCTGGCTTGTGTCTGTACCAAGATCCCTTGGCTACCCCACCATCCTAGCAAGATAAGGAGATCGCAGATTGAGGGCATCTGCAACCCCAAATGGAAAGAGGAGAGGGAATCAATAGGAGCGGTGGTTCGCAAGCAATGTACCAAGAAGACAGCTTACCTCCAAGATTCACATTGATAATGGTTAGGGGTGAAAGTGTGTGGAACCAGGCAGCTGCCATGTTGGGAACACCTGATTCTTAAGACACTTGGATTCTGCATGCTAACAAAATATTTGCCTGGTGAGATTAATGAACAGTCTGCCCCTAATCATAACAATTTTTTTAGGAGAACGGTGTTGTAATGTAAGCAGTGGGTATGTCCGTTATTGAGGCAGCAAGTATCTTCATAAGTAGTTTATTTAGTTACAGGAAATCAGGTCTCATCATTAAGTGTTAGAAATGAAGGAGTTACGATCTTTTTTTAAAAAACTTGTTTTTATTGATTTTCAAGACAATTTTACAAGCATTACCCCCTCCCCTTCTCCCCCCCATCCCACCCCTGTCCCTTCCAACTTCCACACACCGAGGATCAGGATAGTTGCATGTACATAGAGTAGTTAATACAAGTTCCCTACGTAATGTTCAACATTTCAGGTTCTGGGGGCACCATTGTTGCACATAATCCCCTCCAAGGAAGTCCAGTGTCTCGCCGCAATGGTCCTCAATTTGTCCCTTTCTCCTTGGATTCCGTATGATGGCCACAATATTCCATACTTTATGGAGCCACTCAATGTTTGTTGGGGGGCCCTCTCTTTCCATTTCCTAGCAATCACAAGCCAGGCGGCTATCACTAGTATGATAAAGCCTTTCCGTAGGGGATTTGCAAATCAGGATCCATTATCCCACACAAACATTCTTTAGGGGAATACTATTGAGGGTCTTTGACCATCTGTTGTACCTGGTTGCTCAGCTCTCCCCAAAAGAGCTCTAGCGCCGGACACTCCCACCAAACATGTCTCTAGTCCCCCTTCCCGGAACACCCTCTCCAACATTCTTGGGTTGTGTCTGGATATATGCCATTTAGTCTTTCCGGTGTATAGTGACATTGTACCAGATTTCTCTGGTCTGTATAGACCTTGTAAGCTTGGTGATGTTGGCCCAAAGGTGTTCTCAATGTGATCCCAGTATTGACTCCCCCATTTTCTTCTCACATCTTTTCATGTATGGCCAAATGGGGTCTTATCCCTCCCCCATCAGGATGGAGTACAGGTGTGAAATTAGTTGTTTATCCCCGAGTGCATCGTTATGAATTTCTCAAATGGTGTGAGAGTTCTCGCAGTTGCCGTTTTGATATCGGGCTGCATCAGTCAGTGGCATAATTGGTAATATTCCAGCCCGTCTCTTTCCGTCAGGTCCAGGTTAGCCTTACACTCCTCAAATGTCATAACTCCCCCTCGCCCCCCCAATCATGTCTTCAACTTTCATACATCCCTTTGCCCTCCATCTTCAGAACATCCCGTTTAGTCCCAGGAGAAAATTGTGGATGATTATAGAGCGGGTGAAGGAAAAAGGCCACGATGAAAGATGCCTTTTCGATAATAGTCGATCCCAAAAATTGCACGTTGCCGATAGTATCCAACTACGCCCAACATAGGGGGGGGGTGTGGTCTCTCTAGCGATAAAAGCCCTGCAAGCGGTGTACCTGCCACTGCACGATCCATCCTCACCCATTGCCTAGTTCTGTCTTCCGAGAGCCATTGCCTTATTACCCTGAGATGGACTGCCTCATAATATTTTATGAATTTCGGAAGTCCCAGTCCACCTCTCGGTTTGCGGGTCGTTATGGTTTCCATAGCCAACCTTTTTTTTTTTGCCATATGAATTGCGATATGATTCTATCAAGCAATTTGAAAAACGTCTTTGATATTGCAATGGGGAGCACATGGAAGGCGTATAGCACTCTTGGCAGTGCGATCATTTTTATTGTAGCTTTTCTCCCTAAACAGGAGATTCGTAAGGGGGGTCAACTGTTGCCCTCGATCACCGTTGGAGCAGGAGCTCCGGGTGTGGCTCCGGCATCGCGCACCCATCTCGCACCAGCTGCATGAGGTAAGCCTGCTGGCTACTTCCCCGACCGCAGCGTGATCTCATCGAGTTGGATTACTCTTAGCGCCTACAGCGCGGTAATCATCCACACCACTACTCTTTGTATGCTAGTGTACATGCTGCCCATACAACTTAAAAGCACAAGCAAATGTGCCTGAAATCACAACCCCACCATCAGCCTACACGCGGCTTGACCCGCTCCAAGATGGCGGTTCCTGGTTTCGGATCGGCAGCCACAGCCTGAAGATGCACTGCCTACCGTCGCCCCATTGGCTGAGGCTCCCTTCTTGGCCACCAACCCGCGACCGGAGGCGTGAGCCGGCCCACCTCCAGGAAGGCCCTCAACAGCAAGGCCAGTGCCTGTCGAAGCCTGTCCTGGCCTTCCCGGCCTTCTGCCAGAACACCTGCCCAACCAAAGCCCCACTCCCAGCAGCGCCAACCAAAGGTACTGTACACTACCACTTGCTGATTCACCTATGAGCCAAACAACATTATAAACTTTTATTGCACACAGCACTATTGGCGGTCTATACACAGACCTGCATCTACTACCTACCGTGTTGACCATACCCAGCATGTGCAGCCTACTTATGCCATCCAGAATGTGTCGCTTCACTGGGTAAAATAAACCTGCATTTTTAGCGTTGTTGATTCTGCTATATTAACCTGTGCTCCCACTAGTAAATGGCATTTAGATTGCACAGATTCTGCCACATTTGGTAAAATGTATAGTAGCACTTCAACTTGTCTGTTTGTGCCTTGTAGATTTGTGCCCTTTCTAGTTAATGGCACCTAGATTGATGCCCCATTTGGTAAAATGTATAGTAGCACTTCAACTTGTCTGTTTGTGCCTTGTAGATGTGTGCCCTTACTAGTGAATGGCATCTAGATTGCATAGATTCTGCCCCATTTGGTAATGAACCCAGCCATTTTACCTACCTGTTCTTAGTTATAAAGTTATCCGACACTTCGTAACTTAGACCGCTTGAAATCTTAGTCTGCCCACACCAAGTGGCACTGCTAGTCACCAGTGATAGCTTTGCACTATGTCAAGTTTACTTAATATCTATACCATAATGGCCATGGCCGCGCCTCTTGCCCCTAGTACCCAGAAGTGCCATACTGAATTCCCCTTATGCAAGTCAGTTCTCACGCCTCCTCTCCCACCTAGCACTCCTAAGGTACTTAACTACTCTGGCCATACCAGCCCCATGCACCAGGCCATACCAGGCCAACTAGCCTATACCTCTCAGCCCATTCTAACGCATGAGAGAAACCTCAAATTACGTGCCAGACTCAATAAACTTTGAGCCACCTAGAAGATCCCTTCCTGCTATAAAGCGTACATTGAAAGGCCAACATACTAGGATATGCAATGGTCCCAATCCCCCTCACTCCCTACCAGTGAACATAAATATCCAAACTTTCAAGCTCAAAACAAATACTAACTCATCAAATACTGCCCCAACTAAAATGGACCCTGAAGGACACTCCTTTAAGGAAGCACTCCTCAATGTAAGATCCCTAGTGGCACACGCCATCGACCTAGCTGACCTAATTATAGAAGCTAATCTAGACTTTATTGCTATAACCGAGACCTGGTTACACAATGCGGCAGGTCCTTCACTCATGTTGGCCATTCCTGACGGTTACACCATATCCAGGCAGGACCGAGAAGGCTCCAATGGAGGTGGAATCGCCATTATATCCAAAATAAACCTATCATTACGATTAGACCCTGCTACAACCATGCAATTTTGTGAAACTCTCACTGCGAAAATCCCCATAAACAATACCCAAACTCTATATATCCACCTAATTTACAGACCACCGGGTCCACTTGGAACCTTCGAGGAGGATTTGCACAGCCTTCTGTCCAATAATACCAAAACTACCTCACAATTGCTGGTACTAGGGGACTTCAACCTTGGCTTCAATGACCAAGCAGATGCTCATTTATCAACTATTGCCAATACCCTTAACACTTTAGGACTAACCCAAAAAGTCAACACCCCTACCCATGTGAAGGGCAGAATACTTGACTGGGTCGCTGATTCCAACTGCTCTGCCATAGTCTCCTCTATTACGCCCCTATCATGGAGCGACCATTCCCTGGTGGCTTTTGACCTACTAACCACTAAACCACCTAGTCCAGTCCTACAGATGGCTCCACCTTGCCCCACAAGAAACAAAAAGAATATTACAGTGGATAATATTATTCCCCTGATCCTTCCAACCTTAAATGCACTGCCAGACAACCTCGACCCCAGTGCATTGGTCAACGACTACAATAATATCATGCTTACTACTATGGACAAAGTCGCCCCACTTAAAATGCGAACAAGCAAACCCAAGGCACATTTAAACAAGTGGTTCACGCCCGAACTTAAAGCCCTACGCTTAACCAAAAGAAAATGCGAATCAGACTGGAAACTCTGTCCAACCGAGGAGAGTAAAGTTAATTTAACTAACATCTCTCGGCACTACAAAAATTAAATCTGCCTAGCAATGCGTAACTTTTACAATGATCGCATTGCTAACTCTAACTCAAGCATTAAAGAACTCTTCTCCATCCTGAAAGAACTTGAGTCTCCTATTGCCACACCAGATACCTGTATTAAGGACCAGACTTGGTGTACAGATATCCAAACTGCCCTAGCAAACAAAATTTCCACATTGCATAACAAAATCTAACTAAAAAAAGAATCCTTAAACCTCCCAAATAAGCCACCATCCAATGCACCACCAACGACCCCTCCAATAAATTCTCCTTCACTAAAACTACCACCCTAGAGGTAGAGAAAACTATCCTCTCCCTCAAACCTTCGAATTGCAAAAGGTGACATCTGCCCAGCACAACTAATAAAAGACGCTGCCAGAGACCTCTCACCGTTCATTTCCAAACTGATAAACGCCTCCTTCGCCACAGGTAACATCCCGGCTAATCTAAAACAATCATGGGTGCTCCCGCTTCTCAAGAAGCAGACCCTAGACCCCCTCATCCCCACCAACTATCGGCCCATCACTACGGTACCTTTCTTACTGAAAATACTAGACAAGGTTGCCTATACACAAATTCAAAGACACCTTGAATTACATAACCTATTGGGAGCTAGACAATCTGGTTTCCGTCCACTCCATGGAACTGAAACTGCCCTCATTGATTTAAAGACCCAAATAGATGAACTGAGAGATCAAGGTAAGACAGCACTACTCCTTTTACTTGATCTCTGAGCTGCTTTCGATTTAGTGGACCACAAGGTCCTTTGCAAACACCTGGACATTGCTGCATACTTCTCCACCCATGCCACTAAATGGATTGAATCCTTTTTGAACAAGAGAACAATGAGAGTCTTCTCCCCTTCGGCAGCAGCCGACCCTTCACCAATCACGTGCGGAGTCCCCCAAGGCTCTTGTGTCTTACCGACCCCATACAACATATTCACTAAACCCCTCTTCGATGATCTGGACCTTCTAGGTATCACCTACACTAATTATGCAGATGATACACAGATTCTCCTCCCGCTTTCTGGGGATCACAGTAAGGACAGGGAGTTGGTGAATAGGGTGTACCTCATTATTCAGGCATGGATGGCATCCCACGGCCTCTGCCTGAATGATAAGACCGAGTTGATTATCCTGGGTACGCAGGCCAATATCAACAAGTTAGGCAAGGACTACTCCATGTTTAACATAGATGGCTGCGACGGCTCGAAGTCGGAGGAAGGCGCCGTGAGGAAGGAGGAGGTGGACTCCGAGGTGGAGATGTGGTGGGGTGCCGACTGCGGCTTGCACGCTTCTCAGTTCGAACCAAAGCCGGCTGTGGGTGACTGCACAGTTGGTTGCAAACAGAGGAGGGAGGAGACTGGAATCAAGAGCGCGACTGTGGTCAGGACCCAGGCGAACAAGGAGGGAGACGGCCAGAGCCTGGCCTGTGCGCCGCGACAAGAGAGAGACCCGGGTTTCGTGATGTCGGCATGCAGCCCCAGTGAGGAATGTGACCACCGGCTCCGCACGCGGCAGAGAAAGGTCTGGGTGCTATCAAGACGGCACGCCGACACACAACCATGGCTCGGGAAAGGGCGGAAAACCCATATGAATTGCCACAAGAAAGACAATTAAAAGTCAACTATAACACTCCCCAAAACAAGGAACAACGAAGCCCCAATACACACCAGAATCCTTACCTCATGGCACGCGGGTGTAGTGCATCATGGCGAATGGCCTCAAGGAAAGAAGGGGGTGGAGCTCGGGTGGGGGGTTTATCAAGGCTTAGCTGGGTAAAGGACTCTGATTGGACCAGAAGTGTCCAACCCCTATATAAACCAGAGAGAGATGTAGGACTAATGGTGAATTCTCCACTTCTTTGGAGAACCAACTGGAAAGCGAAGCAGCAGGAGCCTATTACCGTTGGGCTTACGAGGACTAAGCCCAGATTTAGTCCATATTGCAGAAGGAAGCTTACAAGGACTGCCTCCCAGGCACTAAGAAGGAATACTTGGAAGCCTGACTGAAAAGATTAATTTCTTTATTTTTTTTTCCTTTTACCTGCTATAACTTGAAGCTGTTCAAAAGTCAATAAAGACTAGCATTTTGGTTATATCAGCTGCCTTGTCGGAGTGATGCCTTACAATGGCAATAGTATCAAGGTTTCGAGAGAAGTAAAAAGACTAGGTTTCTATCTTGATTCCACTATGTCTTTCACCAAACAAGTTAACTCCTTAGCCTCCACTACAGCTTACACTTGAAAATTAATAAGAGCAGGTAAACCCTTTTTATCTAACGATAGTTGCATGATCCTAGCGAGAGCCTTAATATTATCCCTTCTTGATTATTGTAATGCCCTTTACAGTGGCGCTAACAAAACGATCACCAAAAGGCTACAAATCTTACAAAACAACGCCCTAAGAGCCGCTCTAGGCATAAATAAAAGGGAACATATTTCCTCTATCAGACTCCAACACAAATGGCTCTCCACCGACAATAAAATCCATCTAAAAATGATCTCCCTGATGCACAAAGCCCTCAACAACGCTGCTCCTAGCTACCCGATGGACAAAATAAAAATAAAAACCTCTAGTAGGCCTACAAGAACTCCCAACTCCAACTGCTTGGTTATTCCTAGATTTAAACTTGCTAAAATTGGCAGCACCAGCTTCCCCGTGCTAGCAGCTAAATGGTGGAATGCTCTGCCACACAACCTGAGAACAGACCAACCTTTCTCACACTTTAGAATGAATCTTATCAAACACCTCAATGATAAAAAATATGTAATGTACTGCTAGACACTTGTGTTATGCTACTTTATCTGAATGTATATATGTATTATTAGAGATTTACCATAAATGCAAATAATTATAGTAACATTGTATATAACCGACTGCCTTGTTTTAAAGCAATGCCTCAATCTCTTGATCAGATCTGCTTCCTGCTAAGCCTGTACATACCTTTCTCTTTATCACTGTAAATTATGTAATTCCATATAACACTGTAATTCTTTGCAACACTTTGAGCTTTGCATATTCTCCTTACTGCGCCCGGTTACTCCTGGGTCTGGCACGCATTACAAATAAATAAACCAAACCAACCAAAACAAACACATTGAGGTCCTCCTTTATTTTAGTTAGGAGTGTCAGGTAATTTGCTTCGTATAGTTCGGAGATTAGTAGCATCAGTTTTATGCCTAGGTAGGTGATGGAGCCCTTTGCCACGTTGAATGGCCCTGCCGATTTAAGCTCCCGGTTTCGGACACCCACCTGAACCAGGGCTGGGAGAGAGGTGTCATTCCGTCAGGGTCAGCATCATGTCATCTGCGAAGGCCACTACTTTATGTTCCTCCCCCCCAGAACCTTATACCGTGAATCGCTGGGTTACTTCTAATTGTAGCCAAGAGTGGTTCTATATACATAGCATACCGTAGGGGTGACAGCGGGCATCCCTGTCTCGTGTGATGGGGATCTTATTTGAAAAGTGGGAGTTAATTGAGAGCCTCATTAAGGGGTCTGCGTAGTTCGCCTCCACCATCCGTATAAACTTCAGTCCTAGACCCATCTTGTAGAGAGCTATCAAAAAAGGCCAATCTACCTGGTCGAAGGCCTTTTCGGCATCAAGTGCTAGTAGGAGTGCCCGCTCACGCCTCACTCCCACCTTCTCTATCAGGTGTGTCACTCGTCTAGGGTTGTCCCAGGTATGGCGTCCCTTTATAAAACCAGATTGGTCCGTACCTATCAGATCCAGAAGGAGGGGCACGTGTCTAGCCGCTAGTACCCGGTATAGATCTTAGCGTCTTGCATGCCGTCAAATCTTTGTTGGGTATAGGAAATATCACTACTTTCACCTCTGTCATTGACTGTTACTATTCCCTTCCCCCCCGGCCACCCGCCCTATAGAATTGAAATGTTTTGCCAATCTGGGGCTCAGTTTTTGGGTATATTTCTAATAGAAACTTGCCGGGAATCAGTCTGGTCCCGTAGCTTTATTGCAGGGAAGGTCTTTTATTACTGCATCCACCTCCTCCTTAGTTATATCCTCTTCCAGATGTTCGTTATCTGAGGGAGTGATTTTGCGCAGGTGGTGGTTGTTTGTTGAAGTTATCTTTCACGGCGGTACAATCAGGGTAATATGAGGGGTACAACTTCCCATAAAGTGTCTCAAAGGATCTTATAATTGTCTCTGTGTCCTTTGCTGTTATCCCATCCTGCTACCTAATACCTGCTGTAGTACGCTTTGCTTCCGCCTTTTGCACTTTTCTCGCTATTAGCCTCCCTCTGCCTTGTTGGCACCAACATAATATCGCTGGCGTATGCACAGCAGAGCTTTTTCTGCACTCCGGGTCCTTAGCAACTCGACCTGACTTGTAATCACCTTCAGCTGCTTCGTAGCAGCTTTGGTCTTGTTTCTCGTCACCTCTAGCATTGCCTCCTTTAGTTGGGCCTCTAGTTCCTCCTTTATCGCTTTTCTCAACCTGCGTTTCTGAGCCTGGAGCGTAATAGCTTCCCCTCTCTTTACTGCCTTAAAGGCATCCCAGATCCTTTCCTGTGAGGCCTCCTGAGTGTTGTTTTATTGAAAATACTCTATTTTTTCCCATATGGTTTCTGCTCTTGCCCTATCCTCTAATATTTCAAGGGGGAATGCCCAAGATCATATAGTCGCCCTGTGCTGATCCCGTCTTGTCACTTTTACTGTCATTGGGGAGTAGTCAGATAGCGCTACAGCCCCTACCCGAATGTCCTCGACTTCCCCCAGAATTGCTGGTGTCATCCACACAATCTATTCTGGACAATGTTTGGTGTACATGTGAAAAGCAAGTATACCCTTTTTCCAATTCCTTTGTATGTTGCCATGTATCCCTTAGAGTGAGATTATCAAAGGCTTCTCTAAGGATCTTGGAAGCTGGTTGATGCCCCTGGGTTCTGCATACACTTCTATCTGGTTCGGGATTCAATGCTAGGTTTAGGTCCACTGTTAGAACAATCTCCCCTATTGCAAACTTTTCTAGCTTCTGTAGGGTGTCCTGAAGAAACCTTTCTTGGCCCACATTAGGGGAGTATACCGTGGCTAGGGTCAGTGGTTTGTGATCTATAGATACTTTTAAGAAGACATACCGCCCCTGGTGGTCTCTCAGTCTGCTGAACCCCAGCTTGTAGTGTATCTCTAAGCCCAATCAATACCCCTGCCGTTTTCCCTAGGGCTTTCGCCTTGTGTATTTGCGTGAAGTGATAGAAATGTGGAATTGATTTGTCAGCTCTTTTTTATGTGAGTTTCTTGAAGCATTACAAGGTCAGCCTTCATGCGTTTCACCTGCCTTTCCACCTTTTTGCATTTTACCGGGGAATTCAACCCTCTAACATTACAGGATAGTATAGTGTAGCCATCGTTCCTTGTGTATTTGTGGCACATATAGTATGTCTGGTTCTTTGCCCTGATGCTATGTACTCTAGTGCATCTCGTGTGTGAATATTCCTCTCCCCACCATAACTCCCCTACCCCCCCCTCTTGCCCATCGCCCCCCCCCCCCACCCTACACCGGTCAGGGCCTGTGGTCCAAAAAACCATCCCAGCTTCTAATCTGGAGTATCGAACCTAGAATAACCCCAGTGATACCCCTACGAGGAGTGAACTACACCCTTCTGGTGATTCCAAAAACAGTTAACCATATTCCTCCGGCTCAGCCCGGAGTAGCTTGCCATCCGTTCCCAAGTGTGTTACCGGTATGTTTCCTTCCCTCCCATCGTTGTTTCTTTGTATTGTTTTCTCTGTCATAGATGCAGGGCCGGGGGTTGCGGTTCCATCTCAGTCTGGGGGTCCTGGTGTCCCTTTCTTGCCTTGGGGCCCCTGAAGCCTTCTTTCTCTACTGGTTCTCCTTCTGCGAATTCTGGACCATTCCAAGGTATTCGAGTGCTTCGTGGGAGCCGTTGTAGAGCTTTGTGTCATTCGGTCTCCTTCCATATTCAGAACCGACAGCCCATGTTCGCTCGTGCTCACCCTCGGTTGTCTGCCCTCCCACGTGAAGAGGAGTCCAAATGGAAAGGTCCACTTAAATGATATTTGTTTAGCTTGGAGTGCTGTCGTCACTGGGTGCATCTTTCTCAGGTTTTGTAATGTGAACTGCACTAGGTCTTAGACAGGGGAACCATTCACCTTAATCTTTGTGCTAGTTCTGGCCGCCCTCAATATGTTTTCCTTTACAGCGTAAGATGTTAATGCGGCCATGTCGTCGCGAGGCCACAGGCCTGGCCCCAACCTTTTTGGGCCCACTATGTAAGCAGTCCATTAGAATGTCCCCTGGACGCATGTCCGTCAGTAGGTCCCCGAAGCATTGCTGCATTGTGCTTTTTAGGTCTCCCTCTAGGGTAGCTTCACTAAGGCCCTTCACTCAGATATTAGATTTTGGGAGCTGTTTTCCAGGTCCTCCGCCTCCATCTCCAAATTGCGAGTCACCTTGGCCACCTATTCCAAAAGTTTGCTATTTTGTCTGACCTCTTCGGCGATGTTTGCGAGACCCTGTTCCGTCCCATCAATTCTGGCTCCCAGGTCGTTGATCTAGTGACGGACTTCTTGTAGGAGTTAAGATCTTATGGGAGAGCCCACCGGCTCCCACCACCCACGCTACATCTCCAACTCCCAAGGTGAGAACTCTCAGACAAACAAAAAGATTCTTCTCACTCACACAACATTCTGTATTGACATCATCACGGTCAGGCAGGCATCAACACCGGGAGAGAGCAAGATACAACACACATTCCTCCCTTTGACGTGACAAGCAAACACCAACACGAGGAGGGAACAAGATACAACACATGGCACCCACGAAATTATGTTTCAACTCAGCGGCAATATATGTCAACCATTAATCCAAACTTTGAGTCCGGAAATTTGCACTGTGCTAAAGCATCCCTGTAGACACTCCAATAAAACGCGAATTTAAATGTGAATTGTTATCTTTGTCATGCCAAATGCACATATTAAAGCAATTAATAAATACACTTTTATACTGAACTTGCGAACTGACCCGATTTTAGAATTATGGACTACCGTTTCTATAAACAAAAAAAACAGCAAAAATAGGTCATTCGTAATTGCAATAACATTTTTTATTTAGTATGCGATCAGCGACTCAAAAGTGTAGCTACGACGTGGCCAATGTCTAAAGTATAAATATAATAAAACAATTCTGAGCATGGATACTTACAAACATCTCTCCTTTTTCAGCTTTGAAACCTTCATCTGCAATGCTACAAAAAATGATGAATAAAATGTTAAGATAGTGACAAGAAAACATCCGACAAACAATATCCCCTAGGACCAAATGGCAAATGTGAGCCCCCGAATGTTCCCATATATTTCTATTTGATTCTAAATACAATCTTATACAGAACACGAACTAGGCATGTCCCATTTTGAGGGTCTTTACTATTTTTGTATAAAAAGGCTAAAAACGTGCAAAGTAGAAAGGACAAAGCAGAGAGTCACTGGCACAGAACGTGCAACGCAAAAATTAGAATGCTTAGGTTTATAGATCACAAACAATGGGCATTTATTCTGCATTCCATTAGGTGTCATACTAATTATATCTTGGCAATAATTAAAACCATTGCAAACACCTTGAATTAGGAAATCCAAACAGAAAAGTTTATCAAAATAAATAATGTAAATATACGTCTTCCTGTGCGAAAGTGCGTGGAGTAAGGGGCTGTGCTCCTAATCGTAACCGAAGGCCCTGCAATCAACGGCTGCAATGCCAGTGCATCTGTTAGTCTCTGGGGGTAGACGTCTGGTGCTAGGGATACTTTCGTTTACTCTTGTGGGCAATATCAGCAAAGAATCTTGGAGGCAGGTGCGGTGAGTGAGCGATGTCAGGCCTTGAACGAGGTGAAGAGGAGGAGAATTGCTTGTGAATAGTTTCCTGGGCAGAATCATCACCATCCAATGTGCCAGTGTTGGTTGGTGTTCAGCCGGAAGGATAACGACTGATATCCACCACTGTCTGGATCCTAGTTACATGAGGAGGATGGTTATCTAATAATCTGCTTATTTAAAGGGAGCACTTCGTCTCCAGTAACAGTCGCCCAACTAATGTCGTCATTTTCACATCCAGGATTGCAAACATCATTAGTTTCCTTAATCAGTGCTATGGCTGTAACGATCGAAGGCGACAATTCAGCAATCTAGTGATTCGTATTACATGCAACGTTAGCAAGAAGTCTTTTGGGAGAGAGACGCTCAATAATTGTAGTAAGCAGATTGGTACGGGCGGCTGCTGTGCACTGTAACTTTTAAAAAGCACTGACCAGCGTAGTTAACAAACTGTCAAGTGCTTGTAATTGCGTGAATGACAATATTCTTGTTTACAAAATCTTCTATCGTCAATATATGTATTAAGGTTCGGATTGAGGGGCTAATCTTCATTATTCAGAGTGGATTTATACTGAAATTAACGTGGAGAGGTCGAAAGACTTATTTGAAGGGTCATCCACCCTATGTAAATCAAATTCATTAATTAACATTTCTATAGGTAAGGCAAGGTTGGGGGGTTGAAGCTGGTTCCCCAATTGTGGACTATCCTGTGATATATGAAAATTGGCATTGGCGGTGTTACTAACCCAGGGCCATCCTCAGAGACCAAAAGAGTGTCGGTTTCAGTGGCTGAGTTGGATGGATAGTTGGGAGCATTCACAAGACATAAGTGCTGAACAATTTCTTGGGTCGTTTTACTTCCTAAGCAGGCTAAATTAGTTGTTATGCTGGTCTCAATAACCAAGGCGTCTCGTTCTATCATTTCTTCTGTGGCCTGAAAATAGATTGTGATTTTTTAACTTACTAGAGGCATATTAGGCTTGGATATGTGGCAAATCCTTGGATGTGTGACAAATCCTTAGATATCGTCACTTCTCCCCTAGGGGGGAGCACCTTCCCATGAGGCGAGGGAGGTGAGGCCGCTACCCAATAGTCCCTGTGGGGGTGGTACTCAGCAGGAGGATCTCATGGGGAGAGACTCCAAGGGGCGTGGCCAAGGGCTCAGGGCATGAGGCTGTGGGTCCGCTGAGCTCTGGCTTATAATGAGTGCGCCAGGGGAACACTCCGGTGGTGATAGTAAGCGGTACAAATGGCCTTTAACATTAACTTGCAAAGATCCTGATAACGGTGATCAAACTGCCTCTTACTACACTATCTTGTTGAGGCGCACACCTGACAACTTCTGCTGCTGCAAACCAAAGTGTGTGGGACGTGTTTGCAGCCACTTCAGAGTCTGAACGAGTGTGGGAAGCAGAAGACGCCAAAATGGCGGCCAAAGTATGCGCTACACAATACAGCCACGATAAGGAGAAGCGAGAAGGAGGAAAGCTGACAGCTGCAAGGGGCACAGCGGAGCGCTTGTGGGAGGTGCAGACCCCCCCCCCTCCCTGGAGCCGGGTCAGATCGCCGACAGCGCAGCAAGTGGGTCCGTGGCGTAGGACAAGCGAGATTTGAGGAGCGGCCTGGCGGCTTAAGCGGAGCTGCACCCTCTGACTGGAGGCTGCATGTGGAGCTACTTTCCTGGATGTGTGGCTCCTCGCGCCGAGTCGGGGAATGGCGGGAAATTGGCACATGAGATTGCAGAGCCCTGAGTGAGGGGGACAAACGGAGTGAAGTTCACCGGACCATCCGGCCATCAAGCAGCACCTAGCAGGCTGAGAAGCTACGTGGATTCAGACGGGAGCAAACACTGTCGCAAGACAAGGGAACTGAAGACGGCCAGGACTCTGCGCGGCGACCCGCGAGAGTTGTGACCACACTGCAGATGGCCGCCAGGTAACAGATCCATTCCCACTACCATCCCTGATAGCACAGTTGACACACAATAGCTACCCCTACTGCAAACAGGCATATAGCAGATCTGAGGAGCCTGGTCTCTACCCCTTAAGACATTGGAGGCTGCGCCACTACCATTGCGCTACACAGGGGAGGTGCTAAATAAAGAGTACTCCTGAGCACCACGATTGTGCAGACAGAAAGGTGGTCCCGCCCTCTACACCTTCTGAGCCCTGAGTGCCTGCATGATACATTACTCGAGCCCTGCATGCCAAATAACGTGGGCTCAACAGACACACCAATTCTCTGGGAGGATTTGGCCTGGACCCCTCGAAACAATTAGGTGCTTCCCTCTGTCGTGTGCGTGGCTGGACGCTGAGGGCGCCTTCTAAGGAACTCACAATTACTTGCGCCCGACGCAAAACTTGCCATTTGCACTGCGGAGCAGCGTACTATTGAGGGCTCCCCACAGCTGGTACCACCCCAATACCAGGCATTAAGGAGGCTACTCTTGCTCCCAGCCACGGGACAATAAATTCCTACTGAGTGGGGGTAACCTGCATATGAACCATACAAAAAGGGCTCAGGGAAGATTGACAGACCTTCCTTAGCAGCAGCGGGAACTGATCTGGGCAACGCCTTTAGCTGTCCTGGAATACTAGACTTGACCTCCATCAAAGAACAGGTCGGAACGCCTGATACGTAGCAAGGATCTAATTATCCACACGCAGATTGGAGGCATGGCCCAATTCTTACCCAAGCTCAAGCGGTGACTAGGCAGTCCGAGAGAAGACTACATTGGGAATAGCAGGGATACCAATTGCCTCTGCACATGGCCTTGACCAGCTGATAACTCACCGGTACGACCCGAACAGACCTGCTGAAGGTTGGGACGCAACTAGAAGGGCAACACCGCAGCTGGGAGGCTTAAGGATATAAACGGTGCGACATACAGCCCGTCATTGAGAAGCACGCCACGCCTACAATCAAGTGAGATACCTAGGCGCGACCAACAACAGCACGGACAATAGACCACAGGTGTAGCTGATATGCCCACCTCCAAACATAAGCAGAAAGGCACCATAATGGATTCCTTTGCAAGGCACAGGAAGGTAAAAGCGTCAGCTGCAGTTGAGAAAGGCGTTGAAATTTCAGTCAAGGATGCACACCCAGGAACCGCAAGAAGACAAGGTGCTAGCACCGATTGCTGCCCTCAGAACCTCATTGGAACATAAGATTGAAGAGGTCAAACTAGATGTGCAACTGCTACGACATGATGTGAGGTCCCTGGCAGAGCGAGTCACGAACGTTGAGGTGCAGCTGAAAAAAAAAACTACAGACATAACTACCGATCTAATTGCGAGGTTGAACACCGTGGAAACCAGAAACTGCTTTCTTGAGCAGCGGGCTGAGGATGAAGAGGGTCGTTCCCGCAGGAACAATGTTAGGGTCCTTGGTGTACCAGAGGACATGGAAGGCAGGGATCCCACTACCTATATTGAAAATATGTTTCTGCAGGAGGTTGGCACAGGAAAGCTGACACAGGGATTCACAGTTGAGAGGGCACACAGATCCCTCCAGAAGAAGCCCCCACCTGGGTCACACCCCTGTCTGATTTTACCTAAAATACTGAACTTTCGTGACAGGGAAGTACTGCTGCAGTTCTCCAGAGATGGGGGGTGCGGGGGATTGAACGCGGTGGCTCCAAGGTAGCCATATATCCTGATTATGCCCCACTAGTGCAACAACAGCGAAATCAGTTCATTAGAGTCAAAGCCAGACTCCGTAAAAAAGGAATAAGAAGCATGCTCACATACCCTTTGAGGCTCAAGGTGATATATGAGGGCAAAACCAGGTTCTTTGAGACTTCTGAAGCAGCAACAATGTGGCTAGAGCATTATAACCTTGATACGCATGAAGACTCTGTGCAGCAAGGGACAAAGGGCATGGCCATTTAGATACTGAAGTTGGTAAGCAACGCTGCTCTTGACTGTCAGAAACATATGGACATTGATAACAGAACTCCTCAGACCGCACCATGGACCGAGACAAGACTGGATCGAAACTGTTGCAAGAGTAGTGAACATGCCGGAGCCAGAGACCTAGCCCACTGAGTTCCAAAGGAATCCCCTGCCCCATTTTAGGGAGAATTCTCATTTCATGGCTAATTTCCCTTACCTAGTGAGTCCCTCAGCAGCTTTGCTGGATCTCTGGAGTTATTTATTTCCACTTGATAAGAGTGTGAGCTTTTCCCCCACTCTTACCCATGTTTTGCTATGTGTCTTTTACCTGTTTGTATGATTGTGGGCTCTGGAGTATACCACTTCAGTGGCCCCCTTCTTGTGTGTTACACAGCACCTTCAGTGCAGTGACACAGGGATGTCGTTGAGACTTCCCACCGACTCCATTTTTGAGGATGACTACTGTCCCCAGAAAAGGGTAAAGTTGTCATTAACTTTACTTAGTCAATCTAACCACAGATCCAGTACACACCATCTAACATCGAGTTCTGGAAGGGTTAACTCTTAGCCCTTTTTATCTGTACCTCCTAGAGCATTGTTTCGCTCTTTTAACATTTAGAATTGGCTGGTGGCAGTGGTATCTACCCAAAACTTTATCTGTACCTCCTAGAGCATTGTTTCGCTCTTTTAACAATTAGAATTGGCTGGTGGCAGTGGTATCTACCCAAAACTTTTCTACTGCGGTTATCTTATATAAACGTGGTAGTATTGTAGGCTATTGTACTACCCGTTTGACCAAATACTTTTTCTTTTGGCTCCGGTGTGGTTTATTCACCATTTCTTTTTGTTAAACTCCTTCTTGTGTTTTACTTTGCGTGGCAAACCAGGTTTGCCTTCTTTGTTCACTGTCTTTTGGCAGGCTTCTGCCAAGGAGCCCTCCATTAGGCACCTGGGTGTCTAGGTAGGCTGAATGTGAGGGAGGGGTGTAGTCACCCACTGCACAAGGTATCCTAGGAAACCCAAGTTGCACTTTTTCATGATTGACCGAGATGGTTGTCCGGGCTGGACAACCCCCCTGCTGTGTGATTGACAGCCATGCTGTGTGAATGGGGGATTTTCGCATAAAAGGCAGGTCTCTTGGGCTGGAAGTCAGAGTCGCCACTGGAACTACAAGAAACCAAAGAGAAGCGGAGGAGAGGTTGACTGCTGCAACTATCCCGTACCGGTGAAGCCCTGCTGCAGTCCTGAGCTATCTACCCTTCAACGACTAAGAGAAGATCCAGACTGGAGTTTTCTTCCCTTGAGCCTGGTGGGGATAACCAGCTCGTCTTCTTCAGTCAGAGGAATCCCTTTGTGGTCGAAATCGCTGCACACTGCTGTAGTGGTCCGGATAGCCACCTGAAGAGCCTCTCCTGTTTTTAAAGGAGCACACCTTTTATTCTTTGTCGCTGCTGCCGGCCTCATCCCTGTGTGGTGCAGACCCCCTCATCATCCTCCTTCGTGCCGAAGCTCCAGGAATCGTGGGTCTGCAGGAAACTACCAGGAACAACTACCGTGGCACCAGCTTAGTTCTTTGAAAAAGGTACTGTGTCCTGCTTGAGGAATTTGGGTGAATCCCTATTTCTCTTCTTGAAGGCTTGTCCTTACTTTTCTCTCCTTCTTATAACTTTTGCTTCCGAAAACATTGACAACATCAAAGTACTCTTGGCTACTTTGAATCCTGAACTGTCCGACTGTGTGATCCTCGACAACAGGCACCCGGTGTCACTTGACTTTGGCTCTGGCCCTTTGACTCTTGAATTCCTGTCGATGAGTGTTCTTCGATTCTGTCGGCCTAACTAATATATTGCCTATGATTTTTGCCCCCAATTCCCTCTGGGTATCTCAGATGCTAAGTGTGTTTTTGCCCCAGTAACATTTCTTGCCGCGGATACGTGTTTATTTAGTAGACCGAACTGTCAAAAAGTGATCGTAATCGGATTCACGGTAACGTGTCTTGTTTCGTAATACCGGTCTGTTTAAAAAACACAGGGTACTTACCTTGATTTATACCGTACAAAGTGAATTGGTTAGTTGTAGTGTATTTTACGTTTGGTTTTGAATCTAATAGAAGTGTTGTGTTTATAACAAATGGTTTAAAAATAAATGTACTTATATTTTTTACCTGAAACCTTGGGTCAGTGTTTGCTTGAGTCACAGTCATTGTGGTCCCTGTGTGTAATCTCTGCTACTGCTCATATACTCTTGAGATAAGCCTGGCTGCTCCGCTATTGCTACCACTTTAACACAGTAGTACAGGCTTGTACCAAAGGTAAAACTTGTATTGCCACCTGTAGTCTTAATTGTGTGTAGTGGTCCCTAAGGGCACTGCACAGGATTCTGCCTAACACCCCCGATCCATATGGACGTTTGGCGGGTCACACCGGCTGAATCTTTTGACCGGTGCCTGCTTTGAGAAGCGAGCACCGGCAGGCCCGAGCAGAACTTATCTGTTGGGCACAGTTGGGCACACTTGGAACCCCGCGTTCTGGGGTTGGTTCTTGGAGTTTAGTTTGTTCTACCGAACCAAGCTGAAACTAGACATCCTTTGTTCTTTATACTGCATGAGTGAGAGAGGGGATGGAAACAACTGTTGTGTAAATCAGGTATCACATTGCTTGCGATCTGACACCCCAGCACGTCCTGACACACACAGTACTAACACCCCCCCCCATCCAGCAATACATGCACGACAAGATGACGCAGATTAAAATGGTTACATGGAATGTCAGGGGTCTGAGCACGTATATGCGAAACAGGGTCAAGTTGCAAAAAGAACTTGATAGCCCTCTTGCAAGAGACCCACCTGACTGGCAAGGAACAAGAATCTGTAGTAAAATATTGGTGAGGCACAGTATTTGGGGTCCCATATTCTAAATATGCAAGAGGCGTTCTCACATGGGTTGATAGCTCACTACCCTTTCAGCTTCTCAATTGTGAATCGGATACAGAAGGCAGATACGTCATCCTACAAGGGTATATAAGAAACGTGCGGGTAGTTATAGTTTATTCATACTTCCCAAACCACGCTATACCAGCATACATACCAACACTTACAGCTTGCATAATCCCACACAGCGATGTCTTCTTTATATGGAGTGGTGATTTTAATTGCGTGAACGACATCACACAAGACAGGTCCATACTCCCTAGGTGCCAGGCACACCCGGCAACGAGAGACCTCAACACTGCATTGACAGAACTGGACCTGGCAGACGTGTGGCAGGAGATTCACCCAAACCTGCGAGAATACTGATTATTCCTCCCCACACGGCCTTCACATAAGGCTAGATTACATTTTTGTGAGCGCTGAGCACCTACAACACTTTGCTGATGCTGAATACACTGCTTGCATACCATCCGACCACTCCCGTTTCATTGTGACGTGGAAATTTGAGGCACCACAGGCCGCAGTCCCAACATGACGCATGCCTACTGATGCATTGTCAGACCTGGCAGTTCGAGAACAACTAAGGGACACACTGTCACTCTTCCTCAAGGAAAACGGCAGCAAGAAACATAGAACTGTCTGGGAAACCCTTAAGGTGGTCACCAGAGGAGAGGTTATTGCCGGGGGAGTTCTAAGGCAACTGCGGGTGTAGCTTGAAGCTCTCAAATGTAAAGTAAGAGAGCTAGAAACGACAGCCTATGGGGAGAGATGTTGAGCGAACCCTTCGAGACGTCCGGCGAGACTACCAATCTACTTGGGAGAGCTTATCCAAATTTGACCACACGGCCAGCACTGCGTGCGCACACACAGAGGGGGACAAATCAGGGAGGCTCCTTGCTTGGCTATGCCGTAGGGAACATCCCAAAACACTGATTACTTTATTGAAAGATGAATCCGGGGAACCTTGGCGAGCGCAATCAGCAATAAATGACATATTCGCCACTTACTACGTCAGGTTATATAGCTACAACAACTCAGTACCTATAGAAAACATAGAAGAAGCCTTCACAGAAATCCGGATCGCCACACTCACTACTGCCCAGAGTGACCTCTTAGACCAACCCTTTACCCTAAAAGAACTAGAAAGTGCAATCACAGCAACTTCCTCAGGAAAGATGCCGGGTAGTGACCGCTTACCTGCAGAGTTTTACAAAACTTATCAAGACATAGTAGCCCCGACACTTTGAAAGGTCTTTGAGGAAAACTGAGACTGGGAGGCTTCCAGACACGAGAGAGACGTGGATAGTTCCCATTCATAAACCTGGGAAGCCCGCAAATGTATATGATTCATATAGGCCATTGGCCATGCTAAATTGTGATGTGAAACTCTTGACCACAATGTTGGCATCCAGGCTCAGGCAATACATATCGACATTAATACACCCAGATCGAACTGGTTAAGTTCCAAGCCGCAACACAACATTGAACTTACGCAGACTGCAACACGTCACTGAGCAGACAAATGAGTGTCCGGAACATTATGTAGTGGCATCAGTAGATGCAGTTAAAGCTTTTGATTCTGTTTATTGGGAATGGATACAAGTTGCTCAGAAAAGGTTTGTGTTTGGGGCACATTTCAGAAGATGGCTTAAAATACCATACACTTCTCCCACAGCCAGAGTCAGAACTGGGCGTTACGTATCCAAACTATGGGATGTACAGAGGGACTCAGCAAGGGTGCCCTCTCTCTACAATGCTCTACATATTAGCGCTGGAACCTGTTGCTGTATACCTCAGGCAGGAATACCTAGAGGCCGGGATACGCATAGGCGATACTACACATCTACTCTCGATGTATGCTGATCATGTGCTGCTTTATTTGGCCCAACCACATCATAATCTTTCCCTGATATTAGAAATATTGGACAATTTTGCAAAGTTCTCTGGGATCACATTTAACAAGCAGAAATCATGTCTCTTCCCCTCAGCGAGACTAAATGACAACACACTGACCCAAAAACTGTAATTGGGGATTGCAGTGGGAACACAAATCATTCAGGTATCTGGGTATAAAGGTTGCGCATTCTTCAGAAAAAACACACGCCCTAAATATACTAAGAGCAGTAGGAGTAGTCAAGAAATCAATGGTATTTTGGTCCTGGCTACCTCTCTCGCTCATGTGGCCATTACAAAGATGATTATACTGCCGCGATTGTTATACGGATTCACAAACGTTGCCTATTATATAACGGCTTCCTGCTTAGGGGAATTGGATGCCACGTGGAGAACTTTCCTGTGGTGCCCCAAAAGACACAGATTATCTACAGCTATACTGACACTCCCCTCATAACAAGGTGGAACACAATTGCCAAAATTAGAATACTACTATCTGGCGGCACAGCTTTGCTTCACGGCTAAATGGTTAGCAGACAAACCTAACATGGAACACACCTTACTGGAGACACTGACCCGACCCGTACAACTGTGGGACGCCGTTTGGCAGTCTGTAAATAGACAGACACGGCACCCACTGTTGCTGTTATTAGGTAGACAAATCTGGAACCGAACCATGAACATTCTAAAGATTACAGAACCATATTCCTCACATAGCTCCTTACTGATCAACACGCGATGGGACCGCAGGAGTTGAGGGGCGAGGAGCTGGGAAGACACTGGTATAGCAACATGGGGAGATATGTATGAGAGTGGAATATACAGAGTTCTCAGACGTTACCCTAAAAAAAGGTCTCCTAAGGTACATGCAGTTAATGAAATTCACCAAACGAGCCAAGCCTGATTGGCAAACGGAACCACAACCCAATACGTTCCTTACACTCATGCACGATTTAACAGACGGTTGGAGGCAGGTGTCCAGGATATATAAGGCCTTGGTGGATAGCATGATCTCAGACCACGCAAAGCTCAGAGCCAAATGGGAGGCAGATCTGGTGGAGGAAGTTACGGATAGGCAGTGGGCATAGCCGCTCATTCATGGCAAACATGTCTCGAGAAATGTAAGGTTCCGACTCCTACAGGTAAATGTCCTCCATCGCACATATCTAACCCCAGCTAGTATTGCTAAATTTAATAAGGAAGTGACTTCCACCTGCCCTAGATGTGATCGAGCTGATGCGCATGCAATACATATATTTTGGGAATTTGATTCTGTACAAAGGTTTTGGTCCAGAATTAGACGCACATGCGAAAATGCAGGGATCTCCAGATACAAATGGAAACCGCAGGAATGTATACTGGGTATGTACACCAGAAATAGTAAATGCAAGCACATCACCAGGTTCATGGATTTAGCCTATTCGGTAAGAGATGTATAGCCATGACTTGGAAATCAAACAAGGGCCCACTGTATGAAGTATGGCTAAAGGAAATGCAGCACTGGAGCACAGCTGAGACAATGGCCTGGGGACATGCCATTGTTCACGGAGGGGAAGTGGGGATCCTTTTCGAGGCATTGAAGGCACTGGTTAACACTGCTTTCTACCCTTCTGACGATAAACCACTGTGAACTTCAACAGAGGGGAATGAGACTTGTGTTCAACAAGATTACGTAATCAGTTATCTGTACAGTATATTGGATACTCCCCACCTCCATTTTTTTCTTTCCATACGGACTATGACTTTAATGGTTACACCCTTACCTGTAATGTGAGGCGGTATGAACAAAGGACTGTGAAATCATGCACCATACTAATGTACTCTGTTGGTTTTTCATTCTTTTCCCTCTTTAACACCGTTTAAAATTATTGACCTGAGGCACTGTTTAGTATGGTCTGCTTACCTTTGAGTTTCGAAAATGTCAAAAAAAAGAAAATGGGGACAGTCCCCCTTCTGGAGATCAGGGAGAACATCTCGTGAGAACGTGGTATACACCAATCCAAAATCCCTCACCTACCCAACCCTTGCCTTGTCACCCCATCTACGTGTGTCATGTAACCAAAATCCTAAGTACTGGGACGAGGAAAAATCTAGTCAACCCAAGGGAGCAGCATAGTACAAATACTGAGACGAGGAAGAGTTTAGTCTACCCAAGAGAGGAATGTAAGACAGGTACTGAGACATGAAGAGCACTCCTGGAACCACTAGTGAGCATTCCAGTGGTTCCCGAATGTCTTATTGGTCAAAGAACATTCAAAACAGAAGAGGAAAAACAGGAAGGTGAGAGTAGCCCTCCAAGGAGGAACTGCAAGCGTGGGGAATGCTCGAGCCGCAGCATCATTGAAGGACTTGCAGACAAGTTTACTGAGCAGGCAAAGGTGTCCTCAAATGGTCCAACATGGAAGTCCATTTGGCCAAGCAGAACAGCAGAGGTCCAGTTGGGAGAAACCTGGGAACCGCACAGGCATTTGAAGACATGCACGCTGTTGGCCATCAAAAGCTGGACAGCTGATGCAGCATCCGAAAAGGCAACAGAAGCAGCGACAAGTCCGAAAAGCAACACAGAATAGCCCAAGACCAACCAGAGAGACTTGCCAAGCCTGAGACAGGTGTGAGGGTTGCCGGGACGCTTGGTGGGTCTATAAAAAGGGGTGAAAGCAACGAAGATTGGGTCTGGGACCCTGACTTACGAGAAGGAAAACTCAGTCAACTTCATAGTTGCAGTACCAGGCAGGTTAGTGAACCAGGTCTGCCACATTCATCAGAGAGTTCTATGGGTCTGGGACCCACACCCACAAGACTGGGAGTCAAGTCTACGTTGGGGAGAACTGTACACATTCATAGAAAGAGGGAAGGGGGTCTCTGGGAGCTGTGCCAAGCTTCAGATAAATCCAGCAGAAGGGAGACATCCCCCCTGGTGTTGTGAACTGTAAAGTAAGGCTGAGAAAAGGTCAGGGGAAGAGAAAGCCCAGAGATTCTCAGAACAAAGCCAAGGAAGGTGAGGGGAAGGGATTCACTACCGTGGCACAATATACCTGGAGAAGGGAGGCATTCTCCAGGAACCCAATAGTGCAGAAACAACTATGGGCTATAAGGAATGTTGAAGTTTGAACTGTCATGCTGTGTTGATTTATACTGTGCACCGCTACCATCCACGGGATGTCTCCAGGCGCTTGCGTGGCTCTGCAAGAGAGGGGTGTTGTGAGGAGGTTGGTGGGGATAGGTGAGAGGATAGGTTCAGAACCAGGAGAAACAGGCATCTGCGAGTATTGTTTTGCATGTGGTAGTTTGTACGAGAGGCTTCATGCATTGTATCCGTATGGGTAAGATTCAGTGCGTCAGTGTGTGGTAGTGTTTTGTGTTGGTATTAGTGTGTTGTGTGGGTTATGGTGGGTTTGGTCAGCCACACTGGTTAGATAGTGTCCATAAGGGATCCAGAGTCAAGAGTGGGCGTAGCTTTAAGATAATCCGGTATATATGTGTGTAGTTGCGTTGTTGAAGGTTTTATGGACTATGTGGGTGGTTCACTCTAGGTGTGCTTCAGCATCTAAAGATGCTGGTTGTGAACATAGTATTGATTCCCTGTTTGTTTATGTGTGGTGGGGCTAGTCAAGGTCTGGTGCAGTGGCGTCAGTTATGTCGGAGGAGCAGGAATGGGGAATGGGTTAGTGAGTCGGTCAGTTTGTTGGAGCCTCTGGCGCGGCTCTTTGGTTGCCCGTTGACGGTATCTAGCCAGGTTCTTTTTTGTGGCTCTTTGGGCCATATCTTCTCCTTTCTAGCTGATTGTCTTTTGTGTTGGAACTGGAACTTTACCTTTTGAGTTTGAACTGAGAACTTTACTGCTTTACAGTTTGGGGCATTGTTTTGCACCTTGGAAAGGGATTGAGACCTGGGGAAGGGAGTCATTCCCTCAGGTAAAAATCCCACCTAACTGGAACTCTACTATGTTGTCCAGAAGAAGGGAGCCATTCTTCTGGACCAAGAAGACCCACTACTTCATTAGTTTAATTAGAAGTGTAAAGGACTGAAATAGGTTTTTGGCACAGGCTGGTGGACTCTTGATTTACATGGACATCCTGACTGAATCCTTAGTATTTTAGGTGAGGTAGGAAACCCCCCTCTTAGAGTTAGGGAGAGGTAGGCGTTCTCTTTATTTCTGGTATAATAAATGCTTATGCCAACAACCATGCCACCTGTGTGTCAGTCCCCTTCTGCAACCTTACACATGTTATGACAGTCGGGACCTTGTTAATCTTAGAATAGCATCCCCTGGAGTGTCTCAGGTCATGTGTTTCAGGTAGTATTTACATTGTAAGTCAGAGGTAGTTTTATTTTCTCCTTCCAGCTGGTCATCAAGAGCTATCGCACAGACAATTGCTTCAAAAGTCAGGACCCGTAGGAACAAACTTGTGTCCTCAATAGAAATGGAGACACTGGTGCTGTTGCGCTGCTGAAGCGCTTCTTCAGCTCACAGCAATGAGATTTATGCCAGGTGTAGTAGGTGGTTCTAAAGCTCGCATGCCCCACGGTCACCACCAAGGATTCTGGATCTTGTAGTCCAGAAAGCACTTCTTTGAACAACAAACAGAGCACGCAATTCAAGAAATGTAATGTCTTCCATCACTGCATTTCTCGTTTCTTGTTTCTTTCTTACTTTATTGTCCTCTTTATTTTATTTCTTTGTCTTTCTTTCTTTCGTCCCTCCTTGTTTATATTTCCATCTCTTTTTCTTGTTTGTTCCTTCCATTGTTTTTTATAATACTCTTTCTTTTTTTGCAACAAACGCTCACTGGTGATGGGGAAGGCGCTGTGTATGACGGGCTTTGGTAATAAGTTACTTCAAAAGTTCTTCATATATGTTTTCAAAGCCACACACTTTCTCAAACTTACCACAGCAGCATTTTCCCACTTGGTTTCTGTAGACCGTGGTAATGGTAATGTTTATTTATAAAGCGCCTATACACAGACAAGTGTTTCAAAGCGCTCAAGGAGGGTGGGAACACATGGAAAAAACAACATTTGCTCAGAGCCCTTGAATTTCTGAAGCGACAACGGTCTTCACATGCAGATTCAGTGAAAGTGGTACATATAACTGTTTGGATACAGCAAATAGGCCCGACAGCGATTCTGCGGTTTTTCAAGCGCACATTAAGGGGAGCGACAAGGAAGAACAGACATAACGATCAGCAGGCAGAGCTGTATACAGATCATGTAAGTGCAAACAGGACAGGGAGGGGCAGGAGACCAAGTGCACCGAGTCGGTGGAAGACTGGGGAAGTGCGAAGAGAGAAGCTCAAGAATTTTTTGCAAGTGCAGTGAGTGGGTGGGTTGCAGGGCCCTGAGGCAAGCGCAGAAAGGACTGGCAGGGTGACTGGGACCTGTGGGACCTGTGAGACTCTGAGGTACACCAGGCGGCCAATCAGTAAGCTGTATGGAAAGGAGGGAAAAAAAGAAGAGCAGGGTAGGGTAGGGTGAGAGAGACGGAAGAGGAAAAGTGGAAGGTCTTGAGGGTGCCCAGTGAAAGAATCGACAGTCAAAGGATCGAAAGTTATAGGATCGACTTAATTTGATCGAAATACAATAGGGTCGAATGGTCAAAGGGTCGAAAATGTTCGAAATGTAATGTAATAAAAAATAAAAAAAACTTTACAATGTTCTTTATTTGACATATATTTATTATTGTTCAATAAATATAACTTTTATTATTCAATTTGTGAAACGCTTTTTATGTATTTGTTGTAACATTTTAAACATTTTAAATATATAACTGCTTTTTTTTACTAAATAATTAAATATATGAATTGCTTTGCAACAAGGAAAAAAAACGTAGTATGAATGTATTACATTTTGACCACTAGGTGGTGCTGTTGTATTACTTTTGAAATGCATAGTAATGTATATTTGTCATTATCTGTTTGTAACGTATGACGTATTACGTCGCGTAGGCCGACGTAGACGCCATTTTTGAAGTCTTTTCATCACGGTTCGGATGCCTGTTGCTCGCGCTCCCAGTTTTAATGGATTTCTGGATGGATTTTTTTTTGTGGATTTTTTTCCAGCTTGGATGCCTTTTTTTACTGGATCGTTCCTTGGATTTCTTGGCTTGGATAACGTGTTCATGGATTTGGGTTTTCGTTTCCAACGGAAGGATTTACCTTGGCACGGATATTTTTTTCTGTTTTTTTCCTGCATGGATGCCTTTTTTTCCCGGATATATGCTTTTTTTCATGGATTCTATGGCTTGGAGTATGTGTTCTTGGATTGGGTTTTTGTTTCCAACGGATGGATTTAGCATGGAGTCACTATTTGGATATGGTTTCCAGCATTTCGTGTGTGTTTTCAGTGTCCGGAGTTGGCGTTTTTTGGTGAATTTGTTTTTATTTGTTATTAACATTTTAAGTTGTATGCTATTGCTTCTAGGAATTGCATAGGTTCTGTACTTTCAAAATTGTTTACAATGCTTGCGATTCTTTCTTCATAGTCTCTGAAATTTTTTTTTGCTTGTTGCTTGGTTTTCCAGGGATATTGTTTGTGATAGTTTTATTTCTTGCCTATTTTGTTTAGATTTAAGATTGTTGATGAAGTGCCATAAGTTTGGATTGTTGGTGTTGAAATCCTTATTTATTTTGCTGTGCCACCCCTCCTGTACGTTGTTTGTTCTAGGCCAGTTTTCTTTTACCGATGTATAGCAATTCCATATGTTTATTTCATATTTTCCTTTTCTTCTGGTCCCATGTCTTGTTAGTTGTCCAATCCACGTGCATGCCATATAGTCCATTAAATTACTTAATTGTTCCTCATGATTTGTGTAGTATTCTGATGCAATCAAAGTGTCATAATATTTCACAACCATGTCCTCTTTTTATAATTTCTTGATTTGGTGTTGGAATTCTGTGTCCTCTATGTACATTGTCCGTAATACTAATTTCTTAATTTTTTTCCATAATGATTGTCCGAAATGAAAAAAACAGCCCTGAATATGTGTTTCCGGATATATTTTTGAAAATGCTTTTATTTGTCCTTGTTCAAAATCCATGATTATTGTTTTTGGTGTTTTTTCCGACAATGATTCTTTAATTAATTTATATATATACATCTGTACAGTTCCTCCGATTTTTCAGGCATTAAAACGTAAATTAAAGGTATAACTGTCCCATTGATTGTCCCATGAATGCTGTAAAACTGACAAAATGGAGCCGGACATGATTTAAAAGTAGCGTCTCCATGTCATGTTGTTGAATCCCCCAAGTGTGTTATATTACGTAAAGTTGTAAAAATTAACATTTTCTCATTGTTCGTATCTAACGTTTTCCACAGAAATTGCTCTCCCTTTTCTGTTTTTTGTAAAATGTCTGGTACAATCATGTTTACATAACTTTGTGGTGCCATTGGTAAGTTTTCCTTTCGTTTTTTCTGCCGGTTCACATTCCATTTAATTAATTTCGTATTTGGCATTTGTGCGGTTACATGCAGTGGTAACTTCTCGTAAGTTTTGCTTATGAGTGAGCTTGTTGGCGCATTTTTATTCATTTCCACATTTTGTTTCAATTCATTTAGCGTTTTCTTTATTAAAACTGTGGTATTGTCCGGCATATGGTTATGATCACCAGTTAAACATATATTCTCCCTTTCAGTTATAGCTCTGCCGTTGCAGTTTAATTTTTTGTAATCCTTACATTTCCAATAGCTTTTTTCATTTCTTGTGCATTCCCTGTTGTACACATATCTTTCATATGCCAATTGTGAAGCTCCCATCTGCGATTTTATGAATTCCATTTCTGTATTAAATTGTATAAATTAATTCATCTACTCTGCTATAATGTGCGAACAACTTTCTAATTTGCCTGTTTAATGTGTTTAACTTACCGTTTTTCCAGTCACGTGTACGTTTTTCACTCAGTTGTTTTTGTCAGCTGCTCTCTGTCACTTTCCTCATGCACTGACAGTTTGTTTTCAACCGTCAGCTGTGCTTATTGTTTTAAAACAAGGTGCTTTACTCTTTATTTGCCATCATGTCCTTTAACCCTTTCTTTAGTTTCATTACTATTTCAATGGGCGAGCCCTTTGTTTTGATCAAATGACCCATGTATATTATGTGTATGGGTTGTCGATCCTTTGACTTTCGATCCTTTGGTTTCGATCCTTTTGTATTTCGATCCTTTGTTTTCGATCGTTTGACCTATAACTAAGCTGTATGGAAAGGAGGGAAAAAAAGAAGAGCAGAGAGCTAGGTTAGCAGGGTAGGGTGAGAGAGACGGAAGAGGAAAAGAGGAAGGTCTTGAGGGGTTTCCAGAACATAAGAATATCAGGCTCAAGACAAAGGGTGGCAGGGAGGCTGTTCCAGAGGGAGGCGCCTGCTGAAGAAAGGGATCTCCCTCCAAATCTCTACTTGGAGAACCTGCTCACTCGCAGAAGGTTGGGGGTAGATGAGCTAAGGGCTCGGGAGGGACAGTATTTAGGAAGGCAATGTTGAAGGTAAGTAGGTCCCAGAAAGCCTTGTGGACAATGCAGAGGGTCTTGAATTTGATCCTTGCAGCCACGGGCAGCCAGCGGAGTGATTTCAGTGCCGGACAGATGCGGTCCCTGGACTCGAGGCCAAGGATAAGTCTTGCGGTTCTGTTCTGGATGAGTTGCAGAGGGCGCAGGGAGGTTGAGGAAGAGGCTTTTGCAGTAGTCCAGCCTAGAGAAAACCAGGGCTCTGGAGACAGTGAGCCGCTGGGGAAAGTGAGAAAAGGTAGAGTGCCTCTGAGGAGGTGTAGTTGCGACTTTCTTGAGATGTCAGAAATGTGAGAGAATGAAAGGGGAGTCAAAAATGACCCCAAGGATGACCCCAAGGCTATTGGTATATGCTGCGTTAGTGAGTGACCTGCCAGACCACAAAAAAATAGGGAGAACATATGTCTGTCCATTATGTAAAGATGCATAATAGCTTTAGAATGAACAGATCTACTGCTTTTTATGCTTCCTTTAGACATAATACTTCTAGCGTTCAGCCCACTCCAGGATTGGAAGAGAGTGAATACTTTGCTACCAGTTGTCCAAAGGGCGGATATGAGTTTACTCTGATCATAATATTTAGCAACCATCTTTTCAGAAACAAGATTGCCAAACATTTAATTTGGAATAATCAAATTTTCAAACGGATCATCCACCAGATAATTGCACTGATGACAACTGGAAGAAAGTTTAACATAGTGGAGTTAGTGTTGTTCATCAGTTATTAGAAGAAACGAAAATAGGAGAGAAGAAGGAAAGGGAGAAAAAAAACAAGAACAGAAAGAAAGACTGAGAAGAAGAGGTAAAAATGAAATCAAGAAGAGTATAAAGAACATGAAAGGGAATGCAAGAAAAAAATAAATGGGTGGAATTAAGGAATGAGGAAAAAAGTGAAAGGAAGGAAGACCTGGATAGATGGGAAGGAAAGAAAGGAAAATAATTGGTAGATTGACTGAACCAAAGAAAGCTAGAAAGAGAATGAAACACAAAGAATGACAAAAAGGAACAAAAAGGCAAGAAGCACAACCGAGAAAAGAAAAGGAAAGACAGAAACAAGAAAGCAAAGAAAAAAAGATGAAAAATAGAAAGCAATATGAAAAGAAGGAAAGAAAGATGGTATGAAGGAAATGTGGTAGAAAAGAAACAATGACAAAGGAAGAATGGAGGAAGAAAACATTTAACAAATGTGTTTGGGTAGATGTTTTAGTTCCAAACACCAGAAAAGGGTTCACACTAAGTAAATTGTACTAGGCCATGGTGCGGCTGGGTTAGATGTAATGTTGCACCTAAATATGTGTTCAATGTAGTTAGAAGAATTGAAATGAGTGTTACTTTGTGTTTTTGTTGGATAGATTTTAGGGTCACAATAGGCACCAACAGGAGTAGCAGTAGCAGCAATACAATGTACAATTTGTATCGCTGGAAAGCATGAAGTGGGGAGCTTTATGCAAGCAAGAGAGTTTACTGAAGGGGAAACTAACATGTGGGAATTCAACAATGGTTTATGTTGCAGACACACTGGAGTCTTACTAGGCTGCAGACTCCCTGGATTTGAGGGGATGTTTGGTGCCTAGTTTGGAGAGCTGGATGGCCTAAATCACGAAAGGGGGTAGGAAGCTAATCGCATATGGGCAGTTGTGATAAGCATCATCAACCACCGGAGATCAAAAATAGACACAATCTAGGAGATCATCAACCTAGCCCAGGCAAACACAACCACGACTGCCAGACCACAGACACTGGGCAAAACACAGATTACAGCAAAACTCACCTGCCTAGAACCAATCTGAGAGGAAACCTACGCCACACTGATCAAGGACACCAACCTTGCAGGATCCCCAAGGGACACCCAGGCCCCCTGTCCTCCTTCAAATCAGCATACATAAAACCACTGACAAAAATGGAATGAAAGCGCAAAAGACCTGACTAACTGCAGACCGACATCCAACCTGTCCTTCCCAGGAAAGATCCTGGAGAACCAGGTTTACAAAATCCTTCTTAAATACGTCTAAACAAACGGAATACTTGACCGGTCACAAGTTGGCTTCAGACCAACGAGAGGAACAGAATCAACACTCTTATCGATATGGGATGACCTGAAAATAAAAGCAGGCGTCTTTTTGGAGGAGTTCACATCTGTGGTTTAAGCACCATGATCTGCAATTATACGTTTGACCTCTGCGTTGTATGACGTAGGCAGCTGGAGCCTTATTGACCTTATCATTGTCTGCATTTCGAGACCAGCTCGGGGTCATAAATGTGCTGTTCTACAGACTTTTCGGAGCCGTGTTTTTCTTGGTACGATAGAGGACCAGAATATTTGTATAGTCCACCATCAATATTGATTTGTCGCGGTAGGACTTTTCAATGACTTTTGCTAGCTTTGGGCTACTTGAGTGACCATCCTGGCATTTCATTTCAGACGATTTCGCTGGTAGTTGCCATTACCGAAATATTCAGGGTCAATGGGGTGTTAAAGCCATGGACTGACAAGGTTAATTTCAGCCAGTTATGGTCATTTTTATCTGAGAATAACTTCCAACGATGTTACATGCGGAATCAACTCTCTGGAGACAAATATATAGTCTACAATTGAGGAGGCCTCTTCTCTTTTCCAGGTGATATGGCTTATAGTGTCCTGTTCAAAGTAGCCATTTGTCATACGCAGGTCACCGCTCTCGATGAAATCGTGCCATAGGTGTGTTTTCCCCTGTAGGGCAGCTGCTTTTGTTCCATCATTTCTACCGGTTTGGGTGATCATGGCGACATAGAGCATGTTAAAGTCGCTGCGTAATATTGTTTATAAGTTGTCATACATATTGCCCATATCCATAGCTTTGGCTATTTGATCTAGCATCGCTTTCTGATCGACGTCAGAGTCATTCCAGTAAATATTAATTAACGTTAGATGGCTCCAATGGGATGTGCCTTTGTGGCCCAGTGATGTGCTTTGCTGAGGATGGTGAGCTGCACGTAGGACATGGGGGTATGATGTCCTTCAATGTCGTATCCTGCTCGTGTGTTGATTAAGGTCATGCCTGCCAGACCTGGCCTCTATCCTACGCCTACTCGCACAGCCCAGAGGACAGCCAGGCCGTTCTTTACACGCTGGCGCCTCTTAGGCAAACAATTCCATTAAAACAATTGCAGGCACCTTACGCTTTAAGGGACGTTGCAATCCTTTTGACTTATTGCGCACAACGTCCATTCAGCAGATGCGTACTGTCGATTCCGAGGCATACGAATGTCAGCTGATGTAACGTCATCACGTCCTACACGTTATCATCAGCTGACATGTATTTAAATCTGGCGCTTCCGGGATTCGGCACTTCTGATCGTTGTTTACTTTTCTACGTTCGGGAGCTGATGCTAAAGAACTCCTTCCCGCTTTCCTAGCGGAACTCTTGTCAGCTGTTCAGTCTTTGTCTTCGAGCAGCTGAAGCCCAGCCGCGTTCCTCGCAGTACCCATCCACCAGAGGAGAAAGCCGTTCTCATTGCTTTCTTTAGCTGCCACTTACGTCGCCACATTGCTGAGCTCCTCAGCGGCGTCCTGTCTCTGCAGCAGTCCGCTCTCGCTCCGCCCTCTTCAACGGAGTGTGGAGACTTTCTACCGCATTACTTTGCGGCCTGTATTTACCATCAGAAAGCCTTTCTCTTTGGCTTTCAGAGCTGCATTCTACGTTTGTGCACTTCGGCAACGGCTTATCCTTCCTGCAGACGCTCCTGTTCCGACATTGCCAAGAGGAGTGTTTTAAGCCACAGCTGTCCATCTACTGGCACCTGCTCCTGACTATCTTCATTCAAAGAGCTATCCTATACAACTGAATAAGGTGAGAGCAGCAATCTTCAGCATTTCTGTTCTCCTGGTTTATTATACCAAATCAGTCCCATTCCACCTAAAGGACCCAACCAGTTTCTGCATTAATTTTGAACTTCTTGAACTACAAATTTCCAGATTATTTGTACTTCCACTCCTTTCAAACCAAGGCAACAGGATTCAGTGCACTAGACTTGTGGACGCTCCCCTGTGTGCACCATCCCGGATCTAGTGTGGCCCTCATTCCGTTCGGGCTAGTCTCCTTACTAACCTTCCTTTCCCTGGTCGTTGGTTTGTTATTTTGTGTGGAGTTCCTAAGTGACTTTTCTATTCCACAGGTTAGTGTTATTCATTCAGCCCCATTTATCCCAATTAACCTGAATCAGTTCCTAAAACTTGTTATTGTGCTTTATCTAGCAGGCTGGTGGCTCCTTTTCAATAACACGCCCTTTCCACCGATTCCTCTCTTTTGACTGAATATTACTTAGTCGAAGAGTGACATCAGTTGGAAGGTCTGAATTCAACTGGCGCTGTATTCCGAATCAGCTTAGGAAGACTCTACGTGTATCCTTTGAATTGTGGTATCCTTTATTGGTGTTCGTATTCTTGATCTGTGTGACAATTAAAGTAAGGAAACCCGCTCTTGGTATTCCCGGAGGACCTTGTAAGGCTGGATTCATCAGGACTGTGAAACTGTCCAAGATTGGGTTCTCTTGTAGCCATGTATCCTGAAGGCAAATTAAATCCATATCACTCCAGGGTAAAGCCTCTTGACGGGTTAGATGGGCAAATCCCTTTGTATTCCACGAGGCAAGCGTGCAATTTCTTGGGAGGATGTGCCCTGATGTTCTTTGCTAATTCCTCTTCTTTGCTGCTAAGGTGGCTGGAAGCCATGCCCATGGCTCCCCCGTCTCTTTTTGCTTCTGGATAATTGTTGTATTCTCAATAGGTTCATACTAGAGCTTATTTCTCTGTTAACGATCAGAGTTAAGTTGAATGTAGACTTTGAAAGTGGTTTTTCATCAATCCTGATTTGCCTTCCAGACCTTTTAGACTGATCCTTCACTTCTCGTAGTTTCCTGTGTTGACCTTTTGGGCTGATCGAGCGGTCATTGTGTCGCCTATCCATTTTAGGCTTTGGTGTTCCACTTCGTCTTCTTTTAGAGGGCACGTGCGGCGAGGCTTGGAAGCCAGTTCTGTAACATCAAAACCCAATGCCAGAAAATTAAGGGCCGCCGACAGTAACAGGTTCTTTATGGCCATAGAGTTCAGATGAATGTGAATTAGGTCTGCTCTTTCCTCCATTCTGAACTCAATGATGGCAATATCCTCTGTGTCGATAACTTAGTCGAGAGAGAGTGACACAGTCCAATAAAAAATGTTCCTGTTGAGGATGGGCCCATCACCCTTATCGATCACTCTCTCCAATCTTACACATCAGCGGTGGACTTTCCTTAAGTTACTGGTGTGTCTCGTATTGGGCATTTGTGCCTTCTCAGCCCACTCTTTGTTGCTTCTGGAGTCCGCTATCTTCTTAGGGAAATCCTTTTTCTATGAATCGCATCCACCTCTTTTAGGGAGATCCTTATGTTCAGGTACCATTGCTTGTTCTTTTGCTGCACCTTTGTGAAGCTTAGATTTTTGTGAGAAGGATTTCTTTGTTGCTAGAAGAAGTTTGCTAGATGACTGGGACATAGCCGCGGGCTGACTCGGAGACATTTTTTTTTCGATTTCTTTTATCAGATGTTCTAATTTTTCCGATAAGGTGCGAAAGTGCGAATTAGTATTCAGATTTTGTTGAGTAGTGCTTTCAAGCTCTAGAGTAGAGGTGAGATGTGATGTCCGGCAATAGCGAACTTCATTCCTAGAGGTGTTTGTTGGATCTTGCTCTTGGGGAGGAGGGAGTTCCGTTTCATCCTCTTCAAATGAGTAAGTCGAAAGATCCATAAAATGAACAAATGCCGTTTCCTGTGGGTTAGATATATGCTCATTGCCCCTATTAATTGATGTCTCAGATTGTGATCTAATCAGTACTTTGTTCTTAGAAGACGATATCACCCTCCAGTCTTCTTTAGCCGGCTGGAATGGCTTTTTCCAAAGCTGAGAGCCTACATTAGAGGATGAGAGTGACTTCTTTGTTTTCCTGAATAAGCGATAAGGCTGTTCTGTGGATCTACTACCTAGAATTGAACTGTTGCTCTTTTGCTTCCTGGTCCATTCAACAGCTGAATGAAATCAGGCGGCCTAAACTGGGCTGGGGAGGGCTCCTCTCTGCTTCCAGCAGGCATCTCTCTTTTTTGTTGGTTGGGGCCCCTCACCAGCCAGTGATGGTAGGGGCTGTTGTGCTGAGGAATCCTTTGAATCGCCATTTGATAGATCATTGTTGAGATGGGCCTCTGCAGTGTTGAACCTCTGTGGGGCTCTAACAGAATCCTAGACCATCTCAGAGTCTCGCTGTTGGTAGGTATGCTCCTTTGCAGTAATATATCCTTCCACGAAGATCATTTTTGTATGTAGCATTGCCAGTAGGGTGGTGTGATTGGCTAGTGATTCATGAATAGCTTCATGAATGGAGCCATTGCTCTTGTAACTACTGACATCTGGGTGAATGGATCCTGTTTAGCAGCTTTTCTTTGTTTGGACGCTGTCCTACATACAAATTGATCTTCTTGGAATTTATCCTTTATGCCCGAGACGTCCTGACTTTGAGTGTATAAATAGTCAGGGGTAGTCGGTCGTGGGGCTCTCAGTCCGTTGTGAGGCTCATTGGATGAAATCTCACGGTTAGTGCCTCTATCATTTGCAGCGAACAGGGCTGGGAGAGCCAGGGCATGTTTCTTAGACTACTGTGTTTTGGTGGAGGATACTGGAGCTTCTTGCAACACAGCTCTGTTGAACAATGGGGACAGTGTTTGAACCCGCCAATGGGGTTCTTGTTCGGTTCAGTGTCAATGGATCTTCTGGAATGTTCGGTTCAGTGTCAATGGATCTTCTGGAATGTTCAACGGTGTTGACTGTTGGTTTGAGAGCCACGATTTGTTTGCCAATTTACAGAGTTGTTAGCCGTGCTTTTTTGGGCAAGGGGCATAAGGCCATGACTTGAAACGTCTTAAGTGTTTTCACACGGTTGTCATTTCTTCGTTCATTTTGTTTTCATGTTGAATTGAGGATTGGTTTAGGGGACTAATGTCCGATTCCTCTGGAAGTATCTCACTGGTATTTAATAATCCCTCCAGAAGCACCGTCCGTCAGATCATTTTGTAGCCTGATCGTGGAGGGTAGGGAGGCGTTACTTACTGTAGGGGGGAATCCAGATGAGGTGTTTGCGGGGTCCGTAGAAGCCACTTGCTGACTCAACGTCTGCCCTTCAGTCACCTCTTCTGAACTGGCAGTCATTTCCTTGAGTCCTCACGGTGAGGCCGATGGTGTACCAAAGCAGAGCCAAAGAAGGCAGTTTCCATAGGACATATGGTCACGTCTATACTTTCCTGAGGGGCCTTTAGAGTCTTAATAGGACTGGTATAGTGCAGAATAATCTTGACCATCTCTGCCCTTTCTGCAATGGTTGAATGGATCTTTGAAAGAACCCGCAGAGGCTTTCCAGGGGCATTTCCTTTTTTTTGATGGAGGGTGCTCCCCAGAGGCTATAGGAGAGAGGGCCGTGAGCGGCCGGAGGCAATCCTCCATCACCTCCGAAACGACCGCTAATGGAAGATCTTCGGGCTGGAGGATGCCGACCAGGTCACTTAACCCTGTCAAAGAGGCGCTCATGTTCGTGGAGGCTGGTTGAGGGAAGGGTAAGTCAGTTTGCACAGTTAAAAGCTTGGAGGGTAGAAGACCCGCAACTCTGGATCCGGCAGTTATCGCCCCCTCGTCTCCCACTAAAGAAATGAGAGCTTATGGGGCTTTCAATGTCACGGGTGTCTGGGGGGATAGTGATACAATTTTCTGTTGGCTTACCTTCTTGCTCCAGATCGGTTTGTGGACTTTCAGGAGTTTTGGCGTTCATCGCTTCACTTCGTGGGTTAAGATCCTGCTCTAACAGCGGTCGGCCATTAGGGAAGCGAAACTGCACAGGCTTGTGTCCGATCTCGGGGGGTGGGCTCATCAGTTGGTCCTTCTTCACCTTTTTTGTTTTTTACATAATGAGGCGCAGGGAACCGGCAGAAAGTCCAGCCACTCACGGCAGTTGGTTTACCGGCGAGTGACTGGACTCTCTGCCAGACTCTGCGCAGGCACTGCATGCGTGAGTTGGTATTTTAAACATTCCTTAAAGTGACAGCAGTCACTGTAGGTTCACTGCAGCAGGCAACGAGGCAGCAGGAGCGGGATACGAGCTGTGTGGCTCCAACAGTCCAGTGAAATCCAATACACCATTTCCAGGCAGGGGTATGCACAATATACAGATCCTTGGGGCACCGGAAAAGGAGAAAGGGCCCAGCGCAGAACTCTTCCTTGAACAATGGCTCAACAAACTGTTTGCCCCACAGAAGCTGTCCAAATAATTTTTTTCATTTTTAAAATATATTTATAAATTTGACACTTATCATTAACAACAGTTAACATTGATTCTCCTCTCCCCTTCCCCTCACTGAAAAGTCCCCCTTTAATGTCTCTGCCTCTCAAGATAGCTCCATCCTCCCTTAATTGAACAAGTCCAGTATCCTTATTTTGTGCGGACACCATTGTTCCATATAATCTCCTTGTAAGATTTCCAGGACCGTACCCCAGTCTTTTCTAAATTTTGGATATTCCCCTTGGACACTGTACGTAATGCGTTCCATAGCTAAGTGTGACTAGACTCGCTGTATCCAGTCAATTGCCACGGTGGATGTTTCGGTTTCAATTTTTTTACTATTTCCAGCCACGCCCCTATCAGTAGCCCCATAAAATTGCATTTCTGTGTTGTGGTTATATTTTTATCTTTAGGGTCCCATAGCCCACATAGCCACACTTCTTCCCCCTGGTTTCCCATATCTGGGAACATCGTCTGCATTTGTGCCTTGACATCTGTCTAATATTGCTGTAGGGCCGGGCATTCCCACCAAATGTGCCTCCAGTTCCCTTTTCCTCTGCACTCCCTCCAGCAGGTGTTGGGTGTGTCACGGTACATCGTGTGGAGTCTTTCTGGCATGTAGTGCCACTTTGTGAGTATTTTCATCCACATTTCTCTAGTCTGTATTGCCCTCGTAAGTTTGTGTATTGCCCCCCATAAGTATTCCCATCGTTCCTTTGGGGTTGCGCTCCGTAGAGTCTTTTCCCCATCTTATTATGTATTGATATTTGACTACTTCAACTGGGGCATTTATGAACTTATAGGTGAACGAGACAAACTTTTTTTCTCCTGTGTTCGTCATGATGTATGATTCAAATGCAGTTAGTTCCCTTGTAGCTGCTTTTTCGATTCGGGGTGTGTTCAACCAGTGACATAGTTGTTCATATTTGAATCGGTCAGTGGCGTTCAGGTTTAGCAGCGTTTTGCATTCCGCTAATGTTTTTATCTGATGCGCCTGATGCATGTCCCCAACCATTTTACATCCCGCCTCCTCCCGTTTCTGAGTGCCCTTTTATCCATTCCCAGTGGAAATTCTGGGTTTTAAATATCAGCATAAATGGTGCTGGGTTTAGGGTCAGAGTTCCCCTCTGGGTTGCTTTGTCCCAAATACTTAGTGATGCTTTCATAATTTCACTAATATGAACATTAGGGTGTCTATATTGTTACCCTATCCGGAGCAGGTGTCGGGTGGGAGTTGTCAATACCGCTCTAACATGAGCCGCCCACATTTTCTGTGACTTATCTGTTATCCATTCTTTCAATACCCAAAATAAGTCTGCTTCGTAATACTTCTTAAAGTGCAGAAGGGCACAGCCGCCCTTTTTCCTTGATGCTGTCAGAACCGCACTGGAAACTCTCGTTTTTTTTTCCATATGTATACTGAAATCAGTTTCGTCAGGGATTTGAAGAAGGACGGCGGGATTCTGATCGGTATAGCTTGAAAGAGATACAAGAGTCTCGGTAAGGTGGTCATCTTGACCGCCATTATCCTGCCCCACCAAGATATTGATAATGGGTTCCCTCTCATTAGATCTTGTATAACATTTGGGGGTAGTTTTAAGCATATAATTCCTCTATCTTTCCCGTTAAAGTAATCCCCAGGTATTTGACCCCGCCTTTTGTCACTTTCAGATGCAAGATGGATGCTATTGATTGAATATGTGATCTGTCTTCCGCCAGAATCAAGACTTCGATTTTTGTCAGTTTGATTCTTAACCCCGATAAGGAGCTGTATTGTCTCCATTTCCTGCATCAGGCTCTGGAGTGTCTTTTCTGGGTTTCCTAGGACCACCAGCATGTCATCCGCATATACAGCGATTTGATGTGTGTGCCCCGCCATATCTATACCCTCTATTTCGGGGTTGTCTCTTATTCGTGACATTAGTGGCTCCAGAAATATCACGTATAGAAGGGGGGATAGCGGGCACCCTTGTTTGTCCCTCCTTCGATCTGTACTTTCTTGGACAGCCCCCCATTCACTGCTATTCGTATTGCTGGGGGGGGGGGGGTTATAGTTAGCCCGGATCATATCTATTTAGGATTCTCCCATGCCCATTTTCCACAATATATGGAAGAGAAGTGTCCATTCAACGCGATCAAACGCTTTCTCCACATCGAGAGCCAATACTATAGCTGGGGATTGTGTTATTCCTATTTTCTCCACCAGGTAAAGCACTCTCCTTATATTGTCGTGGGTTTGTCTGTTCTGTACAAACCCTGACTGGTCTTGGTGGATCAGTTTCAGGAGGACTTGCGCTAGTCTATTTGCCAGGATTTTGGTCTATAACTTCGCGTCTAATTTAATTAGTGCTACAGGGCGTTATGAGCTAGGAAGTTGCGGGTCCTTTCCCTGCTTGTGATAGACCACCACTTTTTCCTTGTTCATAGATTGTGTAACATTGCCCTTTTCTTTGAATGTATTAAATAATTAAATCTGGACTGGGGCCACTATGTCCCTATATATTTTATAAAATTGTGCTGTGTAGCCGTCTGGGCCTGGGGCTTTGTTCCTCGGGAGGTCCCTTATTACTCTATCTACCTCCTACCTCTTTGATGTCTTTGTCTAGTTGTTGCTTTTCCTCTTCCGAAATTGTCGGGAGGGATACCCCCTCTAAATACGACTTTTGTTGCACCTCATTGGGATAATCCGAGGAGTATAGGCTCTGATAGAATTGCTTCAATATATTCCCAATATCAAACGCTTGTGTTTTCATTTGCCCTTTGTCATCAATTAGCATCTTTACTGTGTGGTACCGTTTCCTCCCTTTAAGTTGTTTAGCTAAGAGTTTATCAGCTTTATTTGCCTTTACACAATACCAGTGTTTCAATCACAGCAGATCTCTCTCCGCTCTCTTGGTGCGGAGGGATTCCAGCTGTCCTTGGACGCGTCTGTGATTTTTGTAGTTTAGATGTTGGTTTTTGCATCATTTCCACTTGGATCGTGCTTACGTTTGCCTCTAGCTCCTTTTCCCATAGTCGATTTTGTCTCTTCCTCCGAGTCTTGAGTGCCCCCTTATAACTGCTTAAAGGCTTCCCATTGGGTGTCTTGATATCTCTGGAAGGCTATTGTGTGTGAGATATTCTAGCATATGCTCCCTAAGAGCGTTTCCCATTACTGGATCCCGTATAATTTCCTCCGGGAGTCTCCACCTCCATAGCCCCGTGCGGTTTTCTGCCAGCGCTAGGTATGCCCACAGTGGGGCATGGTCGGAGAGCGAGATGGAGCCTATCTCCGCCTGCCGTATCTTCCCCAGAAGACCTGTCGAGACTCACAGATAATCTATCCTCAACATAGTTCGATGGACGTGTGAAAAGTATGTGAAGCCTTTTTGTCTGGGATTCAAGTGTCGCCAAACATCTTCCAGCACAAATGTATTCATTTTCTGGCATAGTATATTGGATGGGGTTCCCTGGTCCTTCTGTCGAGGACCGTATCTGTCTATGCTGGGATCCCAGGCGATGTTCAAATCCCCTCCCAGGACTATCGCCCCCTCTGCAAACTGCTCTAACTTCTCCAGTGTGTCCTTGAGGAATCCTTGTTCTGTGTTAGGGGCATATCGCCGCCATCGTCAGGGGGTAGCCCTCAACTTTCGTGTTCACAAAAATATATCTTCCTTGTTTGTCTGCTTCTCTGCAGAGTATCTGTGCATTATAGTGTCTTTAATGGCTATCAACACCCCCAACCTCTTCTCTTGTGCATTTGCCTGTATTTGATTATATCCTTTCAATCTGACCTTGATTTTATCCTGTCCTTTAATGTGGGTCTCTTGGAGCATTAGAATATCGTATTTCCCCTGCCATAGAAAATGTTGCGCCCTCGGACGTTGCATGTCAAGATTTTTATTCCCATCCTTTCTTGGGTGCTTGGGTTTCTATTTGGAGCTCTTGATTCCATGATTAGTGTGAGTGGTCTTTTCCGGTTCCCCTCCTCTCCCCCCCAACTCTGCCGCCCCCAACTAGCGAGTCTCCTCTTCCCCCTCCCACCAAAACTGCCCAGAGGAGGGCACTGGTTCCTATGATCGCTCAGGCGTATGGCCTTCTGCGGCATGCCCCCTATCGTCTCAGGGATAACTTGTAGGGTGTCCTAAAACCCCTCTGGATTCCAACTTGCGTCCAGAGTGGCCTCCACCCTGCCCCCTCCCGGCACCTGAATTTCTGTGGATGGTTCACTCCTCTCTTGCCCTCGAGTTTTCGGAGTGGAGGGGCCTGCCGGAGCGGGGTCCTTCTGAGAATGTTTAATCGGTCTAATGGTGGCCTATTTCTTTGTCGTTGGCCGCTTCGCCCTATTATCAATTATTTTCCATTCCCATGCTGTTTTTCTCGAGACCGATCTTTCTCTGCGTCTTTCTTGGTGATCGTCTTCTCGGTCCTGTATATCCATTATTTGCATTCCTTCTTCACAGGTTGTTATCCTCCGCTGTTTCTTCCTTCCCACGAGAACAACAGAACAAATGGGAAGGTCCATTTGGAACAAGTTACTTACCTGCAACTGTTGTTCTCCAGCATGGGTCTGGCATGGATTCACATGCTCATGAATATTCCCTGTCGTCAGGCTGGGAATCCTCAGTAAAGAAATAATCAGTATAATTTTCGTTTCTGATCTGTCTTTCTTAGTAGTAATCAATCACTGGTCTCTGGGTCATACTGCCCGCAGCCAATGACTGCCCTCTCACTAAGCCCCTCCCCTGGCAGCCATCCTCAGATTTGGTAGCACGTAAAGTGGCAGTATGACCAAGTGAAGAGCCACAGAGGGGAAGGAGGGAGGGTTCTCATGTGAATCCATGCCAGACCCATGCTGGAGAACAGCAGCTACAGGTAAGTAACTTGTTCACACATGAATACATAGCAGTACACACATGCACAACCAACGGGAGGTGGCAAAAGGCTCAACATTAAGTATTACATGAACTCAACATTAAGCAACTCTTACCTCCTCACCAGGCCCACCTTCAGGTGAACAGGTTGCGCAGCACTGCTTGGCCGACTCTGGACTCCTCCCTGGAATCCCTGTCGACAGTAGAATCTCGCGAAGGTGTGCGTCGACCTCCACGTAGCAGCCCTGCAGATGTCCAGCAGGGGCACACCAGACAAGAACGCCATAGTAGCAGCGATCGCTCTGGTCGAATGGGCTCTCGGACGGCCGGGCAACGGTCGGTTGGTCAACCGATGACAGTGCATGATGCAGCCGGAGAGCCATCTGGAAATGGAAGCCTTCGAGAGAGCCTTGGTTCACAGGTCGAAAGTTCACAAACAGCTGTGATGTCTTCCGAAAACTCTTCGCTCGGTCCACGTAGAACTTAAGCGCTCTAGCTACACCCAGCGAGTTCAAAGTTCTCTCGGCCGGCGACAAAGGCAACGGAAAGAAAACTGGCAACACCAAGGGCTTGTTAAAATGCAAGTCCGACGGCACCTTGGCCATGAAAGAGGGGTGCGTCCTCAGCACCACCCTCGTATCGTGAAAAGTCAAGTATGGAGGCTTGCAGGATAGGGCCTGTATCTATCCCACGCGTCGTGCGGAGGTGATGGCCACAAGGAAGGCTGTCTTCCACGACAAACTTCAACGGAGCCGAATGCAAAGGCTCGAATGGCGGCCCCATGCGCCTGGTCAGCACCACGTTGAGCTCCCATGCTGGCGCTGGAGCCTTCACCGGCGGGAACGATCGGAACAGCCCCTTCATAAATTCCTTCACCAGTCGATAAGACCACAAGGACAGCCGTCCTGCACTTCTGGTGTATCGGGAGATCGCTGCCAGATGTATCTTGATGGAAGCGTGAGCTAGTCCAGCTTTGGCCGGCGACCGTAGGTATGGTAGCACTTGAGGTGCCGTAATCCGTAGAGGGTTGATCTTCTGTGCACGGCACCAGACAGAGAACCTCTTCCACTTATGTCCGTAGCACTTGAGAGTTGAGGACGCCCTGGCCTTTGCAAGAACCTCTCTGCAGTCAGCCGGGATAACGTACCCTCCAAACTCTAGTGCTGCAGGAGCCAGGCCTGCAAGTTCAGTGACTCTGGGTCGTGATGAAGAATGGCGCCTCCCTCTCTGGAGAGACGATCTGCGTCCGTCGACAGCTTGACTGGTGGGGACGCTGAGAGGTCCAGAAGGTCCGGGAACCAGATCTGTCTCGGCCACGCCGGTGCGACGAGGATCATCCTGCACTGGTACCACTTGAGCTGACTGATGAGTCGAAGCAGCAGCGGCAACGGAGGAAACGCATACAGGAACAGGCCGTCCCAGGGGAACGAGAAAGCATCGCCCATGCTCCTCGGCTGGGGAAGCCTGCTGGCGAATCTCTGGCACTTGGAGTTCATCGCTGTCGTGAACAGATCGATCTGGGGTTTGCCCCATCGTTGGAGGAGACGATCCACTTGATCCTGGTGTAGTTCCCACTCGTGGCAGGAGCGCAGCTCCCTGCTGAGTGAGTCGGCAATGGTGTTTTTTATTCCTGCCAGATGAAAGAGAACCACAAACATCCCCTGGGCGAGGGCCCAGTGCCACAGATCCTGGGCCTCCTTGGATAGGGCTGGGGATCTGGTGCCTCCCTGCTTCCGGAGGTAGAACATCGTGGTGGTGTTGTCGGTGAAGATCCTCACGACCTTGCCCTTGAGGGACGGGAGGAACGACTTGAGCGCCCAGAACACGGCGCGTAGCTCCAAGATGTTGATGTGGAGAGACCTCTCCTCCGGGAGCCAAAGGCCTCTTGCGTGGAGATCTCCGGTGTGCGCACCCCATCCCTCCAGGGAGGTGTCCGTCGTCACCGTCTCCTGATGTGCCGGGGTCTGGAAGTCCGTGCCCGCCGTGAGGTGTGCACGGGTGCCCCACCACTGAATCACCCGACGGAAAACCACGTTGAGCGGGATCTTGTCTTCGAAGCTGCCCACCGCTAGCATCCAGCGGGCGTCGAGGAACTCCGGTAGAGGACGCATCCGTAGCCTGCACAGGCACACTAGATAGATGCATGAGGACATCATTCCGAGGAGGGACTTGATGGATCTCTCTGGCCACGTCTGTGGCTAGCAGGCGGTGCACCTTGCCTAACATGGCCTTCGTCCTTTCCTCCAACGGAGACCTAAATCGTTCCACTGTATTATGCTTCGCTCCCAGAAACAGTGCCACCTGCGAAGGAACCAAATGGGATTTCGGGTAGTTGATGGAGAAACCCAGCTCCGTGAGTAAGCGGACGGTTTTCGCTGTGTGCTCGACGGCGAGTTCTCTTGTCCTTGAATGGATGAGCCAGTCGTCCAGGTAGGGGTAGACGTTGATCCCCTGCAGGGGCAGCCGCGCCGCCACTGGTGCAAGGCACTTGGTGAACACCCTGGGTGTCGACTTCAATCCGAATGGCAGAGCTCTGAATTGGTAGTGGCGTCCTTGGACTACGAATCAGAGGAACTTTCGGTGTCCTTTTAGGATGGGGATGTGGATGTAAGCATCCTTCAAGTCCAACGACGACAGGAAGTCGCCCTCCTCCAGCTGTCCCAGCACGTGCTGGAGAGTGACCATCCTGAACTTCTGTGCCTTGATGTATTTGTTCAACCGACGTAGGTCCAGGATGGGGCGCCAACCGCCTGTCTTCTTTCTGACGAGGAAGTACCTTGAGTATACTCCAGAGCCTTTTGGGGACGAGCTCGATGGCCCCTTTCTTGAGCATCAAATTTACCTCCGAACAGCAGTTGAGGGACGTGATTTTCCTTCCTGGCCACGGGAGGAATGTGGGGACACTTCTTTTGGAATTCGAGAGTGTGCCCTTGGGCCAGGGCATCCAGCACCCAACGGTCGGTGGAGATGGACTCCCAAACGCTGACGAACTTCGCCAGCCGGCCTCCCATCAGGGGGCTTCGGTGGGGGCCCGACGCTACGGCCCGTTCAATCTTGCTTGGAGGCAAGATGACCCGTCGCCCCATGGAGTCCAATTTCTTACCCTCGCCGTCAGGTGGGGAATTAGAGGTTGAGGCGGTCGCCCCCGCCGCCTTCTTCTTGGCCGCAGCTGAGACGACCGAATCCGGCGTAGGTTGAGCCCTGAGGCACAAGGGGGCGGCGACGGTACTTCTTCTCGTACCTGTCCCTCTTGGCAGGCGTTGTGGACGGGTTATTCAGGATCGCAAGTCCCTCGTCCCAGATATCGTCGAGTAACGGTACCATGAGGACCGTCTTTCTCTTGGCCTCTCGCCGTTGATAGAGGAAACCCTCCTTCTGTTCCCCGGGGCAGAGCTGGAAGAGCTTGGATGCCCTGGCGATCATGGCGTGAAAGGAGCCAATTTCGTCGGGCGGGGAGGCCCGAGGGAGTGGTGATGGAAGGTCCGTCCCGTCGTCGCCACCGTCGTCATCCGTCCCCGTCGTCGTATCCATCGCCGTGTCATCCCTGGGGTCCGGTGAGGGCTCCACGGGTCATGAGGGCATGAAGGCCCGGGAGGGGGGTACGGTGAACTCTCCTCCGCTTTTTCGGAGGGCTTCCCGACGGGCACGGTTCTGGATCGTCCGCCGGGGTTCGTGGTAATCTCGTCTTTATCTCCGTGCATAAGTTTTGGATTGCCATCAAAATGGCCGCCGAGTTGTCCTTAGGCTCGGCCAATGGCTGCGACGGGAGGGATGGCTGCTCCTCCACTGAGGCCTCGTCGGCGCCACTGTCGCTTTCTTTGACCACCTCTTCGGGATCCCTCCCGTGGGATCGTACCTTCTCGAACCTCTCGTTGAGGTTCTTCACGGTTTCAGCCAGCTCCTCCTCAGAGGCTGAATCCGTGTCCGTAATGGCCACCGCCCCCCACGGGGGTCTTGTCGATGGGCTGGAAAGAGGATTCCCTACACGGTGGCAGGGAAACTCTGGGCCCCGAGATCGCCTCCACTGGTGCAGCCTCCCCAGGCTTCGCCAGGGCCACCGCGACTCCCTCGATAGAGGCCTTAGCCGGGTGAATCAAGGCCTTCGCCACCTTGGGCGCGCTTGAGGCCTTCATCTTGGGGGTGGGGGGATCACCGCCTTGCTCCCCCTCGGCCGAATCCTTCGAGATAGACCGGGCCTCTCCAGAAGCTTACCCGGGTTCTCGGATTTCCTCTTCCCCGAACCAGAGCGTTGGCTCGTGGTTGATGGTGCCGGGGAAGGCGCGCCCTGCCTGGCAGCCGAAGAGCCCGACCGTTCGGTGCTCCCGGTGCCCGTGGACTTGCGGTGCTTAGCCTTCTGTTGGGCCCCCGTCGCCGGGGCGCCCTCACAGGACTTCGAAGACCGCTCGGACCTTTTCTTCTCACCTGCTGGGCCCTTCTCCTGCCAGCTGGCGAGGTGGGAACGACGATCCCTCATGGTCCGTTCCGATAGGTTCTTGCAGAACGCACAGTCCTTCTCCATGTGCGTCTTGTCCTCATGAAGGCAGTATAGACATCTCGAATGCTCGCACTCCTTGAAAACATTCTGTAACCCGCATCCAGGGCAGTTCCTGAACAGCTTGGATCCGGGCGTCGAGCTTCCCTTGTCCTGGGCCATGTCCATGGTAGGCCTCAGATCTTCTGGAATCCTCCAAGAAGCATAACTATGAAAACTTCACCCTTGAGGGGCGTAGGAAATTCTGAAACGGGTCCCCGTTGATCGGAAGTAGAACTGTGGAGCTTGAGGCTCGATTTAACCGAAAAATAAGAAAATCTCTTTGAAAAAAGCACAAAAAAGCAGTAAAAGCTCGAGAGCTATAGCACGAGGATTCCCAACACTTGAACATGCAGTAAAAATCTGAGGATGGCTGCCAGGGGAGGGGCTTAGGGAGAGGGCAGTCATTGGCTGGGGGCAGTATGACCCAGAGACCAGTGATTGGTTACTACTAAAAGACAGATCAGAAACGCAACTGATACAGGTTTTTCTTTACCGAGGATTCCCTGACGACGGGGAATATTCATGAGCATGTTGATCCATGCCAGACACCATGCTGGAGAAATACCTTATTTGTTTTGCTGTTAGTTCTCGTACCACTGGGCCCATCTCTCTATGCTTCTGCAGCGTAGACTGCGCCAGATCTTGATACAGTTGAATGTCCTCACCATTCATACGGATATGCTCCATTGTTCTTGCCCTTCTCAAGATCTGTTCCTTTTGGGAATAGGAGGTGAGCGAAACCAGGGCGTCCCGTGGGCGGGCTCCCGGTTCTCTAGTTCTCTTTGGGCCCACTCGGTGTACTCTAACGGCACGTCCTCCTCTTCCTTCATATCCAGGATGTCCTTGAAGACTTGCTGAACTGCTTCTTTTAAGTCTTTCTCTTCCACCGTCTCTACCATGTTATCTATCCTTATGTTCGACCTACTTGAGCGGTTTTCTAGATCCTTGCATTGTATTTCGAGGTTGTGGGTGAAACGTATTAGGTGTTCCTGGGTTTCTACCGATTGTTGTGTTTCCTCCTCCAGATTTTGCATAACTTTCTCCAGGGTGTCTGTTCTCTCGCCAAGGTTCGTCACCCCTGTTCTTAATTCTTGCACCACTGTTTTGATCTCGCCTTTCATTGTCTCGAATTGAGTCTGAACTGTGGCCATGAACTGAGCTTGCAGCTCCCCAAACCACTCTTTCATATCCTCCTTTGTCGCCATTTCTGTAGTTGATGCTTCAGAGTGTGTTTTCGTGGTTCTCTCTTCCTGATTCCTTTTCCTCGCCTGTATTGTAGGGTCTGCCCAGTTGTGGCAGGTTCTGCTCTTGCCTTCCTTGGGGGGTCTGTTGCTTGGTCCGAAAAAGGGCACGTTGGCCTGCGTCTGTTTCCTCCTGGACATAGATGCCTTTAGTTGGTTGTCTGCGGTTGAGGTCGTCGTGTTTGACTATTCTGGATGGGTCCGCGCAATCTGGGTGACCGCGTTATGGCTCTGGTTACCTTCTTGCTCTTCCTAGTTCTCCCGCTGGCTTCTTGACTCTGGGAGTTTGGAGTTCAATGGGGTTGTCTGTCCGCTCTTACCCCTGACCTTCTAGGGGTCCCCAGGGTTGGGGTCAGTGTTGTATCCTGTATTGCGGTATTCGCAGGGGTTCCCCGTTGCCTGTTCTCTCCCCTTCTGCAAGGTGTCCCCTGTGGGAGTCTTGTATCAAGAGCGGTTGTGGTGTACACCGATGTTGCTTTCTCCTCCCTCCCACCTTTTGTGGACTTTGCCCCCTCGTGCTATGCATTAGCCAGGGAGTGGATGGGTCTGCAATCCGAGGGGCGTAGTCGGAGGTAGTCTGTCCTGTGTGGCCTTGCCGATGGACAAGGAGATTGCTGTTGCTGCCAGAAATACTACTGCATTAATCCCACTCAGTGATGGTCTTCGTTCACATTGGGGTGGTATTCCGTCCCAACCGTGCCTTTGATGTGTCCCTGCTTTCTGGTGCTCTCAGGGTGTTGGGGGGGGGGGGTTGACTCCAGTGCTCCCCCCAATTGTCTCTCTGCACATTTTGCGTGGGGGGTCTTTTCCAAGCACGGGGTAGCCAGTTTGTGTCCTAGCGTCCCCTCCTCTCTGCATGTTATGGACCCTGTGGAATCTGCTTTTCTCCCGGCTCAGCTGCGCCCGTCCCCACGTAGCTCACTGGTTTCCTGATCTCCAACTTCCTCCTGCGTCCGGATCTGTGGCTATGCTCTCCTCCGGGGCCAACGCTTCCTCCGTCGGCTGTGTTGTGCAGACCTCAGTGCACCACTCGTCAGAGGCGGGGGCGTCTCTTTCTTGTATGCCGCTGATCAGGCATCTCTGCGCAGCTTTTCTGGATCCCTCTGTTGCGGGGCGTGGTGGCTCCTCTCTTTGTCCGATCCAGGTGTCTGGTCGGGCGCTCTTCCCGCCTCAATCCGCCTTCTTGCTGGTGCGTCGCTCCGACACTCCTCTGTGGGCGTCCGCCCACCTTCGGCTCCGGCTCTTCATTATGGGTGTTGCCGGCGCAATCTCGATTTTCTCCCCGTCCGCGGCACCAATCCGCTCTGACTGGCGACCTTCTGTTCCTCAAGAGCTCTGAATGCTTTCCGGGAGCCGTGGAGCGGGCAATCCGCTTTATTGTATTGCTTTATTGCTGCGTCCCAGGAGGGGGGACTGAGCCGCGCTCAGGCACGTCCTCCCCACTCCGCCGCCATCTTGGAATTCCTTCCAAATTCTTTTCAATCGAACAGGCGCACAGAATCCAGTTGGGCCGCCCGTAGCCCGGGACACAACCACGCACGATAATGGCCAGACTCCTAAACGTTCGGGACAGGGATGCCATACTGCAGTTGGCTCAGGCTACTGGCCCCATTACCTACAATGGCTACTGCATAGGATTTTACCCAGACTATACCAGGGAGGTTCAAAAGGCACGACAATCATTTGACTTGGCCAAAAGGAAGCTACAATCACTGAATATAAAATGTGCCTTGTTTTTCCCGGCAGAGCTTAAGGTACATCACAAGGGGGGTTACCCATTTGTTCTATACACCGAAAGAAGTGTGGGAATGGCTAGAGAGCTAGATCCTTACTAGACCCATACCACCACAACCAGCAGATGGGCGACCGAGACGAGACACAGACAGCGGGTAGTCGCCGATCCTGTTAGAATCACAGGAAGCGAAACAACCCACACCAGCAAAGACCGGGAGGGACATGGAGGACAATGGATGACCGATGATGGTCGCTCACGACTTCTGCACAAGCGGGAGTCGTCAGGGGAACTGAATATCAGCGGCCGCCGACTAGGACCAGTGACTCATTGCTGTGGCAACGTTGTTTTGTTGTTTGTTTCATTTTGTTTTATTCATATTTATATAGTGCACAACAGCCCAAGGACATTGTGGCACTTGTTACAGTGCAAAGCTTAGTTACTTAGTTACATGGTCATTAGCAATATATATACAGGTTGCAATATAGTTACATAGTCATTAGCAGTATATATATACAGGTTACAACATAGTTATATTACATTTGTGTTATATTACAATATACATGGCAGAAGTGGAGGAGGCAGTCCTCCACTTGTTAGTTGAGGAGAGTGACCTTGAGGTTGTTGCAGAAGACAGAGATGGAAGTTTCAGCTCGAAGGGTGGCAGGGAGTGAGTTCCAGAGTTTCGGTGCAATATAGGAGAAGCCAAGACCACCTGCTGTGGCTCTATTTATGCGTGGTATGTGTAGCTGGTTGGTGTACTGAGCTCTGGTGGAGCGAGTGGATGTGGTCCTTGATATTGCTTCAGATAGGTATGCTGGAGCAGTTTTGTTGATTAACCTGTGAGTGATGGTGAGGATTTTCAGAGTAATACGGTCTTTGACCTGGAGCCACCGGGCTTCACGTCTGGCGTGGAATATATGGTCTCTTCTAGGGATGCTCATGGCAGCTCTGAGGGCATTGTTTTGTGTGGTTTGCAGTCTGAATGTTTTTGGCGCAGGTGCCAGCTAGAAGGGCGTTGCAATAATAGAGTTTGGCTCCTATAGTTGCTCTAGCTATGGGCAAGCGGTTGGGGGTGGATAAGTAGGGTTTAATGGCATTGATGAGTTTGGTGCTGAAAGCTGATGCAGAGGCTATGGCGCTGACTTGTTTGTTCATCGATAGATTTGCATCAATGTGAACACCTAGAGTCTTGACAGATGATGATACAGAGATGGTTGAGTTGTCTATGTTGAAGTTGTTGTATTGGGGGCTTAGTTTCGATAATGTGTTTGTCTGACCCAGGATGAGAATTTTCAGTCTTCTCCTCGTTAAGACAGAGGCCATTGATTGCCATCCAAGCTTGGATAGTGGCATAGATGTTGTGAAGGGCCGTGGCATCTTGGTGATAGAGTCCAGATAGGGGTAAAAGTACTTTAGTGTTGTCTGCATAGTTTGTATATGCAACACCCATGGAGTCAAGTAGGTCGAAGAGGGATTTTGTGAAGAGGTTATAGAGGGTGGGGGCTGTACAAGATCATTGGGGGTACACCGCAGTTTATAGTGGCAGGATCTGCGTTAGCTTTGTCGGAGTAGACCCTCATGGCTCTTCCTTCCATAAGGAGGTGATCCAGGATGCTGCTTGATTAGAGAAATGGGCTGCATGGGTGAGGTGGGTGGTGAGTGTTTGGTGATCTACCAGGTCAAAAGCAGCCGATAGATCGAGGAGGAGCAAGGCAGGTTTTCCTTTGTACATGATCTGTGAGATTTGATTTCTTAGGTCTAATAAGGAGGATTCTGTTCCATGCGCGACACGGAAGCCAGATTGTCTTTTGCCTAATATGGAGTTAGCTTCTATGTATGATTGGATCTGGATGTGAGCTGCTTTGTCCAGGATTTTTAGGAGGAACGAGACTGTGGTTATCGGTCTGTAGTTGTTGGCTTGCGCTGGGTCAAGTGTGGCCTTTTTCAGAAGTGGCCGCACCCAAGCTTCCTTGAGATTATTTGGAATAGTTCCTGTTTGGAAAGATGCGTTAATGAAGGCAGTAATCAGGGGTGCTAGGTCATTGGCGCATTCCTTGATGATTTTGGGAAGGTAAATGTCTGCTTTGCAGAGGGATGGTTTGAGGCTTTTGATGAGATTAAGGACCTCAGGTTGAGTGACGTTTCTGAAGGAGAATTGAGCGTGATTGAGATTACTACGCTTGTCTTGTGTAGGGTGGTTGGTTTTTTTGGTTTGTTGGTTTGGAAGGGCTTTGCAGTGCTTTTGGATTTTGTTCTGGAGGAGTTTTATTTTGTTGAGCATGGAGGACTGAATGCTGGCACAGACATGGCGGCGCACAGTTCGGGTTACAGGTGCTTCAGGTTGGTGGGGTGTGGCGGGTACAGGTAGGGATGTGGGCGGTATTGTATTGCACACCAGTTTACAGGGGGGTTACATCTTTTAAATGGTGGGGGGGGAACTAGTGGGGTTATGTTTCTACCTTTCTTGGTATTTAAAGGCACAATGGGGGAGGAAGAAGGGAACATGTGGTGGTCAGGGGGAGGGCAGACGTCATGGCTGGGTACACCAGGCTTATACTAAACACCAGTGGATTTAATGTCAAGGGAAGACACGGTCTCTCTGCTTACGTGGAATGTTAATGGGCTATGCTCCGGCATAAAAAGGCGGTTGGTGCTCCAGTTCCTAAACAGATATGCCCCAAATATAGCACTGTTGACTGAAACACACCTTGCTGGGACAAATTGCTGCCTCTTCAAAAGAACTAACTATACAACTGTGTTTCACACAGAATTCTCTAGGGGGGCACGTTGGGTTCTGATACTTCTACACAAAAAGACCCCTTTTTGACTTAAGAAGGTGAGATTGGACCCCAGGGGTAGATTTGTTCTGGTAAAGGGAGAACTGTGGGGAACTAACTGGGGCATTATCTCAATCTATGCTCCTGCACCCCTCACACTTGAATTATTAAATGACATCCAAGCCTTGATGCAGACCCAGGTGGACACGTGGGTTTTGGGGTAGATCTTAATGAGGTCATGGATCTGGGGCTAGACCGCGCACACAGGCAGCAGAAAACCAACCCACATTACTAAACTGAGCTATTTTGCCAGAGCAATGGGACTGGTCGACGCCTGTCGGATACTCCATTGAACAGCGGCAGGGTACTCCTCCTTTTCCAATGCACACTCCTCTATGCCCTGCATCGACCACTTTCTCATCCCACAGACCATTTCACATAGGCTCAAGGCGGCAAACTTTCCAGCCAAAGGGATCTCAGATCACTCCCCACTCCTCATGGAGCTAAAGAGCGGGCAGGCAAAGCCCACAGCAATATGGCGGCTCAACACATTATCTCGGGGTCCCCAGTGTGCTAGACGGGCAATCCGAAAAAAACTATAAGTTACTCAACGTAGTGAATAACGTACTCTTAGTCCATAGTCCTCTTTCTTTCATACTGTATGGGCATCCCTTCCAAGGGACGGGAAACTGAACCTTTTTCACCAGAAAAAACCTTCTTCCCCTTTAAATTTAGAGGCGAGGCCCAGGGAACATGTGCTGCCCTGACTCTGCCCTCCGGCGCCACACCTCAATCCCTATTGACGCGTCGACAAAACATTTAACATTGCCTAATGACACCAGTATTATTAGGGGGGAAGTTGGTGGGACGCATGGAGGAATGGGGACTATGGACTAAGAGTACGTTAGTCACTACGGTGTGTAACTTATAATTACTCTTACATCCCATCCCCTTTCCTCCATATTGTATGGGCGATTACAACTGATTGTAGCCTCAGGGTGGAGATGAGACCCTCCTTAAGCAAACAGGTTCTTGAGAACCGCATGCCGAAAGCCGCATCAGATCTATAGCCGGCATTCAAACAGTAATGCTTGGAAAAAGCTGAGGGAGTGGCCCAAGTGGCCACCCTGCTTATGACCTGCCAAGGGACATGGCGCTGGAATGCGATGGCCGTTGCCTTGGCCCTGACTGCGTGAGCATGCATGTTGGCCGGGAGCGGCTTGTGGTGGCCCTCATATGCTTCCTTGATGGCAGAGACCATCCAGCGGGATATGGAGGCCTTAGAGGCCCGATAGCCTGGCCTTGAGCCGCCAAAAGTGATAAACATGGCGTCGGACTTGCGGCAGCCCTTGGTTCTGTCCAAGTAGAATTTCAGGGCAGGCCCGACATCCAGGCAGTGCAGCGCACACTGCGCTTCGTCCTTAGGGATCGGGAAAGAACATCGGAAGAACTATTTCCTCGTTGAGGTGAAATGCAGATGGAACCTTGGGCAGAAATGCCGGGTGCGTCCGCATGACTACATTGTCCCTGTGAAAGGTGTTATATGGTTCTGAGGCGACCAGCGCCTGAATCTCAGTGACTCTGCGAGCCGGGGTAAGGCCGACTAGTAAGGCCATCTTGATGGTGACCAGCCTAATGTCCACGGACGCCATTGGTTCGAATGGTTTGTTCGCCAGGGTGCCCAAGACTATATTCAGGTACCACTCTAGGTGCGGTCTCTTTACGGGCAGGTAGAGCCTCGCAAGAACGTTCAGTTGTTTCTTGATAGGGTTGGAGGAGGAAAAAATGTCTTCCTCCGAGTTCCTGTAAGCCCCAATGGCTGCAACGTATGTACGGCAGGTGTCGACCTGGACGCCCGAATGAACGAGGTGCACCGAAAAAGAGCACGTCGTCCAGATTGCAGGCCAGAGGGTTAATTCCCTTGGAGTCTGCCCAGAGGTAGAACCTGATCCATTTGCTCTTGCACTGGGCCCTAGTGGCTCTACTCCTGGCTCCTTGTATGATCTCCAGATTGGCCTGTGAGAGGTTATGGTGTCGAAGCATTACCTGCTCAGGTACCATGCTGTGAGGGCTAGTTTCCCTGGCGCGGGGTGGATGATCATGCCCCCCTGCTGCGTCAGAAGATGCACTGGGCCCCTCGGGAGGTTATCGGGGGCACCTACGAGAGGCTGAGGAGCTCAAAAAGCCATGGTCTGGCTGGCCACCATGGAGCAATCAGAATGAAGTGGAGCCGGTGCAACTCTTGATCTTGCAAAGAACCCTGTGGATCTCGGGAGGTGAAATGCGTCGCCCAGAGAGCCGGGGGCCTGACCCTGCCAGGATGCAAACTGGGGGCATTTCTCGTTGTGTCAGGTGGCATAGAGATCCACTAGGGGAGAGCTCCACCTGTTGAAGATCTCCTGAATAAAGAGATAGTTTAGCTGCCACTCGTAATTGTGCGCTCCCAGCCCGCTGAGCCTGTCTGCCTCCACGTTGGATTCCCCCGGGAGGTGGACTGCCGAGAGGTAAATTTCGTTTTCCAAGGCCCATTCCCACATGCTGATCACCAGTCTGCACAGAGGAGGTGATCTGGTGCCTCCCTGCTTGTTGACTTAATACATGCTGGTCGAGTTGTCTGTCTGGATGAGGACAACCTTGCCCTTGAGAAGTGGTAGGAATGCTCTGAGTGCTAGCCAGATTGTGTTCAGCTCCAACCAATTGATGTGGTACTCCTGCTCCTGTCGAGTCCAGGTGCTGTGGACCGAGAGGTCGTCCAGGGTGGCTCCCCAGCCCTCGAGCAAGGAGTCTGTGGTGATGGTGGCCTGCATAGAAGGCGGCCGGAAGGGCTTGCCCATCCGTAGGTTGCAGTCCCTGGACCACCAAGTTAGGTTTGGGTGGAGAGATGGAGGAACGTTGATCATTTCGGATTGAGAGCCCCACTCCTGACTCTATGAGGCCGCGAAGTGCAGCTGAATCATTCTCATCCTTAGTCTCGTGTGCGGGACGCCCAGCAAACCGCCGCTGGACCACCAAGGAGATGTTGATACCACCAAGCCGAGGTCACTTCACAGCTGAGGAAGTGGACAGTGGCCCTCTTGATGGCTGAGATCTTGTCTTCCGACGGGAAGACCTTCTCGGAGCACGTGTCCCAAATGAGTCCCAGGAACATCAGTCTGCGTGGAAAGCAGCTGTGATTTCTTGAGGTTGAGCGAGAAGCCCAGATCGTGCAGTGTGTTCATAAGGGCATGGGAGGAGTGATGAACCGCCTCCAGAGTTGGAGCCCTGACGAGCAAGTCAAATCGGGACGTGCAAGTATGTGTCCTTCAGATCCATGGAGCACATCTAGTCTCCCTTGTCCAATGTCTCCGCTATAAAAGCTGGCGTAACCATCTTGAAATTTTTGCAGGGGTAAGGAGAGGTTGAGGGTGGAAAGGTCCAGCACAACTCTAAGGCCAGCCTGGTTCTTCTGAATGGCAAAAATCCTAGAGTAGAAGCCACAGACTTGCTGGGAGGCTGGAACTTCCTCCACTGCCTCGTTCTCTACGAGCGACCGGATCGCTGCCTAAAGAGCTGCTGTCCCAACCTGTGAGAGTGGAGGGGAGGAGGGAGGAGAGGCTGGGATGGGTAGGCGGTACCCTGTGGATACTACGGAGATGATCCAGGGGTCCATGAAATTCTAGCGCCAGAAATGTGCATGGAGAGCAAACCTGCCCCGCACCAGAGACACGTGGACCCGAAGGGGCGTGTCATGCCTTCTTTCCCTCGGAGGTGGAGGAGTGGGACTGGAAAAAGCCCTTATGCCCCCCCCCGCTTTTTGTTGCGCCGGTTCTGAGACAGCGTGCGGTCCGGATGCCTGGATCTGCGTTCCTGGAAGCCACGGAACCCTCCATATGAACGACCCTTCTCTGAGCGCTGCTGATATTGGGAGTAAGATTTGGGCGTAGTCTTTGAAAGAATGGACAAGGATTTTCCGTTTGTGAGCTGTTCTTTTTCTCCAGCTCTTCATCCGTAGAGGAGTGGAAGAGGTCCCCGCCCTCGAAAGGTAGATCTAGAATGCGCTCCTGGATGTCCGGGTTGAATTTCCAGGCCGGAGGAAAGCACACATTGTGGGCCTACCAAATCCAAGGAAACCAATGGAAGAATGTGCCTCATACAGGCCCATCTCACTTATTAATGGTGAGACCAAGGTCTTAGCGCAGGTCCTAGGCCAACCGTCTGCCCAAAGTTACGGACTCATTCATCCACCCAGATCAGTGTGGATTTATGCCCTCCAAATCCACCCGAATGAATCTCTGATGGTTGCAGTTTGCAATTGAAAATGCCCTAGCGCCGGTCGCCCCCGAAGCCCTCCTCGCGATCGACTTTGAGAAAGCGCTCGACTCGTTCAACTGGGCAGGTCTCTGGGAAACTATGGGATGAATGGGAATTGGCGAGAACTTCCTTGAATGGGTGCACCTGCTCTACACCTTCCCAGAGGCAGTGGGTGCAGGTTAACGGGTTATCTTCCAGGAGCTTTGCTCTGGGACGAGGGACACAGCAGGGGTGCCCCTTCTCCCCCCTGTTATTCACTCTAGCCATCGAACCACTGACAATTAAGCTAAGGGTAGCTCTGGAATGAGCAGGGTTAAAATGGCCTTGGGCAGGGGAAGACAGTCTCACTCTATGCCGGCGACCTCTTGATATACATGTGTGACCCTGCAGCCTCAGTCCAAAAGGTAACTGAAATTCTGCTGGAATGCCAGGGATTCTGCGGGCTGAAGGTTAACTGGCTTAAGTCAGTCCTCTTCCCACTGCATGGAGGTGACCGGGCTGTTCCCCGAAGTTGCCAATTCCTAGTCTCACCTCAGGATTTAAATACCTATGTATTGATCTGAGCCCGGGCTCAACAGACTTCATTTGACTCAACCTCAACCAAGTGAGATCAATTTGCATTGGACACTATCCACTGGCAAGCTCCCCCGTTGACACTAATGGTAGGGCAACACTCTTTAAGATGCTCATGCTCCCGCGATTTCTATATGTGCTACCTACAAAATGCCCCATGCCAAATCCCAGCATCACTCTTCGTCAAGATAGAGGGCACCTTACGCAGTCTGCTCTGGAGAAGAGGACAACCACGCATTGCCCTTAAAACGCTGCCACGGTCGGTATGGGAGGGTAGCTTGGGGCTTCCGTCCCTATGAAGATATTATTGGGCAGCACAAACCGGTGTAGCCAATGACTGGCTACATGGGAACTTTCACCTTCCGAACGTGGCAACTGAAAAAGGATGGATGGGCGAGATAAAACCAAAACAAGTGCTCTATGGGTATGGGCCCAGAGGGAGAGACCCCACACAGATGATAAGACACACTCAACAGGCTTGGGCTACCTCGCATCAACATATAGGCTGGGAGAATAAACCCACTCTGGATCAACCTTTATGGACCAATTCTAACATGCTGGAAATACGCAAACTAGGTCACTTCAAGAACTGGGACAGACATGGTATACACTGCTTGGCGGAGTTGGTATAGGAGGGACAACTGCAGGAAACGCACAGGCTCCCCAGATCCGAACTGTACCGGCACGTAGAGTTGACACACGCCATTAGGTCCCAATTCCCGTCCCTCACAGAAGTTCCCAAGTGTTCGCCCATAGAGGCCAACATCTTCCCAAATCATATCGTCACGAAAGCTGTATCAACACTATACCAGGTATTGACAGCGTTTGGGGCCCAAGAGCTATACCAGCTTAAGGAGAACTGGATAGCAGACATCGGGCCGCTGGAACCGGAAGAATAGGTGGAGGCACTAACGTTTCCTCCAGGGGAGATAGGCATAAAGGCTAGACTCTACATTATCCAATACAAAACACTACACAGGGTATACTGCTGTAGAACAGCCCTGGCTCGGTGGGGGGGTGGGGGGTTATAGATTGGGATAACTGCCTATGGTGTGGGACAGACGGACACACTTTTTTCACACATTGTAGGAATCTGCACGAGCACAGGTATTTTGGGGTAAATGCCTCAGCAAACTATCTAGGATCCTCAACTCCCAGATACCGAGCAATCCCAAACTGGTACTACTGGGTATATGGGGAAGAGACCGGGTTTACTGAATATGAAAAAATACTTATATCAATTGCACTGGTGCTGGCTAAAAGCCTCATCACTACGCTGTGGCGTTCACCGATTTGTCCACACCTGGGTCAGTGATTGGTGGAGATGGATAGGTGCATGCCTTTGGAGCGGTGGATACACAACGCCAGAGGCTGTCCTCAAAAGTTCCAGAAAGCGTGGGGCACAAGTGGGAGGAAGCTGGGTGAGTCAGGAGGCTGGATAAGCCAGGTTGCCTTCCCCTGGCCGCTGTGCCCGTTTAACCTGGGCTGAGGCAGCTGTGTTCTAGCACGCCGATGTGACGTTAGGGTTGGGAACCCTGGGGCAATGTATTTGCTCGGCGGATGACAGGCATGTGACCAACCTGTAAGCACAGGCCGAAATGAGTAACTTGGCAGAGCCTGCCCCCCCACCTGGACCCGAAATATAAGCACTTATTTGTACCAAGCTATCGTTTTAACTACTGTGCCAAAATGTTGTGATATGAAACCAAGCAATGGATGTATAACGGTTGTGTTTGTCTAAAATCAATAAAAATTGTTATATATATATTTTTAAAAAAGAAAATGAAAAAAAAGGAATGCCGGAAAGACTTACCAAGAAACTCCAAAGGGTGCAAAACACAGCAGTTAGGATCCTATTAAGATTAAACAGAAGAGACCACATCATTCCAGCACTGATATGCATACACTGGTTACCAATAAAAAAAGCGCATCAAATTCTAGGCACTCTGCATCGCTCACAAAGCCTCGCACAGACAAGGAGCTTTCTCCAAGACAATATTAGCCAGTATCGCCCGGGAAGGGAACAAAGATCCAGCAGCGATGAGGCAAAACACTACGAAAAAAGAAAATTCGGCGGAACAGCCTTCTCACGTCTAATTGCGAACATCTGGAACATCATGCCCAAAGAAATTAGAACCACAGAAGACCGCATCACCTTCAGGAAACTGCTCAAAACCTGGCTTCTCAGCAGACGATGACAATCACAAAGGGACACCGGCAACAACAACACTACCGACAAACAACTAGAGAGGAAACGAGACGGCCACAGAATCACAAACGTTCGCTAGATAACATCAAGCGGCAACCAAAGAGCCGAACCAGAGGCTTCAACAAACCGAACGACTTACTAAAGCATCTTCCCCTTCCTGCTCCTCCAACACAACTGACGTCACTACACCACAACTAGGACTAGCCACACTACACATAAACAAACCAAGAATCAATACTATGTTCACAGCCAGTATCTCTAGATGCTGAAGCGCAACTAGAACGAACCACCCACGTAGTCCATAAAACCATCAACAACGCAATTACACAAAGATACCGGATAATTTTACAGCTACGACCACCACTGACTGAATTCCTTATGGACATCATCTAAGCCAAACTACCAAACCCACTACAACCCCACACAACATACTAACACCAAAACAAGACAAGACCACACTGAATCTTACCTTTAAAGTTACAATGCACGAGGCCTCTTGCACAAACTCACATCTGCAAAACAGCACTCAGGCACCAGTTCTTCCTGGTCCTGAAGCTATCCTCCGACCCTATCCCCACCAACCTCCCCACCCCCTCTCTTGCAGAGCCACGCAACCGCCTGGAGACTGCCCCAGTGTGTTAGCAGTGTGCGGTATAAATCAACATAAAATAACATTGCAAAGGGCTGAAGGCGAGAACAGAATGGAAAGCCATTTGTTCGATTTTTATGGTCGGATTGGGTTCTTAGATGCAAAGTGTAATTTCCCTAGGAGCCCGAAGGCTTGAGTTTTGATGACCAGAAAAGTCTGGTTACATGAAGGCTAAATTGAGAGCTGATGGTTCATGGGCTTTCAGGGAAATTAGTAAAATGAATGCTGAAGGCTCTATGACTTGAGATGGCAGTCGCAAATGGGATTACGTTTAAGAATGCAGAAAAATGGCATTGTATGGGACGCCGAGCATCTGGGAGATAAGGATTTTTACGGCTGCTTGAAAAGCGTGCTTATTTTTCTCCCTTATCCCTCCCCATACATTAAAAGTGTTTATGGAAAGCCTTGCACTGTCACCATTTGGGTTAATGGGTTTCTGTCACATAGTCTGAATAATAAACAAGTTATTCATGAATAATAAATGTATTATGTTGAATACGTCATAATTGACTATGAAAGAAGATCACATGTCAAAGGATTTGTACTTTGTGAATGTATGCAATGGGCTTTTAGAGCTAGGGGGATTACATTACTTTGTATTAGAGTTAGCCAATGGAGGGTTGGGGGATGCCTTTGTAACAAAATGTGTGATTATGTTAATTGTCTTAAAGGGTATACAAAATGCAACTTTGTTGTTATTCTGAGAGAATCAATGTTAGTTTTTAGCTCCAAGATCGTTAGCATGCAATAAACTTGCTTTCTTGGCAAACGTGTATTTGTTTCTTCGCGAAAGCCCTTCTTTGGCATTAGAATGTTTGAGACACTTAATTTCATTTGGTGACTGGTCAACGTGATGTCCAGGCTTCCTGCTGTTGGTTTTTCTGCTGCCACTCAACTGCGGCTCTTATCTGCAGAATGATGAAGTTTCCTGTGCACAGCAAAGAAATGGCCTGCAGGCACCAATTTAATTAAAGACCTGTCTGTTCACTTGGTTAGGAGGTGCCGTGGTCCAGTTGGGCAGGTTTTTTGAAAGGGCACCTCTGCAGGAAATCTAATTTTACATTAGTGCATTTGTGCGAGAAAACCAAAACGGGAGAGGGGAAAAAAGCAATGTTTTTATTTCTTTGGATTGTACAAGAGGGGTGCAGAGACAGAGAGGTTGTTGAATTTTTTTCTGGAGTCATGAAGTTTATTGAAATTGAATGAACGCGAGAGATTCAATTTATGGGTGTGACGGTAGGATGAATTGTTCCATGTTGTAAGTCTTTTTTCTTTGTTCATTATTTTTTGCTAGTCAAAGTAGTGAGTAGAGAAGAGATCTTCTTGTAGCCAGGAAAAGACAGTATCATAGCCAAAAATGCAGTACTAGAGAGAGAAAAAGTGGTGTTGTAGTGGAAAACACCATACTCCTACAGTGCTCGAGTAGAGGAGATTCGTTGATAAGGAACTGTGGTATTGTGTTTTATTATTGATATGCTGTCTTTTGTGTAAGAATTATTAAAATGGATTAGTGATATGTTTTTGTGATGTGAGGAAGAGGGTAGTGAGTTGTTTGAGGTTTTTAAGAATTTGGTTGGGAAATTGGCTTTTGTTTGGGAATTTCTTGCATTTGTTGGCATGCTGCAGGTTCGGCTTGTTTTTAGATTCTTCTTTTTGATTAGATAAAGGATTGCAAGGGAGTTTGGAGACTCCGCTTGATCATCTGTGCCAGTCGCTTCCAAGATGCAATGAAAAGGTTTAAAAGTATCATAGACAACGAGTAAAAGAAACTAATGGTAGAATGTTTAGATCTTGGCCTGAAAAAGGTACACATGATGCAGGGATGTTGGAGAATATGTATACCTTCTTATCAACGAGGTACCAGGGTAAGAAATTAGAAAAAAGCCAGAGCATTTTGGAATTGTGGAGGATGTTCTAGGAGACGGGCAAGGCCCAGGAAGGTAAGGCTGGGGAAGTAGGGCTCAGAGACCCTAACTGCCCGGCAACATATGGGTGCTTTCCCTTATCATCTGCAGTGGGATACACTAATCCTCAGTATTTGCCTCCATTGGCTCAATCCTCCACCCCATTAAATGCAAGGAGGAAGCAAACAACGGTTGCAGCGGCTAGAATAGAAGAACAAATTAAGAATGCAAGTGGAGAGCCATGTGCGCAGAAGCTTAAGGGAAGCACTGCATCAGTTCAGAGGGAGAGTTGGCCAAGTAAGGCAGCAAGGAAGAGTAGCAGGGAGAAGGAAACGGGATAGGATCAATGGAGGTCGGTAGATTGTGTGGTCATAACAGACCTTAAAGTGGATTTCACCCAGGGTGTTCTGTCCTTAGAAGGGGAACTGGAGACATTAGTCCCAGAAACAGTGCACTGTGGTAGCATGGGGTGCAGTCAGAAGAAGTAAGGAATGTATTGGAGGAAGATGAAGAGGAATGGCAAACAGATGGAGAACAGGGTGCCTCAGGACCCGAGGATGCAGCTATGGAAATTACACCATGTGGGATTTAGGACGCGCAGTCGTGGTTGTGTAGAAGTGTAAAGGGGTAACAGAGAAAACACCAACAAAAGGTATGGGAAAGACAGTTTCTGTTACTACAGAAAAGGTTGGGTAGAGCACAGTGTGTCCCCTGGATGCATATGGGCTGAAATAATCTTATGAGGCCACTATCCTCACTCACTGCAGGTGCGGGGAAGTGGATTTATGCATTGGAAAAACAGAAAGGCGGTGTAATGTTGGCTGTGGGAGACATGAAAAATGTGCTCCCCACCACTGGAGAGCAAGCAGCGGAAATTTGGAGGAAAGTTGGATATCCAGGGATACAGCTAGACACAAATCATGATGGTTCACCCTTTAATAACTACAGGGAAAAGTGTGGGCAGCTTTAAGAGACGTTTATCCTGATACATCAGACATTAATTCGATCATGCAAGGACCATGAAGGTGGATGATGATGATCTTGCTGCATATATATATAACAGATCCAAGAGATGTGGAGGGCAGAGACAGAGGAGGCATGGGATACAAATGTGGCAATTTATCATATTTTAATAAGAAGACTGTCATGGCTACAGGCCCCAGAACACAAAAACCACACCATCTAGTGATGGGGGCAATGGGTCACTTGACTCACTTATGTCCCTTTGGGACCTATAAACACAGGGGCCCTGGCTGGACTCAGTCCTGGCACCTTTGGCACCAGGCTCATATAGAGATGTGAGCAGGAACACTTTATTTCAGTGCAGGAGTGCTTTTACTTTACAAGAACTTTCCAGGAGCTGAAAGCCTTTATTCCAGAGAACATCCTCATGTGCTGACTCATCAGGTGTGGCAGGGTGCGGCAGGCAGGCTGAACCTGTTGGGCGTGGCTTCAGAAGCTCAGCTATATAAGCTGCGCCATCCTTAAGGCTGGTGCTTCGCGTTACTGGGCACTCGTGTGCAACGTGATGCTCACCGCCGCTTGGACCAGTTTACTTACCTTTAGAAACCAGGCATTCTCCTGCATTTATTTTCAAATTTCTTCAGTGGCATTTCTTTAAGGTTACAGAATTAGTATATCTCGATTAGCATGCCACTACATTTAAGCCTGCAGATATTGTATGATAAAAACAATAACGTACAAAGAAAAAAAACAACATTAACGGTCTCCTTGTGCTTGGCAACATAGTCTGGTGTTAACAGTTCAAATATAGGGGAAGGTGCGATGGGCGAGGGTGAAGGTAAAAAAAGGGGGGGGACAGGATGGGACCCCAACCAGGACCCAGGGGCACCCCACCACAGGAGTCACCACAGGTGGTGAGTTCCAGTAATAATTGAGCGGATGTGTTCATGGGGGTTGATCATCCGAGGGGTGAAACATTCTCCATGTCAACTCTTTCCAGGCGTCTAGCATCACACTTGAATCATTAGTAGATTTGGCAACACTGTCCTCCCAAGCCTTGGTTTCAGCACCCACCCAGCGCTCCATCTCTCTATACCATGTGTTGTATTGTGGGCCGTTAGGTCGTTTCCAGGCCATTGCAATAGTCCTTTTGGTTAGCACACACGCGATGTCCATAAGCTTCACCGTGTGTTTGGATTTGGCTAGTCTAGGATAAGTTCCTAAAAGGCATTCACTGGGGGACCACAAATACCGGGACATACCTGCCCTCTTGCAGGTCCGTTCTACTTCAGTCCAAAGATGTTGTACCTTTGCACATTCCCAAAGCATGTGTATAAGATCTGCTTTGTCAGCATTACACCAAATACAATTAGGACGCATTTGTTTGTTGAACTCCGCCACCCTGTGTGTAGTTCGATATGAGCGATATAGTACATTCAGTTGAATTAGTCGGAACCTAGAGTTCCTGGACACTTCTTTGGGAAATCCCAAGATCTTCTTCCCATCTGGCTTTTAATTCAGTGCTGCGAGGGTTAGGAACGTCACTTAGGTGACTGTATATTTGGGACACTGGTTTCCAGCCCTCCCCAAGGTTGTATAGTAATGTAATAAAGGGGTCTGGTTCGGGTTCTTCAGGCCAGGTCTCCCATTTGACCTGTGCCACCATACAGATTTTCTGGTACCACAAAAATTGGCCGCTGGGTATGCCATCTTCAGCTTGTAGTGAGGTAAATTCACGGAAAATACCCTCTGTATATAAGTCTCCCTAAGGGTAAACTCCCTTTCTTTCCCAGAGCCTGATGGTCGCTAAATCGGTGCTGATTTTGTATAGGTCAGAAATCAATGGAATTTCCGGGGAGTATGAATGTTTGAAGTTTAAGAGTGTCTTGGACTTGTGCCATATTCTTCTTCCCAGGGTTGCTAATGGGTTGCTAATAAAGGTGCTCTGCTCAGTAGGTGTTGGGGTGTCCAGATGAGTTCTTTTTTAGTCGTATCGGAGTATTCGAATGTTGTAGTAGAGGAGTTTCAGATGTGATTTTGTCTGCTAACCACTTAACCACGAAGCTAAATTGGGCTGCCAAGTAATACTTGGTTTGGGAGTTGGATTCCTCCTTGTCTGTATGGAAGGGTTAGCGTGGATATTGCCATCTTGTGTCTACCTTTCCCCCATAAGAACTCCCGGAATAGTGTCTCAAGCAAGCGGAAAAAGGGGGTATTGATATAGTAATGTATATTTTGAAACCCATAGAGAAATCTGGGGAGGACAATCATTTTAATAATTGATGCCCTGCCCATCATGGATAGGAGGAGCTTAGACCAAAAGCCCATTGATTTACGCAGGGTAGGAAGCAATACCTTAGTGTTATATTCATGCATCAGTTCCGGGGTATGCAGTATATTGACCCAGAGGTATCGGAATGAGGTTAGTTGCCACTGTACTCACACCGAAGGTAGGTCCTCCATATTCTTGCCCCTCAAGTCTGCCAACGGGAACAGGCAGGACTTTTTTCTGCTGAACTGTATTCCAGAGACCTTGGCATAATTATCTTGGACTTCTAGCATGGTCGGTACATTGAGGTGTGGGTCCCTGACATATAGGAGGACATCGACCACGTATAGGGAGATTATGTGGTTTACCCTTCCCAGCCGTATGTCCACGTCAAAAAACTGTTTCCTAAAGTAAATGGCGATGGGTTCTAGTCCTATTATATAAAGCATGGGGGATAACGGGTAACCCTGCCTGGTACCCCTGCATATGTCCCATGCCGCAGAGATACACCGCCCGGATTTCACCCGTGCTTTTGGCTTCGCGTAGAGCACTTCAACCCATCTGACGAACCTCCGCCCAAAGCCAAAACGCTTAAGGACCGCTAGCAAACATTCCCAATAAATAGAATCAAATGCCTTTATGGCATCTAGGGCTAGCAGAGCGTAAGAGCCTCCGTTTAGATTAGTCTGATCTATGACGTGCTGGAGCCTGCGAAGGTTCGCAGTGGTTTTGTGACCCGGCACGAAGCCGCTCTGATCAGTGCGCACTATCTCGCTTACTAGTCTGGAAAGCCTTTTGGCCAAGACCGTAGTTAGTATTTTTACATCGTAGTTGAGCATTACGAGAGGGCAGTAGGAAATCGCATTTGTTTGCGGGTTTAATGGGTTTAAGCATTGGGACCACGAGTTTCTCGCATGCTTTCAGGCAGGACCCCCTATTCATATACCTCCTGGAAGACCTTATGCAGTAGCGGTGTCAGAGATGGTTCATAGGCTTTGTAGAATTCCGGGGGTAGCCCGTCACTACCGGCAGCCTTACAGGTGGCTAGGGATTTAATTGCCTCTGCTATGTCTTCCATTGTAATGTCTGCGTCTAGGCTTTCTCTTTGTGTGGGAGATTATCTAGGTAGCCCCATCTCATCTAGTGTATCTGTAATCGTATCTGAGGGGACCAAGTTTCATGAGAGTATAGCTGGACATAAAAAAGCTTAAAAGGTGTCATTAATGCTTTGCTGAGACCATGTAAGGTGCCATTGTCATCTTTCAATGCGGTAGTTAAATGTCTAGGGTGCTATTTCTTGCAGAGCCAAGCTAGTAGGCGGCTGGGTCTGTCTGCTTCTGTGTGTGCTCTAGTGGTTCTAGTGGTATAGTCAAATTTAGCGAGCCTGCCCCAAGCCTCTTTGCATACATCTCTAATCAGTCTAAGTTTGTCTTCCGCCTGCTGAGTGCCCTGGGTGTTGGACTCTAGTCTTTCAAATCTCTTTTTCCTGGTGCTCCAGTTCCGTATGTAGTAGCTTCCTGATGCCCCCTGCTTTCGATAGGATTTCTTGCCGCATCACCACTTTCAGGACATCCCATATCGTGCTTAGGTGGTCTACACTTCCCATGTTCACCTCGATATAATTCTCTAGGGAGTCCTCTAGGCAGTTTCTGAATGCTGGTTCTTTCAGGGCTTCGATGGGCATTCTCCACATTGCAATGGGGGGTCTAGGGCCGGTGACACTCCACCCCACCACTAGGGGAGAATGGTCAGGGATGGATCTCCCCAAGTATTGCGCCTTTTCCATTTAGGATAGGTGTTCCCTACCAGCGGACTAGGAGTAAGGTGGTCACTACAGTGAGTAACCTGGTTATACTCCTACGTCCCGTCTTCTTTCTCCATACTTATGGGAGATTCCCAAGCACTCTTAACAGGAACTACGGGTGGATGGAAATACCCCTTACTGAAAAAGGTTCTTCAGCACAGCCTGACGAAACTGAGCATCAGCTCTTGAGCTTGTGTCAAGACAATAATGCTTACAAAAAGCAGATGGGGAGGCCCAAGTAGCTGCCCTATTGATGGACTCCCAGGGGACATATTTCTGAAAAGCAACCGCGGCTGCCTTGCCCCGCACCAGGTGTGCATGAATACCCTTAGGAGGTTTCAGTCCTTGGACGGTGAAAGACTCTGTGATGCAGGCGGTGATCCACCGAGAAATAGTCGCCTTAGACGCCTGCTTACCCTGAGGGTTACTGAAGGTCACAAAAAGTTGAGAAGAACTAAGCTCGGAAGTCCTGTCAAGGTAGAACTTAAGAGCCCTTCTGACCTCAAGACAGTGCAGAACCTTTTCAGCCTCTGAGGCAGGGTTCGGAAAAAAGACTGGTAGGGAGATCGACTGATTCAGATGGAATTCAGTTACCACCTTCGGTAGAAAGGCCGGGTTTGTCCGTAGGACTACCTTGTCCTTGTGAAAGACCAAGAAAGGATGCTCCACTGACAGGGCCTGGAGCTCACTCACTCTCCTCGCTGACATAACGGCGACCAGAAAGGACACTTTCCAGGATAGGTACTGGAGGTCCACCGTGGCCATTGGTTCAAAAGGTTTATGGCACAGCGCCGTCAAGACTACATTTAGGTCCCACGGCGGGTGCCGACTATGAACCGGAGGGTAAAGGCGTGTCAAGTCTGCAAAATGCCTCTTCACCACTGGGTTACTCGGAGAATAAGAGTATTGGTCTGTAGAAAGATAAGCGGAAACCGCTGAAAGGTAAGTTCTGCATGACAGAACGTGAACACCCGACTCTGCTAGGGAGGACACGAAGGACAGCCCCGTGTCAATCCTTTTCCAAACACCAATGACAGAACCTGAGCCATTTACTCCTGTATTGGGATCTGGTCGAGGGTTTCCTGGCTGCCTGGATAATATGCATGTTATCCGTAGACAAGTTCAGATGCTCTAAAGACTTGAACTCCGGCACCATGCCGCCAAGCTGAGCGATTGTGGGGAGGGGTGCCACATCTGCTGTTCCCCTTGATGAAGAAGATCGGGGGTCACTGGTAACCTGATCGGCGGATACACAGACAGGTGTTGAAGTTCTGAGAACCAAAACCTGGCCGGCCACCATAGGGCTATGAGTAGAAGGTACAGTTCGAGTTCTTCAGCTTCCAAATTGCTCGATGGACTAGAGGTAGAGGCGGGAAGGCGTAAGCTCTCATGTTGTGCCATGGAATCTGGAGAGCATCCCCCAGAGAGGAGGCTCCCAGCCCCCTCTGGAGGCATACTGAGGAAGCTTCTTGTTTACCGCCGTAGTGAAGAGGTCCACCTCGGGTGTGCCCCAATGCAGGAAAATCCATGAGGACCTCCGCCTTCAACTCCCACTCGTAGCTGACCACTGTCTGCCGGCTGAGGGCATCCTGACATTCAGCTGGCCCGGGATGTGCACTGCAAGCAGCCAGACACCATGAAGCACGGCCCACTCCCATATCTGGATGGACAGGTCCAAGAGGGGGGGGGGGAAGAGACTTCGTTCCCCCTTGCTTGTTGATGTAATACATTGACACCACATTGTCCGTGCATATGCGGACCACCTTGTTGGCAATGAGCGGTCTGAACACCCTGAGCGCTAGGAAGATCGCCAGAAGCTCCAAATGATTTATGTGCAGGAGCTTGTCCTGAGGCGACCAGAGGTCCGAGACCTGAAGAAGATCTAACGTTGCACCCCAACCCCGAAGGGAGGAGTGTGTCATGATCGTCACCATTGGGGGTTGGGCCTTGAAACCCTGCACCCACCGACGGATTGCTGAGAGAGGACCACCAATCCAGGTCCACTCTCATGGAATCAGGAATCATTATCAGCTTGGAATCAGGGTCCACAGCCTGACACCAGGAACTCCGAAGAGCCATCTGGGTTCATCTCATCTTGAGACGAGCAAGAAGAAGAGCCAGCACGCACGAGGCCATGAGGCCCAGAAGCCTCTGGAACCACCAGGCCGACAGGCTCTCAGACTGGGTAAACATCTGACACGTGGCTAACAGATCCGCCATTCTGTCCCCGGTCAGGTACACTCTGCAGTCGGTTGTGTTCCAGCGAAAACCCAGGAAAATCAGGTCCTGCGAGACCGTCATGGAAGATTTCCGCCAGTTCACCGACAGCCCAAGATGGACCGGAGCTGAAGGAGAGACTGGAGATTGCCCGTTGCTGCCAGCGGACAGGGGCTGCGTAAGAGCCAGTCGTCCAAATATGCATACACATGGATACCCTGGAGACGAAGATAGGCCGCAATCACGGACATGATCTTCGTGAAGACACGCAGCGCCGAGCTGAGGCCAAAAAGGAAGCACTCGAAATTGGAAGTGCTCCTCTCCCACAGAGAAGCGGAGATATCTCCTGTGTGGGTTCAAAATCAGGATATGCATGAATGCATCCTGAAGATCCACGACGCTGAGCCAATCGCCCATCTGCAAGGAGGACCATATCTGGCTGTGCGTGATCATCTTGAATTTCTCTTGGGGTAGGAAAAGATTGAACTGGGAAAGGTCTAGGATGGTGCGCAGGCCAGCCTGGTTGGGTTTGGGCACCGTAAACAGCCGGGAGTAGAAGCCCTCCCCTCGCTCCCCAAGGGGAACGTGTTCCACAGCTCTGAGGTCCAGAAGTTTCTGAACTTCGGCTTTGAGGGAGGGCGAGCCCGACCGCTGAAAAGGAGGGTTGAGGGGTGGGGTAGGGGGTAAGCAGAAGCCCGCTCGAGCGACTGACAAGACCCATCTGTCTTCTGTGATGGCCTGCCACGCCTCCCCAATGAGACGCAATGCGTCCTCCCACCGGGGTCTCTTGAGAGCACGGAAAACCCTCATTTAGTAGGTTTATCGGTGGCGGTGCCACCTGAACATGAGGAGGAGGCTGAGGAGCGGGAGAAAAACCGCGTCCGTTGTTGCCTACAGTGGTTATTCCCCGCAGGGATATCCACTCTGCGAGATTTGCGGTCGAGGAAGCCCCTAAAGCCAGAGGAAGGTCGACTTTGCGACAACGATCTCTGGGTCTTGAAAGGAGCCTTAACCAGGACAAGGACAAGGACTTAGTTGTCTGAGTGCTATCCTTTGTCTTGGTGAGCTCTACATCTGTTGTAGCATGAAAGAGCTCTTTCCCATTGAACGGAAGATCCAACACCTTGTCCTGTACTTCTTTTGAGAATTTAGTTGCATGCAGCCACGCCTGCCGTGAGGTATCAACCCCCAGCATAAGGCCCCGAGCCGAGGTGTCTACGTGATGAGCTGCAGCCTCCAGGAGATCCTGGGCCAAGACCCTGGCGTCGGAAAGGCCCCCTTTAAAATCTTCCAGCTTCTCGACCGGGATAAACTCCTCAAACGCCGACAGACCTTTCCACATCCGCATGTTAGCTCCCGCTAATATCAATTCAGCGTTGGCCTGCCTGAGCTGCAAGGCCGAGTTGGCGATGATTTAACTCCCGGGGGAGTCGAGGAGCTTGTCCTCCTTTCCCAGCACCTGAGTAGCAGTCGTGGAAGAGGATGCTGCAGGCCTGGACTGCAAAGTGGCACAGCCACCACTGTGGAGGAGGGGAGCAGACAAGACGATAGGGCCACCTCTCCTGAAGAATGCAGCCTGTATCTCGCGTCAATTTTCTTATTGACAAAAAGTCCAGAGTGTGGCTTTTCCCAGACTCTGCGGACCTCGGCCAGAACGTCCTTCTGCAAGAACAGGCCAGTACACTCCAAGGGAGACAGGTTGAGCACCCCAGAAAGCACACCCTCCTGCGGAGCGGGTGCCTCGGGCACTGGAACATCTAAGAAGTTCATCATGTCCAGTACCCGGTCATGAAAAGCTCTGATAGAGCGGGGAAGGTCCTTGCTGTCCTGATCGCCTTGTGTGTCATCCGACAGATGAGGATCCTGCTGAACCGTGTCAGGCGCTGCCTTGTCCACAGGGGACAATGGGGGCAAAGGCGGACGAGCTGGGGGAGGCACCGTAGGCAAGGTAGGCGCCGGCAGAACCACCGGAGGAACAGGGAGCCGGAGGCGCGGGAGGACATATCTCCCTAAAAAGCCCTTTGAAATACTCCCTCATGGGGTCGGTACGCATAAGCGTTTGAAATTTACCGAAAAAAGCTTCCTCCGGAGACTGCTTCGGAACCTGAGGAGGCCTCTCATGAGGTGGACAAATCCAGGGACGTAACGGGGAAGGGTGCCACACTGGCCCCTCCACCGACATATCCACATAATTCGACAGTGCCGACCCTGCAGGCAACGAGACATTGTGCGGAAGAGGCATCCGAGCGTTCCAGTCATAAACTGGCCGATAAGGATGCGCACAAGGGACTCTATGTTCACCCAAGGACCAAGCCCTACACCTGAGGCCGATGGCGTAGTTGTAGGTGTAACACCCAAAATGGCCGCTGCGGTCGTGGCGGGAACGGGCGCCATTTTGTCCTCACTTGAGGGGAACTGCGGCACGTGAGGAAGGGAGGAAGGGGTCCCTGTCAATGGATCAGGGGTCTTAACTTTAGCCTTAACATAAGGGACCTCGGTAGAGCCGGTACTGTGAGGCCTGGAATGTTTTTGTGACATACCAACCGCCAAATTAGCCTTCGAAGGAAGGACCTCGGCACTTCCGGTAAAAAGAACTTTGCTTCTTTACCCCCTCAACAGGTCTGGTGTCACGGCAAGAGCGGGAATGGTGAGAAACAGCTTTCACCGACAAGGCCTTGTCAGGCCTCTCAGAACTGTTGGTAGTTTTAGCCTCTGGACGAGGGACCTCGGACACAGGTCGGTAACAGCCTTATCTGCGCGGGCCTTGAACATCTGTTCGGTAACAGCAAGCCCGCCCAAGGCCTCGGGGCACACCCCGGTCTTATTTTTGAGGGAAGCAGACAGAGAGGCCTCAGAGCGAGCTCCGGTACCTGTAACGCTCACCTGGTATCCACAGGGACGGGGACGTCACTCAGCCTGTTCTGACCTCTTACGACCTCGAACCCTTCCCTGGAGTCTACTCGACTGGAGACTGGGCCTTGTGTTCTTGGAAAGTGTGCTCTCCGTCCTGCTTTCAGCGCAGGGGCGCGTTGATTGATGCGGGCTCGTTGCTGCCTAGTTACTTCACTGGCAAGAGTATGACAGGTAAGTATAATGAGTCTTTTGAACAGTTCTCTAACTTCGTTCCTTTCCTTCCTTAGATGATGGCCGGCGTCCGGGGATGGCAACGTGCTGCTGAGATGAGTAGCGCTGAAGGTGAGTGAGAGCGCGATGCGACCCTTTCGTATTTGTATTGAACTGAGTTCTTTTTCTGTGTCTTTTTGGTGCCGCAACGTTTTCAGCCTGGATGCCGGTTATGAAGAAGAAATGCAGTGAGTAAGCGTGGTATGCAGCGTCTCTAGATGTTTCCACGCTATCCTGGAGTATCTTTTCCCTCCTGCAGATGGATGAGAAGTTCCGGAGACAGAGTTCCCCCAGAGCGGCTGGGATTCAGGTAAGCGTTTGAAGCTCGTACAGTCTTTAAAAATAAGCAAAGATTTGCTGAATGCTTACTAATGCCTTTTTTCTGTTCTTTTCCCTTTTCCTTAGGAAGCGGCGTGTCGGGATGGGAATGACACCGCCGAAGATGCCCGCAGAACAGAAGGAACGATGAATGATGGGCAGAAGCACTGCAAGATAAGGCTGTTCCTAATGGTGTTCTTGTTCTTGCAGGAGCTGAGCGCAGAAGAAATATGCAGGCCTACTGGAGACCGATCCGAACACGGCGAGTGTCACGCTGCAGGTGCAGAAAACACAAAGCATGTTTCTCAGCCTGGGTGTGTCTTAAATAGTCTTTGGCTATCCCAGGTGTCTCTGGGCTGAACCACACCCAAAAGACTAGACTGCACATGCAGTTCTGGGAACCGAAATATGTGGGGGCATCCATCTTGTCCCCATCAATGCACTACAAGTCCAATCCCCAATGTTATCCTATGGGAGTGAGTGAGTCTGGTGCCACAAGTGCCAAGTCTGACTCCAAGTGGGTCTTTGGAGGGATGGAGAGGCCCTTGAGGGCCATGTAGGTGATCGTGGCCTGGCTCCAGCCTGACATCTTGGAGGGCTGGGGACATGAGGGGCAAGAATCATGACAGCCCCCACAGGAGGGGCCTCGGAGCGTACTCTGGTATCCACAGGCCCCTTAGGTAGACCCTCAGAGAAAACTCTGGTACAATTATTAGGCCCAACGGGCACCTCAGGGCAAACCCTGGTGGCAGAGCGATCAACGCCCCTCCCGGCCCGAGAGGAACCCGGAAAGTTATCCCCCGGCCGGGGTGCTCTGAAAAGTAAAGAACTCACTGGGTGTTTCTTCTTCTTGTCAATGAACGCCTAAAAATGTGAAGGAGGAGTTCGTCGGAACACCTCCTCCCACCGCTCCAACCGACGTTGAAGTGCCCGGACTGAAAGGGAGTCGCAGTAAAAACAGGAGTCCCAACGGTGATCCGGACCCAAGCACTCTAAACAAAGAGGATGGGGATCCGCCCTCGCGAAAACGACGGTGACACGATGAACAATCTGGAAAGTCTAGTTTGAACGACAAAGACAGACTAGTACATGATCGCTAGCGAGAGCCAGAGAGGAAAAAAGGGAAGAAAATCTTCCTAAAATGCAAGCGCGTCCAGTCCCGAACGAGCGGAGAAAAGGACCGGTGGGCGATGTTACGGCCGCGTGCCGGGCCCCGCCCAAGAAAGAGAGGAAGGACATATTTTTGGAAACATTTTTGGATGCTTTTTAAAAAGTGCTCCGGTCTCGTCCTACAGGACGGAGAGATGTCCCATAAGTATGGAGGAAAGGGGACTGGACGTAGGAGTATATAATCTAACCTGGTGTAGAGGCCATGTGGGTATGAGAAATAGGAATAGCCAATTTCTCCAGGATGTAGTTCCCGCCAGATATCTACGAGGTCTAAACGCTCTACCATGGTGTTGAGCGCGACTGTCGCCGCCGTTGGCCCATTCAAGGAGGGTGATGACCTATCCATTTCTGAGTTGCTCACACAATTAAAGTCACCTCCCCATATAAAGAGGCCGCTCCTATATTGTGCAATTTTGGTATTTAGGTGAGATGGGATATTGCTACTGGGGAGCTATAAGTTCACAATGCATACTTCTGTTTGCTCAACACAACCCCATAATATCACAAACCTACCCTCTGGGTCCGTCGCTGACTTTGTTAATTGGAAGGGGAGTTGGGGGTTGATCCAGGTGAACACCTCTCTGGCTTGTCTAGAGTAGACAGCCCCAAAGCCCTGTCCGCCCCAGTGTTCCTGCAACTTGGCCAAGGACTCCCCCGTACAGTGGGTCTCCTGAAGTAAGGCTATTCCGACCTTCTTCCTGTGTAGGTAGGATTTCATTCTATTTCTGCAGAGATAAGTGCCTGCGTCAATGTAGTATCGCTTGTCCCTTCATGTGGACCTTGCGGTCTTCTCATTTTGCATCGGGTCGTGTTAAAGGTTCCTCGTCGCCGGCCAGGTTGTTGTGCTCCAGCCACATGTTTGCCGCGGCTGGGGTCTCCAAGAATATTGCTTTTCCTTTGTAGAGCACCTTGAGGCGTGAAGGGTAGAGCAACATGTATTTGAGGTTAAGTTTCCGTAACCTCGCCTTCACTGGTACAAAGGAATTCCTTGCTCGCTGTGCTGCGGGGGTGTAGTCTGGATACATGTCAATCCTGGAGTCATTTTGCTTGATCTCTCTTCCTTGCCTCGAGAATTTTAGTATTGTTTCTTTGTTGCAAAAGTTTAAGATTTTCACGATCATCGGGCGTGGGTATGATCCCAGTGGGGGCCGTTTTTGTAGAGATCAGTGGGCCTGTTCCACCGAAAATCCTTGGGAGAGTTTTCTGGCCCAATTTCTTGTTGTAGCATGGACTTCACAAATTCAGTTGGGTTCGATCCTTCCATATCTTCTGGAATTCCTAATATGCGTATATTGTTGCGGCGGGCGCGCCCTTCTGCATCTTCAGATCGTGCCTCGAGTCGTGCCACCTTCATCTCCAGTTCTTGGACTCTAGCTTTCAGATCTGAGGTTGTCTCTGCGGTTTCCTGCAGACCAGCCTCCGCCGTGGTCACTCTCTCAGCTATATTGCGAGCATCTTGGCGCATCAGCTGCATGTCTGATTTCACCTCATCTATTTTGGTGTCAATAAATGATCTGAGTGCTGCCATGGCTTGCAGTACTTGTGTGTCCTTAGGATTGTCATCGGAGGCGGGCGGTTCCTGGTCTGTGACGGCCTCATGTTGTGGTTGCTGTTTAGGCCCGACGGCTGCGAAGGAGTCCATGATCGACGATTTAGATTTGTTCTTGGATGGGGATATCCCTGTTCGGGTCTCCCGAGTTGTTGTGATGGCGTCAGCCTGGGTATAGTGCAGCTGTGATGCGTTGCGTGTGAAGGTGTGCGGTAGACCTTTGATGCAGCCGGCCTTAGTCGTGGGTAAGCGTGGTGGTTTCGACCAGAGTGTAAGTATGAGGGGTCTGTTCCCTCTCGTCGCCTGATCCTGGTATTAAAACAAGTATATGGTGTGTAGCGCAGTTTTGTCGCTCCAGGTCGAGCAGCAGGGGTTTGTGGAGGTGTGGACCCCGGCCGGCGACCCTCCGTCAACAGATGAGATATGTGGAGAGGTCTGTGGTTCCCTTGTTGCGCGTAGGGGGTCCTCGTTGCGCGCTGCAGGTTAGGTGGTATAAGCGTTCAAGTGGTACCAGCTTTGTCCGGCCCCCACCTACTACCTCGTATTACGAGATCGGGTAACCCAGCAGGGTCAACTCATAGTTCTAACGCCGCCATGTTGGGGGTCTAATCTGAGAGAGTAAAAACGGGTCCTGGCAGCAATAATAACAGTTGTGAATTAGGGCTGGAGCTGTCACCGACTTAGCCGGACCCTCTCGTTCGTGGGAGCAGTTAGGGTGTCACGTACCTCACTGCAGGCCTTGGTCCACCTCCAACTGGGTCTCGGCAGTGTGATCTTCGGCCCGGGAGTTACAGGTAGCTTATTGTCTATTGATTTCCTAATGACTGACAAGTGCCAGGTCAGTCCGATCGACATGTGATAAGCCTGTTTGCAGTAGACGCCCGGCAGTCCAGGTCACCACGGCGAGCCACACAAGCAGGGGCCGCAGGGGCGCAGCGTAGTTCGGGTCTAATTAGGTCAGCAGGAGTAGGGTGCCTGGCCTGTGCTTCCAAGTATCTTTAATTTAGGGGGCAGCAAAAATGGCGCCAGGTAGGGGTGCCGATGGCGGCCGTATCTGAGTGTGGCGATGGGTGTTTGTGCCGGGGCACACCACCGGGACTAGGGAGCCAAGCGTGTGAGGGTGACCACGCCGCACAACCTGGTGAGGGCCCCGTTCTCCTTCATGCTAGGCCGATGTTTGTTTTTTCAATGCGCCGGTCTGTCTCGCCTTGCAACGCTGTGCGTGGCACCCAGTTCACTTCCCAGCAAGAGGGGCCCTGGTAGGTGGGAACGTTGTCTCTGCGTCCCAGCGCCGGCAAACGGTCCGCTGTCCCCAGTAGGCTCCGTTACTTCCCGATCCTGCTTCACAGGGTCACAGCACCCTCCTGCGTGGCGCCGGGGGGCTACTCTTCGTGACCGTCTCTTCGGTGTGTAGGTCCCGATCCTTGTCGGGGAAGAGCACCGGCTGGGGCCGCTCACCCCAGCACGGATTCCGGTCTCCCCCATGTCAGTCTGTGGCACTCCAGTGGCAGAGCAGCACCCGGGAAGTGTCTGTCGCTGATGGCGCCTGTCTTTACACAGGGGTTCCAACTCACTATTTCCGTACGCCGCCCAGCGTTTCGTGCAGTGCTTCCACTTGCATACCTGCCGGTGGGGGTCCGATAGGTGGAGAAGAGGTCTCTGTGTTCCCAAAGACCAGCCCCACCACGAGCGCACAGCGCCATTTTGGAGAGTGCAGGGGGAGTTGTCTTCAGAGGCGGTTTCCTAGGTGTACGGGTTGTGATTCTCGTCGGAAAAAGCACTGACTGGCTCAGAGGAAGTTTCTGCATCAGTTGATGTGCTCAGTTGAGGGAATGGTGCAAAATTATATCTGCAAAAGGATCTTTACCAGAATCTAGGACGGGAGCTCAGTGGAGTTGCTCCATCACGCCATGCGCGTTAGCCACGCCCCGGCCAGGCGTTCTCCTGCATACTCACCTCCAGGAAACCGGTGCTTCATCGCTTCATCTGCAGACTCATCTCCTGACATCCAGTGATCTTGATCCCAACGCCGCAGCACCGCACTCCGCATCCATGAACTCGGCTCCTGTGAAGAAGAAGAAAGAGAAGGTTAGAACATCCATCATAGGGCCGCGCCGCATTTGAACCCCACGAGCCCCCTAGTTAACAATTTACCAGCTACTGTACCGCTGCAGCTTCGTTCCTCATTCCCTCCGGCTATCGCCTCAAGCTCCGCAGCTTCTGCCGGTCCGGCAACATCACCTGCAAGGGAACAAAGCAAAAGACAAACATCAAAAGTGGAGCGGACAGCAATACAAGACAACAACTTTACAATACAACAAAAACAGACGAGGAAAGACTAAGGCAAACAGGAACACTTACCTGAAGTATAGTGGCTTAGTCGCAGCAGGACTGGACTACCACGTGCAAGGGACCAGTGAAGGAACTCGGTCCGGATCATACAAGCACCCCTGCCAGAAGCAGTAGGATGGAGTACTCGCCAAAACTAATGAACAGGTGAGCTGTCCAGGGACAGCGCATCCCACGGGTACCACAGTTGGGGAGAAGGGGTCTGGAAGGGGGATCAGGCGCACAAGCTCGCATACTCACGCTCCCTATTCTCCACGCAGGAGCAGTCCCGAGCTGCATCAGCTATTACCACCAGTTACCACATAAGCGCAGAGGGTGAAGTTGGACCCGAGCGACCTCACCCCAGGAGGGCTGCAACCATGCCCCAACGTCTCTGCAGAGACCAGGTGAGCATAACAGACTCCCAAAGGAGGTACAGCAGAATTTAGATAAAGTTGCAGGTATAGAAGTGAAGGGATGTCCAGAAACTCAAGCACATATAATCCACCGTTGTAAAAGGAGGCAAGAGAAAGAAGCGGAACAGGATGAAAAGATGAAGCTAAGCTTATTCAAAAGAAGTTGGCTAAGGTGAGCTTAGAAGGAGTCATGATCAAACGCTCCATATGGACAACAGGGGCAGTAGGGAAATTTGGATCAAATATGGCACAAAAGTGGATGGATGGATATGCTCCTGATATTCGAGACATGGAAGGTTTTTCATGGGGCAGAGGATGTTTCCTGAGGAGAGGAGCGGGTGCATTTGGTGATTTAGAGAAGTAAGGCTTAGGATCAGGGGACAGATGGAAGGCCAGTTTGGAGGACCGTATGGAGTTCAGTGTTGGTGCTGCGGGAGAATGGTACATTAGTTACAGGATTGTAGGAGTAGGCATCAGACTCGAGCACTAATACCAATGGGCCAGCAGGTAGGTTTTCAGGTTATCCTTCTCCACAGATGCAGACCCCGACCATACCTTTTGCCCTAGAATCTGTGCAACCACAGCAAGCATGGGTAGGACAGAACCCAGAGTCTGAGGCTGCACAGACTTATGTGTCACAGTCAGTTGCGCTAGACCAGGCACAGGTACAGCCATGGGAAAGGAATCCTTTGCCTCAAGGTACCGTTACATATTACATAGGAGCATGTCTTTAGGGGAGGGAGCACCTTTTTTCAATCCCAGGTAGAAGTTCATACCCGGACTAGGACATCCCACTGAGAGCTCGGACGTGTCCAGTCCTGCCTGTTACGGCTGATCCGGAAGAGGAAACCCAGGTAGGTGTAATGACAGGTGATCAAACGTTTTCATTTATGGTCGATACAGGGGCAAATAAATCTTGCATCAAGTAAGGTAAGCTTCCCCTTTCAGGAAAAATGCTGGATACACAGGGATTCTCTGGGGCTATTCTGTCGGTTCCATACATGGAGGATTTACCTATTAAGGTAGGTACTCAGGATTTATAAGCTCCTTTGTTGCACTGTGCAGATAACCCAGTGAATCTCTTGGGCTGAGACTTGTTGAGTAAACGGAATATCATACAATTCACAGAATAAGGTATAGTATGCTCAACCCCAACTTAGCATCATGCAGGAACTACAGAGCTTTGCGAGCATGTTGTAGCGACAGCGCAATACGGGGCGTGCCTGTACATTCAGATTTGTTGCTCCATGGAGCAATGGTAGTGTTCGGATGGATTCCTGGGATGTGGGATGCAGCATTACGGATACAATCAGAGCTTTTGTTTCGACCCACTGTTTCACCAGAATAATTGCCAGGTACTGTTGTCAACATACGTTTATCGACAGTAACTATTAAGGACAAAGTGGTTCCCTCAGGCACTGATAAAGGAGGAGAGGAATGGTGCACAGTCTTGTATATCGATCCAACACTATTGTCATGGGAGGTGTCTGAAGAATACTTTTTTCGAGGATGCCGAGGACACAGGAGATATGGTCTTTGAGGTTGGTATGCTTTACCGGATAATAATAGAGCATAAGGAGATACCTCAGACTACGTCTTTTGTTAGTACTACATCGCCATATTTGAAGGATGATTTGGAGACGTGGGGATACCAATGATGTATCACTGAGATGTCTGTTAAGACTACTGTGACTAAGCAAGGACGTGTTTGATGGGCTTTTCTTCAGAGTGTGATGTATAGTAGAAGGACAGTTTCTTTACATGTTTGCACCTTTGTAGTTCTGAAGCAGTGCAGATAAAATTGAAGCCTGGTGCAATGAACAAGTTACTTTCTTACCTGGTAATGTTCTTTCGATTGGAAGTTCCGACGACGTATTCAATATCTATGACAGGTAATCACCACATCTATGCTGCTTCGGAAAAATGTTTGGCGTCTGCGTCGATGACGTCGATACGCTGTCCTCGAGGGCCTCCGTCGAGCCGACGTCACCGGATGTTATAAGTAGGACGCACGACGCCCGTAGCCTCATTTGTAGTTTTTTACCAGAATGTGTGGCACCAATGTTCTGCCAGTATGACCACAGAAAGCCTTGCGGAAACGTAAGCTGCAATCGCATAAGAAATTCTGTAGCGGGGCAGGCAGGGAGGGAGCGATATGGAATATGTCGTCGGAAGATCCTATCGAAAGAACGTTACCAGTTAAGAAAGTAACTTGTTCTTCGAGGGGATTGGTTCCTCCGACGTATTCCATATCTATGACAGGCTCCCAAAGCAGTACCAACGTATGGAGGAGGGAAAAGAATTTAGAATTTAGAAATTTAGAATGCCCAATTAAATTGCAGAATAAAGGACTGCCTTACCAAAGGCCAGATCCTGCCCATGGATAGCATCTAGGGAGTAGTGTTGTACAAAAGTATGGACCGAAGCCCATGTGGCTGCTTCACAAATGTTACGAATGGGAACACCCGTCTGCAGAGCAGTAGAGGCAGCCACACCCCTAGTAGAATGGGCCCGTAAACCTACCGGAGGGTCCTTACCCGCCAAGCGGTAACATTCAGAAATTGCCAAGATAATCCATCTAGACAAAGTCTGCTTAGTAACAGCTTGTCCCAAACGCCTTCCAGCGTATCCTATAAAGAGCTGATTGTCCACTCTGACCCGGGACATGCGTGAAATGTAGAAACCTAAAGCTCCCCTAGGATCCAACCTATGGAGCCTCTCCTCTTCCTTACCAGGAAGGAGAGGAGGATAGAATGCCGGAAGAATGACCTTCTGGCTTAAATGAAATTCCGACACAACTTTCGGAAGGAAGGACGAACCCTAAGGACAACCCTGTCCTTATGAAACACCGTGAAGGGTGGCTTAATATAAAGTGCCTGCAACTCACTCACTCCCCGAGCGGAAGTAACCGCAACTAAAAATAGAGTTTTAAGGGTTAACAGTCTCAAAGGACAAGAATGTAAAGGCTCAAATGGAGCACCCATTAGGAATTTTAGAACCAGGTTCAAATCCCAACCGGGCACCTGGAAAGGTGACGGTGGAAACACATTAGTGAGCCCTTTCAGAAACTGAGAAATTAAAGGAATTTTAAAATAAGAACACTCCTCAGACGAGCGCTTAAATATGGACAGCACCACCAGGTAACCTTTAATGGTACCCACTTGCAGGCCCTTGTGGGCTAAAAAAAGCAAAAAAGACAGAACCAAAGGAATATCACATAAAAAAGGATCCACATTCTTAACACTGCACCAGTCGCAGAACTTACTCCAACGGCAAAGGTACAGGGACTTTGTTGCAGGCCGTCTGGCCGAAAGCAACACCTCCATCACGTCTTCAGGAAGGTCCCAATCCTTATACCTCAACCTTTCAGAAGCCAAGCGTGAAGTTTGAGGGATCTGACGTCTGGATGGAGAACCTGCCCCTCCATCCGAGAGAGCAGATTGTCTCGATAGGGAAGACGGCGTGGAGGGCAGTTGGACAGTCGAGAAGGTCCGGGTACCACGTTCTCCGGGCCCATGCTGGAGCAATGAGGATCATCCGGGAACTGAACCACCGTAACCTCCGCAGTACTTGCGGGATGACGGGGACTGGAGGAAACGCATACAGCAGTGGGATGGACCACGAACGCATGCCCTAAGGCTCCTCTTGGAGGAAATTCCCACAAGCAGAACCTTTTGCACTTCCGGTTGACACTGAAGGCGAAGAGATTCACTTGTGGGGTCCCCCAAAGGGCGAAGATCTCCAGGAGAATCTCCTGAGCCAGCTCCCACTCGTGAGAGATCGTGCTCTGCCTGCTCAGAGCGTCCGCCGTCTCGTTTTAGTCTCCGGCCAGATGAACTGCGGAGATCAAAATTTCCTGCTGGATGGCCCAGAGCTGCATCTCCTCTCTGCAGAGAGGAAGTGACCCTGCCCCCCCCCCTTTTTGTTGAGGTAGTGCTTGGCCACTGTGTTGTCCGTCAGAATCAGGACATTCTTCCCTCGCATCTGACGGCCCTCAGCTCCAACAGATTGATATGGAGTCTGGACTCCGACGGAGACCAACGACCGCTGACTGTCAACTCATTGGCATGAGCTCCCCACGATGAGGATGAGTCTGTCACGATCTTCACCTCTGGCCAGGGTAGCCAAAACGGAGCCCCCTTCATCAGACTGCCTTCGACGGCCCACCACAGAAGATCCTGGGCGACCGAGGGCGGCACCTGAACGGGATCCAACATCCTGCCGGAGGACTGTGACCACTGCATCTTGAGAGCCCACTGCAGAGATCTCATCCACAGCCTGGCCTCTGGCACCAGAAGAATGCAGGATGCCATGAGGCCTAGCAACCTCAAGAACTCGAACGCTGGGAGACTCTGGGCATGTTGAATCTTGTGCACCATCTGCAGAATGTGATGAGCCCTCACCTGGGGAGGGAAACACTGCCCCAGGGATGTGTCAAGCACTGCTCCAATGTACTGGAGCCGCTGGGTTGGCGTCAAGTGGGACTTCTTTAAGTTGAGGGAGAAGCCCATCCTGTGAAGGGAGTGGCAGGTGACTGACAGATGATCCAGGACTTGCTCGAGAGAGCGCGCCCTGATCAACCAATCGTCCAGGTAGGGGTAGACGTGAATCCCCCCTTTCCTGAGATACGCTGCCACCACCACCATGAGCTTGGTGAAAACCCTCGGGGCGGAGGTCAATCCGAACGGCAGGACCCGAAACTGAAAGTGCGAGTCGCCAACCGCGAACCTCAGATATTTCTTGTGCTTGGGATGAATCGGCACATGAAAGTAAGCGTCCTTGAGGTTGAGAGACACCAACCAGTCCTGAAGTTCAAGGGCCTGGAGGACTTGAGAGAGAGTAACCATCTTGAACTTTTCCTTCCTGAGGAGCTTGTTCAAACCATGCAAGTACATGATGGGTCTCAATCCCCCGTCTTTCTTTGAAATAAAAAATAAGGGGAATACCATCCCTTGTTCCTCTCCGCTACAGGCACCAGTTCTATGGCGCCTTTCTCCAGCAAGGATTTGATTTCCTGCTCAAGGAGCGGATCCGGACTCTTCAAAGAGCGATTCCCTGGTGGATTGTCGTGAGGCCTTTGCCGGAAAGGAAGACAGTAGCCGTGGGCTACGATCTCCAGAACCCACACATCTGAAGTAATGGCACGCCATTCTACAAGATGCTGCACCAGCCTTCCCCCTAACCGACGAACCATGAGACATGGCCTCATGACTGAGCTGAAGCGGCTGCGGCAGTGCTTGAGGGCAAAGAGGCAACTGCTCCAGCGGCCTTGGCACCTAGAGTACCTTGTTTTCCACCTCTGGTACTCCTACATTGGCCCCTTTGACTTGCAGCTCCCCTCGATCTACCAAAGGACGAGTAGTATCGAAAGGAACCTCCCCTCCATTGCTGTCTCCTAGGACGAAAAGGAGGAGGTTGGCGAACTGCAACGCTCAATGGCTTCGCTGCAGCTTTGGAGGTCTGCAACTTCTCAAGGCTCTCATCAGCCCTGATGCCAAAAAGATGGTCACCATCAAAGGGAATGTTGACAAGCCAAGCTTGTACATCCGGAGAAAACCCCGACTTCCGCAACCACATAAACCTGCGCATCACGGTGCTCGGCGCCATTGACCGGCTGACACAGTCTGCCACGTTCAGACCCGACTGAACGGATTCACACATGGCATCCTTGCCATCCTGTACCAGAGCAAGAAAGCCATCCCGTTCCTCCCCTTCAGGAATATGTTCAGCCGCCAATGAAACACAATTCCACAGAGTGTGAGTGAAACTTGCAAAGGCACACACAGAGTTGGCTGCCTTCAAAGCCATACCCCCTGAAGAAAAGACTTTCTTTGCCCAACCGTCAAAACGTTTGTCGTCCCTATCAGGAGGGATGGTAGGGTACGACGCCCGTTTTGTTGGGGCCGTAGCCACCTGCACCACCAAACTCTCCGGAGTAGGGTGCATGGACAAGTAGCCGGGGTCGCCACTGGCTGGGCGGTACTTTTTCAGAAACCATTTACCCACTGCTGGGAGACTCTCCGGAGCAGTCCAAGCCCCCGCCACCCTTCATTGCAAGGCCATATGGAATGGCAGTACCGGGTCAATTGGTGGACCTTGGTCCAAGATATCTGTCAGGTCATCCCGCAGAAAATCTACTGGTGGCGCAGACCACCCCCAATTACTCTGTCACCCTCAACATAAGCTGCCTGTACGAAGAGTCAGCATGCGTACCAGGCTCAGGCCTGCCAAACTCAACCTCCGGGGAGGTATCAAGACCACTGGCGTCGGGCAAAGATTGACGCAAGTCTTCAATCTGGCTATGACCAGATAATATCTCGTCAGGAACCTCATCCGGAACCAAACCTTCCTCAGACCCTTCCTCCACCTCAGAAATATAATCCAGAGGCTGGAATAAATCCCTGGAGGAGGGCACAGAAAAAGGCTCAAAGATAGGTCTCACCGACTTCTTCAGGGCCTTCCTCGGGGTCTCCACCGATACACGGGGTACCTCTGACAAAGCATCCTTGAAAGGCATCAAGGGCGTCGACAGAATCGGCATCAAATGTCGAGCGTGGTGCCGATGGCTTCGACACAGGCCTCGAGGGCGGAGCCCCGAGTGTGTCCTTCGACGGCCTCGGCTTCGAAGACTTCCTCGGAGGCGGAGCCTCGAGAGAGGCCCTCGACGGACATGGCGCTGATGGCGTCAACATCTTCTTCGAAGTCCTCACAGGCTTCGACGATCTCAAGGGCGTCGAGGACCGGGACATGGAGCGGGCATGACTAGAGCGATCCACCTTGTCCGATCGGGACCTCGAAGGCGCCCGATGATCTCGTCGACCACCCAAGCCCAAAGGTGTGCGAGCGGTGGCCCTAGAACATTCCCTGCTGGCTTCTTTCGAAGGCACGGACGGAATGGAGCCTTGCGATTGAAAAATCTCCAACATATCCGTGCAAAAAGGCATCCCATTCCGCAGGAGTAGAGTGCTTGTTGGGACAAGCAACCCGCCGACGAGCGGAGTCCTCGGACGAGGACAGGGTAGGCGACCGGTGACGGCGCTTCCACGAGTCCCTCGAAGAGGTAGAGGAATGGCGGGAACCACTCCGGGACCGAGACCCACTGGATTTACGCCTATGACGCAGAGAGTCGCCTCTCGAATCATCGGTCAAAAACCCAGAGGATTTCGACTTTCGGGGCTTGGAAACCCTATCGACAAAAGCTTCTTCTTCCGCTCCCACAAGGCCTTCGATGGCAATCGTCACAATGATTCGTGGCATGGTCCTCACCGAGGCACCAGAGGCAGGCGTCATGTGGGTCCGTAAGGGACATCTTGGAACCGCAGTCCCGACACTTCTTGAAACCCGGCCGCGGGGTAGAAGAAGATGAAGACATGATGATCTTCATAAACGAACAAGTTCGAAGAACTGATAGCAATAGAACTCAGAAGAACCGAGGCACGCCGAGATCTCCGAAGCGAACATGTTCGCCGGAAAAACGGACCCGAGACTACGGGCGTCGTGCGTCCTATTTATAACATCCGGTGACGTCGACTCGACGGAGGCCCTCGAGGACAGCATATCGACGTCATTGATGCAGAAAATTTTTCCGAAGCAGCACAGCTGTGGTGATTACCCGTCATAGATATGGAATACGTCGGAGGAACCAATCCCCTCGAAATTGCCATTTGTGACACAGTACCCCATGTCTAGGGAGGCGTATGAAGGGTTTTATGATACCATTATGGCGTTGTGGAAGGAAGGTATGATCCAGCCTTCTGTGCCCCGATGCAACACGGCTATCTATCCCGTGAAGAAGGCAAAAGGGTCCAGTTGGAGGATGGTGCAGGGTTTGCACCCTTTGAATAATATCGTTGAGGCCGAGTTCCCAGTGGTTCTAAATCCTGCTACCATTCTCTGCAACATCCCTACCGGATACTAAGATTTTACTGTAATTGGTCTGAAGAATGCATTTTTCTCAGTCCTGCTGCATCCAGATTCTTAGTACCGTACTGCATTTACGCATCGTGTCCAAAGATTTCAGCACACAAGATTATCACAGGGTTATTGTGAATACCAAAGTATTTTCAATTAAGGGCTTCAGATCAATTTGGGGAATTTGCATGCGTCTAATACAGTGATTCAGCATGTGGATGATTTGCTAGACTGTAGCACTGCAGAGGAGCAAATTCGAGAAGATTCAATAACGCTTCTCACCCTGCTCGCGGATAAGGGCTACAAGGTGGACGAGGAGAAATTACAGTATTGTCAGAGAGAGGTAGTATAGCTGGGGCAACTAATATCACCAGAAGAAAGGAAAGTGATGCCTGAGAGTGCCGTGGCAGTTCAGAATACACCAGAGCATGTTACCATAAAACAGATGCAGCAGTTTTTGGGACTTTTGTAGACCTTGGATTTTCAACTACTCTAGTTACACAAGGTTCCTGTTGCAAGGACGCAAGGGAGCACGGAAAGAGAAAGGGTTGATTGAGTGGACAGAAGAAATGAAAAGTTGTTTCCAGGAGCTCAAGACTGCGATCAGTAATGCTCCAGTCTTGGCGACACCAGATCATAGGAAGGCACTATACCTGTCTGCGCATTCCAATGGGCAGGTAATGATGGCGGTCCGCACCCAGAAAACTTTGTTGGGTCATAAGCCTTTAGCTTATTATAGTGGACTTTTGCGTTGGCGGCAGTGGCTTTTGCTATTCAAAAATCTTCAATCATTACTATGGGTTGCCCGGTGACACTGTATGTTTAACATGCAGTTTTTGTGACTTTAGCGAAATCCAAATCGAGCCTCACTGCGCAGAGATCTTCAGGATACGAGGCCATCTTGTCAAATGCATCTATTCATCCAGTAAGGTGTTAGACAGTCAATCGTGCGACATTCGAGCTGAGCCAGTAAATCTTGATGATGTTGTGACTTATTAAGTAGGAAATGGGATGAATCAGAGGTCATCATCCCAAACACCCTTGCCTAGACCCCTTCTCATGTGGCCAGGGAAAGGCAGCCGCTACCTGATCCTTATCTTGGGCGTGGTGTTCTGCGAGAGGATTCCATGGGAGGGGACTCGGGTCAGGAGGAATGGGAGAACCCTCTCAACAATTTCCCTAATGATCACACAGTCTTAATTGCGTGTTGAAAAATTGAAGACTTTGATGTTAAAATGAATAAGAAAATTGGGGACTTCAATGCCCTTAGTACTGAGACAAGGAAGAAGGGCTCAGAGTTGTAGAACTGTTGTGTGCAGTCTAGTAGTTAGAATGACCCACACCTGAGCGGGACCTTTAAACATTTAAAGACCCTTCAGGTGTGGGCCATTAGAGAGAAGCAGTGGGAGCAGTAGAAGCAGTGGGAGCAGTAAAAGCAGGAGGAAGAAGACCATGCCAGAGCCGCCGTGTTGCCAGCAGGAAGTGGTGTCAAGGGTGGCAGAAGTCGGAATCCTGAATGCAGAGAACATGCAGCGGGAAGCATTGCTAAGACTAGCTCTCCCATAGGGGAGATAAGCTCTCCTGGTCCTGCATCCTGCTCCGGTGGGTGGCGTTCACCGGAGTATGTGCAGAGCAAAGAACGCTTCCTTTTCAGGAGGCGTGAGCAGCAGAGTGTTACCGGAGCCATCAGGCGCCAGGACAATCCCGACGAACAAAAAAAAGCCAAAGTAGCAAGTCCGAAGGAGGCGCAAGGAAAGACCAGTGAGTTGGCCTGCATTAGGTAAACCTGGGGCGCTCCGAAATAGACAGCAGGCTCAACGTAAGGCTTTTGAATATCGAACTGTTGAATTAAAGCGTTGAGAGAGACAGAGTGGAAAAATATTGTAAAAAGGGAACAATGTTCGATCAAAATTAATGCAATCTAAGGAGATTACCTGAAAGAGAAGATTCTTATCCGCATTTCCTATGCTAAAGAAAGACAATCATACATAAAGGGGATACAACTTTTCTAATGAGGGATACCTGGAAAGGAAAGATTACCAGCAGCTAATTGGTGGTGTAGAAGGAAACCAAAGGTGGCAGTTGAGAAGCCCTCCTTGTTGAAATCATAAAGGGGGATTGGAATATAACCTCATTGCCTGTGGCAAACAAATCAGTGGCAATGTCAATGTGTACTGTACCCTTGTGGAAGAAGTTATAATCCATTGTTGCTGTTGAAAGTCAAAAGACTTATCCAAGAAGCGGTTTTTGATTTACTTTGCCCATTGAGTATATAAGTGCAGAAAGTTTGAAGCAAGCATCACCACAGAGTACTAATAGTAGTAGGAGGAGGAGGAGGAGGAAGAGGAGGTTTATGCTGGCAGGCGAGTATACCAGGTAAGGGACGATTAGTGGTTAGTCCCGGTAGGTTAGTGAACCAGGAAGAAGATCATTTGAAGTACTGCAATGTGGTAGAAAGTTGTGTTGGAAAGAAAGTGGCAAATCCACTAATATGTTATGATGAACTGTTGAAAAACCATCCTGCCAAAACATTTATGAAGAAGAAATGTGAAAGTGATTGGTCTTTAAAGAAGAAAAATTACCATGAATAAAACGTCGTTTTGGTTTATAAAGCAAGAGCTTGTGGAAAGATTAATAATTATTATCTTGAAGAGTGATGAATTCTGTTTAGATGGAAGTCACTCCAAGTGCCAAGTGAAGTACTTATGGACTGAAAAGAAATTTGTGTGGTATTTTGAAGTGGAACTTGACTATTGAAATGAACTTTCCTGATTTAAACTTGGATTTGAAATATGTTTGTATGTATACGTTATCCTATGAAGATTAAACAGCCAAATCATTCCTGTATGAATTTGATGTATGTATGAGTGCGAGTGTCAATACTAGGCCTTACCTTCCCCTCTTTAGTCTTTCTGTTGAAAGTGGGTCAACCGTCAGCAGAAGCACCTTCCCGCGAGTTTCCAAGAAAATAAACAGGTTGGAGACCCATGGGACGGAAGGGGAAAAAAGCTCCAAGTTCTATAATCAGAGCAGCGGAACCGAAGAGTTCCAATGGGGGTGGGGAGTGGGGGGGGCAAGCAGCAGCGTGAAGACAGGATAACTCCGGCAGACCTGAAGACCGCAGGAATCCAAAAACAGGTGGCAAGGCAAGAGGCAAGAATGAGAAGTATATGAGGAACAGAGAGAAATATCACAAGAATAGTAGGAAAAGCAGAACGCAATAAGGCGCACCTTACCGCTGACATTGACCGTAGATGAAGCACTCCGGACCGGAAACGGAAACGCTGCCATGACGGTAAGGGCAAACGGACTGTGTTGTTGCCATCTTGGAATGGGAATGCACAGTCACAGTACACTGCGGCAGTTGAGAGCATAGACCCAGAAGGGGTAGGAAAGGCCAGCCTGGGCAGCGGTATGCAAGGTGAGGCATAACAGTATACCCCCGCCCAAGCCCCGTAGGACCCAACATCCAGGGGTGAGTACAATGGAATTTGGCAACCAGGTGCGAAGCCCAAACTTGAGAAGTCAATTTCCAGGTACAATCATAGGGTAAGTAATCTTTCCAATCGAGTAAATATTCTAAGCGACCTTGATGATATCTAGAGTCACAAATTCCAGCAACTTCAAACTCATCAGACGCAGGTCCGATGGATGGAGGGCACGGAATGGGACGTCCTGAAGCCCGTGCCACATAGGGTCTCAACAAGGAAGAGTGAAAAATGGGAGGAATACTTCTCTAATGATCAGTAAGACATATACAAAAGGCAACAGGGTTGATTTGCTCCAAAATCACAAATGGCCCAAAAAACATCAAAGAGAGCTTGGAAGGAATCAAATGACAGGGAAGAAACTTTGAGGTTAACCACACCTTCTCTCCAGGATGATACACGGGGACATCCAACTGTTTATCCTCTCTGATCTTTACTGCTAGATTTGGAATCATCCAAACTGCGAAATGCGGTCTGATAAGTCGCATGCAATCTGTCGAGGTGTGCTTCCAGAGAAGGAATTGCAGTTTCTTTACACATAGTAATTGTGAAGGCTCGAAGATAGTATCCATCGGAACAAAAAAAAAAGCAGTCCTGTCAATTGTGGAATGATATGAGCCGTTATAACAAAATTCAACAGATATCATCAACATGAAGTCCCAATCATCATGAGCCGCTGAGGTGAAACATTGTAAATAATGTTCGAAAGATTGGTTGAGACGTTCCGTGTGGCCATTAGTTTGTGGGTGATATCCCGACGACAAGGCCCGTTCAATCTCAAGGGACTTAGAAAGATGAAACCAGAACTTGCAAATGAATTAAGACCCACGGTCTGAGATGATTTTCTTTGGGAGACCATGCAAACGAAATATATCTCTGAGGAAGATTTGGGCCATTTCAGAGGGTGAAGGCAATTTAGGTAAAGCAGAAAACATTGCCAGTTTGGTATACAAATTAATCGTAACCATAATGGCCGAATACCCATTAGACGAGGGTAAAGTCTGTGGACATAGTTTGCCATGGTCCTTCGGGTTTGCGGTCTTGACAGTTTCCCATAGGGTAAGGAACGTGAAGGTTTTGACTTGCGTACACAGCAAAGGTAGAAACATTTTGTAGGCCATATTTAGCCATGGTGGGCCACTAAAAGTATCTACATGCTAGCTTCTTGGCGGTGAAGGCACCACGATGCCCGGCCAAGCATTTATCGTGACACAGCTTCAGCAAACTTCGTCTGTAAGGAGGTTGTAGGAAAAACAAGAAAAAAAGGGTTCTTTGTCTTGAATTCTTGAAGTAGATCTGATCCCAATGTGGCCTTCCGTATTGCAGACATAAAAGGAGACGGGTTTCCGATGATGCAATGGTCAGGGATGACATGTTCAGATGAAGACAAGGAATTGGATAACGTAATCCGGTCTCCTGGATAAAGCATCTGCAGGCACATTCTCAGAACCGGGAAAATAGGTAATCTTAAAGTCGTATTGTAGGAAAAAGTGCCCACTGGGCATGTCTGCTATTTCGACATTCCATTTGTTGAAGGAATTGTAGGTTTCGGTGATCCGTCCTTATTTCCACAGTATGTGCAGCTCCTAGTAGCAAGTGTCTCCATTCCAAAAGGGCTTGTTTGATAGCTAGTAGCTCCTTTTCTATAACTGAGTAGTTCAGTTTGTAGGGAAGGGGTTTGCGAGAAAGGTAAGCCACGGGTGTAATACCGTTGGAGTCTTTCTGAAGAAGACCAGCACCAATGGCCACATTGGAGGCGTCTATCTCCACAATGAATGGACAAGTGGGATCGGGATGACACAAAATAGGTGCACAAGTGAAGAGTATCTGGAGTTTTCTGAAGGCATCTGTGGCATCTCGAGTCCAAACAAAGGGTTTATTTCACCTTAAGGGGTCAGTAATGGGTGCTGTAATGTGAGAAATACGTTGTATAAGTTTACAATCAAAGTTACAAAGGCCCAAAAATCTTTGCACAGATTTTACTGAATTTGGCTCTGGCCAAGTGGTGACAGCAAAGATCTTATCTGGGTACATGGGAATCCCTTCATGCGACAAAAAGAACCCCAAATAGGCTAGCGCAGACTGATGAAAGGAACATTTCTCAGGCTTGGCCAACAACTGATGAAGAGGTAATCTTGCAGAACCTCTCTAACAAGAAGGACGTGTTCTTTAACATTGGACGAGAAGGACAAGTATGTAGTCCGGATAGACGATAACATTGTGAAACAATAAATCAGCAAAAACATGTTCCATGTATTTTATGAAAACAGCCAGTGTGTTGGTAAGTCCAATGGGCAAAAGCCGGTACTCGAAATGACCATACGGGGTGCGGAAGGCGGTCTTCCACTCATCGCCTTCTCTGAGCACCTCATACGTTGAGTTTGGTGAATATTTTGGCCCCTCTCACTGCTTCTAGAATGTCGGAAATTAAAGGTAAAGGATACCAATCCTTCATAGTACAGTCATTTAGGCCTCAATAGTCCAGACAAGGACGCAATTCACTAGAACCCTTCTTAGGGATACAAAATAGAGAAGCTCCTGCTGATGACTTAGATGAGTAATGAGAATTATTTTGGTTGACATCCAAATATTCATTTAAAGCCTTCTTCTCAGGGTCTGAAAGCAAGAACATTCGACAAAAAGGAATTTGAGACCTTTGACGGGTCTCTATCGCACAATCATGTGGGTGAAGAGGAGGAAGAGATCTTTCTTTCCTGTCACAAAATACCTCAATACATTTGGTGTAATGTGGTGGGATGGTACATAGATTTGATAACAAGGAAGGTCCAGGTTGCTTACTTTAAAGTGCAGTCTGCATGTTTGTTTGTTTTATTATTTGTAATGCGCAAGCATACCCCAAGGTAACAGGGTGCAGCAGTTACATGAATTTGCGAAGCTTTGTTACAGCAACAAAAATATATACATACACACAGTAATAGTAATAGCAATAGCAGGATTATATACACACACACATTATATATATATATATATATAGGATACATTACTCACTGTAATCGTATTTCTGATGCTTGTATCTGCTTAGATTCACATGCTGTGCATAGGCCGACATCTAGTGGAAGCTGCGGAGTATTACAGTTTGTTTTTCGAAACTCGAAAATGGGCGTCGACACAGGGCGTGCCAGTAATACTATCCCTAGTGTGACGTCCACTGTACCCAAGATCCCTCACGCGTCTAGGATCCTCAGATTGTATTTTTTCTGACATGAGGTAGCATGAGGAGTAGCGTGAGTACAGATAATCCAAGTAGATAGACAGAAAGGTAAGACTACAAGCCATCATGCGCCTTCTCTCAGAGGGGAGGAAGGGTGGGTCGCATGTGAATCTAAGCAGATACAAGCATCAGAAATACGATTACGGTGAGTAATGTATCCCTTCTGAGGCTTGTGGAATCTGCTTAGATCACATGCTGTGCATAGATTAGCGAGCAGTACCTGAAGGAGGTGGGATGTGAGAAGGGTCATGAGCAAATAAGTGTCTTAGAACCGCTTGTCCCACTTGTGTATCTGCCTTGGAATGGGTGTCAATGCAGTAATGCTGAGTAAAAGTGTGACTAGAGCTCCAAGTAGCTGCTTTGCAAATGGTGTCAAGGGGTACATTTGCAATGAAAGCCAGAGTGGCCCCAATGCCTCTAGTAGAGTGGGCTCTTGGCGTGAAAGGCAGAGTTCTTTCAGAAAGTGAGTAACACAACTGGATATAGTTAATAATCCACTTTGAGATGGCACCTTTAGAGACGCGATCCCCCTCTCTGCCTGTAGTTACGGAGACAACAGTTTAATCTGTTTTTCTTAGCGGTCTGGTGTTATTTACATAGTGGAGGACCGCCCTACGCACATCTAGGGTGTGTAGTTTCACCTCAGCCGTGCTTTGCGGGTCCTGGAAGAAAGCCGGAAGCTCGATGGACTGGTTTACATGGAATTTAGATATAAATTTAGGCGAGAACCTAGGGTGTGTGCGTAAAACCAGTTTGTCTTTATGGACAGTAAAGTCCACTGCACTGACAGAGCCTGAATTTCACTGACCCTTCTTATAGAAGTAATAGCTACTAAGCAGGCCGTTTTACAAGTCATGTGTTTGAGACTGCTTTCATGCATGGGTTCGAAAGGGGGGCCCATGAGCTTGGCTAGCACCACATTAAGGTCCCACCCTGGTGGTGGGTTTGAAATAGGAGGGTGAAGTCTCTTTACTTCTTCCATGAAGGCTTTAACTACTGGTACTTTCCACCACGAAACCTTGCTATGGGAAGTGGTGTAAGCCGACAGGGCTGCCAGGTGTACTTTCAGTGAGTTAAAAACCAATCCTGCATCCAGCAGGTGGAGCTTGTATGTAACAATAGTGGAAGGAGTGCAATCAACCGGGTTGATTGATCTACTCTGGCACCAGATAACGAACCACTTCCACTTGTCAAAGTAACAGTGCCTTGTGTTTGGTTTCCTAGATTCCTTTACGATGTCCATACACCTCTGTGGCAAATTGAGATGTCCAAACTCCATGACCTCAGGAGCCATGCTGCCAGGTTCATTGAGTTGGGTTGCTGGTGCACTGTTTGACCTTGGTGCTGGGACAATAGGTTGTACCAGGCTGAAAGTTTGATGGGCTCGCACACCGCCATCCTGCGTAGGTGTGGGAACCACGGTTGTCTTGCCCACATGGGAGCAACTAGGACGAGCGTCATCGACTCTCTGTTCATCTTGTTCACCACTTTCCTGATGAGGAGTTGGTGGAAAAGCGTACGCAAACATCCCTGACCAGTTCATCCACAGGGCGTTCCCCAGGGAGTCTGGTTGGGGGAACCTGGATGCAAATCCTGGGCATTGTCTGTTTTCGCTTGTGGCGAATAGGTCTATAATGGGGAAACCCCACTGAGAGAAGATATCTTCTACGACCTCTCTGTGTAGAACCCATTTGTGTTCCTCTGGGAGGGAGTCTCTGCTCAGAGCATCCGCTAGGGAATTGAGCTCCCCTGGAACATGTTGTGATGACAGGAAGATGTTCCGTCTGAGTGCCCATATCCAGATTTTCTGGGCAAGCTTGGACAGATTTGGCGAGCGAGTCCCTCCTTGCTTGTTCAGGTAGAACATGGCTGTTGTGCTGCCCGTCCGGATTTGCACTGACAGGTTTAGTAGGTGGGGCTCGAATGCCTGAAGCGCTCTGAATACTGCCAGAAGCTCTAGCAGGTTGATGTGGTTCTTGGCCACTGAGTGAGACCAGAGACCCTGAGCTGTGTGGTGGAGATGGTGAGCTCCCCACCCCGTCAGGCATGCATCTCTAGTGACTATTGTCTGTACCTCGGGATTGTAAAAGGGTTTCCCCTGTGCGAGATTCTCTCTTGTCCACCAGTGAAGGCTTTGTACCAGTGTTGGTGAAACGACCACTAGATCGTCCCACTGACCACTTGCCTGAGGCCACTGTTTCGCCAACCATTCCTGCATGGGACGCATGCGCAGGCGCGCGTGGGGGACCAGGTAAATACATGACGCCATCATGCCCAGTAAACGCATTGCTTTGCGTACCGTTATTTGTTGACCGGACTGATAATGCGGAATTTGCAGTAGTATATTCCGAATTCTTTCTTCTGAAGGAAAGGTCAACCCCTCTTGGGTTCTAGGATTGCTCCTAGGAATTGTTTTGAGGTGCTTGGCACTAGGCTTGACTTTTTCTCGTTGATTGAGAAGTCTAACTCGTGAGGGAGGTCGATAGTCCTTTGAATGTCTGTCCTGCAAATTCCTGGGGTGTCCCCCGTTATGAGACAGTCGTCCAGATAAGGGTACACTGGGATTGCCTCCCTGCGTAGGTGTGCAGCGGCCACCGCCAGTACCTTGGTGAATACCCTTGGTGCTGAAGCTATCCCGAAGGGCAGTACCTTGAATTGGTAGTGTCGACTGTCCACCTTGAAGCGCAAATACTTTCTGTGCGCTGGGAACATGGAAATATGAAGGAACAAGTTACTTACCTGTAACTGTTGTTCTCCAGCATGGGTCTGGCATGGATTCACATGCTCATGAATATTCCCCGTCGTCAGGCTGGGAATCCTCGGTAAAGAAAAAACCAGTATCAGTTTCGTTTCTGATCTGTCTTTCGTAGTAATAACCAATCACTGGTCTCTGCGTCATACTGACCACAGCCAATGACTGCCCTCTACCTAAGCACCGCCTCTGGCAGCCATCTTCAGATTTGGAAGCACGTGAAGTGGCAGTATGACCAAGTGAAGAGCCGCAGAGGGGTAGGCGGGAGGGTTCGCATGTGAATCCATGCCAGACCCATGCAGGAAAACAACAGTTACAGGTAAGTAACTTGTTCCTTCTCCAGCATGGGGTCTGGCATGGATTCACATGCTCATGAATAAAGAATACATAGCAGTACACACATGCACAACCACGGGAGGTGGCAAAGGCTCAACATTAAGCATTACATCAAACTCAACATTAAGCATTTTACCTCCTCACCAGGCTCACCTCAGGCGAACAGGTTGCGCAGCACTGCTTGGCCGACCCTGGACTCCTCCCTGGAATCCCGATCGACGCAGTAGAATTTCGTGAAGGTGTGCGTCGACCTCCACGTAGCAGCCCTGCATATGTCCAGCAGGGGCACACCAGAAAGGAACGCCGTGGTAGCTGCGATCGCTCTGGTGGAATGGGCTCTCGGACGGCCAGGCAGCGGTCGGTTTGCCAACCGATGACAGTACATGATACAGCCGGAGAGCCATCTGGAAATGGAAGCCTTCGAGAGAGCCTTCCCCTGATTGACAGGTCCAAAGTTCACAAAGAGTTGTGACGTCTTCCGAAAACACTTCGTGCGGTCCACGTAGAACTTCAGCACTCTAGCCACATCCAGCGAGTGCAAAGTCCTCTCAGCCGGCGACGAAGGCGACGGGAAGAACACAGGCAACACAAAGGGTTCGTTGAGATGGAAGTCCGACGGTACCTTGGGCATGAAGGAGGGGTGCGTCCTAAGCACAACCCTCGTGTCGAGAAAAGTCAAGTACGGGGCCTTGCAGGAAAGGGCCTGGATCTCTCCCACCCGTCGTGCGGAGGTGATGGCCACAAGAAACGCTGTTTTCCACGACAGAAACTTCAACGGGGCCGAGTGCAGAGGCTCGAACGGAGGTCCCATGAGCTTGGTCAGCACCACGTTGAGCTCCCACGCCGGGGCCGGAGCCTTCACCGGCGGGAACGATCTGAACAGTCCCTTCATGAATTCTTTCACCAGACGATGAGACCACAAAGACGTCCGTCCCGTGGTTCTGGTGTATCGGGAGATCGCAGCAAGATGAATCTTGATGGACGCGTGTGCCAGTCCAGCTTTGGCCAGCGTCAGCAGGTACGGCAATACCTGGGGAGCCGTAATCCGTAGAGGGTTAATCTTCTGTGCGTGGCACCAGACAGAGAACCTCTTCCATTTGTGTCCATAGCATTTAAGAGTCGAGGACGCCCTGGCCTTTGCAAGAACCTCTCTGCAGTCGGCCGGTATGTCGTATCCTCCAAACTCTAGCGCTGCAGGAGCCAGGCCTGCAAGTTCAGCGATTTCGGGTCGTGGTGGAGGATGGCGCCTCCCTCCCTGGAGAGTAGATCCGCGTCCCCCGGCAGCTTGATTGGCGGGGACGCTGACAAGTCCAGAAGGTCCGGGAACCATATCTGCCTCGGCCACGCAGGTGCGACGAGGATCATGCTGCACCGTGACCTCTTGAGCTGGTTGACGAGCCGGATTAGCAGTGGCAAAGGAGGAAACGCGTAGAGGAACAGGCCCTCCCAGGGGAACGAGAAAGCATCGCCCATGCTCCTCGCCTGGGGAAACCTGCTGGCGAACCTCCGGCACTTGGAGTTCGTCGCCGTCGCGAACAGGTCGATCTGGGGTGTGCCCCACCGCCGGAAGAGGCGATCCACTAGATCCTGCCGTAGTTCCCACTCGTGGCACGAGCGCAGCTCCCTGCTGAGTGAGTCGGCGATGGTGTTTTTTATCCCTGCCAGATGAAACGGCACCAGAAACATCCTTTGGGCGACGGCCCAATGCCACAGGTCCTGCGCCTCCTTGGACAGCGCTGGGGACCTGGTTCCGCCCTGTTTCCTGATGTAAAACATGGTGGTGGTGTTGTCGGTGAAGATCCTCACCACCTTGCCCTTGAGGGACGGTAGGAAGGACCTGAGGGCCCAGAACACTGCACGGAGCTCCAGGACGTTGATATGGAGGGACTTCTCCGTCGGGAGCCAAAGGCCTCTCGCGTGCAGATTTTCGGTGTGCGCTCCCCACCCCTCCAGGGAGGCATCCGTGGTCACTGTCTCCTGGTGGTCTGGGGTCTGGAAGTCCATGCCCGCCGTCAGATGCGCGCAGATGCCCCACCACCGGACTGCTCGGCGGAAACTCTCGTCGAGTGTGATCCTCTCCTCGAAGCCGCCCGTAGTTTGGATCCAGCGCGCGTCCAGGAACTCCTGCAACGGGCGCATCCGGAGCCTGCACATGGGAATGAGGTAGATGCAAGAAGACATCATTCCGAGGAGGGACTTGATGGACCTCACCTTGGCCGCGTCGGAAACCAACATCCGCTGTACCTTGCCCAGGATGGACCTGGTCCTTTCCTCCGACGGGGAGGCCAGAAGGGACACCGTGTCAAGCTTCGCTCCCAGAAACAGTGCGTTTTGCGCGGGTACCAGGTGGGACTTGGCGTAGTTCACGGAGAATCCCAGGTCTGTGAGAAGTTGGACGGTCCTTGCCGTGTGATCCACGGCGAGCTCCCTCGTCTTGGCTCGGATGAGCCAGTCGTCCAGGTAGGGGTAGACGTGGATCCCCTCGCGGCGCAGCTGCGCCGCAACCGGTGCAAGGCACTTGGTGAATACCCTGGGTGCCGACCGTAGTCCGAAGGGGAGGGCTTTGAACTGGTAGTGACGCCCTTGGACCACAAACCTGAGGAATTTTCGGTGCCCCTTTAGGATGGGAATACGGAAGTAGGCATCCTCCAAATCCAACGACGACAGGAAGTCTCCTTCCTCCAGCTGACCCAGGACGTGCTGGAGGGTGACCATCCGGAACTTTTGCGCCTTGATGAACTTGTTCAGACGTCGCAGGTCCAGGATGGGGCGCCATCCCCCCGTCTTCTTCTTCACGAGGAAGTATCTCAAGTAAACTCCGGAGCCCCGAAGCCTCTTTGGGACGAGTTCGATGGCGCCCTTCCTGAGCATCGCCTTTACCTCCAGGAGAAGTTGAGGGACGTGAAGTTCTTTCCTGGCCACGGGGGGGACGCGCGGACACCTTCTTTGAAACTCGAGCGCGTGGCCCCGGGCCAAGGCGTCCAGCACCCAACGGTCGGTGGAGATGGACTCCCACACGCTGACGAAGCTCGCCAGCCGGCCTCCCACCGGGGTGCTTCGGTGGGGGCCCGACCCCACGGTCGGTTCAATCCTGCTTCGACGAGGCTTTGCCGCCTTGACCTCCTTGGCGACCACGGCGGGGTCCGCCAGACTTGCCTCGTCCTCTGTAGGCCTCCTGAGCCGACGAGCGGGCCGCTTGACGGTAGGTGGAGAAACCGCCGCCGGAACTTTTGGAGGCGCCCTTGCCTCCGCTGCTCCGAAAGGGCGTCCGTCGTCGTTGCAGAACTCCAAGGGCCCGGGCCGTCTCGGTGTCCGCTTTAATGGCCTGAAGGGAATCGTCCACTGTTTTCCCAAACAGGTTGTTCCCATCGAAGGGCATGTCCAGGACTCTGGTCTGAACGTCTTGACGGAAGTCCGTAGCCTTGAGCCATCCACGTCGCCTAAGGCAAACGCGTGGCAATGGCGTGGTCCGAAGCCACCTCACCTTCCTGCAGAATCTCCAGGGCCTCTGCCCTCTTGTCGTCCGGCAAGAAGTCCAGCAGGGGAGCCAGTTTGTACCAGAGCTCCCTGTCGTAGCGGGCCACGATAGCCAAGGCGTTGGCCGCTTTAATCGTCGTCGCCGCAGACGAGATGACTCTGCGTCCCATAGCGTCCAATTTCTTTCCCTCGCCGTCCGGTGGGGAAGTCGATGTGGAGGCCGCACCCCCCCCCCGCTTTCTTCCTGGCCGCCGCGGAGACGACGGAGTCCGGGGTAGGCTGCGCCCGGAGGCACAGGGGGGCCGTGTCCGGGACCCGGTACTTCTTCTCGTACCGGTCTCTTCTAGCTGGCGTCGTGGAAGGGTTCTTGAGGAGGGTGAGGCCCTCATCCCAAATGTCGTCCAATAGAGGCACTGAGAGGACCGTCTTCCTCTTGGCCTCGCGCCGCTGATAAAGGAAACCTTCCTTCTTCTTCTCCTCAGGGCAGAGTTGGAAAAGCTCGGATGCCCTGGTGATCATGGAGTGGAACGATCCAATCTCGTTGGGCGGAGAAGCCCTGGTGGGAGGCGACGACGGTACATCCTCGTCGTATACCTCGTCGTCCGTACCCGTCGCTGCCGTGTCAGTCCCCGTATCATCCCCTCGGGTGGACGGGGAGGAGGGCTGGAAGGGGCGCGACGGCTGAAAAGGAGGCGGAGGGTGGATCCTTCTTTTCTTGGTAGGGGGAACACCAGAAGGTCCCGGTTCTGGGTCCCCCGACGGGAGAGGTTCCGTCGGCAACGGTAGCCTCGTCCTTATCTCTGAGCATAAGGACTGTATAGCCAACAAAATGGCCGCAGAGTTGTCTCGCGGCGCTGGCAGAGGGGAATCCGACGGGCGATCAGGGGCCCCGTCGGTACCCTCGACGATGTCGTCGTCACCTGCGTCGGGATCCATCCCGACGGGCCGGTCTTCTTCCACGCCGAGGCCGTGGCTTAAGACTTCGACCAGCTCCTCCTCCGAGGTTGAGGCCGAATCTACGACGACGCCCTGCCCCCCCTTTTTCTTCCCCACGGGGGATTTCACGGGGGTCCTATCGATGGGCACAAAAGAGGACTCCCTCCGAGGTGGCAGGGAGACTCTGAGCCCCGAGGTCGCCACCACTGGTGTAGCCTCCACAGGCTGAGCCAGGGCCGCCGTGACAGTTTCGATAGAGGGCTTGGCCGAATGGATTAAGGCCTTCACCGCCTTAGGTGCGCTCACCGCCTTATCCTTGAGGGGGGGGGCGACACTGCCTCGCTCCCCCTCCGCCTTCGAGCTCGACCGGGGCCTCTCCAGGAGCTTCGCCGGGTGCTCGGCCTTCCTCTTACCCGACCCAGAGCGTTGGCTCGTGGTTGATGGTGCCGGGGAGGGTGCGCCCTGCCTGGCGCCCGTAGAGCCCGACCGTTCGGCGCTCCCGGTGCCAGCGGACCCCCGTCACCGGGGCGTCCTCAAAGGTCTTAGAAGACCGCTCAGCTTTCTTCCTCTTCTTCTCGCCGGACGGGCTCTTCCCTTCCAGCCAGTTGGCGAGACGTTGATGGCGGTCCTTCATGGTCCGCTCCGACATGTTGCCGCAACACGCACAGTCCTTCTCCACGTGAGTCTTGTCCTCATGTAGGCAGTAAAGACAAAAAGAGTGTTCGTCCTCCTTGAAGACGTTCTGCAGCTGGCATCCAGGGCAGACCCTGAACAGCTTTCCGGGCGTCGAGCTCCCCTTCTCCTGGGCCATGACCGGGCCTGAGAAACTTCTGGAGTCCTCCAAAAGCGTAGCTCGACGAAATCTTCACCCTTGAGGGGCGCAGACGAATCCGACACGGGTCCCCGTTGATCGGATGGAGAATCGGTGGAGCTTGAGGCTCTTTTGACCGAAAAAAACGAAGTTTTTGAGAAAAAACGTGAAAAAATAGCACTAACGCTCGAGAGCAATAGCACGAGGATCCCAACACATGAACGTGCGGTAAAAATCTGAAGATGGCTGCCAGAGGCGGTGCTTAGGTAGAGGGCAGTCATTGGCTGTGGTCAGTATGACGCAGAGACCAGTGATTGGTTATTACTACGAAAGACAGATCAGAAACGAAACTGATACTGGTTTTTTCTTTACCGAGGATTCCCAGCCTGACGACGGGGAATATTCATGAGCATGTGAATCCATGCCAGACCCCATGCTGGAGAAAATAAGCATCTTTCATATCCAAGGTTGCCTTGTAATCCCCCTTTTTTAGGAGGGGGATTACCTCTTGTAGCGTGGTCATACGAAATTTTTGGGGCTTGACATACTTGTTGGCAGGCCGTAAGTCCAATACTGGGCGCATTGTCAAATCTTTCTTTGGCACAAGGAAGTAAGTTGAATAAATACCCTTGTTTACCTGGTGTCCGGGGACGAGTTCTATCGCGTCCTTTTCTAGCAGAATGGCGATCTCCTCGAGGAGAATCTTCTGATGTTCTAAAGAGTGTACTCTTTGTCGTGGAGGTTGGTTCCGGGGACGCTGCAGTAGTTCTATACAATATCCTGTGGATACTGTTGACAGCACCCATCTGTCTGATGTGATCCCTTCCCAAGCCTGGGTGAAGTTGGAAATGCGTCCCCCTGCTGGGGTTGCGTGAGAAGGGACCCTGAACTGAGCGTCACTGCTTTGGTGGAGGCGTGCCGCCTCCCTGGTTGGGGCAGCCTCTGCCTTTACCACGACCTCTCCTATTACCCCTGCCGTAACCCTGGGTAGACTGTTGGTTGTTGTTCCACTGTGTACCCTGCCCTTGGGAATAGGTAGATCCTCTCTGGGAATTTTGGCCGCGTGGGCGACGAAAATTACTATTCCCTCTCTCGTTAGGGGGTTTATTGGTTAGCTGGCCAAGGGACTTGAGTGTTTCGTATTCGTCCTTGGCATTCTTCAGTGCGTCTTCGACCGCCTTACCAAACAACAGATCGGTTTCCACCGGTTTGTCCAACAATGATGCCTGGGTTTCTGCCTTAAAACCAGACTGCCGTAACCACGCATGTCTCTTGATAGCAGTGCCTTCCGCTATAAATCTGCCTACGTTGTCCGCGGCGTCGAAGGTTGCTTTCAAAATGCAACCAGACACGGCTCTAGCCGCTGCGGAAATCCGAGCTAACTGGCCCTTTAAAGGTTCAGGAGCAGAGGCTATGAGTGCCGCGACTTCTTCCCACTGATGGCAGTTGTAGCTGGCCAACAGGGTGGTGGAGTTTGCAATCCTTGCTTGATAGGCGGACGTTGAGGCCACTTTCCTGCCAAAACCGTTTAGTTTTTTGCTCTCCTTGTCGGGAGGAGCTTCGGACGATGACAAGGGTGTTCCAGCCCTCTTACGAGTGTTGGTGACAACTAGGGAGTTTGGCTTCAGATGTCCTCTTATATAGAGAGGGTCAGTCTGGGCCGCCCTGAAAAGTTTTTCAACCCTGGGATTGACTGCTCTGGTGAGGTTCGGGTTCACCAGGGACGGATCTATTCTCTGCTGAATGGACTTAAGGTAAGGGATGGTCTGGGCAACAGGCCTCCTTTCTCCCACTAACTCTTCTGCAAAGTCCCTTTCCTCCTGGACACCGTGGGAGTCAATGTGGAAATGTTCTGCTGCGCGTGCGAGAACCTCGTTTAGGAGGGGTTGGTTATCGACCAGGGAGTCGGTAACCGGGGCTTCGTTCTCTACCGGGGAATCTACTCTGTATGTTTCCGGGTCCTCCTCTTCCTCTTCCTGGTCCTCATCATCCCCATAGTAGCCCGTCCCGGTTTGCTCTTCTATCATACCAAATTCTTGGTCCTCACAAAAGGAAGCCTCTCCTTGATACAGCGAGTATGGTCTTGCGTATGGTTGTACCTCGAAGGGTTCTGACCTCATCGGAGTTTCAAACCGGGGCTTTTTACTCGGGGGGATAGAATCAGTAGAGCCTGAGGGTGTCGCCACCTGTGGATCAGACGAGAGGAAATGTTCTGGATTTTTATCATAAAAATCTGCCAAAGACGACATTCTTGACATGACCCCATCTATGTCTTCACTGGACCATTTTTTGGAACTGGGGATGACTCTCTCAGCAAGTCTATGGGATTTATCTTGAGTAGCTTTGCTGGTTTTAGACATATCAGCAGACCTGGTTTTGTCTGTCTGTTTAGGGGGAGTGGTGTGTTTCACAGGTGTGGAAGAGTGCAAAGGCTGTTTCTTCTGCTGTTTTCCCCCTTCCCCGTGAGTGGAAAAATGTTTTCCCTGTCCTTTAGTGGCTCCGGAGGTTTTCGACGCCTGGCGTCGAGGATCGGGGGTGGTGTCCCTGTCCTTCGAGCGTGGGGCCTCGCTGGTTTTAACTGTGGGCTCCGACTCCTGGAGCGCGGCCTGGGGGTGGAAGTCGTCTTCGTCTTCCGACGATCGAACTTCTGTTAGCCTAGGGAGCGAGGCACTCTTGGCAAGAGTGGATGATTGCCTGGAGTCATGCGGCGAACTTGATCTTGAGCGCCCAGAGGACACCGAATCGGACCGTTCTGTTTGTGCCTCTTTCCGGGAACTCGACATCGTCAAGTCTCGGTTGGACTTAGTGTGTTTAGTGTGTGTAGTATGTGAAGCGCTTGTGTCGCCGGGGGTCTTCCCCATAGCCGCCCTGCCGGACGACCTTCCGAGGTCGGGGACCTGCGCTCGACTGTCTTTCGACGCCGTAATGCCCTCGCCGTCTGAAAGTACGGCGTTGCTGCCGTCGCTGAAGGCGCCCTCCGCTGCCATGGCCGCCTGCCTGGCGTGGTGGGCCCAACGCTTCGTCGAACGGTCCTTAAGTGTCTTAGGTTTAAACCTACTACACGCTCTGCAGTTTGCTTCGGGGTGGTCCCTCGGCAAGCAGAGATTGCACGTGGTGTGCCTGTCGACCCAAGGGTATTTGCGATTGCACTTGGGGCAGAATTGAAAAGGGGTACCCTCCATACGCACCTTGAGGCAGCGGGCTGTTAAGTGTAGGAAATGTAGAAGGTGTACCTATATACCAAGAGTGTAGAGTATGTACCACCCCCCACTCTCCCTACTTGCAGGGCCGAGGCCAGAGGCCTTCCAAGGCCCGGGCCGAGGCCAGCGGCCTTCCGAGGCCCGGGCCGAGGCCAGCGGCCTTCCGAGGCCCAAATCTGTCGTGCAGCAGCCGACGGTCGATTTCTTCTCCAGCCGGCGTTGAGTGTCGAAGTTCGACATTGGGGTGGGGAAGGATGTCAATAGATTATTATTTTAAATTTTTAGCAAAAGTATGGCTAAGGCCAGGGGACTCCGCAAAATGCTTCCGACCAGTATGACGGAAAAAAACAATCTGAGGATCCTAGACGCGTGAGGGATCTTGGGTACAGTGGACGTCACACTAGGGATAGTATTACTGGCACGCCCTGTGTCGACGCCCATTTTCGAGTTTCGAAAAACGTAGCCAGGGAATGCCGAGAATTCACTGGAAAGTGGGCCATCTTGATCAGGTTGAAGCAAAGAAATTCCACATGATTCCCAATTGACATACTCCGTTTTCTTGTATGTTCCGCCACTAGACTTGAGACCAAAGGTTATCCATCATCCCCTTCAACCATTATTGCCTCTTTTCTTTACCCTGGTCATCTGGTAACGAGACGGACAAGTATCATCCACAAAAACTCGTTCCACATCTGAATTAATCAGGGCTGGAATGGAGGCAAGTCTGGCATTGTCCCATTCTAGGGTAACCCCAATCACAAACAAACTGGTGGCGGAAGTCCTTTTTTTGCTTCAGTAGGTTGACAGGTTTTCTCCAGAGAACCTGCTGTTGTCTCCCATATTACGGTTCTCTTTATGGTGGGGAGAAGGAGTTTCCCTGTTTCTTACAGGGAGTCAAAGGGCATTCACATACTATATGACCAGCTGAGCCACAGTACATATAGAGAACCATCTCTTTACAATAAGTTCTGTCTTGGGTGGTGAGAGGTCCTCTAGCTGCACCCAGCTGTATAGCTTCTGGAGCGTCCGGTCCGGATTCAGCCCTAGCATGCGTTAAAGGAGTCAAAAGAGAAGGCCTAGTACGTCTTCTCTCTGACTTTCTCTCTTGAAGGCAGAACTCCAACAGGAGAACTAAGGTGAGCAGGTCCTGAAACGATGGCGGCGAGGTACTCCAGCTAACTCATAATTAAGATCATCGTTTAGTCTTCTTCTTAACCATTTAAATTTGGCTTCTTCGGGCCGACGCGTCTCTTCTGCAAGTTATTTAATATTGGTCACGTAGCTAAGAAGTGAGGTTGATTCTTGACGGCAGTCTAATAGTTTATCTTGGGCCGTGTAGGTGAGATCAGGATGGCCAAACATTCGTCTAAATTCAGTGATGAAGGCATCAAATTGGTCCAAAAGTGGGCTTGCAGTCGTCACAAAGGGAGTATCCTAGCTTAAATCGCTTCCGGTTAAATTGGACACAATATACCCCACCTTGGACCGATCAGTAGAAAACTAAAGAGGCTTGAATGTAAAATGGATCTGACAGGCATTCTGAAACTCAAGCAACTGTTTTGGGTCGCTGTCAAACTTTCCACAAGCTAGAGTTCCCAGAGGCAGATCCATCGGAACAGGGCCGCGATCAGTGACCAGCTGACGTAAGGCAATATGTTCCTGGCACAGGGCCTGAAGTATAGCAATTAAACTCTGCACTGCTCCAAGTAGCTGTTCTACTTGCTCCATAACAGCCTCTGAAGGGGTGAGGTTCTTTTGGCGCCTTATTCTGTCAATACCAGGCTTTACCTATCCCTCTTTAGTCTACTTTTTGGTGAAAGTGGGTGTACCATCCGCAGAAGCCACCGTCCTGCGAGTTTTCAAGAAAATAAACAGGTTGGAGACCCCTGGGACGATGGCACATAAAAGTGGAGAAAAAAAAACGGAAGGGAAAAAACCTCTAGAGTTCCAATGGGGGGAACTAGAGCCAGCAGCAGTGCGTAGACAGGATAACTCCGGCAGATCCGAAGACCGCAGGAATCCAAAAACAGGTGGCAAGGCAAGAGAAAAAAATGAGAAGTACAGGAGGAATGGAGAGAAATCTCACATAGTAGGAAAAGCAGAACGCAATAAGGCGCACCTTACCGCTGAAACTGGCTGTAGATGAAGCGATCCAGACCGGAAAACCGGAAACGGCTCCATGATGCTAAGGGCAAACGGACATTTGCAGCCGCCATGTTGGCATGGGAATGCACGGCCAATGGTACACTTCGGCAGCTGAGAGCATGAAGACCCCAAAGGGGTCGGAAACGCCAGCCCGGGCGGCGGTATGCAAGATGAGGCATAACAGTGAGGGGCAGATACTTTTGAACATTAGGTCATTGTTCGGTTAGTGACAGATAGGCGTTTTTCTCACCCGTATTATTTGATAAAATGGCTAACCTGTCTCGCATTTCTGACCTTTCACAGGAATGAGAGCACGAATGTCAAGGAAGATGCATTAGAGTGAGGAGAAGTACTCTTTGTCGATGGTTCATCAACAATTGAACAGGACACGGTTGAAAGACATACAGGAGCAGCAGTTGTGGGACTTGTGGATGTTGAGTTCCAAGTCAGAGTGAAAAAAGATTGCTTTCACATTATTTTGGGCAAGCAGCAGAATTGGTAGCACTCACATGCACAAGAGGTGATTAAAGAGAAGGCAGTCACTATTCACTGACTTTGTTTACGTCACATCCAGTGTACACATTCAGGGTTGTCGAGATGGCAGAGGAGAGGGTTTAGGAGATCTGACTAGTTGCCCGTCCAGCATGCTGCGCTACTAGCCAGATTAATGAAAACACTACCAGAAAAGATACCCATTGTTAATTGTGCTGCTCATACTAACAATATTGACTTAATTGCGCTTGGAAATAATGTGGCTGACAGAGCTGCAAGGGAGGCAGCATATTTACCATTTACAGATTCACAGAAATTGTGTCCCAACAGGTACATTTACCAGTCCGCATACTGCAGTTCCTCTGATTCAAATTATAGAAATGCAAAAGACAGCATCAAAGGATGAGAACGAACTGTCGGTAAAACGAGGGTGTGCCCTCTCACCCACAGATTTGTTGTGGAGACAGGAGCTTACAGGTAAAGTAGTAATGCCTCTGGAATTACTTACTTTGTGTCTCTGGAACAGCTGCATTACCCTCCGCACAGGTGTCAGTGACAAATGGCGATGGACCTCCAGAAGGATTGGTCCTCCCACAATTTACAGGAACAGGTAAGTTCATATCTGTCTGACATGTCACCAGTTCAACACTGGAAAGGCCATGAAGACTTTAAAAGTCACTTTGCCCCGACCTTCAGGGACTTTCAGAGAACTTCACATGAACTATGCAGACATGGGGCCTCATTACGACCCAGGCGGTAAGGGGTTAACAGCGCCGTAAAAGGTGGCAGCGCCGTTAACCCCTTACCGCCTAATTACGAGGTCCCATTGCAGTTCCCTACCTTAACGGCTGGTTTTACCAGCCGTTAAGGATTGGACCTGCAAAGGGACCTTGGAAGTAATTACGGTACCGCAATTTGCAGTACCGTAACTACCGCCTTCCCCATTTCCATTGAGCCATATGGGGGCAAAAATGGAAAGGGCCAATGGTGAATGGGGAATTACCGCCCCGCCAACCTTGGAATGGGGCGGTAATTCCACCATTCACCATGGCGGAATCGGTAAAATATCGGCGGCAACCATGGCGCTACTAGCGCCATGGTTACCACACGGGTCGTAATGAGGCCCATGATAAAAAGGTGCAGTAATTTTCGTTATCTCATCGTTGTCGTTTGTCCATTCTCCCGCTGGCTTGAGGCTGGCCCCTATGCCTACCCTGATGCTAAATCAGCAGCGAAATGTTTGTTGCAGGAGGTTTATGCAATATTTTGAGGTCCAACAATGGGACTCACTTTTTTAATTAACTTTTCGCAGAGATTACTTCTTCATTGGGCATAACGCACAGGTTGTGTTCGGTGCATCACCCACAGGCCAACGGGATTATGGAAAGAATGGATTGTTAAAAAATATAGGTTATCTAAACTGTGTTGTGAACTAATAAAAGTCATGGTTGTTTTGCCTTCCCGAGGGACTGTTTTATTTAAGGATTCAACCAGGGATGGATCATCACTTGTTGCACCATGAACTAGTGACAGTTACCCACATGCACAGCATCAGGTGCTTTGAAGTCCTCAGAGATCCTGGGAGAGAAGTTTAGGGCCTACCATAGGGACTTAACCCGAGCGGTCCGACTTATTTCAATCTGGATATAGGCACCCTTATAACTAATCCAATAAAGGTAAAGAAGGAGTTGGAAACCACTGACTGGAATGAAACAATCAAGAAAGTTAGAAGGTCCTCTCCTGAAAATCCCTTCTCCGGGGCGAGAAAAAACTTGGCTGCCTTTCTCACTAATTAATGAAATATCCGGACAGTATGATACGGAACAACTTCCTAAGGATCAGGTTAAATATGGCACATTGTGGAGAAGTGCTAGCAAGTCTAAATCAAGGAGATAGAGCCAAACAATTATGAACAATCTGTGTTACCCCAGCAAATCAAACATTAAGGCACTTATTGATGGAGTGTGAAGGCATGTGGAAATCACGGCTTGCACTCTTAAGGAAATTTGTGCTACACAAGGAAGATCTTTTTGCAGATTATTTTTGGGATAGGCTGATCTCGGGCCATAATACTGCACTGACATCAGCCGTGGTTCGAGTCCTAAAATTCTGTGAAACAATTGATTAAAACCTAAGGAAGGCTGGGAAAGAAAAGGGCAAGAGCTATAATTTTCAGGTAAAGGTAACCTTATTATGTTTATGTATAGGTTTTTTATTTTATTGTTGTATTTTGTTTCTTTTTTATACTGTTTGTAAATAGTGAGCTATGTAAGTGTTTCTAGATTTTTGACTGTATTTTGTAGATTTTGTTAAGGCTCGATGTTGAGCCAAATACAAATAAAAAAGAAAAATATATTTCTTCACAGGTTACTTCCTCACACCAAGCTGGCTGCAACACAGGGCATCAAGATTTTGGAGACCTTGTGTATGCGCGTTCATATGTCCGGCGCTAAAGTGAAAGCCACTTCCATGGGCTGTACACTGTTGTCTATGCCACCCCAAGCGCTGTGAGGGTAGAAGGAAATAAGAGCTGGATGCAACTTACCGACGTGCGTAAAGTTGCCAGCACTTCTCCACCTTCACAAGAGCAAGACTAATGTGGAAGAGTCGTCAAAGATACTGAGTTTAGTATTCCCAGAGAGGTCGGGGCTAATTTCAGCTCGGGCATTTGAACAGACAGACATTGCGTTTCTTGTGTAAATATTGTCAGAGATAGGTTAAACGGTACGAGTGATAGGATGTATGTTTGCTTGTTGTTTCTCTTTTTTCTTTCTTTTCTCTTTTTAGGAACAGCGATGGATAATGATGTAAATATTAATAATATGACTGCTACTGTTACATGATCTCATGAAATGTTAAAAACCGAACAAAAAGAGATGCTGACCCAAATGAAATTGTAAATGAAGGGGTGAGTTTGGATAGTATGGTGAATGTCCATGGCTTTGCTCCAGACAATTTGTAGTATAAGCACATGAGGGTGGGGAGAGAAAAGGCTGCAGACTCTTGTGATGTCCGTTCGCTCATCCCCCACACTTATGGCATTCCAATAGTATTTATTCCTGACAAGTTGTCACCGCAGATAGTACAATGTGTGGTGCGCCTATTTTTGTGCAGAGTGAGATGCTTATTTCAGGGACAAGCTGTCCAGGCTACCATCATACTAAATGATGAACATGAATGTTTGGAAAAACAGAAGATAAAAAAAAGGAGCACAAAGCTATAAAATGTTGCCTGCGAACACAGTTGAAATTAGATCATTTTCTTTTCATACACAAAGGATGGGAGCAGGGGGTGAAGAGCTGTAAAGCGGGAGGAATGAGAAAGTTTACTAAACAAGTAGAGAACATTAACGAGAAATGTTAAGAGATATGAAAGGCATATATTAACAAATTGACGTGTCAAAGAACAACCTGTCAAGATCCAGTTACTTACACATTTTTCCTTATGTTTTAGTGTTGATGGCACCATACCAGTCGGGACTAATACTAATTGTACCCAAACTTTGCGTGTTGCAGAATTTTCCGGTGGGACGCCTACCATCCTTAAAATTGCTTGATCTGTGGCACCCTAGTTTATCTTCAACTCCCACCGGCCTGGAAGGGAGAGTGCAGCTTTGCGACCTTACACTCCACTCCCCCAGTCCTGGTCATCCCCGAAGCCCATATGGTAGTTTCTAATGTGCCGCCCCAAGCCACTTTTATGCCCAGTGTCCCTCTTCCTCGTTGATCGGACCAGGACTTGAAACTGTTGAAGGACATAACATAGCTGGACTTTTGAGATGATCTACGCAGAAGAATTACCCCTCATTGGCTTCTTCAAAGGCTTTAAAGACAGTACCTGAGCAGTTGAGACTTTTTAGTAGGGCGGAGAAGGTCTTCGTCTCCCTCCTGGCCCCGGGTGTCCAAGCCATTATCAACACTAAATGGCTCGAGGTCACACGGCATGAACTCATTCAATTGGTTAATCATTCAGAGACTGCTTTTAATGCCATACGCGAGTAGAAGAGGGCCCTGCACCACATGACACTTCAGAATCGGTACACCCTAGACCTTCTTACCGCTATGGAAGGCGGTGTGTGCCAAAGGATAGGGGTTTTATGCTGCACATTCGTGCTGTCTAACGATTTGTAAAATGGGACCCCATCGAATACAATTAAAGCCGTGCATAATCAGCCTGAGGGCATGAAGAGAGAGTCTGGAATCAAAGATGACACTTAGTTAGATTCACTCTTTGCCTGGCTTCCATCATGGCTGAGTCGGATTGTGAAGATGCTGATGCCACTTTTTGTTCTTCTGATTGTCCTGTTCTGTTCCTACCAAGTGCTTCTAAGATGCTGGGCTGCTAAATTACCTCAAACAGCCGCTATTATGTCGGTCACTCTGTCCACAGGTAGGGCCACTTCCATCTCTAACCATATAGTCACGCAGACAGAGTCATGGTTGATTGGGCTTGGGCCGCCAGGTGTCGTGTCCTCTACCTGATTTAGAAAATTATGTAGTGTGATGGGTAGATTGTGGGAAAAATAGTGGGTGACCGTTTTTGTTTTATACACCAGAGGAACACGCTCTAAGTGGAAAGAGCATGTAATAGGTCTTTAAGGTGTGGGTCCCCACAGATGGTTCTGTTAAGGAACGTGAATTCATTTAGTAGTTAATAAGTTAACTAAAGGGGGAAATCTTGGGGTAGACGTGTTAGGTCCCAACAAGGGAAAGAGGTTCATACTACGTGAATTGTACTAGGCTATAATGCGGCTGGGTTAGATGCAATGTTGCAAGTAAATATGTGTTCAATGTAGTTCGAAGAATTGAAATCTGTGTTAATTTGTGTTTTAGTTGGACACATTTTAGAGTCACAGTAGGCAGCAACATGAGTAGCAGTAGCAGGGATACAATGTATTATGCAATGTACAATTTGTAGCGCTAAGAAGTATGTAGTGGGGAGCTTTATGCATGCGAGAGAAGAGTTAATTGAAGGGGAAACTAACATGTGGGAATTCAACAATGGTTTAGAATGCAGACCCATTTAGGGTATTGGGAAATATGGAGTTCATTGTGGGAACATGGAGACATTGCAGAATGCATGTTTTAACAACTTGGAGTTTTACTAGGCCGCAGAGTCTTTGGATCCGCATGGATGTTTTTTTACCTGGATTGTAGAGCCTGATGACCTAGGTCACGGAAGGGAGTAGGATGCGAACCCCATATGGGCAGTTGTGAAAACATTGCAAAGGGCTGATGGGGAGAACGAAGTGGAAAGCCATTTGTTAGATTTTTATGGCCAGATTTGGTTCTTAGATTCAAAGTGTAGTTTTCTTGGGAGCACAAAGGCTTGTTTTTTGATGAACAGAAAGGTCCAGATACATGCAGGGTTAAATTGAGAGCTGATGGTTTATGGGATTTCATGGCAATAAGTAGAATGTATGCCGAAAGGCTGTATAACTTGAGATGGCAGTCGCAAATAGGATTGCGTGAAAGAAAGCAGTGAAAATGTGATGCAGAGCATCTGGGAGGATAAGGATTTTTACTGCTGCTTCAAAGGTGTGCTTACTTATTGCTCTCCCTCCCCATGCCTTTAAGTGTTTATGGCAAGCCTTGCACAACAGAAGCGCAGGGGCACACTCACAGTTCTTAAGTGAATAGATACTAGAGGTATGTAGTACTTCTCACTGATACTGAGCAGTATTGTATGGCACCAAGAGTAGCAATTTAAAGAGGGGGAATTTTCATTCCTTCTTTGTTGGCTGTTTGTTTGCAGGATTTAATTAGCTGCCCCAACTCAAATTGAGGGAGTGGAGAATGACCCCACTTGGCATTTGAAGATGAGCCAACAGTAATTTGTTTGCTCTATATATGGACATATACATAGGAGCTATTGACACGTATTGTTGATTGGACAGTTAGTTTTGTGAAATAGAAAGATTTTAATTGTTTTTATGTATGTTTTTTAGATAATGATAAAGGTGTTTTGAAGTTTTTTAACACTATTTGCTAATGACAGTTCAGTCCTGAGGAAGACGGGCATCAGTGCTATTGTAGCCCTAGATGTTGCTCGGTCGAAACTAAGATAAGGAAAGTTTCATGTAAAATATTGAGGTGGCAGATGTACCCCTGATCTACCTTTAGTTGACAAACAATTGTATGACAAATGACTATATTGTATGTATTTTGTGGCAAATGATTGTACTGAATGAATTTTGTAAATTATTTACCAGCATTTAAACTATAGGCCTTGGGGATTTGTGCAATATAAAAGAAACAACCTAAATGTTACAGAAAAGAGAAAATCGAATTGCATTTTGCACTTTACAATTTTATTGTATTCTCTACACACTCCCTTTTATACCTCCATTCGCCTAAATGCCGGATAAACATGAATATCTATTTTTTATATATGTTTTGTCAAATTGTGTTGTTAATGAATTAATAAAATATGCTATTTTCGCATGAACTTTCTGAACTGATCTTTCAGCCTCTGTTGAAACCCTTTTATAAAATGAAATAATTAAAGCTGCAATCTCGTGAGACACCATACTTGTCCAGCCTTGCACAATCAACATTTGGGTTAATGGTTTTCTGTCACAGAGTCTGAATAATAAACAGAGTTATTCATGAATGATAAAAGTATTATGTGGAGTAAGTCATAACAGACTATAAAAGAAGATCACATGTCAAAGGGGTTGTATTTTGCAAATGTATCAAATGGGGTTTTAGAGTTAGGGGGATTAAATTACTTTGTATTAGAGTTAGCCAATGGAGGGTTGGGGTATGACTTTGTAACAAAATATGTGAAATTATGTAAATTGTCTAACTGGGTATATAAACTGTAACTTTGTTTTAATTCGGATAGAAACAGGTTAGTTTTCAGCTCCAAGGAACTGACTAGCCCCACCCAATCATTACCATGCACAAAATATGCTTTCTGGGCAAATGTGCATTTGTCTCTGCGCGGATGCTGTTCTTTCGCATTGGAATGTTTGAGTCACTTCCTTTCAAACGAAAGACAAAGAAAAACAAAACAATATAATTAAGGAAAGTAGGAAAGGTGGAATTAAGGAAAGAAGGACAAGCAAGAAGAAAACAAAGGTGGAATATCAGAAAGAAAATGGAGCATGGAGGAAAGGTGGCAAGGATAAAAGATGGAAAGAAATAGTGACAGAAAGATGCTATGAAGTAAGGAGTAAAAGAAAGGTGTAAAGAGAAAGAAAGAAGGAAAGGAAAAAATAGCCAAAAGAAAGGAAAGAAATAAAGCAGGGAGAAAGAAAGGTGAAATGAGAAGGAGAGCAATGGATAGATTGAACAGTAGAAAAGTAGGAAGGAAAAAAATAAAATGAGAAGAAATGAAGAAAAACAAAATCATGACAAATGAGGACAGAAATAAAAAATAGAAAAGAGAAAAGAGAAGATAAAGGATGAACGATAGAAAGAAGGACAGACAGGTGAATAGGTCATACATTGTTGTAGAAAGTCTACTGCAGTAATCAGTTAAGCCTATTGCAACAGGAGTCAGGCCTTCAAATGAGACGGAGGGGAAAGATACCCGGTCCCAGGAGCCATATCGAGGGCTCATTTCTCAAAGATTCTCAAAGATTTGATTGGTAATTATTTCAATGTTTAAGATAAATAAAATATTTTAGGATAATGCCCCTTTAAGGAGACATTATTTCTTAAAAAACATGCTATGTTATAGAAGTATTCTATGTTTTTTATTGTCTTGATTTTAAGTGACGGTTACTTTCAAGTTGTTTTTTATTGTGGGGGTGTTTTCCATGCATTGTTCGGACTGTGCACAATGATTTTCCTCAAACTATCCAGTCAATCTAAAGGAACAGGTAATCCACGTGGAAGTGCACTGTAATTCTTTGAACGATGCGTTTGCTTGTTTCAGTGTGAGATGAAAGTGTTACGCTCACCTGGACCCCACATGGGTGTCGATCGGACCAGACAGCTGCGGTCTCCTTCAACGTGATGCGTAGTGCAGAGATGACTGACTGGACTGGCCCGCCTAGTCTTGTCTGTTGGACCCGAAGAAGTATTTTCCTGCAAGTGGAACAGGGATTAACCACATGTGGGTTTTAGTGATGGCCTCCCAACTGTTCTCGCTCTCCCCCACTAATCACCTCCGATATCCCCTTAGCAACCTCACCTTATGTTCGTAAATGATGAGCTCTCCATCCTGCGTGTCTTGCAGGGACGTGTGGATACCAGTTTCTTCACTGGTTTGAAGGCGTTGGGAGAGTTCCGGTAAGTATTGACTCTGAAGTCCCTGGGGGGATTGGTAAGTATCAAGTTCAAAGAGTTCAATGTGCCCGGTGTTCACTCTTGTCCCCTTCCTTAAGTTGCAACTGAGTGTGTGAGAAGAAGGTCTCATAGCTGCTGCTGGCGTTCAGGTAAGGGTCTGTGTTACCCAACGCTGTCCGGTAACTATTGCATGCGTTAACGTGTTGTTTTTCTCCCGCTTTACAGATGCGGCATACGAAAATGTGGAGAGTTATGGAATAATACCGCCGGTGGTAAGTCTATGGTGGTAAGAGGTTGTATTTGTTGATTCCCTTGGCTCACCTTGTTTTTTCTTGTGTCCCCTAGGTGCCGGATTACGGCGAAGAAATGATGGAGACAGTGCCAGAACGAAAGATGCTGTGAGAACTGGTGAGTATGGCGCCGTGCTGGAGCTGGCGCAGCGACACGTGCAGGACTGATGTACTTTCCAGGTCCGGAGATGAAATGGTTCCGGAATTAGGTGAGGAATTTGAAATAAGTTTGTTTTTTAACCTTGTCCTTTTCTTCTTCTTTATTCTAGGAGCTCCGGATTCGAGGCGGGCGTGGCAGAAGATTGGATGCTGGCTGCAGGCACGCGGGCGTGGCAGAAGACTGGATGCTGGCTGCAGGCACGGTGAGCGTCACGCTGCTGGATGCAGAATAACGCGAAGCATGTGCTGCTGTTCGGGTGTGGTTTAAATAGCCTCCAAAGTAGTTCCAGGTAAGAAGTTCCCTAGAGCCACGCCCGAGTAAAAAATAGTCCCTGTAACAAAATAGTCCCATCCAGGCCTCATGTAGGCTTGGACTCTTTTGCAGCATGGTCTGCATCAGGTAAGTAAAGTCTATGAGCCTGGCGCCTGTGGCGGCAGGACTGATTTCTATGATGAGCCTGGCGCCTAAGGTGCCAGGACTGAACCCAGACAGCCCCTAGCCGCGGCTGCTGAGATTTAAACAAATGTCTGGATGCCTGCTCCCGGAGCGGAGGGCCTTGGTTCTGATGCCCGGGGGTAGGCATCATGATAGAAAGGCTCTAGAAGAGACAGTTAACCTAAAAAAAGGAAATTCTTGGGATCTGTAGAGACTGGCAGCACACCAAAGTATTTGGATATCCCTGAAAAAAAGGAGGATGCAATCTTCATTTGTTTCCCCACCCAAGCGACCAGAAGCCCTTACAAGAATATAATTTAGTTATCTGGAGAAAAACATTTGTCTTTCCCCTCTTAGCAACCTTTCCAGACTCTGGCTGTCATGGTGTGACCAACATTGGATAGTTTCTCTGGACCTCACTGTTCATCACCACCACCACCTTCCAGTCATCCTCCCTCTTCTTGCGGTGTACTCTTCCTGCTTCCTCCAATGCCCCTTACCTCCATGATCCTTTCCTTCCTCTGCTGATTTTGACCTTATACTCTGCCTTCCTCTGGTGGCCTGCTTCCTTTCGTTTGATCTCCCGCTTCACCCATATACTGCCAATGCAACTCCAAATTCCTTTGACTCAGGCCGGCCCAATATTATGGTCTTCATCCTGTGTGATTTCAACTTTAACTGGTTAATTAGAGGCATGTGTGTGGCTCAGCGATAGAGGATGCGTGTTCACCCCTGCCTCACACTATGGGCTGTCAGGTGTGTGCAGGGATGTATTGGGCATGTTACATAGAGTGCACAGTTTATAGATGGTGCGACTACAAATTTGGAAACAGGTGGCCTGGTCATGGCATCCGCCGGATCCCTCTATGGTTTCACTCTTTCTGCGCGTTTATCACCAGTTCCCCCTGCTGTGATGAATCCAATGGAGTCATCACTTCTCTTCAGGAGGTAGCCTCTCCCCATGTGACAAGGGATCGGTAGCCACTACCTGATCCTGACCCTGGGAGTGGCTATATGAGGGAGGATCACATGGGGGAGGTAGCCCTCGGAAGGATGTCATGACTTCATCGGATGATGCAATGTAACCCCCTGTTTCGTTTGAGAATACACCAGCCATTCCCCATGCATTGATGGCTTCTCATCATATCTTTCCTCGCCCACCTAGGAAAAACACTGAGGACACCATCTTTGACTCAATACATTCATCAAATGTGGATGAGCCTTTTTACACCATTAGAAACACTGCCAGACTTTAAATCTAAATTGTCAAAACCAAACCACCAGTACCATAAACCCAAGAATACTGTGATGAGAAAGATGCACCGAGTAATAAGGATTACTGAGAGCCCAAAGCACACGCTGCGTTCTAGTGTTTGGGAAAGTCCACCTGAAGCAAGGAGATTTAAAGCGGCAAAACAGCTGAGGAGTCGTCAACCTTACTGGCTGGAGAATGCAACCTATCTCAATGCAGACCAAGACACCAGAGGGCTGGAATGGTGTCAGTGGAGCGAAGCAGGTTCTAAAAAGGAGAAGGAAAGCAGACTGCAGGCAAACATACATGGCGAGGACGCCAGAAGCAGACATAGAGCTTCTGGGTGTACGTCGGTACTACAAGGCAGCCTCCAAAGAACCGAAGCCCAGAGAAACATGGGACCGAAAGGCGGGAGCGGCGAAAGAAGACAAACCGCCGCACAACAACCACAGCCTTGCAGCAGGAGAACCGACATACACCAGCCAAAGCCAGTGAGTTCACCCAAGGGACACAGTGACCCTAGGGTGTGTCAGAAAACATGTCAAAGTACAACCAACATAAATGAAGTAAATAAGAAAGAAAAAGCCATGGAAATACTCATAGGAAGGCACAACAAAGTATGCAAAAGAAGCTATCGAGTTTGTGAATGTATGTATTACATCTGTGTGAAAAGCCCTGGCAGAATAGTGCACCAGACAAGTTAAGGAAGTTGAAACAAGTATAAAAGACTGACAAGTTTGCGGGTGTGCGCAGAGCACACATGGTAAAAGTCCCGGAGGGAGAGTTGTGATGAATCCTGCAGGGTCATCACTGATTCCCGGTGGTATCCAGTCATTTTATCGCGAACATTACAGAGTGGCATATAACAGAGCAGACAAAAACACCGAAAACAGTGTGTTTTGACCGCGATGAAATGTACCACTCTAATTGTGGTCCGTAAAATCACATATAACCATTCCCAGTTTATGGTCTCATCACATATGGCTAGGGAAAGGCAGCCACTACCTAATTCTGACCCTGGGGGTGGTGTCATGAGGAAGGAGATGAATACCAGGGGGGAAGTTATGACTCCAAAGGGAGAGACACAGTATTCCTCCCTGTACTATGAGGAAGAAACTCCAATTCCAGAGTCTTTGATGGCAAGTTGTCCTTTAACATCTAACATTTATGAGGATTGTTGTTTGAATAAACATGTACGACAATGTAACTTAAAATCATCTGAAACTTCCTTGGACTCCAAGTCCTAGAAAATCTCAAGTACTGAGACGAGTAAGGAGCAAGGAGTAAATGTGGAGGACATGTGACACCAAGTACAATGTATATGTATATATGTATGTATGTATGTATACTGATTTGTAAAACGCGGCAAAGACCTGAAGACATCAAGGAGCTGGAGGCAGCGAACCGCCAGAGAGGGAGGAGTCAAAAGAGAACCAGACTCAATATAGACAAGTTTTTAGCTGCCTGCGAAAGGCGGGTAATTCCTGAATACTCCTAACATGCAACGGAAGCGCATTCCACATTGGCACTGAAAAGGATCTACCTCCCATCCGTGAACGACGAAAGCGGGGAACAGTTAGAAACTGGCCGGATGAGCGAAGGTCTCTTTAGGATGATGGAGACAGCATCGACTAAGAACTTAGCGCCTGAAGCATGGATGGCCCGATGGACCATAGAAAGGATTTTAAACTCCACCCAAGACTTCACAGGGAGCCAGTGAAGGCACCGCAGAACGGGCTAATCTAGGAGCGCATAAAGCCAACCTAGCTGCCGCATTCTGGAGAATTTGGAGTCAGAGTAGGACCGCTGGTTGGCCTACATGATGGTATAGGAATTCTAGTATTAAGCACTTCTTCCCGATTTTTTATTTTTCCTCTATCAGCAGCTACGCCAACTTTAACAAGATAACGACTTCAATTGCGTAGATCTATCTGATCTTTTTTATGAGAATTTTAACCAAAGTGACATTACTCCTGAAGAAAGTCCCCTAATAACAGTTGAGTACTGAAACATGTCGAGTTTGAGAGTGTAGCAATTGCAGATTTTCCCAGATAAGCACACAATTCATACTGAATATTAGAATATCATTACGTGGAAGATGTTCTCTACATTAAGTGAATCTTTTGTATAATTAGCCTTTAAAAAGGTTTTTTGTCACAAAGATTAATACAAGTCTTTTATGTATGTATAGTATTTTTCTACATTTATGTGTTTTTTATCAATTGTATCTTAATAAAATTGTGAATTTACATTTGAGATAATTCTGTGGCCTAACTGCTGATAGGTTCTATCTACCTCTTCTAATAATGTGTGTACTCACTTCCTACCAGAAGGTAGAGATATCACTGGCTAGTGATTAGGGTGGGATTCCCTAGTTAAATGAGTGGCCTAGATAGAGCCATTACAATAATCAACAGCACCCATAATGGCGGGCGTGACAATTTTACTCCTTGCGTTGATGGGAAGAAATGGGAGCACAAACCGCAGAGATCTGTGCCTCTCTGGAACCGGACGACATAATCTTAATGCCAAGAACTTTCACTATATTAGTAGGTTGGGGGCAAAGGCCCAAACAAGTGGGCCAGTAGTCATGAGTCCAGCCGATGGTTGACTGACCGATAACAAGTTACTCTGACTTATCACCGTTCAGTTTTAGCCAGTTTTCATACATCTGTTAAGCAGAAACCTGTGCAGTTCCCTCTGGGACCACTGCGAAAGATTTAAGATTACAGGTGTTGGCAGTAAACCCACTTGGTAGCAGTCCGCACCACACAGATTCACTGTGGTAGCTGTGGCTGAGCAGTCAGACTTCCCTCAAGAAGAGTTAGGCAGTATATAGAGGATACAGGATAGGTACAGAGGCACAGTAGTACAAGCAAACACTGACCAGCGCTAGGTGTAAAAGTATATACTTATTTATTTTAAAGGCACACTCATAAATTACACTAGCACAGAAAAAGGTAAGTAAGTCAAAACACAGTCACTATTACTTATATGTACATCCCTAGTCATTTGGTGGACCAGTCTAAGTTAACACCACTTATTTCCAAACAGAGGTGAGCGCTTAACGTCAGATGGCACTCCAACAAGTTATTAGAAAAGGGAGGGAAAAAGCAGAAGTAATGAAAGCAGCAAGGTAAAACACTTTCCACATAAGGTTAGCAAGGCAGTCACTGTGGAACAAGGAGAATTGGTTCGTGGCCCGTTTTAGAGAGAGCCAGGCGAAAATATGCCCAAGATCACACAATGTCACAAGTCTTTGCAGGTGAGTAGAAAAGGTTTTACTGAGTTTAGAAAAAGTTTAGTTAGGGTGTCCCAGGCTTACCCAGGGTCGAGAGCCGAGGGCTAAATCTACCCCGTACAATCGGTGGCAAGGGAAGCCGGGTGGAACACAGTACCTTTAAAAGTGGAAAGGATCCTCCAGCGGTGGTAGTTGTTCCTGGTAGTGGGTGCAAGTCGCGGCGTCGTCCAGGGGAAGAGGTGATCTCGACGTGGAGGAAAGCTGCAGGTCGTTGCACTACCAGGGATGAGACCAGCCGTGGAGTTTTCCGGTCACAAAGGAGTTTACCCCTCTTTCGCGGTTGAGGTAAAAAGTGGTATCCCGGTTGCCGGGGTGCTTGGCACGGGCAAGGCGGCCACGAGATGCTTCGGGACGGCGAAAAGAAGGAAGCAACTGGTTGTCCCCACCAGTTAAGGGAAGGAGACTCTCCGGCGGGAGATCTCCTCTGTCGTCGGAAAAAGTGGTGAGACGGTTCCGCAGGGCTTCACCGGTGGTGTCGTCTTGGCAGGTCGTCTCGGCTTCTCCCTCTTCGGCTTCTTAGGTCCTGTGGCGACTTCTGAAGAACCAGTCCCAAAAACCCTGCTTTTATGCAGCAAACCCCCATTCATACAGCCTAGCTGTCACTCAAACATGCTAAGTGGTGAGCGGGGTGGCTCACCACTTGGGCCAATCACACCAGAGTGCGACATGAGTTGGCAAGGCAACTCAGTCCAGGGTGCCTAAACCCCCTCCCACACCCCCTGTGGTACCCAGACAGAATGGCACCACTGTGGAGGGCTTCTGTGCAGAAGCCCGCCAAAAGTGGAACAAAGGCTCGACTCGGGTTCAGGGTTACTGAAGTGAACCTAGATGCCATTTTGGCGGCGAGTTCTGGCAAAAAATCCCAACCGGTGAATTTATATTAAATAAATAAACCGGCGGTATTTTTAACATTGCACCAAAAAGTGGTGCATTAAAAACAATGGGAAATCCCATTGGGAAATATTCCGGTGGAATATTTCCGTGGTATCCACTGCCACCAGCCAGAACTCGGCGAGGGGGGACGGGACAGTACCCCCTCGACAACAGACCCAGGGGCAATCTAATTGCCACTACCAGTATTTCCACAGTAAGATGGTTTGTACTGGTTAAGTTCCTAAATTAAGACTAGTAAAGTCAATGGTGACTTTACAGACCCAGGGAGACAGTAGTCAGTCCCAGGGTCTGGAGTCTATGTTTGGGGGTCTCTATGACACCCCTGTGTTACTGCACTGAGGGTGCTGTGTAACACACATTCAAAAACCAATGATAGCCTATGGGGAAAAATTACCCCCTAGCCCATAAGCACATAGCAAGTCACAGTAACACTCTCAAATCATGTCCAAGAGTGAGGGTAAAAGAGTCTCACTCTTGGCAGGAGAAAAAAATAAACCCCAAAAATCCAGCAAAGCTGCTGGGGGACTCACTAGGTTAGGAAATTCAGCCTAAACAGAGAATTCTCCCTAACAACATCCACTGGCAAACTACAGAGAGGCAGTCTCTCAAAAGAGACGAGAGGCTATCTGTCGGGCATTAAGACGAAAAAGGATTTGGATATCATCGGCATACATATAGAAATACACCCCAAAGCTGGCAATAAGACGAGCCAAGGCAGCAATGTATAAATTAAAAAGCAAAGGGAAGAGTGCCAATCCCTGGGGGACTCCACAGTCAACCATCATAAGAGGAGAAGTGAAAGGAGGAAGAGATACCACCTGAGTGCGCCGACTTAGAAAGGAGGAGAACCATTTCAAAGGCATTCCCGAAATGCCAACATCCGACAGACACTGCAGTAGTCTCGAATGGTCAACGGTATCGAAGGCCGCAAAGAGATCGAGTAAGATGAGAACACTTGTCTCTCCACGGTCTGATGCCAATGCAATGTCGTCGTGGAGAGCAACCCTCAATGACTTTGTCCCCATCCCAGGATGGAAACCTGAAGGGGGTGAAGAATGTCATTCGCCTCAAAGTAGGTAGAAAGCTGAGGGTGATAATTGATTCCAACAATTTAGACAAGGCAGGAAGAGGCGATATAGGACAGTAGTTTTCCGCTACTTCAGGATCTAGGTGGGGCTTCTTGAGCAGTGGAGAGACAACTGCATGCTTAAGTGAAGGGGCAATAAACCCAGTACTACATGAGTATTGAAGCGCCTCAAGGGATCAAATTCAACAAAGGGTTCTGCAGGATATGCAGAGGAATAGGATCCATGGATGAAGCAGATTTGAGTTTCAGTAGCACCTCTGTGACCAAGCAGTCTGCAGTGTGCAGTCTAGTTGTCAAAATCCAAGTCAGTTTTGCAGGACATTTAATTTTGGAAATCACCTGCAAGTCGGAGGTCAGAGAAGAAGAGGGGAGAGAAGCTGCAGAGTGCATGAAGCAGGAAGCGAGGCCAGAGGCAGACTCCCGGAAAAGAGCTGTGGGTAGAAGAGAAAATTGTTTCCGGTAGCAGACTTGCAGCATTCAGGAACAGATAAGAGGAATTCCAGTTCCATTGCAGTGGGTGCCCAGAAGGGACCGCTGAATCTGAACTACGCACTGCAGGACCAGAAGAGAAGCGGTCCTGCGCAACTGCAATGGTTCCATCAGCGAAGGACTAATAAACTGAAGCTGGAACCAGAAAAAGCTCTTTCAAGAAGGAGATGTTTGCCTGACGAAGAATCCCCACCGCAGCTGCATGTTACACCGGTGAGTCTACCTATACGAGAAGGGGGCCCGGGACGTGACAGAATATTAATAAACATTTGGGAAGCAATTTTGAATACTGACCAAATAGAATTGAAAAGCAAAGGCAATTCTGTTACAATTCTCCTGATATGAGATGCCAACTGGGGGGGGAACCTAGAACCAGCATTGCCATAAGTCAAAAGACATTTCAGAGGAGAAGCAAAGGCAAATATGGTACAATTCTAATATGAGATATTAGTTTGGGGAACACTGCAACCAGCATTACCAAGAGCTGAGAGATATTAAGATAAAGGTTGACAAAGCTTGAACACACCCTCATATGTGGGATGCCAGTATGGGGGGGGGGGGGGGTTGTAATACCTGAAGTCAAAATAGTTGTATCACTGAAGAAGTACATCTGTGTTGTATTTAAGAGGACTGTGAATGTTTAAGAAAGACCTGATAGGAGAAGCACACCATCTAATGAACCTTTTGGGAAGAGATACCTGGCAGGAGAGTGCACCAGGGGATCTGCATGAGCCAAAAGGCATGAGCCTGCCAATCCATGGCAGGGGAGTAAACCAGGATATCCATTTTGAACTGATGCATTACAGAGGAACTTGGTCTTTACAAGTTGTTATTTAAAGTTGAACAAAGTTACATTGCATCCAGTGTTGTGGGAAAGACATTTGTTTTGCCATCCAGAGGAGCAGCCCTCCAGATAAGGGGTGAATCAGGCCTTTTTATGCATTTAATTCTTGCCAGTATACCACATTTCACTTTTAAATGCGTATCATTTACGCAGGATTGTCACTATAATTCTTTATTTGAAAAAGTCCCCTTTCTGCCAGTAAATGGCACTGCAGTTTTTATTTTTTATTTATAGTGCATTTTAGTGCATTAGTCAAAAAGCGAATATTGACTTTTAACACATTACATTAAAAAACTAAAAATAGAAACATTTGTTCACAATAAAATAGAAAATGACACAAGAAGATATATTACAACAAACATTCAACCATATCGTACCCTTACTAAACAAAATCCAATCCCCCATTTCATTCAAAGACATCCCTTTAAGACAATAAAAATGAGTTTCTCCACAAATTGGGGGAGTGAAGAGGTAAATTTACCGCCAACGAAGGCAAGTAAATCAAGAGAAAAACTACATGCATCAAAGCAAAATATTTAAAAATATATATATATATATATTTTTTTTTTATTAAGTGTATTTGGTTTATTACAAACCTTTCACAATCAGTAAAACATTTCATTTCACAAAGAGATGTGTCATAACAAAATCAACATCGAACAAGTACAAAGCAGCGGTCAAAAGTAAAAAAAGTAAAAAAAAACTAGAAGGTCCAGAATGGGCTAAACTAAATCTAGAAAACCTAAAAAACCATTCACATTCGAGCGGGATACTTAAAATAAGTTTTGTTTTTCAAAAAGTAATAAAGATAAAATTGGATTAATGATTCACAGTAAAAAAAAATGAACATTAAACACTAACACAACGCGGCCTTTAGACCATTCAATTCACTATTTACGATGCGTTTCCTTCGTCGGTATGGTCCAGCCCTTTAAGGGTGTTTTCTAGAATTTTGACCGTTACAAAATTTATTTTTGGAGATTGGCAAGCATAAATTATACTCCACCATTTCTCCGCATCTAGGCCACATAAGTCAGTGATATTACTAGTTAGGTACCAATTTCGCAGGTCTCTCAGTTTAGTGCAGAATAACACGAACAGGGTAATTCATAGAATTTCGCAGAAAAGTGTCGCAAGCGGCTGGCGCAGAGTGTCCGCGTGCGATTGTCTGTGCCAGCCGCGTGCGCTAAAATCGATTTCCGCGCACAGCGCATTCATGGATTTTCGCATCCAAAACCAGCCGTGGCGCAGCGACCCTGCAGCAGCGCCAGTTACGCCCCCAAGAACGCCCTCGCGCAAGGAAAAGCCTTCAAAATCCCCAAATAATCGCAAAGGGCTGCGCTAACCCTGGACCAGTTCACCGGGCTGGCAAACAGCAAACGCCAATCGGGGAACGTGTATTTCAGTGGTTCACGGGAAGTTCCACACGCGATTGTCCTGTGTACGTGTGCATCAGGGGTGCGCGGGAAGTTCCACACCAAAATCAGCAGGGTACGTGTATTACAGGGGTGCGCGGGAAGTTCCACACGCGATTACAGCAGGGTACGTGTATTTCAGGGGTGCGCGGGAAGTTCCACACGCGATTGGCCCAGTGCGAGCAGGGTACGTGTATTCCAGGGGTGCGCGGGAAGTTCCACACGCGATTTCAGCAGGGTACGTGTATTTCAGGGGTGCGCGGGAAGTTCCACACGCGATTGGCCCAGTGCGAGCAGGGTACGTGTATTCCATGGGTGCGCGGGAAGTTCCACACGCGATTTCAGCAGGGTACATGTATTTCAGGGGTGCGCGTGAAGTTCCACACGCGATTCCATTAGGGTACGTGTATTTCAGGGGTGCGCGGGAAGTCCCACACGCGATTGGCCCCGTGCGAGCAGGGTACGTGTATTTCAGGGGTGCGCGGGAAGTTCCACACGCGATTGGCCCCGTGCAAGCAGGCTACGTGTATTACAGGGATGCGCGGGAAGTTCCACACGCGATTTCATCAGGGTACGTGTATTTCAGGGGTGCGCGGGAAGTTCCACACGCGATTGGCCCAGTGCGAGCAGGGTACGTGTATTTCAGGGGTGCGTGGGAAGTTCCACACGCGATTGGCCCCGTGCAAGCAGGGTACGTGTATTTCAGGGGTCCGCGGGAAGTTCCACACGCGATTTCATCAGGGTACGTGTATTTCAGGGGTGCGCGGGAAGTCCCACACGCGATTGGCCCAGTGCGAGCAGGGTACGTGTATCCCATGGGTGCGCGGGAAGTTCCACACGCGATTTCAACAGGGTACGTGTATTTCAGGGGTGCGCAGGAAGTCCCACACGCGATTGGCCCAGTGCAAGCAGGGTACGTGTAGTCCATGGGTGCGCGGGAAGTTCCACACGCGATTTCAACAGGGTACGTGTATTTCAGGGGTGCGCGGGAAGTTCCACACGCGATTTCAGCAGGGTACGTGTATTTCAGGGGTGCGCGGGAAGTTCCACACGCGATTTCAACAGGGTACGTGTATTTCAGGGGTGCGCGGGAAGTTCCACACGCGATTTCAGCAGGGTATGTGAATTTCAGGGGTTCTGGGGAGTACTACACGTGAATTGGCCGTGTGGGTCCTCCCAGGTGTACGCTCGACAACCTCCACGGCCCCTGCAGGCAGCCCACACCACGGGGGACTACCCTGCACCCCTGCTCATGTCCCGCAGGCAGCCCATCCACCATGGGCATGCCCCCCAGCCAACCCACATGTCACCTTGCACTACTGATCAACAATGCATGTCTCCCAGCACCCCCACCCCCCAGCCACCATGGGCATCCTCCACCAGGCCCCCACTCATGTCTCCCACCACCCCCACCCCCCAGCCACCATGGGCATCCCCCACCAGGCCCCCACTCATGTCTCCCAGCACCCCCACCCCCCAGCAGTGCAGGGGCACCCTCCACCAGGCCCCCACCCATGTCTCCCAGCACCCCCACCCCCCAGCAGTGCAGGGGCACCCTCCACCAGGCCCCCACTCATGTCTCCCACCACCCCCACCCCCCAGCAGTGCAGGGGCAGCCTCCACCAGGCCCCCACTCATGTCTCCCAGCACCCCCACCCCCGAGCCACCATGGGTAGCCCCCACCAGGCCCCCACTCATGTCTCCCACCACCCCCACCCCCCAGCAGTGTGGAGTACCCTCCACCAGACCCCCACTCATGGGCCCTATCACCCCCACCCCCCAGCATCCAGGGGCACCCTCCACCAGGCCCCCACTCATGTCTCCCACCACCCCCACCCCCCAGCAGTGTGGGGCACCCTCCACCAGGCCCCCACCCATGTCTCCCACCACCCCCACCCCCCAGCAGTGCAGGGGCAGCCTCCACCGGGCCCCATTCATGTCTCCCACCACCCCCATCCCCCAGCAGTGCAGGGTCAGCACCACCAGGCCCCCACTCATGTCTCCCACCACCCCCACCCCCCCACCCACCATGGCCATCCCCCACCAGGCCCCCACTCATGTCTCCCACCACCCCCACCCCCCAGCAGTGTGGGGCACCCTCCACCAGGCCCCCATTCATGGCCCCTATCACCCCCACCCCCAGCATCCAGGGGCACCCTCCACCAGGCCCCCACTCATGTCTCCCACCACCCCCACCCCCCAGCCACCAGGGGCACCCTCCACCAGGCCCCCATTCATGGCCCCTATCACCCCCACCCCCCAGCATCCAGGGGCACCCTCCACCAGGCCCCCACTCATGTCTACCACCACCCCCACCCACCAGCCACCAGGGGCACCCTCCACCAGGCCCCCACCCATGTCTCCCACCACCCCCACCCCCCAGCAGTGCAGGGGCAGCCTCCACCAGGCCCCCACCCATGTCTCCCACCACCCCCACCCCCCAGCAGTGCAGGGGCAGCCTCCACCAGGCCCCCACTCATGTCTCCCACCACCCCCACCCCCCAGCAGTGTGGGGCACCCTCCACCAGGCCCCCACTCATGGCCCCTATCACCCCCACCCCCCAGCATCCAGGGGCACCCTCCACCAGGCCCCCACCCATGTCTCCCACCACCCCCACCCCCAGCAGTGCAGGGGCAGCCTCCACCAGGCCCCCACCCATGTCTACCACCACCCCCACCCACCAGCCACCAGGGGCACCCTCCACCAGGCCCCCACCCATGTCTCCCACCACCCCCACCCCCCATCAGTGCAGGGGCAGCCTCCACCAGGCCCCCACTCATGTCTCCCACCACCCCCACCCCCCAGCAGTGTGGGGCACCCTCCACCAGGCCCACACTCATGGCCCCTATCACGCCCACCCCCCAGCATCCAGGGGCACCCTCCACCAGGCCCCCACCCATGTCTCCCACCACCCCCACCCCCAGCAGTGCAGGGGCAGCCTCCACCAGGCCCCCACCCATGTCTCCCACCACCCCCATCCCCCAGCAGTGTGGAGCACCCTCCAAAAGGCCCCCACTCATGGGCCCTATCAACCCCACCCCCCAGCATCCAGGGGCACCCTCCACCAGGCCCCAACTCATGTCTCCCACCACCCCCATCCCCCAGCAGTGCAGGGTCAGCACCACCAGGCCCCCACTCATGTCTCCCACCACCCCCATCCCCCAGCAGTGCAGGGTCAGCACCACCAGGCCCCCACTCATGTCTCCCACCACCCCCATCCCCCAGCCACCATGGGCACCCTCCACCAGGCCTCCACTCATGTCTCCCACCCCCCCACCCACCATGGCCATCCCCCACCAGGCCCCCACTCATGTCTCCCACCACCCCCACCCCCCAGCAGTGTGGGGCACCCTCCACCAGGCCCCCATTCATGGCCCCTATCACCCCACCCCCCAGCATCCAGGGGCACCCTCCACCAGGCCCCCACTCATGTCTCCCACCACCCCCACCCCCCAGCCACCAGGGGCACCCTCCACCAGGCCCCCATGCATGGCCCCTATCACCCCCAGCATCCAGGGGCACCCTCCACCAGGCCCCCACTCATGTCTCCCACCCCCCCACCCACCATGGCCATCCCCCACCAGGCCCCCACTCATGTCTCCCACCACCCCCACCCCCCAGCAGTGTGGGGCACCCTCCACCAGGCCCCCATTCATGGCCCCTATCACCCCCACCCCCCAGCATCCAGGGGCACCCTCCACCAGGCCCCCACTCATGTCTCCCACCACCCCCACCCCCCAGCCACCAGGGGCACCCTCCACCAGGCCCCCATTCATGGCCCCTATCACCCCCACCCCCCAGCATCCAGGGGCACCCTCCACCAGGCCCCCACCCATGTCTCCCACCACCCCCACCCCCCAGCAGTGCAGGGGCAGCCTCCACCAGGCCCCCACCCATGTCTCCCACCACCCCCACCCCCCAGCAGTGCAGGGGCAGCCTCCACCAGGCCCCCACTCATGTCTCCCACCACCCCCACCCCCCAGCAGTGTGGGGCACCCTCCACCAGGCCCCCACTCATGGGCCCTATCACCCCCACCCCCCAGCATCCAGGGGCACCCTCCACCAGGCCCCCACTCATGTCTCCCACCACCCCCATCCCCCAGCAGTGCAGGGTCAGCACCACCAGGCCCCCACTCATGTCTCCCACCACCCCCATCCCCCAGCCACCATGGCCATCCCCCACTAGGCCTCCACTCATGTCTCCCACCCCCCCCTCACCCCCCAGCCACCATGGCCATCCCCCACCAGGCCCCCACTCATGTCTCCCACCACCCCCACCCCCCCAGCAGTGTGGGGCACCCTCCACCAGGCCCCCACTCATGGCCCCTATCACCCCCACCCCCCAGCATCCAGGGGCACCCTCCAGCAGGCCCCCACTCATGTCTCCCACCACCCCCACCCCCCAGCAGTGCAGGGGCAGCCTCCACCAGGCCCCCACTCATGTCTACCACCACCCCCACCCCCCAGGGGCACCCTCCACCAGGCCCCCACCCATGTCTCCCACCACCCCCACCCCCCAGCAGTGCAGGGGCAGCCTCCACCAGGCCCGCACCCATGTCTCCCACCACCCCCACCCCCCAGCAGTGCAGGGGCAGCCTCCACCAGGCCCCCACCCATGTCTCCCACCACCCCCACCCCCCAGCAGTGCAGGGGCAGCCTCCAAAAGGCCCGCACCCATGTCTCCCACCACCCCCACCCCCCAGCAGTGCAGGGGCAGCCTCCACCAGGCCCCCACCCATGTCTCCCACCACCCCCACCCCCCAGCAGTGCAGGGGCAGCCTCCACCAGGCCCCCACCCATGTCTCCCACCACCCCCACCCCCCAGCAGTGCAGGGGCAGCCTCCACCAGGCCCCCACTCATGTCTCCCACCCCCCCCACCCCCCAGCACTGTGGGGCACCCTCCACCAGGCCCCCACTCATGTCTCCCACCCACCCCCACCCCCCAGCCACCATGGCCATCCACCACCAGGCCCCCACCCATGTCTCCCAGCACCCCCATCCCCCAGCAGTGCAGGGGCAGCACCACCAGGCCCCCACTCATGGCCCCTATCACCCCCACCCCCCAGCATCCAGGGGCACCCTCCACCAGGCCCCCACCCATGTCTCCCACCCACCACCACCCCCCAGCCACCATGGGAATCCCCCACCAGGCCCCCACTCATGTCTCCCACCACCCCCACCCCCCAGCCACCATGGCCAGCCCCCACCAGGCCCCCACTCATGTCCCCTATCACCCCCACCCCCCAGCAGTGCAGGGGCACCCTCCACCAGGCCCCCACTCATGTCTACCACCAACCCCCACCCCCCAGCCACCATGGGCAGCCCCCACCAGGCCCCCACTCATGTCTCCCACCCACCCCCACCCCCCAGCCACCATGGGCAGCCCCCACCAGGCCCCCACTCATGTCCCCCTGCACCCCCACCCCCCAGCATCCAGGGGCACCCTCCACCAGTCCCCCACTCATGTCTCCCACCACCCCCACCCCCCAGCAGTGCAGGGGCACCCTCCACCAGGCCCCCACCCATGTCTCCCACCACCCCCACCCCCCAGCAGTGCAGGGGCTCCCTCCACCAGGACCCCACTCATGTCTCCCACCATCCACACCCCCAACCACCATGGGCAGCCCCCACCAGGCCCCCACTCATGTCTACGACCACCACCCCCACCCCCCAGCCACCAGGGGCAGCCTCCACCAGGCCCCCACTCATGTCTCCCACCCACCCGCACCCCCCAGCCACCAGGGGCACCCTCCACCAGGCCCTCACTCATGTCTACCACCCACCCCCACCCCCCAGCCACCATGGGCAGCCCCCACCAGGCCCCCACTCATGTCTACCACCGCCCCCACCCCCCAGCCACCAGGGGCAGCCTCCACCAGGCCCCCACTCATGTCTCCCACCCACCCCCACCCCCCAGCAACCATGGGCAGCCCCCACCAGGCCCCCACTCATGTCCCCTATCACCCCCACCCCCCAGCAGTGCAGGGGCACCCTCCACCAGGCCCCCACTCATGTCCCCCTGCACCCCCACCCCCCAGCATCCAGGGGCACCCTCCACCAGGCCCCCACTCATGGCCCCTATCACCCCCACCCCCCCCCCCCGCCACCAGGGGCAGCCTCCACCAGGCCCCCACTCATGTCTCCCACCCCCCCCCGCCCCCCAGCAGTGCAGGGGCAGCCTCCACCAGGCCCCCACCCATGTCCCCCTGCACCCAGGTCATCACAATCACCAGCCATGTGCGTAATGGTCAGCCTCCACAGCCAAAAGGCCCTACCAAGTAACCCATTCACCCACATGGAAATGAAAATTACATGTTACACCCCCAGCGTACATAAAGCAAATGAACCCATGTCTGTCACACACAATGGTTGCAAATGATTTTGAAAACACCCAACATGACATGCATGAAACCAATGAGATGATACCACACAGTGAAGTATGAAAACAAAAATGTATTAAATAAATATGAATGCAAATGAAATGAAACAAAGTACAATGCCAATGAAAAAAATAAAATGTGCATGTCCGTCCCAAAAAATGAAAAACACCAAATCCAAAAAAAATGTACTTCAAAGTCACATTAAAAATGAAATCAATCCGACAGAAAAAAACAAAAATCCAAACACCATTTCTCCATGGAGAAGAAAAAATAAAATTAAAAAATAAAACAATCCAATGAAGAACTATGTACAAAATATCCAAGGGTCCATGAGCCCAACTGAACAAAGGAAGCCTACAAAAAACCCTAACAAAAATGCAACTATATACAAAAAGTGGAGCTGTGTCCGTCGACTCAAAATCATAAGAATAAACAAATGAAACCTAAAACTAAAGAACTATATACAAAGGCGGCGGGCAAGTCCAGCGGCTCACTCCGTAGTGTTCCGGGCCAGGGCATCATCAAACTCCTCGTCTATGTCCCGGAGGCGGTCCTGTTCCATGGCCCCGAGGGTCCGCAGGGACAACGCCATCTGCTCCTCCAACCCCCTGCGGATTGCCTCGAGGCACTCGGCCCGCCGCAGGGCCCTCCGCATGGAGTTCTCCGCCCTGACCATTGTGACCCGCTCCTCTTCCGCCCGCCGCCGCTCCGCACCTATCTGCTGGCCCAACCGCAGCCACACGGAAGACACTTCCTGTCCTGGGTCCTCCTGCCCTCCGGCCGATGCCTGCCCCTCCGATGTTGATGGCCCCGAGCCATGATGCCTCCCACGTTGACTCTGCTGCTGCCTCCGACGCAACTGCCTCTGCCAGCACAACGGCATCCAGGCTGATGGAATCCACCGACGCCGTCGTGCACGTGCCCTGCCTGATGATGCCGGCACATCCTCCATCTGCTGGGGTACAGTTGCTGTGCTGTCCACCCCTGCTTGACCTCCGACTCCCGACTGTGGCAGGGATGGGATCCCCACCGAGCTGGCTGCATAGGTCAGGGCATTTCCACAGGGGGCCCTGGTGGCATCTGGGCCAGAAGACGGCAAGGAGAACGACTGGCGTATAGCCTCCACAGAGGAGGAGAGGGCCGCCAGATTGGCCGACACATGCAGGAAACCCCCGAACATGGAAGATCCCAATTGGGCCACGTCGGCACGGTGCTCTTCGTGATGATGTGCGTGCTCCTCCCGGGAAGCACGCACGTCATCACGAATTGCACCCGCGCGCATCGCAACCCCAATCAGGACCTTCTCCATACGGACACGGGTCCCCTCGTCTGCAGGTGGAGGGGAGTCAGGTGACATGGATATCCCCTCTACCAGCGGACGGGCCTGGGACGGGGCAACCCTGCTGGTGCATGGTGGTGCACTCACAGGGTCAGGGACAGCGACATGCACAGGCCCCTCCACGGTGACCTGTGCTGCCTCCTGCCCCTGGCCCTGGACTGCACCACTTGCACCAGCAGGGATGCCCCCACCAGGCCCCATGTGTGCCCCTGTGGCGGTCTCCTCCTCCTCTGTGGAAACCACCAACCTGGATGGCTCCTCACCGTCTTCCACCGTAGCAGGCCCCTGTGGGGGCTCACCCACCTTTTCCGCTGCAGCCGTGGGGGCATCCCCGCCGCCTTGCTCCACAGCGCCGTCTCCGCCCTCTTCTTCACTAGCCGCTGCGTAGAGGGAGACAAAAAACACAAGCATCAGGGTACTGTACAATGGTCCCCTAGACAGGAAGCAATAGCAGATGAGTACCACTGTCAAAGTACACTTCCATCATGTCCCTCCACAACACATGGGTCAGTCCAGGCAAAACACACACAGTAACAGGCATGGTGCATGCCATGGACATTTCCATACATGTCCAATGGACTCTTGAAACATACAATGATATGGAACTCTCATGCATCATGGGTCATGCCTATCACATGCACACACTTCACCTCAGTCACATCCATCTGGCCCCATACACCCCAAACACAGCGGATACAAGGGTAACTAGGCTGCATCAGTGAATCTGTGCATTGTCACACACATGTGTCATGCATCCATGGCATGCACAAGTCACAGACACGCAGGTCAGGCACACAGACATGGCTACCATATATGTACCTGCCATCAGCACCCATCCCTCACCCCCACCCATGTCCAGGAACAGAGACTGGCATGCTCTCATGTCTAAAATCTGCATTGGGCTCCCCATGTGGCATTTAAACACATGCAACAACCATGTGGTTCACACATCACTGGTCGCACATGCATTACCATGATGTCCCTGCACACATACATGCATACATGGCATATGTCACACATACAGGCAAGTATCAGAGAACCAGCACACCGCAACATGCCCTGTCTCACACAGCAATGCTTAGACACTTACCGCTCAACTCCAGACGGGTCTCCCTCTCAAGGATCTGGGCGTGGAGCGCTGGGCGTACGCGTTCCAGGACCCTCATCTGGATGGAACTCATGCGGCCCCGGCCCCCCTCCACGAGGCGCCGGGCCTTCACGAGGGTCCTGGACCTCAAGTCCTCCCAGCGCTTCTTGATCTTCTGGACGTCGCGGGTTGCCACCCCCTCCGCGTTGATGGCAACCACACAGTCGGCCCAGATACTCTCCCGTCCTTCTTTGCTGGCGCGGGACGATCCAAAGAGGGCATCATACTGCCCCAGGACATGCTCCACCAGGACACCAACTTCGGTGGCAGTGAAGCTGGTGCCCCTCTGCCCCTCTGGCCTGGGGTTGCCACTGGTGCCAGATGTGGAAGTGCCGACATGGCAACCCCAGAGGCAGGTGTGGGTGGGCAACTGGGTCCTGGGGCTGGGCTGTGGAGCGATGTAATCCCAGTCGGGAGTCTTCAGTTCCAGCAAGGGTGGACACAGCAACTGGACCCCTGCAGATGGCTGATGTGCAGGCACCAAATGGCAGGGCACGGTGGCAGCAGGCAGCAGCAGATGGCACGTGGGAGGCTGCTCGGAGCACTGGGGGGCAGTAATTCGGCCTTCTGGGCAGGAGCGTGGTCTTCCGTGTGTTTTCGCGTGGCCAGCTTGATACGGAGTGATTTGGCACGTGAAAATCCTGCACGTCAGCGTGAAATTCGAGGAAAGGCCCTTAGCGCGTAAGCACGCATACGCGATTCTATTGGACCAAAGGCCCTCAGCGCGTAAGCGCGTCTGTGACGTGACCCGCACGGGTGTTTCCCACACAGCACGTGATGACAGAGCACACGTGGAAAGACTGCACGTCAGAGTGTCATCGCGTGTAATTGGACAAAAGTGCGCGTACACGCGATTGGCCTATGTACGTGTTTATCAGGGGTGCGCAGGCACTTACACAAGCAAGTACGTCAGTGCACCTGTATCCCGGGGTGCGCGGGAATTTCCACACGCTATTGGACTGGGTAATGGATTTTAGGGGTGCGCGGGTCACACGCTCGCCTACAACACACGCAACGCATAAATTTGCGCGCTAACAAAATAACAAGCTCAGACCCAGGATGAACATACCGTTCCTAGCAGCAGTGGGCGTGGGCTACCAAAGGAGGAGGAGGATAGTCAGGGCCAGAATATTCACACCCAGAACCAGCCTTTTCGGGATGCCTGATGACCAGGTGTAGGGGAGGTACAGGTTTCCACCACACATAATACTGGACCTGGTGAGTGAGTGGGAGGATGACCTCACATCACCCACCCTGTGCTCCCAAGCACTCAGCCCCCTGGAGAAGGTCCTCAATGTACTGCATTTCTTAGCCACTGGATCATTTCAGCGGACAAGTGCCATAGTGGGTGGGGTATCACAGGCCACCCAGTCACGCTGCCTACACCAGGTCTTGAACATCATCACTGCACGCCCATCAGTCCGCAGGCACATATACCTGCCCAGAACACCTGCAGAAAGGCATGCTGCCGCCCTGGATTTTTACGGTGTGGCACGATTCCCCAAAGTGCTAGGTGCCATCGACTGCACCCATGTGGCTCTACGTCCCCCCAGAGCACATCTATAGGAACCGCAAGCACTGGCATTCCATCAACGTGCAGGTAGTATGTAATGCCAAGGGAATCATCACCTCAGTATATGCCAACTATCCCGGGTCCACCCACGACAGCTTCATTTACCGAATGTCCACCCTAAGCCGGGACCTAGAAGCTGGGCGGCATGGCGATACATGGCCGTTTGGTGAGTATGAATGCCACTGCACATGCATGCATGTCAGATACTGAGCACGGTCACAACCCCACCAATGATACCAATCACCACCTCCACAGGGGACAGTGCCTACCCTCTCAGCCCCCACATGATGACGCCAATTCGGAACCCCACCACGCCACCCCAGGTAAGATATAACACAGCCCACATTACAACCCGGGGCATAGTGGAGCGCACATTCGGAGTGCTAAAGTCACGCTTTCGCTCCCTTGACCGTTCTGGCGGGCAGCTGTTGTACGCTCCCCCAGTAGTGTGCAGGATCATAGTGGCAGCATGTGTCCTGCACAACGTTGCAACACGCCGGGGCCTGGCCGTGGACATGGTGGTGGCCCCACATCCCCAACCACATGCACAGCCGCTGCGCATGGGAGGGGAAAGGGCACGGGGGGAGGCAGCCCGTACACAGCTAGTGGCTAATTACTTCACATAGAAATCACACCCCTGTGGAGTGCACACTGCCCTGGCACATTCCATCTGACAATCAATGATGACTCAACCTGACACCGATCCTGAATGTCTGGAGAATCAACCGTGAAAACCATATCAGCCTGAGATTGTTCACCTGGAAGTGTTACAATGTGTGCATCCCTACCCACACAGACACCACCAATGCAGTTTTGTGAAGAAACACATTCAAGCAGCTAAAATGAATACCCACTTGCAAAATGCAACAAGAGGACAGTGCCATGTCAGCCAACCCATCCCCAGCACCGCCACACGACACACCGTGCCATGTCATGCTATTTGCAGGTAAACAAAGTAATCCCCACAACATGACACTAGTGTCACAATGTACAGTGTCCCTAATTGAAACTTGCAACACCTGAAATGCTCACAGTAATGCAGGACCAACAACAAACTTGAGCAGGTACTACCATTAACATGACATCACAAATGTTATAAATTAGTAGTCTCACCACCTGGAAATGCCTGCACTCCCACCACTACCAACTGTGCAGTGTTGGCGCCATGTAGAGTTGTAGGTGCACTGCTGCCAACATGGACCCCATCTCCAAACTAGAGGGCCTTGTGTAGACATGAGGAAGGGACCTGCAAATTGGGAGGTAGACAGATGATGAGTTACACATCAATGCAACATGCAGTGTACAACACAACAGCAATATGCACTAGGAATGTATACACAGTATTGACTAGACTACCCACACATGTAGTGGGAGTCCAATGTCACCATGTACGTCAATGTCACTTGGGCACACCCTTTGCAAGCCCATGGAAACGGGAAGCAGGAGGGGTGTGTGTGACTCAAACCCAAGCATCTGAACCAAATACATGACAAGCCTGCATGTGCCCAGCCACAATGCAGTGTATGCCCACAGGAACCACGGAAGGCAACAAATTGTCCCAAAAAAATTGGGAAAAAAATAATTAAAAATAAAAATAAAAATACAAAGAAATCAAAAATGGCCATTGATGGGCCCGGGGGGGTTGGGGAGGCCACCCAGGAGGTCCGAGGACAGGGTGCACACCAAACCCACCTGTGTGGATCCTGGGGGAAAAAAAACACCTCCATGGGCTCATGGCCCACACGGCTAGCCTATTGTGGGAGTATCACTGCTGTCGCTATTATCACCCTGTGCAGCTGCATCCGGAGGTGGTTGCACTATGGGAGGCAGCCCACGCAAGGCCCTAGTCTGCTCCTCCATGGCTGCAAGCATGCGGGTGTGGTAGGTCTCGTTCTGGAGGATGAGTGTGCGGAGGTCCCCATGCAACAACTCACGGGATGCCCGGACCGCCGCCCTCGTTGCCTGCATCTCAGCTGAGAGCGTACGGGTGAGACGCTCCAGCTGCTGTTCTGTCCTTTGGTGTGTTGAAGCCTCAAGCTCAACAAGAGTCGTCCTGAGGTGAAGGAGCTCCTGCCTCAGGGCTTCCCTGTGGCCCTGGGACTCTATGGAGATGGCCTCCTGCAGAGTCGCCAGTGCCGCCCGCCTGTCCCTGTTGGACGCCAACATGTCCTCCCTGTGTGACTGGCAGATGGAGTCGGTTGCCTGCTGTAGTCGCTCCATCAGCCTTTCAGGGGGGACAATGGAAGTGGCCACCCTATCCATGGCCTGAGCCATCATCTCGGATGATGCTGCCTGTTGGGTTGCCATACCGTAAATGGATTGCTCCCATGCGGTATTGCCAGGTGGCGTACGGCCACCACGTCGGCGGGCACCACACCTGTCTGGGGCAAGGCAAACTGCGCCTTGCTGTGCCGGCACTGCCTGAGGCTGAAGGACTGCATTCCCCCTCTGATCTGCTGGCCCAGGAACAGGATCAGATGTCGCGGAGTGTGACCCTGCATCCGTAACCACCAAAGGCGTAGCTGCCAACACTGACATCCCCATTGAGGGTTCTGACCCTGGTGCAGGTGGGTGGGACAGAACAGAATCCCTCCCTGGAACACTCACCTGCGACGGCACGTAGGTCTCATCATCCGAATCAACACCTGAGTACAGCTCGGGGGAGGTGCAGCCAGAGACACCCCTTGAGAGCACGACCTGCAGCACTTGTGGGTTCTCACCCACCACCACACCACGTCCCTCACTGGTGGTTGGTCGGCCCTCGGACCCCTCCTGGGTCTGCACCATCTCCACAACCCCAGCAGTATCAGGTGCGTCTTCCCCTGCAAAGACATAAAAACAAAGAAATGGAAACAGGCATTAGCACCATGGCACACAATGAGGGCTGAGAAGCAAGAGAACCAGTACTTGATTGACACATGTCCCACATGACTAAAACCCTCCCATGCATGCACCCTCACTGCATATGAAGGGCAGGCAAATGGCACACACTGATGACACCAAGATGGAAGAGGAACACATTTTCTGCATGCTGCCTGGCAGTGGCATCACACATTGGCCTGTGATTGCCAGGTGAAACACACATGCCATCACACAGATGGCATGTACCATTGCTATTGAGTGAGAATGGAGAGGAGGGCAGCACCTATTCATTCAGTCCAGTTCCCGCATGTAATAGCTTTTCTAATTCAAACAGGGCAGATTTTTCACCTGGAGCTGCCAGTCCAAAATGGTCCAATTGCACAGGGACATGTGTGAACAAATGATATCCAGGTAACAAAGTCACTCCACTTTACCATAGCCATGTCAGACATGTGACTAGAGGACTGTGAAATGCCTAGTAAAAGTGGTGGAATGCAAACAATCTGACTGAATGAACAGTGAAAAATAAGCAACAATGTTGTGGCAAGGTGACACTTCAAGGGCAACTGCCGTGCAGTTGGGCTAGATGTCTACTGTTGGCAGAAGGGATACTGCTATGGCCAAATGCAGCTGCGCAGGATGTATTGCATGAAGCACATGACTGACCCATACGACTCAGGCGCACACACTCTCACCTGGCACACAAACAGATGCCCTCACACACACCATGCACATGGATGACACACACATGCATGTGCACTCACCGGACAATGCCTCGTAATCAGGCAGATCTCCCACGCCTTGGATCTGTTCCTCCGTGACGTAGGTCCCAGCGACTGACTCATGTGGAGTGAGTTCCATGTCTACTACTGGAGACCCACCTCCAGTCACTAGAGTTGCGGCATGACTTGAGGCCAGCTTACTCTTTGCCCTGCGCTTTAGGTCATTCCAGCGCTTATAGCAATCATTGGCTGTGCGCCTCACGATTCCAAGGGCACTTACGATGTCCGCAACGGTCTGCCAGTGTGCCTGGCGTTGTGCAGGTGTGGTCTTGGATCCTGCAACAATGACCATCTCGTTATCATGTGCGGACACATACTCGACAAGTGCATTCAGTTCGTCATCCGTGAAGCTGGGCTTCCTCGACGGGCCGGACTGTGTAGCCGTGTCTGGGGCATCAGCCTGTGCCGGACGAGCACTCTTCCTCTTCCGCTTGGAAGGTGGTGGTGATCCTGAGTGTCCTGCGCCGCTCTGGACACTAGGGGCAGGAGCCCTGGTGGACTCTGTATCAGGAGTGTGGGATTGCACACTCAGCATGGGAGTTGGTGCAGGCATTGGCTCAAGTGTAATGGTGTCGGGGGGAATGTCAGCAGGATGGACTAGGACCGACACTGTCCTGGCTGGGTGTGTGAGAGCTGGGGTGGATGGAGCCGCAGCTGCCCCTGCAGCCTCTCCGCCCTGCCTACTTGGGGCAGCAGATGACCTTGCTGCCCCAGATGCACGTGGCATGATGACATCAACGTGCACCAGCGCACGTGTCATAGGCCTGCTGACCTGGAAGTCGGCCATGGAGTCAGCCAGGTCTGGTGCCACAATGGGCTGGTCCAATAAGGGCTGAGCATGGATGGTGTCAGCCACATCAGCCTCAACGGGAGGGGGGGGGATTATGGGTGCCCTTGACTGGTCCTCCACACATGGGGGGACAGGCTCACCCTGCAAGTAACGACCACGTCCCCTACAGGATCCACCACGGCCACCACTTGTGGCTCTTCCACCTTTGCCACCCTTACGGAATCCTCGCCTCCCAGCCATGGCACTGATGTTAATGTGCGTATGGGAGTGGCTGTAAACTATTGTCCTGGGCAATTTGGGGTCAAAGGGGTTGGGTACCAGATGGTAATTGTACCCTAGTGCTCTTACAAGGCTGAATGTAACCCCTGGGGAAAGATGACGGGTCACGCTACGCACAGGAGCCCCAAAAAAGGGAGATGACGTGCACGCAACCCTTCCTAGACCACGTGTGCAGAAAGAAAAACCTGCACTACGCTGTGGCACCCAGTAACACAAGAATGAACGTATGCGTGTCACACGCAGCCTAGAATGACCTCTGAAGGGGTAGGCTACACACGGGGCAAGCACAGATGTTAGATACGTGCGTGACTCACCGTCTGCCAGGTAAAAGAGCGTGAAAAAGAAGCGCGTTTGGTTGGCAACACCCCTGCCAAAAGAAGATTTGTACGCTGTCTGAGGAGAAAGGACAACAGTAGAAGGGAACACTGTTTGAGGGAACAGGCCCAGGTAAACCAGTAAAAGAGAAAAAAGAGAAAAAGCTGTCAGAGGTAACAGGGAATACGAACTTGAAACGCCGTGAAGTAAATCGCGTGTGAAACGACAAGTACAGAATTCACCCACTCGCTCTCCACGAAAAGCACGTACAAGGAAATGGTGTTCTACACGTACCTTTTATACAGGCCCACACGTCCAGCGTCACTTACGCGGCGTGTACGCGCTAGGGCCATTTCCACCAATTACACGCTTTGTCACTTCTGCGTGTAGGGCTATTTCCACCAATTACACGCTTTGTCACTTCTGCGTGTAGGGCCATTTCCACCAATTACACGCTTTGTCACTGCCGCGTGTACGCGCTAGGCCCATTCCCACCAAATACACGCTTTGACACTCGGACGTGTCTTTCATTTTTTTCACACGCAACATTTTCAAACGTGTGCCCAATTCAACGTGCACGTGACTTCATAGACGAGCATATGCTGGCGACGCGTTTACGCGCTAAGGGCCTTTCCTCGAATTACACGCAGACGTGTTGGATTTTTCACGTGCCAAAATCACTCCGTATCAAGCTGGCCACGCGTAAGCACACGGAAGACCACGCTCCTGCCCAGAAGGCCGAACTACTGCCCCCCAGAGCCCCGAGCACGCTCCCACCTGCCATCTGCTGCTGCCTGACTGCCTGCTGCCCACGTGCACTGCCATTTGCTGCCTGCACATCAGCCAGGGGTGCTGTTGCTGTGACCACCCCTGCTGGAACCGAAGACTCCCGACTGGGATTCCATCGCTCCACAGCCCAGCCCCAGGACCCAGTTGCCCACCGACTCCTGCCTCTGGGGTTGTCATGTCGGGGCAAACACCATCTGTGACCACTGACAACCCCCGGCCAGAGAGGCAGAGGGGCACCAGCTTCAGTGCCACCGAAGTTGGTGTCCTGGTGGAGCAAGTCCTGGGGCAGTATGATGCCCTCTTCGGAAGTTCCCGCGCCGACAAGGAAGGACGGACTCGGATCTGGACTGACATCGTGACTGCCATCAACGCGGAGGGGGTGGCAGTCCGCGACTTACAACATGTCAGGAAGCGCTGGGAGGACTTCAGGTCCAGGACCCTGAACAAGGCCCGGCCCCTCTTGAAGGCAGCGGATGCCAAGGGGCGCCGGGGCCACTTGTCGGAAGAACAGATGAGGGTCCTGGAACGCATATCCCCAGCGCTCTACGTCCAGGTCCTAGAGAAGCAGACCCGTCTGGAGTCGAGCGGTGAGTGTACATGCATCCTGATTGTGAGCAGTGCGTGTGGTGATTATTCGGTAGTGTGCAGGTTGCACATCTGTTTGTATGGGGTCGAGTATGGGTGGGGGTGTACAGGGCCGTGGGGCTGACACATGCTAGGGCTGTAATGTGTGAGACATGGATGGTGCTTGTGTGTGTAGGCTTGCATGCCAAATGCAGTTGTGTGGGCACACATGTTTGGAGGAATGTGTATGTAAGTAGACATGTCCGTGATGTCACGCATGTATGTTGTTTTCGGCTGCATGTATGAGAACTGTGTACATGTGCATGTGTGTGTATTTGACAAGGGTGCAACAGTGATGCAATATGGATGCATGTGACAGCGGTATGTAGAAGCCTGATTGGCAGATGTGACATGGATGCCCGTCTGAACAGTGCGACACTTGGCAGAGGTGTACACATGCATGCAAGTGTGGTGGTGTGTGTACATGTGTGGTGCACTTCCTGTGTTGCATGTGATGTCTGGCTCACCTTTGGCTGCTCATGCTGTTGTATGTGTAGGGATGGTGGTGGCAGTTGCGATATGGCTGTGGTATGGCTCATGTGTGCGAGTTGTAATGACATGTGTGTTGGGGATTGTGATGACATGTCTGAGGTTTGCCAATGCCACTCATGTGCAACTGTCATGTGTGTATGTGTCCATTGTACAGTGCCCTGATGCCTGTGTTTTGCTTCTCCCTGTCTGCAGCGTCAACTGATGAAGAGGGCGGAGAAGGTGCTGTGGAGCACAGCGGCGGGGATCCCACCGCCAGCCGGAGACGCAAGGCCCGGCTCCCCTCCCGTGTTGTCATCTCGTCGGGGAGTGAGGAGTCCGGTGCCGCGTCCCAGGCCGCAGCTGCCGGGGGGAGGTCCAAGAGGCGGAGGTTGGAGTTGGACTCCTCGGCAGCAGAAGGGGCAGCTGGGACCCCACAGGGCCCAACAGGGGAAGATGGCACGGAGTCATCCAGGTTGGTGGGGGGTTTGGTGGAGGAGGAGGCCGTGCAAGCACCAGAGATGGGTTCTGGAGGTGGGGATCCCACTGGTGCTAGTGGTGCAGTGCAGGACCAGGGACAGGAGGCAGCACAGGCCGCCGCGGAGGTGCCTGTGTGCAATCCTGTCCCCGATCCTGTCCCTGCATCATCTTGCACCAGCAGGGATGCCTACGTCCAGACCCGTTTTCAGGCAGGGGATGAGCTGACGTCAACTGGCCTTCCTCTGCCTGCGGACGTGGCTATCCAGGTCCGGGTTGAGCCTGTCCTGGCTGGTGTGGCGTTGCGTCAACGGGCCATGCGAGGTGACCTGCAGTCTTTTCATGGAGAGACTGCACGTCATCTCGAATGGCTCGTTGACCACGTCAGCCTGCTGGGACAGGTCACCCAGGCCGGATTCCTCCGTCTGATGGGGCTTGCTCCGACCCCCTCCTCAACTGGACCTCGTACGCGCCAGTCGTCCTCTGTGCCATCTTCCCACCCATCAGTCACCTGGGTGCCCTGTGGAGCTGCCTCTGATGGTGCGGCCAGGCTGGTGGAGGAGGCATGCCTGCCACAGTCGGGAGTCGGACGTCCAGCAGGGGTGGCCACATCAACAACTGCACCCCAGCCGGCGGAGGATGTGCAGGCAGCAGGAGGCAGTGCACGGGCAGAGGCAGAGCAGCAGCAGCAACGTGGTGGGGGCCATGAAGGCTCGGGGCCTTCAACATCGGAGGGGCAGGCATCGGCCGGAGGGCAGGAGGACCCAGGACAGAGTGTCTTCCGTGTGGCAGCGGTTGGGCAACGCCATAGGTGCGGAGCGGCGGCGGGCGGAAGAGGCGCGGCTCACAATGGTCAGGGCGGAGAACTCCATGCGGAGGGCCCTGAGGCGGGCCGAGTGCCTCGAGGCAATCCGCAGGGGGTTGGAGGAGGACACGGCGTCGTCCCTGCGGACCCTCGGGGCCATGGAACAGGACTGCCTCCGGGACATCGAACAGGAGTTCGATGATGCCCTGGCCCGGAACACCACGGAGTGAGCCGCTGGACTTGCCCGCCGCCTTTGTATATAGTTCTTTAGTTTTAGGTTTGCTTTGTTTGTTCTTATGATTTGGAGTCGACGGACACTGCTCCACTTTTTGTATATAGTTGCATTTTAGTTAGGGTTTTTTGTAGGTTTCCTTTGTTCAGTTGGGCTCATGGACCCTTGGATGTTTTGTACATAGTTCTTCATTGGATTGATTTTATTTTTCATTTGACTTTGGACGACATTTTTTTGGATTAGGATTTGGTATTTTTATTTTTTTAAACGGACATGCAGCTTATCTTTTTTTCATTCCCATTGTAGTTTGTTTCATTTCTTTTGCATTCTTTCTTTTTTTTAATACAATTTTGTTTTCATACTTCACCGTGTGGTATCATCTCATTGGTTTCATCCATGTCATGTTGGGTGTTTTCCCATTCAATTGAAACCATTGTGTGTGACGGACATGGGTTCATTAGCTTTATGAACATTGGGGGTGTAACATGTAATTTCTATTTCCATGTGGGTGAATGGGTTACTTGGTAGGGCTTTTTGGCTGTGGAGGCTGACCATAACGCACATGATTGGGGATTGTGAGGACCTGGTGGAGGCTGCCCATGGTGGCTGGGGGGTGGGGGTGGTGGGAGACATTAGTGGGGGCCTGGTGGAGGGTGCCCATGGTGGCTGGGGGTGGGTGGGAGACATGAGTGGGGGCCTGGTGGAGGCTGCCCCTGCACTGCTGGGGGGTGGGGGTGGTGGGAGACATGGGTGGGGGCCTGGTGGAGGCTACCCCTGCACTGCTGGGGGGTGGGGGTGGTGGGAGACATGGGTGGGGGCCTGGTGGAGGCTGCCCCTGCACTGCTGGGGGGTGGGGGTGGTGGGAGACATGGGTGGGGGCCTGGTGGAGGCTGCCCCTGCACTGCTGGGGGGTGGGGGTGGTGGGAGACATGGGTGGGGGCCTGGTGGAGGGTGCCCCGCACTGCTGGGGGGTGGGGGTGGTGGGAGACATGAGTGGGGGCCTGGTGGAGGGTGCCCCGCACTGCTGGGGGGTGGGGGTGGTGGGAGACATGAGTGGGGGCCTGGTGGAGGGTGCCCCTGGATGCTGGGGGGTGGGGGTGATAGGGGCCATGAGTGGGGGCCTGGTGGAGGCTGCCCCACACTGCTGGGGGGGTGGGGGTGGTGGGAGACATGAGTGGGGCCTGGTGGGGGATGCCCATGGGGGGTGGGGGTGGGTGGGAGACATGAGTGGGGGCCTGGTGGAGGGTGCCCCACACTGCTGGGGGGTGGGGGTGATAGGGGACATGAGTGGGGGCCTGGTGGGGGCTGCCCATGGTGGCTGGGGGGTGGGGGTGGGTGGGAGACATGAGTGGGGGCTGCCCATGGTGGCTGGGGGGTGGGGGTGGTGGGAGACATGAGTGGGGGCCTGGTGGAGGGTGCCCCTGGATGCTGGGGGGTGGGGGTGCTGGGTGACATGAGCAGGTGTGCAGGGTAGTCCCCTGTGGTGTGTGCTGCCTGCAGGGGCCGTGGAGGGTGTACAGGGAATACCTGGGAGCACACAGCCAAATCGCGTGTAGAATTTCCCGCGTACCCCTGTCATACACGTGCCCAGCCAAATCGTGTGTGGAACTTCCCGCGCACCCCTGTAATCCACGTACCCTGACAAATCGCGTGTGGAACTTCCCGCGCACCCCTGAAATCCACGTACCCGACCAAATCGCGTGTGGTACTTCCCGCGCACCCCTGAAATCCACGTACACGGCCAAATCGAGTGTGGAACTTCCCGCGCACCACTGAAATCCACGTACCCTGACAAATCGCGTGTGGAACTTCCCGCGCACCACTGAAATCCACGTACCCTGACAAATCGCATGTAGAATTTCCCGCGTACCCCTGTCATACACATGCCCAGCCAAATCGCGTGTGGTACTTCCCGCGCACCCCTGAAATCCACGTACACGGCCAAATCACGTGTGGAACTTCCCGCGCACCACTGAAATCCACGTACCCTGACAAATCGCGTGTGGAACTTCCCGCGCACCACTGAAATCCACGTACCCTGACAAATCGCGTGTGGAACTTCCCGCGCACCCCTGAAATCCACGTACACGGCCAAATCGCGTGTGGAACTTCCCGCGCACCCCTGAAATCCACGTACACGGCCAAATCGCGTGTGGTACTTCCCGCGCACCCCTGAAATCCACGTACACGGCCAAATCGCGTTTGGAACTTCCCGCGCACCACTGAAATGCACGTACCCTGACAAATCGCGTGTGGAACTTCCCGTGCACCCCTGAAATCCACGTACACGGCCAAATCGCGTGTGGAAATTCCCGCGCACCCCTGTAATCCACGTACCCTGACAAATCGCGTGTGGAACTTCCCGCAAACCCCTGGAATTCACATGTCCTGCCAATTCGCGTGTGAGACTTCGCGCGCACCCCGGTATACACGCACACGTATTTTTTGTCAGCGGGTGTCCGTGTTTGTGGGTACCCCTTTGCACGTCATTTGTCCTGGAGGGCCACAGTATGGGACATTCATCATGGCAGTATATAGGTGCTATTTTTTGGCGCACCTTTTGGCGCACATTTCTTACAGGCGCAGAGACGCTACCGCCTGCTTTCTTGTGGCGGTCGTGTTTGTGCCTGTGCGCTGGTTTGAGCGTGCGCTTTTTTGCCCTATTCTATTCCATGAATACGTGTTGTAGGCGAGCGTTCCGCGCACTTGTACCCTGTACTTCCCCCGTGACGCCCACATTTTGGCAAGTTGTTCCCCATTCCGAGTGTAATGCCCCGTGTTCCGCCTACTTTTGTTGCGTGCGCCGCGCTATGTGCGATTTTCGCTGTGGCCTGTGCGATTTTCGCTGTGACCTGGCGCACGCAGTTAGATGGCCTGTGCGCCAACGTGCGCCGCACACTTTTTTATCGCACATCCAATGGTTTTCTCGCGCACGGCCTTCCATGAATCGATGTGCGCTGCTTTTCGTGCGATTTTCGCACTTGCACTGCGATTTTCGCTATTCCACTGCGATTTGCACGTTTTTGGCCACTTGCGCCGCGCTAATTATTCCATGAATCGGCCTGTAAGTGATTTAATGATTCTTCATTTCTTTTGCACAATCTGCACTTTGTGCATATTTTTTCTTTAGTGTATCTTGCCTTTGTTGTTTTGTTTTGCAAGATATTCAATCTGAAACGTAATAACAGATCTCTTTGTTTGGAATTTGGGAACTTTCTCAAATAATCTGGTATGATAGTCATCACCCAATAATTGGATTTCAGGAGTGTATGGGTTTTTGACAGAGCTCTTTCCATTTTAGTGTTCGACCAGTCCTCAGCCCAAAGCGCTCTTTTTACAGCTGTTGGATTTTCTACAAATGTTTGGGTTTTGAGGGCAAATTCTGTCAGAGTTTGTTCATTTTCTCTTTTCCAGTCTTCTACTACTTTTTCTTCGTAGTTATTGAATTTACCAAATATTTCAAATTGGGGAGGCATCAGATTACTCATTGTTTTTCTATACAACATCAGTTTATTGTAGCGGATGTGTATATATAACGATGTTAAGCCCAATTCGTGTCGAATTACCGTCATTGGAGTTGCTTTCGGTATCGGTAAGATGTTTTTCCAAAAGAGACCTTCTAATGTGGTCCAAAACTTCTCTGGGATATTCATACTAGTTTCTGCTCTGTATATCAACGTTGGAATTACTTTAAGCCTGTAGAATGTTATCACTGGTCGAAGGGAAAATTTACCATATCTTTTATTGATGATGTTAGCTTGGGCTGTTAGCTGTTTTGTTTTTACCTTTAGCATCCTTTTCAAGGGCTCTTCATGTTTTATTCCACTTACTTGTATTCCCAGATATCTCATTTCATCACATGATTTTATCCAGGTTTCGTTAACTTTCCATTCTTCATTTTTAGTCTTTTTCCATCTTTTATCACCGAATATTAATATTTCGGTTTTATCTGCATTTATTTCTAGATCATTGTTTTCTATATATTTTTCAACCTGATTTAGAGCTCTTTGTAGACCAATTTGTGTGTGATCTAAAATTATCAGGTCGTCAGCATAAAGCAGATGGTTGACCGGTCTGCAGTTTAGGCTAGGTGGAAAAGTCCTGCTGTTTTCAAGGCAGTATTGCAAGTTTTCGATGTAAAAGCAGAACAAAGTAGCTGCTAACGGGCATCCTTGTTTAAGGCCTTTTGTTGTTTTTATATCCTTGGATAGATTGCCGCCTTGATCTAATTTAACTCTTACTGAGGTTTTGGTGTACAGTCCTTTGATGGCTTTCAAGAGATCTGTAGGGCAACCTTTAGAGGCCAGTTTTTCCCAAAGACGGCTTCTTTTCACGCTATCAAATGCTTGCCGTAAATCAATGCTGGCTATATACAGTTTTTGTTTATTTGTATAGGCTCTTCTTTTCATCAATCCAATAATCAGGAGATTTAAATTACACCCCACATTTTCAACAAAGCCTGATTGTCTTTTGTCATATGTATTTGAATTCTTGATCCATGTTTTCAATTGTTTTAGCAAGAGGGTGGCAAAGATTTTGCCAATACAATCTAGTAGGGCAATTGGCCGATAGTTTTTGGGGTCCATCCTGTTACCTTTTTTGAAAATTGGGACGATGATGGCCGACTTCCATGATTTTGGTATTTGACCCTGCTTCACAATTCTCTTAAAAAGTCTTTCGCAGAAAATTGCCCATTTTTCTGGGTCTTCTTTTAACACTGCGTTCGATAAGCCATCTGGCCCTGGGGCTCTTGAAGAGCTTGCTCTCAGAATTAGGGACTTTATCTCCTCCTTATCGAACTGAATTTCCCAGGGACATGTTTTTTCTTCTTTAGTGTTATTTTCCATATCCGATGTTTCTATCTCATTGAACAATTTTGTAAAGTGCTCTATCCAAACATTTTCGGATATTGGGTTCGTGAGGGCTGCTGATGACTGTTTGTCATTTAGCAGGTCCCATAATGTCCTACTATTTGCATTGGACATTGCTTTCTGCATGACTTCTGCATCTTGTTATAACAATTGTGATTAATGGGCTTTCTGCCAGTTTTTGTATTTTTGTTTTCTTTTTTGAAACATTTCTTTCATACCTTTGTTCTTTCCATTTTTTAATGCACGTAGATCTTTTCTTAGTAGTCTCTTTTGTATCACTACTACTGGATCATATACATGTAATTTTTTGACTCTTGATTTTGTGTATTTCCCAGAGCTTTGTCTAAATATCTGTAATGATGTATCGTATTCTACAGACATTTTTTCTTTAGATTGCCACTTTTCTAGATTTTCTAGTACAGTATCAAAGTCACTTTTTTTCAACCTTAAGCGGCTTAGGCCATGTTCTAGCTCTATTTTTACATCCCATATTTGCTTTATTCGAGTTTCCCAATGTGAAAATTCAGCGATAATTGGTTCATGATTGCTGTAATTTGAAGGTGATATCCTGAAGCTTTGGGTTTTCGCTAATAATCGTTTGCACACAAACATAGTCAAGTGTATTGCTCACATTGCCATTTGACCAGGTCTTTGCTGGCGGTATATCTCCCTTCGTATTACCATTTAATCTGTGCAATCTCCTTGCTTCCATTTCTTCATTCCATACTTTCCCACGTTTGCGTTTTTGATCGTTTTTTTGATTTGTGTCACTTTGAGTTACTTTATTTTCTTCAAAGCAATTTGCGTTGAGGTCACCACAGATGATGATATTTAGTTCTTTATATGATTCTATTTTTCGTCCAAACATTCCATTATTTGGTCTCTGAAGCATTCGCCTTCGATATTTAAGGGATTCCAGTAGACATTCAGTATTAACATTGTTTGATTGACTTTTGGAGCTTCCAGCTGAAATTGTATAACTGTTGCCTGTATGTACGGGTTAATGTTCATAGATTCAATCACCTTTATTCCTGACCCGTTTTTGATTAGTGTTAGAAGACCTGCAGATTGTCTTCCAAGCGAGCTTCCTTTAGCGGGATTGCATAGCACGGTGAATCCTTCCTTAAATGGGCCTATTTTTAGCCAGGATTCTTGTATGCATATTATGTCTAGCTCGTTTAAGGATGGATTGAAATCATTAAAAAGGTGGCGGAAACCTCTGGTGTTCCAGCTTCCTATTTTCCATTGGTCAGTGTGGGCTTTTTTGGGTGGCTACAGTTTTGGTTTAGTAGCAAGAGAGCCAGCTAGCCAATTCCAATATTTCGGGTCCTCTTTTGTTATTTGTTGTGGGTTCGTTGGTTCACCCATTTTTTGGTTTCTTCTTATGGTTATTTCTATTTTGTCTAAATGCTCTTTTTCGTGCATTTGAGTTTGTTCTTCATTTCCATTTCCCTTCGATATTCTGTTTGGTGGTTCTGTAGTCAATCTTGTTGTGTTTTTACTTCCACCTAAATCACTCTGATCATACTGATAGTTCTCTCTCTGATTTGGCTTTCTATTTTCAATTTTCGATTTAATATGGTGCATTCCTTCGTCTTCGGAGAATTTTCTCTCGAAAAGCACAGTTTTGTTTTTTTCACTGGTTCCTGGTTTTTCATTGGTGTTTTGGCAATCTACTGGTACTGAGATCTTAAAGCCCAGTACTCTAAAGTTCTCATAGGCCTCTAGCATAATGGAGGCAAGTATCACCGAGTTCGTCACAATTTCCACCAGATCGACACGCGCTTCATCGGGGAAGCTTACTGTCAATATTTCTTCTGATTTTATTGTTTTCAATTGTGGAATGTATTGTAGAAGTTTCATGACTGCTGATCTATTTAGTATCAGTCCATCCGAATTTCTTGCCATTTTTTCGAGTATTACAACCGTGTTTTTTGGTGGTTTTGGTTTTTGCTTCATCCATTTATGATTTGGGCCAGTAGTTCTGGAGTTTCCTTGTTTTTCACTCAGAAGCCATATCTCCTTTCTTGTTTCGTTTTGTTGTGCGTTATTCAGGTTGGGAAATTGCGCTTCTTTCTGTGAAGAGCATTCCTTCAGTTCTTTTAATTCGGAATATTTGGCTGTGCATTTTTTTAGTTTATCACTTAGGGTTAAAAAAACTTCTTTATCTGACACCCTAGGATCAATGCATACTTCTTTAGCTTCATATATATTGAAATCCAGGATCACTCTTTCCTGTGTTTCATTTGTTTGTACATTTCCATCGTCGTATACCGAGCAATCCAGAAGTTCTTGTATACTTCCATCCTGTGAACTATCGTCTTCTGAAAACACAGAGACACAGAGATCGTTTGGATCTTTTCTGAGATCAGCTGGGAATGGGTCTCTACAAGTTTGCTGCATATATATATATAACAACTAGCATACAAAATTTTGCGATAATACAAATTAATAAAAGAATGTTAGGAGATTGATCAAGGTTTCCCTCTTTTAGTCAGCTTTCTTTCCGATTAGTTTCAACTCATTCAACAAATTTACCAATTTGGCCATGAGAAAAATATAATTTCCTGAGACCAATCTTTCCCAGAAGGAGTATCTATTGACTGAACATCATGTACAAATCTTTCGAATCTCAAGAGTCTTTGGTCCCCGCAAACTCACAGTAAATGAAGCAGTGATCGTTTTTTTTATTTTGTCGCGTTCATCACAGATGTCTGAAGGGAAGTTCTCTGCGTCTCTAATATGGAGAATATCTAAGGCAGGAAGAATATTTAATCTAAACCTCAGAAATTCCATTCTGGTGATTTATTCAAGTAGATTGGAAGAAAGGACCTAGGTTTATTAGTGGGTGTGAATGAGGATGATAATTTTGCTGTCCTCATTTTTTTCTGTAGTCTTAATCCTGTCCATGATCTCATGATCTGGGCGGACACTTTTGCTTTTCCAGGATTTTGAACCAGTTTGTCAGGTGTACTATCTGATCTAATTAAGATATCATTGCACTTTGATTCAAGTGTACTTCAGAAGATATTTTCGGTTTTCTTCATTAGTTCCTTAACATCTTCATATAGCGACTGTGGAGGAGGATCAATAATTAGTCTGTACATACATAGCTATTTCCATTCCATCCACGTTCGGAGTGAGGTAAGGCCCAACTCGTATCTGACACACATTTTTGGAACACTGTCTGGTAGTAATAGCGTGTGTTTCCAAATTTTTGACTCCATTTTGCCCTAGTCTATCTCAAAGGTATTCGAATTTGAGCCCATACCAAATAAGAACAATCAGCACTACTTTACCGATATAGAATTTTATTAGCGGTAGGATGGAAAATGTTCAGTATTTTAAGTAAAAGTTTTTCACCTTTAGATCTAGAATCTGAAGTAGATGTTTTCTTGTGGGGAAGGCTTTGATCTTTGATCCCAAATATGTGACCTCTTCACAGTCACTGCACTGGGATTATTTGTTCACTTATATGCCAATTGAACGATTTCAAGTCTGTTTGGATGCTTAAAACCGCCTATTTTTGATTTATTTGGATTGATTTCCAAGTCGTTTTGTATTGCATGATTGGTTAACGTAGCCAGCAGACGCTGGAGGCCAACTTGAGTGTAATCTAGCACTAAGATGTTGTCAGCGTACGCCAACCAATTAATCTTTATATTGTCCAATTTTCGGGCCAGTTAAGCCAATCCCTTCTATCCATTAAGACAGGTCAGATATGTATAGAATAAAGAGAAAGGGAACCAACAAGCAACCCTGACTGACTCCTCTTTCAATACGAATCGCCTGGGACAAATTACCCGCTTTGTCCATTCTCACTCTGAGTCTGATGTAGTTCTATGAGGATGGATAGTAGGCACTCTGGCAGACCCCAATTCTTTAATTTCATCCATAGTCGATGTCTGTTTATGGTGTCGAAGGCCTGGGATAAGTCCACTCAGGCCCCAAAGAAAGGTAAGCCTCCCTTTAGAAATGAACCAGAACTACAGCAACTCAGGATAAGACCATTCAATGAGGTGGATAAACCCCTCCTAAACCCGGTCTGCTGTTTCGGGATAATTCCTTTGGACTTTGCCCACTTTTCAAGATCACCTAATACCAGGCCTGCAAAGATTTTACCATCTGCGTCTAACAGGGAGATCGGGCGATAGTTAGATGCTGTCAAACTATCCCCCTTTTTATAGAAGATGCTGCCAAACTATCCCCTTTTTTATAGATCGGGATGATAATGGAATGTCTTTCTTTAGTGGCAAGTAAATTGTCAAATAGGATTTTTAAGATCCTTGTCCATAGAATGGTGTTCTTTAAAATTACATTACTATGACCGTTTGGGCCGGACGCTTTTGAGCCTAAAGATTTCTTTATCAGGACTAAGATGTCTTCACTTGTAAAGCTTAGTCCCCAATTTGCATTGATATTTAATTCTGATGCCAGATTATCAACCGCCCCATACACCCTTGAGAAGTGGTCAACACAAGCCTGTTCTTGAATAATTGTATTTTGGGAGTTGTTGGGCAATGATTTCACAGAATTTACGACAGTCCAGAAGTTTCAGGAGTTTTTCAGACAAATGGCTGTCGACATTTACTCCCCGTCGTCCTGTATCATCAAAGACCTGTGAGATCTGATAGAATTTCTAAAGGAATTATCCACTTTCCGAATTTCATCTCGGTATTTCACCACATCTCCCATAGTTTTCTTAAGTCTGGCCTTTTGTTGTGTTTTCTGTCTCTTCCTTTCTCGAATTTGCAAATAGAAATAATATTTGTGAATCACACGCTGCTTCGTGGATTGATTACCTGGCGGATTAATATCCCATAAGAATTCCACAAAACAGTTAGGTTCACAATATTTGGACAATTGTTCATGAGACACAGTCATTATCTAAGTTGTTCACTAAAGTTTGGCCCCCTCTATCGAACTTTACTAATTGGCTCTTTGCATTATTTACCGATAATTGCTGTATATGGAGATGTTTCATTACCATTACCAAAGGAAAAAGTAGATTCCAAGATGGCATGATCGTCAGTGTTGCCCTCAGTGATGTTAAATTGTACACAACTCTCAAAAAGATTTTCAGAGGCAAAGATATAACCAATTGTTGAATAGGAGACACCCCTCCTCCAAGTCGGAGCACAGGGAATGTCTCCCTTGACATTACCATTCAACATCCTTAACCTCCTTTCCTGTATGAAATGATACCACATTCAGCCATTTCAACTTTTTTGTTTGCCTTTTCTCATACCAGTAGATCTAATTGGTATGCATTGGTAGTTAAAATCTGCCACTATTAAAATTTCATCAGAAGGAAATTGGAAGGTGTAATTAATCAAAAGATCAGATAGATTTTGTAGAAAATCTATTAGAGGGAGCATAGAGGGATTCCAGTATATATTAATTATAATCCACTCTAAATTACATTAATTCCCTATGGCTGCTTTTAGATCTGACCATTAAGATACCCAGAACATCAAATGAGAGCAACTCCGAACTTAGAAAGACCTCATTCCTACATGCAATGAATAGACCTCCCACGAGTCGGCCCAGACCAGAACCCACTGCCAGCATACAATAAGTGGTGAAGCCATCCACACCAAATGAGGAGCTTAACCAAGTTTCCTGGAACACTCCTAAATCAAAATTCTGAAATATTTTTTGCTTTTTTATTGTCCTCACAGAAAGAGCTATAGCCCCTGGTGTTCCAGGATAACACTCTGACCGCCCCAGTTACCAGAGTTTCTGCTCCGGTACCCCCAATTAAAGAAATATCTGAGAGATCATTTTCGGTACCATTTCCCACAAATTAGCAGATGAGGCAGAATCATTTTCAGACCTCCTTTGAGCAGGACTAGAGTTCACAGTTGTAGGGCTTGGACGTAGTAGTTCCACTGGTTGTGGGCAATCTCTTTATACCTGGATACCCTTTTTAGCCCATTCTTCTCTGGTGCCCCAAATCAATTCCCAACCCAATCTTGACTGTATGTCAATCCGTAATGTTTGTATTGGGCATATAAGGGAAACTCAAGCAGTCAATGTCTGATGAGCAAAAGTGTTTTAAATCAGGAATGGATTTCATCTCTGACAACATTTTTGACCAGTTTAGAGGTGTTCTTTCATTCTTAAGGGGACTTGTCCTCGACAAAGATTGTCGACCCCACAGTTTGTTCATTGGGTTTCTTATTTCTTTGAATTAGCACCTTTTCCTTTCTCATTGGATCTAAATGAGAATTTAGGTCATTTTTTTGGTTACCATAATTCAGTCCACTTGATTTCTCCTTCTGAGTTGAGAGTTTGCCACTACCTGACCCATTGTTTTGTGCGGTCACAGCTTGTTGTTGCAGATCAACTTGTCCAGTGTCGTATCTCTCCTCATCCTTTAAGCCTGTAGATAAAAGGATCTTCCTCTCCTTTTTTGTTTGGCATTCAGGAAAATGGGCGCAATTTTTCGAGGTGGAGACTTCAATTTCTCTTTTTGTTTATTTAAAAGAAAAATAGGCACAATTCTTCGAGGTGGCTGAATTAATTCTGTTTGGATCCCCACTGTGGCCCTTGTTATTTTTGGTGAAGTAATAGGGGTTTCCACCATTTTCTCCTCGGCTATATCAGTAGTTACCATTAGAACCTTTTATTTATGCACACGTGAGCTTCATGAGAAGACTCTGCAATGCCACTCCCGAAATTCCTTTCGACTTGGCGGGCTGCATAGAAATAAGCAGCATTTTCTAAAGGTAGCTTAGTTGTCCCTGGTAGTACCCAACCCCCTTGTATTTTGGCCTGGTCAGCATTAGTCAGGAAATACATGGTGATCTGAACTTGAAACGTTACCAACCATCATTATATATAATCCGCACACAAACTTTTTTTCGTGTTAACCAGCAGTGGCAAGATAATCTACCAGGCCCTGGCCCTTTCACTCCCAATTGACATAGCACATTTTTTCAATTAAAAGGTTATGCCAGCAGACTGAAAGGATCTCGGAGCCGCAGAACTCAGATCTGCTACTCTCCTGTACAGGGGACACTGCGGGGCTGACAGTCCTCTGTGTGCTGATCCCCTGCCGTTTATTGACATTTTTAAACTGGTTTGATTTTGTAACCTCAATTTGTATTAGCCGGCAGTGGCATGAAAACAGGTGTGTGGATCCAAGGGTGTGTAAGAAAAGCATAAGTGATAAAAAGCAAGTGGGCACGGGTGTGCAGATGTGAGGCTATGCGAGACCTAACACAAGTGTGATAATGAGCAAGGGTGTGTGAGTGTACAGGCGTGTAAGTACAAGGATGGTTTAAGTGCGAGCAAAGGATGTGAAAGGGAAAGGATACATGCAAGTGAAGGTGCAAGAGAGGGAGCAGGGAGGAGCGCTGGTGTGGAGGAGAGCAGGTGAAAGAGAGGGCAATGCAAGGGTGGAACTGAAGATTGAATCGAATTATTGTGCAGAATAGGCAGTACCCTGCACCTAGGACAGCAGATCATGGGAGGCGACGCCACCATGGCAGCAAATGTCTGACCATGGCCTGAAGAGAGGCTTACGGAAAGGGGCAGCATGAATGTTACTGAAGCAAATAACGGCACTACTGGGCTCACAGCACAAGATTTCTTACAGTAAGTAAAATGTGCAGCACATCCAGCACAAGTGTTCACACAGTGGGATGGGCGAGGTTGCTGGTACATACAATGTACTTTCACTAGGGTGTCCTTTATAGTGTCAGCAATGGCCTAGTTGGGCTCAGGCAGCACTGGTGTTCCTGCATTGGGAAATACTGACCTTACTTGGCAATGGCATCCTCAGTGTTCTTACAGTACATAATGCACTTTGCATATATTTATAACTGGCCAAACTGTACTCCAGAAGAAGCCTGAGTTCAGTGGACAGCCAGACACCCTGGGCCATGGAGGTAACAGGAGATGCCTGGACTTCCTGTATCCCCTTAGGGAGGCTCCCTCCCTGGAGGCGTGCGTTCCCCAGGCTCTGTACAAGAGGTAATTTAGCATTTTCTACAAATGGTGCTCTCTTTATCATTTGTTTGTCCCTGTATTTCCACTGCATTGTATTGCTCTTATATTTCACTGGGTATCCGCCGATCATTCACACAACCTGATGAGAAAACTATAAATCGGGGGAGGTGCGACAGGATTTTGCTTCAAGGTTCGGGTCTCCCGATACCGTGAGTGAGCTCATGTTCTGTAGTGCTTTTGCCAGATGTTGCTGGACATGAGACACTGCATCTTTTCAGGATTGAAGCAGAAGATGTGCCGCATTGTACAGCATTGCTCTCGAAAGCAGACATTTTGAAAATCCTGCACCTGCTTGTAATGCAATAAGACAGCTAAATTGGTTTAGCGCCAGCTGCATGTATCCACCAGGTCGCAGGGTCTGTACTGAAGTGCAATGGTATTCCTATATTAAGTGAAGCCAGCGGATAGCAGGCCCTTGTTATAAAGTCCACTTTCAGGCAGTTGGTACGACTTGGAGACCAGACAAATATGTACACTGGCAAGTGCATGTATATGTGTGTGTCTGTCTAGAATGGTATTGCAGGCACCCTGAATACTGAAGCAGGGTACGTGTTAAACCGACTGGGATAATCCTGCTGCAGAGATCGTTTTATCGGAGGTCCGCGAGTTTGAAACTTGGCAAAGATGAGTCTGCTTTTTATTTCCTGTCATTAAAAGCGCTAGCTTCCTCTCTGTATTGGGAAACTTCGCCCAGGTAAAGTTTACAAAATAATTCAAAATGAGAATCCCTGCTGGTTAGTTTGTGTTCCTTCCTCATTGGAGCTTTGCACCTCACTAAAAATTGACCACAGACTGTTTCTCAAGTCTGTGTGCACAGCTGGTAGGCACAGTGTACCCACGCTGCACACTCTGCATTTCCATGAATTCAGGCATACTGATGGTGCAGGAACCATTCCACTGTGCAGCTTAACACAACTCACCCCACCCCACCCCACACTCCATGGTCCTGTTACCATCTCAGTGCTGATTGATTGGTTGGTCAGTCAAGTTCTGCAATCATGCCTTAAATCCTCATTTCTATCACTGGCTGAATGCAAGGACTAGAGTTTTATTCCCCAAATGTCTAAACATTTCAGATACATTTTACTCTCTTGTGAAAGAGAAAACTAATTTTTACTCGCCTGAAACTGCATTTACTCTCTAATTTTCAAATCAGGGAGTAAAATACTCCCTCCTCAAAATCTTATCTGGAGCACTGCTGAGGAGAGTATTAAATGGAAAACACATTATCAATACCTTTAATAGACTATTGTTAAAACAAAACACTTTGAACATTGTTCCTGAATCAATTCACGGGAAGGGAGTCCAACCCCTACATACAAGGACTGTGTTGTTTAAGTGATATGTTCAAGTTTTTGCACAATTGTATTGAATTGAAATTAGAAACATTTACCTTGCACTTTTTGATTGTGTAGGTTACTGTAAGGGTCAGAGATAGTTTGGACAACAGGTCAGCCTACTTTGATATGATATATGACTTTAGTTTTAGTTCTATAGGAAGGGACATTCTGTTTTGGATAGGGAAAGATTGGCCTTTATCCACATCCCTTTCTATTAATAAAAATGGCTGATGTTGAGAACATTACAAGTTTGTGTCTGCCTCTCCTTTCTGACCCCTCAGAGTATACAAGGCAAATTGAGAGACACATGAAAAACCCTGGCAGGAGAGTATACCAGACGAAGCGTGTTCTTACCAGAAAGCCCTAACAGGAAAGCGTACCAGGCAGTGTTAAGTTAAACAATGTATATTATACAAGCATGCAAGGAGGTCCTGAGAAGCATATATATTGGGACTGGCAAAAGACTGTGGAAACATTAAGAGCGAAAGAAAACCTGGCATGAGAGTATACTAGTATCCAGTCATTGCATTGAATACAAAGCATTGAATGCATTTTTTTAAAGGTAAAGGTTGTATTTTAATTATAAGGGGTTTTTAAGGAGTAAAAAAAAACAGGGTTTGGGGGAGAACTCCCCCATTAAAAAAAAAAAAGAAAAAAGACAAAATGCATTCAATGCTTTTTTTTCGTTGCTTTTTTTTAGATACTAAGGAATTCGATGCTTTGGCATTCGATGCAATCACTATAAACCGAGTATACCAGATATCCTGACAAGACATAGCACAGCGGACAAAGCACTATTTGTACCAGCTGTGTTGTTGAGCAAGATAAACCTAAGGAACTGATATCCTTGAACATAAAGCAGAGTAGAGAGAAATCCAGGGGAAGGGAGCCACCCTCTGAAACAAGGAACTCTGACTTTACAGAACTTTTGTTTTGGGGCAACGTATTTTTCTTTTGAACACTAATACACATCTCAAGGCCAAAGACATTACCCCTTTTCACATTAGAGGTAATTTATTAGAATGTGAGGGTCAGAGTACAACTTTGGACACAGGACAATTTTGCTTTGGACATTCTGATATCAACAGACCCTTAGTTTTGGTTTTAGGTAGGGAAACGCCTCTAGAGCAGGGACAGAGGCATTTCCCCCACCCCCTTTTATTTTAATAAAAGTCTTGACCAAAACCATGACTCATTTGTGTCTGAGTGTCATTCCTGACTACTCACACTGCTCTATTGTTTGAGGGTGTGGAAAGCCCCTCCATATATGCTTGCGACTGCAAGGTAAACTCGCACTTGCATCAATGGTCCCTTTGGTTGTGCATGTCCTTTTTCCCCTGTTAGGCCACAAACGGTAATATCGATCGCAGGAGAAACCCTTTATGGTCTGAAGCTCTATGACAAATGCCATCTGGGGTTATGCGAAGGGCCATACTGTAGAGGTTGGAAATAGGGGCACAGCCCTGGGTGATCGCCACATACCTTTGCTGGGGTTAGCATCATGGAGCAGGTGCTAACCCGCCGGAGTACATCTCACATCATTTCCGAGCCTCACAGACGCGACTTGGTCACAGAGCCCTAGCAGTTACGAGCAGTTGACGAGGGACAGATGCTAGTACCATAACGATGTGGCAAGAGACTGGCGGTGGTGAATACATTTCTGCTGCTAAATGTTCTACCACTTTTTACTCCAGTGTGTGCTTAAAAACAATGTCTCACATTGCCTTGTAGACAGCAAGAGCACATAATGAGGTGAACTATCAGGTAAAAAAGTAAAAACAAAAAACAGCAGTGGCCTCAATCCACTGACTCCATTGTGTTGCGTGTGCCTCAAGGTGGGAGTTTTTGCAAGGACGTCACCCGTTTTAACAATGCATATGAATACCACAAAAGCACAACACAGTTCCTTCAAACTTGAATTTGGGAATAAAGTGAGACATTGTAAGCTGATATCATGACATTAGATGGTGTCGATGCAGATTAACCATTCAGAGCAAATGGCACTGTTGACTGTAAATTGTGTGCTACATCTCAGATCAGTATTGATACCATCACTTGAAATCACTGTCACAGTGTTCGTGGCTCTTGTTAGTATATGGTGGTTTTTAGTATAGCTCTGGATTCAAAATTTGGATCGGAGTTGTTCATTTTTATAAATGAAATAAACTGTAGAACTGTGTGTTTCACCCAACATAGGAGCTCTGCCACCATTACAATTGTGGTTGTGTTAAGGCTAAAACACAAACGGCAATAGTGTGAGCAACCAGTTTGGATTCCTATTCACATACAAGCAACACACAAACAGATACCGTGATAAGCAACTAGTTTAGCGTCTCGCCAGTTCAGACAGATATAGTTACTCTGGCACAGAGGTAGGACTTTTGAGAGCAGTCTTCATGAGGTGGCTTGGATTGCCAATGTTACAATCCCAATGCTTAGCTGAACAGAGGACCCGTTCATACAGATGGTGCATTGTTAAACAGCCTCATTCCTTTCATGGATGCTCTCTAGGTTTGCTACTGTGTCCTTCTCTTGAAATGGTCCATGGCACCCATCTAATCCCGGGCCCATTCAGTAGGTTGAGATTCAAACCAAATATGGGAGAGTACGCCCCAACAAGAATGGCACCATTTATCATTTTTTGTTGGCTGGAAGAGGGAGTTGGAAGTGAACCATGGTTTTGTGTAGTAGGGCTTGGCTTGGGGTATTCAGGGAGATTCTCTCTGCGACCCAGATGAGTTAGATTAGATTGGATTAATTAGTCTGGTTATGCACTTTATCATATAGAGGCTCTGTCGCATGTGAGGTGTCTCTGGAGTTAACCCATTATTCCACAAAGTGGAAATAAAACGAATATAGACACTTCTTAGCATGCGCCATTCTGTTTTAATCACAATGCTGTCCTTTGGTTTACACGTGTTTCGGCAGCGAGGAGAATTTAGCTCATGGACTTGAGAATCATACAGGGATTAACCCGGGAATGAACGATCAACATCATTAGACCCAATAGCAAGATTTAAATGCTGTATTGGGCTTATGTTCGGTTTTTGAAAAAGGCCCCTTGTCAGAAACACGTGTAAACCAAAGGACAGTATTGTGATTAAAACTAAATGGTGCATGCTAAGAAGTGTCTATATTCGCTTTATTTCCATGGTTTTGTGTAGCCTTGATGGGCCCACATTTAGACCAGGGTATCAGAAATCAGAGGTCGAAATGCAATGCACAACACTTGGATTCTAAACACTGAACCAATTCTACCTTCTGAGAAGAACAATTTTGGTTATGAAATTAAGGTGGCTTACATAACTCGGGAATTCAAAACGATTAATTTTTATGCTGCAAGAGATTTGCTTCCCCTCTACGGCTCCATCACATGAATAGGGCTCTAGATCCCGCTTGTTGTAGACTTTGTGGTCAACCAGGTTCCTTTTTTCACAGACGGTGGTCATGTCCTAAGGTACAACTCTTTTGGAAACACTGCTTAACCAACATCAAAAACATCACCCAAGTAGTAATCCCACTGGAGCCTGAACCTATCCTCCTGGGGTCCCCGGTCCCAGGGAGCTACCTGAGGTCCGGGAAAAGGGCCAAACTACTGACCCAATGCTTGCTTGCAAAGAGAATTGTGGTTGCCCACACTTGGAAATCTACTGAAGGACCCCTCAAGTCCTTGTGGTGGGGGGAAATGTGGGACATTCTAATCGCACAAAAGGTAACCGCAGCCAGAGCCAGACTACTACATTGCTTCCAAAACATCTGGGCTCCATACCTGGATTACGATAGGAAATTCCTGCTGCTGACCCATAAGCCCCGTAGTGCCGGGAGGATCCTGGACCCAGAGGGGGTGGTGGGGTCCGAGGCGGAAGCATGAGCCATGTATGGCTACAGCTTTCATTATGGCGGGGATGCAGGGAGGGGGTGGAGGGAAGAAAATGGGGTTCACTGCAAGCTATGTAACATGTAATGATAAAAAATTATGTTGTTGCAACTCTGCTCTGGTTTAAAATAAACACGGTTAAAAAATAAGAGCTTAGCTTAGTACACCAGCTGAAGACTAGCTCGTAATAAAGAGGCTTATACTTTATCTAAGAAGAATAAAAAAGTTGAATGCATACCGGGAAGTGCCATACCAGTACTGATTCCAACAGGGACCGTGCAAATAAACTCACCGGCAAAGAAGCAGTTTCACTGACAAATGTATTAGGATTTTCTCAGCATTTTATGGAATATTAGTGAATTGCGGAGTCAAAAGTAAAATAAGTGCTTTTTTCAAATCCTTTGTTTTGTGTTTGGTCGCACGCTGATCACATTCAAAAAGTATCTCAACATAAGATTCACCCACTGGTTAATACCGATTGGTTTTTGTTGTGATTGACACTGTTATGAACCGTCTTTTCCTAAATTCTTATTTACAATGTTCTATGCTTCTGTGATTTGAATTGTCCATTTTACACTGAGTGTCACACATTGGTCCTGTATTTACAACCAATACATTCTCCTAGTCACTATCTATCTGCCAGTGACCATTGTGCACTAGCCATTCTGCATAGGTATCATGTGTAGTCTTGCAATTGGAACTTAGTAGTTCTATCAGACACTGCAACATCTTGTAAAGGGGAACTGTTGGCACACAGGCAGGTATCATCCCCTCTAAAGGAAAGGCCCATGCTTGGTGGGATTTCAACTTAGCCCCAAGGAATATATTGTTCTGTTTTGGAATTAGACTCAATGATTTCACACAGACTGTGAATCCTAGATGTTGTAGGAGTTGCACTGTTGCATTCATATTCACTTAACATTGTGTTCTTCTTTATCAGGCAGTCATCAAGTTATGGATACACATTTACTGTGTTTATCGGTGTAGAAGTGCTGCCACCACCGACAACACCTTTGTGAGCACTTTTGGTGCCAGTGTTTTTCCAAATGGAAGACCTTTGAATTGATAATGACAAGCACCCACTTTGAATCGAAGGAACCTTTGATGCTTGCGATGCATTGCATTGAAATAAGAAAATAGACCTATTTCATGGCCTTTTTGTCCATGTTGTCTCCCTGCGTTGTTAGTGTTATTACTTCTCGCAGTGTAGTCATTCAGGACCCTTTTGACTTGACAAATCTGTTCAGTGGTCTGAGGTTTAAGATTGGTCTTCGTGTTCCGACTTGGGAATAAGACAGCATATGGACTACATACCATGATTCCGCTCTTCATTTTATCACTGAGAAGACATGGATCAATCATCAGCTGAAAACATGTAAGTGTTTATTTGGGGCGTGTTACAAATGGAGGGCCAAAATATTAAATGGGGCGAGGACGGTATATGTAACGTATGATCAGGGTGGCTTCTCCATTTATTCAGTCCTTTTCCTAGAGTTTCATCTGCAGAACTTAAGGAACAAGAAACAGGATGGCTTCTCCAAGTTCCAACACAAGCCAGAGAAAATAAAGATGTTCTCTTTAAGTTCCAATAAAAACCAAGCCAAAAAATATATTTCACAGGTTTCAACTCTCCCATAAATATGGGCCTGCACCTGGCAATCCTTGTGGGGGGTGGGGAGGCGGGGTTAGTATGTGGTGTGTAAGTGCCCCCTCCATTTATTTCCAAGTGTCTGACAGACCTGGTTTTCTCCTTCACTTTCATGGTAGAATCCTGCTCCTGGGGTTATATATGCAGCTCCTTTCCAGATCTGGGTGACCACTGATCTGGCTACTCTGCTCACGCCTCTGCAACTATCTTATTCCTGGGGGCCCTCCTCTGTTCCCCGATCTCTTCCAATACTACACACTACCTCATTCTGAACTCGTGTTACATCCTTGTTGCTTCCATACATTTTTGCACCTCCCCCTGTCCCCAACCATGGTGCATCAGGCATATAGCGTACTTGGGGTATCTTCCCTCTGTCTTAACCTGCCCTTTTTGTCCTGCACTATCACTGTCTCTGCAGTCTCCTGATGACTCTCTACCCTCCTCCTCAGAACATATGAGCATCTACTCCTATGATCTTACAACCTCATATTAAATGCTTGTGCTCCCTTACCACCTCCTCTTGTTCATAAACCCCCTTCCTGCCGCCCACCAGTCCCTTCCTACCGCACACCACTCTCCTCCTGTCCACACACTAGCCCCCTCCTGTCCACACATTAGCCCCCTCCTGCCCACACCAGCCCCCTCCTGTCATCACACCACCCCCAGTCTTGTCTCACCACCTCCTGATACTGTTACCTTCTTCCCCCTTGCACCCCAATTCTGCGTTCACCCACTGTTTTCAACATCCTCCTGTCTCTCAAAGTCAATTATCTCCTCTTTCCAAAGTACCATCTCAAATCCAAGCCACTCCCCCGAACCACTTCCAAGTCATCACTGCTGCTCTCCTCCAGCCTGTTGCCAAAGAGTAACTATTCTGAGCGTCCCTTGCATCCAACCACACACCTTCGTTACACCTCTGCTCTCCAGATTCCAACATCCTTCTGCCAGGTCCTACCCTTTTTTATACAGGCCTGGCCCTTACAGCCAGAACCTTCCCTCAAAAATGACTCGGGTGTGGGGGATTAGTGTCCAATAACAAGAGGGGGCTAGGGACAAAGGTCTGGTGGTCAACCGTTCTAGTTGGCCCTTGGGACTGCCACTCAACCAAGACTACCCCCACAGGATGCGAGAGGAACAGTCCAGGGAGATGTACTAGTCCAAACCAGTAAAACCCAATATGGGCGCTGCCTTGTGAGCAGAATGACCATTTTAAGGCTATCTCGTCTCCTGGTTATGCAGAACAAATGAAGCCCTAAAACAGAAGTCTGAGAGCAACAGATACAGAGATACACTGACCAGGACTGCCAAAAAGGTACAATGGGCTACGAATACAGTTATATGGTTAACATCCCTGGTGCTGCTAAAGTACAGTTGCTATCAGTCTTCACCCTAAAACAAATGTAGCTGTATACACTCCCTAGGGGACAAATGGGGAGCTTAGGAGGAATATCCGAGACTGCAAGCCTTATTGGCACCCAGGACTGAATTCTCAAAAGGACTGAAAAAGGGTTGGAATGGCAGGGGGACTTAACTAGAAGTTCCTCTAACCACCAAAAATAAAAAGGAGGGAAAAAGCAGGTTGGCCCTAGAATCCCCAAAATGGAAATGATGTCTTAACAGCAACACACTTCAAACATCTAAGCCTAACCCCCCTTCATCACAATCACAGCCGGAAGTCCCCCTTGTTAAAGGGGCCCTTATCAACGCCAGATCGTTAATTGTACGTGCCTTAGATATAGCAGACCTCATCACCTCCAACAAATTTGACTTTTTAGCGATCAAATAAACTTGGCTACACCCAGCAGCAGGACCCTCCCTCATGCTAACAGCCTCGGAACACTTCGTCATCATCAGAGCTGACAGAACTACTAGCAGAGGGGGTGGTGTCGCAATCATTGCCAAAAATCCTCTGGGCATTAGAGAATGTGATCGATTCCCCTTCCCTTCTGCAAAACTCCTCTCCGTTAAACTCACTCTCTCAACTGTGCATACACTTCTTATCCATATTCTATACAGACCACCTGGCCTGATTTCCTCCTTCGAGGAAGACATCACCTGCCTTCTCTCACGAAACACCAAACCTTGCTCGCAAATTATGATTTTAGTCGACATGAACTTAGGCCTTCATGACAATGTAGATACCAATGCTCTAGCCTTAGAAAATGCTATCACAGAATTAGGCTTTTCACTGCGCATCTCAGACCCAACACACCAGCAGATCTAAATTGCAATACAAAAATTTGTTCCAACTCTCCATGTGCTTGGTCAGACCATAATGTCATCTCCTTTGAAATCCATGATTTTAAATAACCCATCCCTAAGGATCATCAAGCCCCCACCCCAGACTCAACCAGAAATAATCGCCTAATCACACTAGAAAGCATACTCCCCCTAATTCAACCCATCACTAACCAACAGCTGGCCACCGACTCAGATCCATCTAAACTGGTGGACTCATACAATCAGAATTTACTCAAGGGCCTCAACAAACTAGCCCCTCTTAAACTCAGGAAAGCCAAACCACTGGCACATCTCAAAATATGGTTCAAGCTCGAGTTGAAGACCTTACATAAAACCAAAAGTGGCGCAGAAGCGTCTTGGAAAAAAGTCCATCAACTCAGAATAAGGAAAATTTCACGATTGCCTCCACTGCCTATAAAACTGCCATACTGAAAACAAAAAGCGAGACCTACAACAATAGAATCCATAACGCCAAATCCCGTACCAAGGAGCTTTTCACTATCCTTAAAGAACTGGGATCACCCATTTCTCCACCAGACTCGTGCAATAAAGACGTCCTCTGGTGCACTAACATCCAGAAGGCCTTACTGGACAAAATTGCATTACTTCAAACAAAGATTGAAGCTAAAAGATCCTGCCTAGGCTGCCTTGGCCAAACCCAGTGACTTAGACAGCACACAACCCAAACATAGCACCCAGTACCATACGATTCCTAATCAAAGCGAAGTCTTCGAGTTTACTCCAGTTACTACGAAAGAGGTAGAATCCATCATTAGGAGCCTTAAGCAGTCCAGATGCCAACAAGACATCTGTCCAGCCTCAATTATAGAAGAGGGAGCTAAAGAATTCGCTCCTTTCATCACATCCTTTATCAACTCCTCATTTGCCTCCTGCACCGTCCCGAAAAATCTCAAAGATGCCTGGGTCATGCCCGTCATCAAAAAGCCTAACCTAGACCCTAATATTCCTACCAATTGCAGACTGATTACCACAGTTCCTTTTTGTCTAAAAATATTACATAAAGCAGTCTACATTCAGATACAAAACCATCTGCAAGCTAACAACCTTCTAGGCCTCTGGCAATCCGGTTTCAGACCTAGACACGGGACCGAGACAGCCCTCCTGGATCTAAAAATCCAAATGGAGGAGGCGAGGGACAATGGAAAGCCGGCCCTACTCCTCCTACTTGTCTTGTCGGCAGCGTTTGACTTAGTCGACCACAATATTTTAACTAATCACATCACCACAGTTGCCTCATTCTCCACCAAAGCCGCAGCCTGGGTCAATTAATTCCTCTCCGACACAGATCTATGAGGGTATTCACCCCAACCGCATCTGCCGAACATTCTCCAACCACATGTGGATTCTCACAAGGCTCATGCGTCTCCCCTACCCTCTATAACATTTTCACAAAGCTCCTGTTTGACCACCTAGATGACCTTGGCGTATCATATACGAATTACGCTGACAATACGCAAAATACTCATCACACTCTCAGGTGTCTACCACTCTGACACATTACTCCCAAATCAAATCTACAGTAAAATCCAATCATGGATGGCCAAGCATGGGTTAATGTCAACGACGACAAAACTGAGCTTCTGCTCATTAGCTCCAAGTTAAGACTCAACAAGTTAGGTCCCCAATATTCCTCTTTCAATACGATGGTAACAATATTTAAGTCAACAAGGAAGCCAAAACCCTTGGTTTTTACATGGATTCCGCCTCGTCACTCCAGACAAGTCAACGCCACCTCGTCATCAACGGCCAAAGTGATAAATGCTTGTAGACCTTTCCTGTACACTACTAGTTGCATCACCCTGGCAAGAGAGCTTATACTCTACAAACTGGACTATTGTAATACGCTTTACCTAGGTACTAGCCAGAGAACCCTTCACAAGCTACAAGTATTGCAAAACAACGCTCTCAGAACAGCCTTAAATATTCCTCACTCCAACCATATCTCACAAATCCAACAGAAAACTAACTGGCTCCCGATTCAAGACAAGATTACTTTCAGAACATTAATGATTACCTACAAGTGTCTAAATAACTCAGCCCCCAATTACCTCATCAACAAATTCTCTAGAAAGGATTCTACTAGACCCACTAGAGCCAATTATGCCCATTGCCTTAACTACCCAAATTCAAACTGTCTAAAGCTAGAGGAGCTAGCTTCCCAGTGCTAGCAGCCAGTTCCTGGAATACCTTACCACCTGCCCTAAAGACAGATCCAGTGTTCCTTTCCTTCCGGAATAAGGTTAAAACCTGGCTGTTCTCACAATCTAATTAACCGCCACAATGTACTATAGTGATTTTTTTGACCAATTTCCGTGACCATACCTTGCCCATAGCTTAGATATGTATCATCAGGTGACCATCTGAGGGTCACAACTCAAGATTGTCTTAAGCTATGTTATGAACCTTCTATATATCCTCTACAAACTTGCAACCCGAGTTGTCTCACAAATCATGGACCTGTGCTCGGCACTATACTCTTCCTCACCCTATACCTTTGTCGGTATCGGCACATCAGCTAGTATTTTACCTGCACTGTATAAGAATAATACCCATGTTCGAACTCTTAACTCTCTTGCTGTGGTTTATAGTGATTGCCTCGACAGCGAAACCATCGACAACCATACCCATCGAATGCATTTTTTTTAAACCCCTGTAACCTCCTGCTTGTTTTACATTTAAAACCCATTTTTGATAAACTAAACCCTTTACCCTTTGCATTTGATGGTTTTTTTTTTCCGATGCATTTTTTTCAAGGGTATGGTTGTCAATGGTTCGGCTGTCGGAGCAATGACTGGATACCCTTGCTGCTATCGCATGACTTGATCAGTAACACAAGTCTAACACGTGGTTTCAGCAACGTACTGTATCTGTCACTACTTTCTGTCACCTATCCTGTAATTTTATTTCTTGGTTCCTCCTGCAACCACTATTATATATCATGTAAAAGTTGTTAATGTATTTCATTGTTCCTGCTGTAACCTTTGTTGTATACAAAGTAAAAGCACTCAGATACCTCCGGGTTTGGCGTGCTATACAAGCAAATAAAACAAACAAAACAAACATATTAGTGAGGTGGCCAAGGTATCAGAAACATTTGTACCTGGCTAGGGATTTTTGTACCCCAACACAGGTTAGTGGAGTATGCATCCCATAGGGCTCATGCATCTCCCCTTTGTAACTGGGTCAGGGAGCAAAGCCTTTCAAGGCGGGATAGAGGCCCCTCTCAACCTGGGGATTTGGAAGGGCCCCAGTCGCTGTCCCTTCCACTTGTGCCAGGCTACAAATGTCAAGTACTACTAATAGTCATCCCATACCTGTCGTGCACTGTTCTGGCCAGTGTTCATTTCCCTTTTTCCCAGGACTAGAGCCCAGAAGATCGGAGTGGGAATGAAATCTCTTAGTCTGGATACTCTACCAGAGGAATCCGAGGACATCTGGGAACCAGCTGGTTTGGACAGTACCCCAACCAGAGACGACCTCGCAGAGGCACCAAAGAAGAATCTACTAAAGCAGAGCGGTAGGCGTGGGAGCAAACCGGTTGATTGAAGTAATCCCAAGATAGTGGAGGCAGTCTACTAAGCCTCCCAGGGTGTCTCGCATTCCAGCAGTGGAGATACCCCATGGACAGACACGAAGAACAGGAAGAGGCAGCATCCACGATTGCACCACCGAAAGAGGATCCTGGTTAAGGGGAATTGGATTTGGCACCGACACCCAAGGAAGATCTGTTAAAGGGCCTGGTAGAAATCCAACTGACTGTCGTCAGTCTGAAGGGACCCCAAGAGCCTTGCAAGGGAATATTAATGAAAGACGAGAACAACCAGCTATACCATGGGCAATTTTACAAAAATCCAATAATGGAGAAGAGCCAGCTGCTTTCTTTGTGAATTTTGAGAGTGTGGCAGAGACTACATGCTGGCACCGAGATTGATTGGCCCAGTATCTCGCCCATCTTCTAACAGAAGCCCAGCAGGCCATTGAAGCCTTAAACTCTGATGAACAACCCCACACAAAGAGCCAAAGCAGGGTATCCTAGAATGGTTGTGACAGGATCAGGAACACTATGGGTTCTGAGTACATCTGCGCTTTCAAAAAAGAAACTCCCTGCCAAATGTTGGAGAGTTAAGGACATGTCAAACAAATGCTAACAAGATATTTGAGGAGACCAAAGAGATATTGGTCTTGGAAAAGTTTGTAATTTCCTTGCCCCCATATCTGCAAGAAGTGGTCACCAGCAACATAAATCCTTGGATGAGGAAATCATCCAAGTGGCTAATGCACACAGATGGGAGCAAAGAAAATCTTTGACATGAAACCCAGGACTCTGGGAAGAGAAGAGAGGCCAGCCCCCAGGAAGTCGAGTCCTACTCAACCGATATCTGAACTCAGGACGAGGCCATCATTACAGGCAGACTGGTGGAAGTCCTGGCCAGGTCCATGTCCCGAGATAAGGTGTTATGCCTGCGGGAAATCAGGACATATCGGCAGTATCTGCCCAGAGAAACAGGAGGAGGAGCATATGGAGATTTGGCTCCTGAAAATGAACATGACGAAATTTCCAGTAAGGGGAGGAAGAACCATCCGACCTAGAATACTTACACAACCTATTCCCGTATGTAGAATACAAACTGAAATTGCCCTGGACAGTTTATACCACAGGTGAGGCCAATCAGAGTTTCCATATACCAGTAATGGTCTAAGGGATACCAGTTCAAGCTCTATTGGACCGGTGGGGGGCGGTAAGAAGACTACCATTAGGGCCGACATGGTAACATTGGTGAACGTTCACCAAGGTCCCTGACCCAGATCATATGCGTCCACAAATACCCAGATTCATATCTGCAAGCCGCCATCAACAGAAAAAACTAGCCCTTACAATGACAGTCATGCCTGGACTCCCAGAAGAGGTTAGGAGAATTTCACCTTTTCCAACCTCCGTCTCAGGTAACAGCAAGGGGAGACAAATTCAGAATCCTTTTACCTGGTATGCCTAGGTAGCCGGATGTTCAGGGGATGAGGACTTAGAAGAACGGGTGGAGATGTGTGACAAGGTCAGTGACACGACTTGGTCATGAGAGGATAGGGATTTTAAAACCCGGCACCTGTGCAAAAGGATCAATAGGAAAGAACAAGCTAGTGATTGGCCTCGGGTGCCAGCACCAGTGGGAGGGGGAGGAGGAGCATACATGGGGGAAACATGCAATTGTGGGTTGTTTAGGCGAGGTCATGGGAAGAGGAAGCAGACGGATATATCAAGCATAGAGAAGACGGTGCTGCAGGGTGTGGAGGAACATTTTTGAAAGCGCATGCAAGGGGAGGTATTGTCTGGTGAGAGAAAGTGGTGCTTGGGTGCGAGTGCATGCCTAGTGGGGTTGAGTGAGTGGGTGAGACTAAGTGGGAGAGTAGGATAATAAGTGAGGCCGAGTGAGAAATGTGATGGAGGGAGTGAAAGGAGAGCGACTGTAGAAAGAGGGGTGTTTTGTATAGTGGGATGAGAGTAGAGGGAGGAGAGTAGTAGAGACGAGAGTGGAGAGGTGTGGAGAGGGGAGTAGAGTAGCAGTAGAGAGGGGAGTGGACAGCAGTAGAGGGGAGAGTAGCAGAGCGGGAGCATTAGAAGGAGTGGAAGGAGAGGAGTAGTGGAGAGGAAAGAGTAGTAATCAAAGCAATAATGTTGGGGTGGTCGATAATGGTTTCAATGGGAAAGAAGTGTTTGTTGCACACGCCATTTTGGAGACTGGGGTAGACGAGATGTTAGCTAGATGTTGCAGTCTGGTATGTAACGAGTGTAGTTAATAAGAATGGAATGAGTGTCACTATTAGTGTTATTTTGTGGATATTCGATACATTTTAGATTTGCACACGTAGGAACAAAACGACAAGTCTGCAGATACAGTGCGAACACAATGTAGTTGCGTGACGTGCAATGTAGTGCCTAAAGATGGGAAGCGAGAAGCTTTACATGCACACGGGAGAAAGGAGATTTGTGCATGGGTAAGCCACTGTGAAGGGACGCAGTAGTCTTCAACACACGCGTACAGACATACACACTGGTGGTTTTCAGGGAAATGTATTTTGGATAGTTGGGGAACAAGGGGTACATGGTGAATACATGACTACATGGGAAGGCTGCATACAACGTGTCCCTCATAGTTGGGGTTTGTGTAGGCTGCAGAAACCTGGATTGGCGAGATAAACTCTGTGCAACCTGGGAAGTTGGTTGATCAAGGTAGAAGGATGGAGGAAGATGGCTAACTGCATTCGGCCAGCTGCAATATCATCAGATGACCAGTTGCGGCCAAGTCGAAATGAAGTGCTAGCGGATTATGGGTTTACGACTTGGTGCAATTGTGGATAGGAGCTCTAATCTTCCGGAGTACATGGGAGTTTGTTATTCAGTGAGCAGGGAAGTGCGGCTACCTAGCAGGGTCGGCTTGGGATTATAACAGGGTACAATTGAAAAAAGAAGGAAGATTGCCTTCCCTAAACTTTAATAAACAGTCTTAAGACACACAGAAACGGTTTTTCGGTAGAAGATTTAAACGGTGACTGGAAATGTCACAGAGTTGTAACGGAGAACAGATATAAACAATGTCCTAGCTGCCCCTGACGGAAGAACACCCTGTCCCTGACAGGAGTGCCTGGCCCTAGATGGTGTATGGTGCGCCGCCTATCTAACAGGTATAGTGGAAGAGAAAGCTGTCCCTGATCTCTACCAATTGGAAAGTGCCTAATACTGTTGGAGTTAAAAAATAAACTCGAGATACAACCAATTGGCTATTATGACTCCAACAGGGCTGAATATTAGATCCTGTCAGTAATAGCTGATTGACTGATGGGAAACAATGTATATTTGTGACCCTCGGCATTGATTAACAGATTTATTTACCCACAGGTATCAAATATGCCAAAACACAATTGGTTGTGCTCGAAAAGCGTGTTAAAAACAAAATGCCCATGTAATGTGGACTTCTAAAAAGTGCTCACTAGACGCAAGTACGATTATAATTAGGGTATCTTGTAGCCTGTCTTTTTTGTGTGGGATATCAAAGTAATCATGAGATCCCTCATGATCCGTTGGTCGACCGGTTTCGATGGTGTTCAAGATTCAACCATCTTCTTCAGGAACGTTTTTTAATATGGTAATTTACTTTCCAACAGATCACTGTGTTGTACTGTGAAGATGAGCGCCTCCGTCTCCTGTAGGGAGACAAAAGTCAAAAGGAACAGGGTATAAATACCCCATTGGCTACATAGGGTCTGCGTTAAGGCAGAGTGACAGCCACATTGTTTAAACAAAGGAATATCTCCCAAAATCTTATTTTTAAAAAAAGAACAAGTCCTTGCCACATCATTGACTGGCTGTGCATAAACTCTTAGGTGGACTGGGGCGTGGGGTGGGGCAGGGGGAAGGAACAGGTGAAGGAAAATATATATATATGTGGGATACATTACACACCGTAATCATATTTCTGATGCTTGTATCTGCTTAGATTCACATGCTGTTCATAGGCTGACATCTAGTGGAAGCTCCGGAGTATTACAGTTGTTTTTCGAAACTCGAAAAGGGGTGTCGAACTAGGGCGTGCCAGTAATACTATCCTTAGTGTGACGTCCACTGTACCCATGATCACTCACGCGTGTAGGACCCTCAGATTGTATTTTTTCTGACATGAGGTAGCGTGAGTACAGAGTATCCAAGCAGATAGATAAGACTACAAGCACCCATGCGCCTTCTCTCAGAGGGGAGGAAGGGCGGGCACATGTGAATCTAAGCAGATACAAGCATCAGAAATACGATTATGGTGTGTAATGTATCCCTTCTGAGGCTTGTGGAATCTGCTTAGATCACATGCTGTGCATAGATTAGCGAGCAGTGTCAGAGGAAGGAGGAGGGATGTGAGAAGGGTCATGAGCGAACAAATGTCTTAGAACCGCTTGTCCCACTTGAGTATCTGTCTTGTAATGAGTGTCAATGCAGTAGTGCTGAGTAAAAGTGTGAATAGAGCTCCATGTAGCTGCTTTGCAAATGGTGTCAAGGGGTACATTTGCAATGAAAGCCAGAGTGGCCCCAGTACCTCTTGTAGAGTGGGCCCTTGGCGTAAAAGGCAGTGTCTTTTCTGAAAGGGAGTAACACAGCGGGATATATTTGACTATCCATTTAGAGATGGCACCTTTAGAGACGCGATCTCCCGCTCTGCATGTAGCTACGGAGACGAACAGTTGATCTGTCTTTCTTAGCGGTCCGGTCTTGTCTACGTAGTAGAGGACCGCTCTTCTCACATCTAGTGTGTGTAGTTTCACCTCAGTAGAGCTCTTGGGTTCTTGGAAGAAGGCCGGTAGCTCAATGGACTGGTTAACATGGAATTTAGAAATAAACTTAGGTGAGAACCTAGGGTGGGTTCGTAGAACCAGCTTATCCTCATGTACAGTAAAGAAAGGATCCTGCACCAACAGAGCCTGAATTTCACTGACACTTCTTATGGATGTAATGGCTACAAAGAAGGCAGTTTTATAAGTCAGGTGTTTGAGAGTAGCTTTATGCATGGGTTCAAAGGGGGGCCCCATGAGTTTAGCAAGTACCACATTAAGGTCCCATCCTGGTGGTGGGTTAGAAATTGGAAGGTGGAGTCTATTCACCCCTTCCATAAAGGCTTAAACAACTGGCACTTTCCACCATGACACCTTGTTATGGGAGGTGGTGTAGGCCGACAGCGCCGCCAGGTGTACCTTGAGTGAATTAAATACCAACCTTGCGTCCAGCAGGTGGAGCATGTAGGTGACAATATTGGAAGGAGTGCAATCAATCGGGTTGATTTGCTTATTCTGGCACCAAATAACAAATCTTTTCCATTTATCAAAACAGTGCTTTGTGTTAGGTTTTCTTGATTCTTTTAAGGTATCCATACATCTCTGTGGTAAATTGAGATGGCCGAACTGTATGACTTCAGGAGCCATGCTGCCAAGTTCATAGAGTTGGGTTGAGGATGCACAGTTTGTCCTTCGTGCTGGGAGAGTAGGTTGTACCAGCACGGGAGTCTGATGGAGTCGCACACCGCCAGTTTTCGCAGGTGTGGGAACCACGGTTGTCTCACCCACATAGGAGCAACTAGGATGAGCGTCATCGATTCCCTGTGTATTTTGTGGACCACCTTCCTCATCAGAGGAGTTGGTGGAAAAGCGTGGGCAAACATCCCATACCAGTTAATCCATAGAGCGTTCCCCTTGGAGCCTGGCTGGGGGAACCTGGATGCGAATTCTGGGCATTGTTTGTTTTTGCTTGTGGCGAATAGGTCTATAGTGGGCAAACCCAACTGAGAGAAGAGATCTTCTATGACTTCTTCGCGTAGACGCCATTCGTGTTCTTCTGGAAGGGGATCTCTGCTCAAAGCGTCCACTAGTGAATTGAGATCCCCTGGAACATGTTGAGACGACAGGTAAATGTTCCGTCTGAGTGCCCATATCCAAATTTTCTGGGCAAGCCTAGACAGATTTAGCGAACAAGTGTCCCCCTGTTTGTTTATGTAAAATATTGCTGTCGTGCTGTCTGTTAGGATCTGCACTGACAGGTTCGATATGTGGGGTTCGAACCCTCGAAGCGCTCTGAAGACTGCCAGAAGTTCTAGCAGGTTGATGTGATTCTGGGCCACTGTGTGAGACCAGAGGCCCTCAGCTGTGTGGTGAAGGAGGTGTGCTCCCCACCCTGACAGGGACGCGTCTGTTGTGATTACGGCCTGTATTTCTGGATTGTAAAAGGGTTTCCCCTTTGAAAGATTCTCTCTTGTCCACAAGCGAAGACTCTGTACTAGTTTTGGCGAAACGACCACTAGATCTTCCCACTGACCACTTGCCCAAGACCACTGTTTCGCCAACCATTCCTGCATGGGACGCATGCGCAGGCGCGCGTGGGGAACCAGGTAAATGCATGCCATCATGCCTAGTAAAAAAATAAATAAATCGCTTTGCGCACTTTTATCTGGCGACCGGACTGATATTGAGGAATTTGCAGCAACAGATTTCGAATTTTTTCATCTGATGGAAAGGCCAACCCCTCTTTGGTGTCTAGGACAGCTCCTAGGAACTGTTTGGACCAGGCTTGATTTTTTTCTAGTTTATTGAGAATCCCAATTGGAAGAGAAGGTCGATAGTTCTTTGAATGTTGGATCTGCAAATGACAGGGGTTTCCCCTGTGATGAGCCAGTCGTCCAGGTAAGGGTACACTGGGACTGCCTCCCTGCGTAGGTGCGCCGCCACCACCGCTAGTACCTTGGTGAATACCCTTGGAGCCGAGGCTATACCGAAGGGCAGCACTTTGAACTGGTAGTGCTGGCTGTCTACATTGAAGCGCAAGAATCTTCTGTGCGCTGGGATCATGGAAATATGAAAATAGGCATCTTTCATGTCCAATGTTGCCATGTAATCTCCTTTTCTTAGTAGGAGGATTACTTCCTGGAATGTAGTATTGCGACATTTTTGAGGCTTGACATACTTGTTTGCAGGGTGTAAGTCTAATACTGGGCGCATCGTTAGATCTTTTTTTGGGACAAGGAAGTAAGTTGAATAAATACCCTTGTTTACCTGGTTGCCCGGGACGAGTTCTAGCGTGTCCTTTGCAAGAACAATGACGATCTCCTCGAGAAGGATTCTTTGGTGCTCCAAGGAGTGTATTTTTGTCTTGGAGGATGGTCGAAGTGATCCCTTCCCATGCGTGGGTGAAGATGGAAATGCGCCCCCCTACTGGGGATCCATGGGAAGGGACCCAGAGCGGAACGTCACCGTTTGCTTGGAGGCGTAGCGCCGCTACCTGGGCTGCCTCTCCCCCTACCACGGCCCCTCTTTTCACCTCTGGCGAAACCCTGGGTAGCTTGTTGGTTGCTGCCCCACGATGTTCCTTGGTTCTGAAAGTAATGGGACCCTCTTTGGGAGTTTTGGCCGCGAGAGCGACTAAAATTATTATTTCCCCGCTGGTTTGTGGGTTTATTAGTTAGTTGGCCAAGGGACTTTAAGATGTCAGTCGTCCTTGGCCGTTTTTAGCGCGTCCTCCACTTCTTTTCCAAACAGGAGGTTTGGTTCCACCGGCATGTCAATGAGGGTGGCTTGGATCTCGGATTTAAACCCCGACTGCCTCAGCCAAGCGTGTCTTTTGATTACTGTGCTTTCTGCTATCAGTCTCCCTGCATTGTCCGCTGCATCAAGAGTAGCCTTGAGAATGCATCCGGATACTGATCTCCGTTCCAACGCAATCTGGGCCAACTGGCTCTTTAGAGGTTCTGGTGCGGAGGCAATGAGGCCAGCTACCTATTCCCATTGGTGGCAGTTGTAGCTTGCCAGCAGAGTGGTGGTGTTAGCAATGCGTGCTTGGTATGCCGAAGTGGATGCCACCTTCCTTCCCGGGCCCTATATTCTCTTGCTCTCCTTGTCCGGGGGAGCTTCTGAAGATGCTAGTGGTGTGCTCGCCCTCTTCCTGGTGGTTGTAACCACTAAGGAGTCGGGCTTCAGCTGAGCCCCTATGTAAAGTGGGTCGGAGGGAGTGGCTCTGAATAACTTCTCTATTCTCGGGTTAACTGCCCGGGTAAGATTAGGGGTGAGCAAAGCAGGATCGATTCTTAGTTAAACAGACTTTAGAATCTGTTGGCCTGGGCGATGGATCTTTTATCCCCTAGAATTTGCTCTGCAAAATCTCTCTCTTCTTGGGCCCCCTGAGTGTCAATTTGGAAATGGGCTGCAGCCTTGGCTAAAACCTCGTTAAGCAAGGGCTGATTGTCAACAGGTGAGTCATTCACCGGGGGGTCCTTGGGAATAGGGGAGTCGAGACTATAGGCCTCCGCCTCGTCTTCCTCCTCCTGGTCCTCATCATCTCCATAATAAATCAACCCTGACCTGGTCGTCCAGTATTTGTACTTCTGAATCCTCACCATACTGCTGGTAAGGTTCAACACTGAACTGGTCTGAAATCAGCCCCTGAACTGGAGTCTCAGTACGGAGTCTCTTAGTAGGAGGTTGAGGATCTTTGGATCCCGATGGGGCAGACGTAGTAGGGGTATTGTGATAGCTCTGGAAGTAATGAGGGTCTTTTTCGTAAAAATCTACAAAAAAGGACATTCTCCTCATTACTCTGTCGATGTCTTCCGAGTTCCATTCGTTGGAACTGGGAATTACCCTTTCCTGCTGTGGTTCATGCTCTAATCCCATATCCTGGGAGGTGGGAGGGACAATCTTTGGCCTCGTGACACGGTCAGGGGCATTGGACTTTCCTAAAGATATGGGGTGTTTCTCCTTCTGAACCTGGTGTTCAGAGGTTTTTTTCTGTTTTTCCCCCTTCCCATGTGTAGAGGAATGCTTTCCTGACCCCTTGGACTTTTCTGAATCTTTCGACGCCTGGCGTCGCGATTCGGAGGAGGGATCACGAGATTCGGGAGTCTTAGAAGAGGGACGTTGAATCTCGGAAGCAGACGTCGAACGAAAAGCCTTCAAACGTGCTGCCTGGGGGTAGAGGTTGGATTCGTCATCTGACGACCCTACCTATGTGACTTTAGGTAATGTGGCACTCTTAGCAATCGTTGACGGTTGCTGTGGGTCATGAGGCGACTGTGACCTGGAACGCCCAGAGGACACCAATTCCGCGGACCGCTCTCTCTGTGCCTTCTTCTGCCGATCACTCGACACGCATGTCTAATCTCGGGTGGGGTTAGTGTGTTTAGAGGAAGATGTGTGGGTAGCGCTCTTGCCGCCGGGTGTTGTCCCCATAACTGACCCGCTGGACAGTCCTCCCAGGTCGGAGGCTTGCGCTTGGGTGCCTAACGACACCCCTGTGCCCTCGCCGTCCGATATGGTGGCGTTGCTGCCATCACTGAAGGAACCCACTGCGTCCATGGCCTTGTTTTGTCTGGCGTAGTGGGCCCAACGTTTGGTCGAGCAGTCCTCAAGTGTCTTGGCTTTGAAGACCCTACAAGTTCTACAATTTGCCTTGGTGTGGTCCCTTGGAAGACACAGGTTACAGGTGTTATGTTTATCCACCCAGGGGAACTTACGGTTGCACTTCGGGCAGAATTTAAATGGAGTACTCTCCATATGTCAATATCTGGCAGCGGGCGGGTATATGTAGGAAAACCAGTGCGTGTGAGTATGTCCACCCCCCACTCTCCCTACTTGCAGGGCCGAGGCCAGAGGCCTTCTGAGGCCCAAAGTCCGTTGTGTAGTCTCGACGGCTGTTCTCTCAAGTACCGGCGTCGGTCTTCGGTGATCTTTGACGTAGGGTTGAGAACAGGGATTTTTTAAAATACATTTATGATAAATGGCTAAAAGCCAGGGAACTCCGCAACTATGCTTCCGACAAGTATGGTGGAAAAAAACAATCTGAGGGACCTACACGTACAAAAAAAAACTTTGTTAAGGGGACGTTATGGTTAAATTGCCCTACCAAAAACCTGTGCACTTCACTAAAAAAACTTTTCAAACGCGCCATTATGGTTCAAAGTAAAACCGAAAAACCCCTGAAATTCGCCAGTTATGGTAGGCTAGGCAACCATACCTGCCATCACCACTGTGCACTGCTAACACTAACACCAGGACATGAAAGATGACATCACAAATGTCATTGATGACATCACTGACGACATCACATGTTTAGCCCCTTTGTTTTTGTTTACTGCTATATATATATATATGTCAGTAAAAAAAACGTTGTTAAAGGGACGTTACACTTCACAGTAAAACCGAAAAACACTTGACATTCCCCAATTATGGTAAGCTAAGCAACCATAACTTGCGCCACCTACGTGCATTGTTAAGACTAACACCCAGGACATTTGTTCACTGACATATTTAAACCATCTGCCTTTCTTCACTGTCAGTCAGGAAGTAAAAAGGTGAAAAGAGCTATTTGTAGTTCTAACCCTTCTCATACGTTCTTACAATACTTTCCTTCGGGTACAATTACATCATATACATATAAAAAGGAGAAGAAGGAATCCTGAAACACAAGAATATTTTCTGTGCATGAAGGTAATTAGGACGTTTATGAACACTTTCTGGTAATACTGCATGTTTTTTTGCTTACTTTACGTTCCCTGTATATGCTTCTATTTGTATGCATTGTGGTCTCTGTGTTTTGTGTGTAATAGTAGAAATATGCAGTAAGGGAAGCATTCGTAGATGCTTATGTTTCACAGTATGCAAAAATCTGTAATGGAAGCATATATCAATTTAGTAGCTAACATGGGAAGATTTAGAATATTGCACCTCTATAGCACATGCTGCAGACAATGCCTAAGTTTCTTCATGAGGTTGTTCATGTATTGAAAGAACTCAGTATTTCAATGGAATTTTTTAGCAATGCATTGCTTAATGAACTATTTGGCATATGATAGTTCTACAATGATCTCTAACACTTTTCGGCCAATATTATAATGACAATCCCTTGTGGAGGCTCTGCATGAAAATTAAGTGCACATGTGATGCAATCAGTGATGTCATCAATGACATTTGTGATGCCATCTTTCATGTCCTGGGTGTTAGTGTTAGCAGTGCACAGTGGTGATGGCAGGTATGGTTGATTAGCCTACCATAACTGGCGAATTTCTGGGGTTTTTCGGTTTTACTTTGAACCATAATGGTGCGTTTGAAAAGTTTTTTTAGTGAAGTGCACAGGTTTTTGGTAGGGCAACTTAACCATAACGTCCCTTTAACAAAGTTTTTTCGTTACTAAATTTCACAGGTTTTTGGAAGGGGAACTTAATCATAACGTTGCGTTAATAAAGTTTTTTTGCTGAATATACACTATCATCATGTGATCTTGGGAGATATGTAGTATAATTTACTTACTTTATATACATGTAACATAGAACGTACAGAACCCCCTTGCTATTGATATTTGAAAGGCACGGACTGAGCGCCTGTTTGCGGACGAGGTCAACAGTACCCAAACAGTCAGGGGGTATCTGAAATTGTACTATTGTCATACACAAAAAATGTTCAAATTTGAAAAAGGACACATAAGGACATTATAGGTACTAATAAATAAATAGGGAAACCTAAACGTGTGAAATAAAAACCATGCATTTAATAACCATGTAGAATGAAATGGATTATACCATAACAAAAAAAAGTATGCCTCCAACGTAATTACCTCACAGAAACCCTGCAGCCAGGACCGACAGTGGACGCATGGAGTACAACAAAGGCAAATTAAAACAAAATAGTAAGTGAACTTCATTTTTCTTATGTGTGTACTTTTTTTGGTATGTGGGGCAGAAAAAATAATTTATTTCTGTTTTGACACAGAAATGTGCAGTACTTTGGAGGGACTGGAGGAGAATTTTCTGCATGGGGAAATGTCCGAAGATAGCGATAAAATGGTACACAGTGCTCTGCATAAGCAAAGTAATGGTCAGTATTTTATGGACATTTAACATATACATACATTTATTTTTAACAGACCAGGAAAAAAAAGAAGAAAGGCCAACAAACGACACAGAGGAAGACAGGCAGAAAAGGATAGAACTGAAAATGGACGCACTAAATGAAATTTGTAACAGTTTAAGGCAATTTGTGGAGGAGTTTGTGAGAGGAAAAATACGTTATCACTGTCCCACCTGTACCTGCCCCCTTCTCCATTCCCTAGTGAACCATCCCCAAACCTTCAAGAAGAAATTAGACGTTTTGATGAAACATCCATCCCTTCTTCCCCTCACAAATCATTCCCTCATAACCAGCCCGTGTTGAATCCCAATTCCCGTATATTCGTGTCAGTATCTGCTTCCCCCTGTATTTCTCTTGATTGACGTGTGTGTGTGTGTTTTTGGAAAGTTTTTGTATATTAGTTGTAGTTGAAGAGTTTGAGGATTTTTTTTTTTTTAAAAGACTTAAAATGTTTGCGAACAGCGCGCCTGTTAGAACATCCATATTCTATTGCATATGGATGGCTCGAACGGCAATACACCTACCCGTACCAATGCCAACCAAGATGGAACTGATCTTAGAATGCACCAACTGTGCAAGTTGTGCGTAAATAAACAAATGGGGCGTCCTAAGGACATTATACCTCTCCGTACCGCTCACAAACGAGATAAAACATGTTCTTAGAACACACCAGGTGTCCAGGATCTCTGTAAATGAGCAAAATGGGAGTGTTTTAAGGACACTATACCTGTCTGTATCGTCCGCAGCCAAGATGGAACCGTCCGTAGAACAGGCACAGTGGCCGGCATGTTCGTAGTCAAACAAAACGGAGGTGTCCTAAGGACAGTGGACCTGTGTTTTTGGTATGTGTGTTACACAGCACCCTCAGTGCAGGGGTGTCATAGTGACCTCCACACATAGACTCCATACCCTGGGAGACTACTGTCTCCCAGGCCATGTAAAGTCACCATTGGCTTTACTAGTCTCAAATTGTGAACAGAACCAGTACAAACCATCATTTTGTGGAAGTACTGGTAGGGGTAATTAGATCGCCCCTGGGTCTGTTTTCCAAGGGGGCACTGTCCAGTTCCCCCCCCCTTGTCGAGTTTCTGGCTGGTGGCAGTGGTTACCACGCGAAATATTCCACCGGAATATTTCCTATGAGATTTTCCCATTCATTTTAAACGCACCACTTTTTTTGGTGCAATGTTAAAGATACCGCCGGGTTATTTATTTAATATTTATTCCCTGGTTGGGTCTTTTTGCCAGGACTCGGTTTTAAAATGCCGTTTGTGTTCGCCTCCGTAACTCCAACCCAAGTCGAGCCCTTTGTTCCACTTTTGGCGGGCTTCTCCACAGAAGCCTCCAAAAGTGGTGCCACTCTGTCTGGGTCTACAGGATGTGTGGGAGGGGGGGGGAATAGGCACCCTGGACTGAGTTGCCGCGGCAACTCGAGTCGCACTCTTGTGTGATTGGCCCAGTGGTGAGCCGCCCGGCTCACCACTTAGCATGTTTGAGTGACAGCTAGGACTGATGAATGGGGGTTTTCTGCATAAAAGCAGGGCTTTGGGGACTGGAACTTCAGAAGTCGCCATAGGACCTAAAGAATCCGAAGAGGGAGAAGCTGAGCCGACCTGCAACTCACCACTTCCCAACGACAGAGAAGATCTTCCAGGAGAGTCTTCTTCCTTTGAGCTGGTGGGGTTAACCAGTTCGCCCCCTTTTCGCTTTCCTGGATCGTCTCGTGGTCGAATCGCCCGTTGCAAGCACCGCGGCGGCCGGATAGCCACGCCTCACCACTACCGCGAATAAAAGGGTAGTACCTTTTAACCGAGAAACGCCGCGGCTGGTTTTTTCCCTGGCAGTGCAACGACCTCCAGATTTCCTCCACGTCAAGGTCTTCTCTTCTCCTGGACAAAGCACCGACTTGCACCCGCTGCCAGGAACAACTGCCCCCGATGGAGCTTTCTCACCATTTCAGGTACTGTGTCCCGACTGGTCTCCCTTGCAACAGACTGTTCAAGGTGTCCCATAAATCCTTGACCCTCTATCCTGGGGTGACCTCGGACCTGTTAACTAACTTTTCTGAACTCTGCAAAGACTTTTAAAGTGTACTTCAACTGTGTGATCTTGGGCACATTCCACCTTGCTCTCTCCAAGAGTGGGCCTGGCCTATGAACTTTTTGCTCTACAGTAGACCCTGCCTTTCTTGACTTGCTGTGGTTCTTTAAAAGTGTTGGTATTGTGTGTTTTCCTATTTCTGCCTTTTCTCTCCCTTTTTAAATAATTATTGGAGTGCCATCTTGGTTAAGCGCTCACCTCTTTGTTGATAATAAGTGGTGTTCTTTTCCTAAGACTTGTCGAATAATTAATCAGGGAGGTGTATATCTTTCTAGTGACTGTGTTTGAACTTGCTTGACATATTAGTGCCAGTGTATTTTTACAAGTGTGTTTTAAATAAATAATTATATACTTTTATACCAAAGCTCTGGTCAGTGTTTGCTTGTGCTACTATATTTTTGTACCTAATGTGTATACGCTATATACTGCCTAACTCTTCTTGAGAGAAGTCTGACTGCTCAGCCACAGCTACCAGGTAAATCTGGGTGGTGCAGACTGCTACCAATTGGGTTTACTGCTAACACCTGTAGTCAACCTTTTTGCAGTGGTCTCTAAGGGAACTGCACAGGTTTCTGCCTAACAAGGACGTCATCATGTAACCGCACCCATGCTGAGCGTGAGGACTAATTTGCGCAGTTTGTGTGCTTCCACAACATTACAAAAGAACTTATACACACAAGGGAAATTATTTCACAGTATAAAATCATCATTTCACATGTCCCATACAATAGCTGTACCTGTGGATGTATTGTTTGAAATTTTTGGAATGCTTTTGAGTGATCAAGATGGTCATGAGCCGCACCCCTCCACCCCTATAAATGGCCACACCCCCGAGCGCATCTTCATTGTGCTTCTGGCTATAGCAGATTGAGTTTTGCTGTCTTTACTGCTGTAGCGACCAATAGTAAACTAATTGTTATGGCATCCATGGCTACTGTTGCTCCATTAGCCTCAGCACCACCCCCAAACCCTCCACCGCCCCCACCACCACCTCCTCCTCCTCAGGGGCCTACAGAGGGATATACGGGTGAGGATGTAGAGATGATCGAGGAAGAAGAGGAACAAGATATTGAGGTGGAGGAACTCTGCACTAGAAGCACTCGCTGGGAGTCGTGGGGGTGTGGCGTTTTTTTTCCATTTGTGGGGAACGTACCAAAAGCACGTGCAAACCTGTTCAGGTGTAACAAGTGCCAGTTGGTGCTGAGTCGCGGGAGACCTGGTGTGTACAGCTTTGGAACGACAACCATGAAGCGACACCTAACTTCGTTCCACAGTGCGGACATTCGCACGGTGGTGCCATGTGAAGAATGTAGTAGATTGAGTTCCTCCACAGCATCCTCGGTGTCTGATCCTCTCACCACAAGAGACACTCCTGCGGGGAAGCGCATCCCTCCAGCTGCCTCACAAGCCATTTGCGATGCTGTGGACCCTTACCTTTCAAAGGTGACAAGGAACAAGTTACTTACCTGTAACTGTTGTTCTCCAGCATGGGTCTGGCATGGATTCACATGCTCATGAATATTTCCCGTCATCAGGCCGGGAATCCTCGGTAAAGAAAAAATCAGTATCAGTTTCGTTTCTGATCTGTCTTTCTTAGTAGTAACCAATCACTGATCTCTGGGTCATACTGCCCCCAGCCAGTGACTGCCCTCTCCCTAAACCCCTCCCCTGGCAGCCATCTTCAGATTTGGTAGCACGTAAAGTGGCAGTATGGCCAAGTGAACAGCCGCAGAGGGGTAGGAGGGAGGGTTTGCATGTGAATCCATGCCAGACCCATGCTGGAGAACAACAGTTACAGGTAAGTAACTTGTTCCTTCCCCAGCATGGGGTCTGGCATTGATTCACATGCTCATGAATATAAGAATACATAGCAGTACACACATGCACAACCATGGGAGGTGGCAAAGGCTGAACATTAAGCATTACATAAACTCAATATTAAGCACTCTTACCTCCTCACCAGCGCAGGTTGCGCAGCACTGCTTGGCCGACTCTGGACTCCCTGGAATCCAGGTCGACGCAGTAGAATCTCGTGAAGGTGTGCGTCGACCTCCACGTAGCACCCCGGAAGATGTCCAGCAGGGGCCTACCAGACAAGATCTCCTTGGTAGCAGCGATCGCTCTGGTAGAATGGGCTCTCGGACGGCCGGGCAACGGTCGGTTTGCCAACCGGTGACAGTGCATGATGCAGCCGGAGAGCCATCTGGAAATGGAAGCCTTCGAGAGAGCCTTCCCTTGGTTCACAGGTCCAAAGTTCACAAATAGCTGTGACGTCTTCCGAAAACTCTTTGTGCGGTCCACGTAGAACTTCAGCGATCTAGCCACATCCAGCAAGTGCAAAGACCTCTCGGCCGGCGACGAAGGCGACGGGAAGAAAACTGGTAACACCAAGGGCTCGTTGAGGTGGAAGTCCGACGGCACCTTGGGCATAAAGGAGGGGTGTGTCCTCAGCACCACCATCGTGTCGTGAAAAGTCAAGTATGGAGGCTTGCAGTATAGGGCCTGTATCTCTCCCACTCGTCGTGCGGAGGTGATGGCCACAAGAAATGCTGTCTTCCACGACAGGAACTTCAATGGCGCCGAATGCAGAGGCTCGAATGGCGCCCCCATGAGCCTGGACAGCACCACGTTGAGTTCCCACGCCGGGGCAGGAGCCTTCACCGGCGGGAACGATCGGAACAGTCCCTTCATAAATTCCTTCACCAGGCGATGAGACCACAAGGACGCCCGTCCTGTAGTTCTGGTGTATCGGGAGATCGCAGCAGGTGTATCTTGATGGAAGCGTGAGCTAGTCCAGACTTGGCCAGCGACAGTAGGTACGGCAGTACTTGAGGGGCTGTAATCCGCAGAGGGTTAATCTTCTGTGCACGGCACCAGACAGATAACCTCTTCCACTTATGTCCGTAGCACGAGAGTAGAGGACGCCCTGGCCTTTGAAAGAACCTCTCTGCAGTCAGCCGGGATATCGTACCCTCCAAACTCTAGTGCTGCAGGAGCCAGGCCTGCAATTTCAGCAACTCCGGGTCGCGATAAAGGATGGCGCCTCCTTCTCTGGAAAGAAGATCTGCGTCCATCGGCAGCTTGACCGGTAGGGACGCCGACAAGTCCAGAAGGTCCGGGAACCAGATCTGCCTCGGCCACGCCAGTGCAACGAGGATCATCCTGCACCGGGACCTCTTGAGCTGGTTGATGAGTCGAAGCAGCAACGGCAACGGAGGGAATGCATATAGGAACAGGCCGTCCGAGGGGGAACGAGAAAGCATCGTCCATACTCCTCGGTTGGGGAAACCTGCTGGCGAACCTCTGGAACTTGGATTTCGTCGCTGTCGCGAACAGATCAATCTGGGGTTTGCCCCATCGGTGAAAGAGTCGGTCCACTTGATCCTGGCGTAGTTCCCACTCGTGGCACAAGTGCAGCTCTCTGTTGAGTGAGTCGGCAATGGTGTTTTTTATCCCTGCCAGATGAAACGGCACCAGAAACATCCCCTGGGCGATGGCCCAGTGCCACAGATCCTGGGCCTCCTTGGATAGGGCTGGGGATCTGGTGCCTCCCTGCTTCCGGATGTAGAACATCGTGGTGGTGTTGTCGGTGAAGATCCTCACCACCTTGCCATTGAGGGACGGGAAGAACGACCTGAGAGCCCAGAACACGGCTCGGAGCTCGAGGATGTTGATATGTAGTGACCTCTCCTCCGGAAGCCAAAGGTCACTTGCGTGGAAATCTCCGGTGTGCGCTCCCCACCACTCCAGGGAGGCATCCGTCGTCACCGTCGCCTGGTGGGCCGGGGTCTGAAAGTCTGTCCCTGCCACTAGATGAGTGCGGGTGCCCCGCTACCGGATCACTCGTCGGAAGGTCTCGTTGAGAGGGATCCTGTATTCGAAGCTGCCCGTCGCTTGAATCCAGCGGGCGTCTAGGAACTCCTGTAGAGGGCGCATCCGAAGCCTGCACAGGCGCATGAGATAAATGCAAGAGGACATCATCCCGAGGAGGGACTTGATGGACCTTAACTTGGCCACGTCCGTGGCCAGCAGATGCTGCACCTTACCTAGGATGGCCTTTATCCTTTCCTCCGACAGTGAGGCCAGACGCGCCACTGTGTAGAGCTTGGCTCCCAGAAACAGTGCAACTTGAGAGGGAACCAGGTGGGACTTGGGGAAGATGATGGAGAACCCCAGGTCCGTGAGCAGCTGGACGGTCTTCGCTGTGTGTTCTACGGTGAGCTCCCTTGTCCTTGCGCAAATGAGCCAATCGTCCAGGTAGGGGTAGACGTGGATCCCCTACAGGCGCAGCCGCGCCGCCACTGGAGCGAGACACTTGGTGAACACACTGGGTGCCGACTTCAATCCGAACGGGAGGGCCTTGAACTGGTAGTGCCGCCCTTGGACCACAAACCTGAGGAACTTTCGGTGTCGTTTTAGAATGGGAATGTGAAAGTATCCATACTCCAAATACATCGGCAGGAAATCGCCCTCCTCCAGCTGTCCCAGCACGTGCTGGAGGGTGACCATCCGGAACTTGTGTGCCTTGATGTACTTGTTCAGTCATCGCAGGTCTAGGATGGGTCGCCACCCTCCTGTCTTCTTTTTCACGAGGAAGTACCTTGAGTATACTCCGGAGCCCCGGAGCCTCTTTGGGACAAGCTTGATGGCACCTTTCTTGAGCATCGCCCTTACCTCCAACAGTAGTTGAGGGACGTGGTTTTCTTTCCTGACCACGGGAGGAATGCGGGGGCACTTTTTTAGAAATTCGAGGGCGTGCCCTTGGGCCAGGGCGTCCAGCACCCAACGGTCGGTGGAGATGGACTCCCACACGCTGACGAACTTCGCCAGCCGGCTTCCCACAGGGGTGCTTCAGTGGGGGCCCGATGCCACGGTCGGTTCAATCTTGCTTGGAGGACACCTTGCCGCCTTGGCCTCCCTGGCGACGACGGCGGGATCCACCCGATTTGCCTCGTCCTCTATAGGCTTCCTGCGACGAGGAGCGGGCCGCTTGGCGGTACGTAGAGGAGCCACCGCCGAATCCCTTGGAGGCACCCTGCTTGCCTCCAGAGCTCCGAAAAGACTGCCTTCGTTGCTGGAGAACTCCTAGGGCCTTCGCTGTCTCCGTGTCCGCCTTGATGGCTTGGAGGGACTCATCCACTGTTTTCCCAAACAGGTTGTTCCCGTCGAACGGCATGTCCAAAACCTTGGCTTGTACGTCCTGGCGGAAATCCGTCGCCCTGAGCAACCCTAGTCGTCTGAGGCAAACGCTGTTGCCTAGCTGGCGGAAACCGGTGTCGGCAATGTCCGTTGCCACCGTTATGGAGTGGTCCGTCGCCACCTCACCTTCCTGCAAGATCTCCAGTGCCTCAGCCCTCTTGTCGTCCGGTAGGAAGTCCAACAAGGGGGCGATCTTGTACCATAACTTCCTGTCGTAGCGGGCCACGATCGCGAGGGCGTTGGCCGCCTTAAATCGCTGTTGCCGCCGAGATAACTCGTCGTCCCATTGCACCCCGCTTCTTTACTTCGCCGTCCGGCGGGGAAGTTGACGTTGAGGCCGATGCCCCCCCGCTTTCTTCTTGGCCGCCGCTGAGACGACCGAGTCGGGGGTCGGTTGCGCCCTAAGGCACAAAGGAGCCGCGTCAGGGACCCGGTACTACTTCTTGTACCGATCCCTCTTGGCAGGCGTCGTAGACTGGTTCTTGAGAAGGGTGAGACCCTCGTCCCAGATGTCATCCAACAGAGGCACGGCGATGACTGTCTTCCTCTTGGCCTCACGCCGTTGGTAAAGGAAACCTTCCTTCTTTTCTTCGGGGCAGAGCTGAAAAAGCTCAGATGCCCTGGCGATCATAGCGTGGAAAGACCCAATCTCGTCGGGCGGGGAGGCCCGGGCTGGAGGCGATGGGAGCTCCGTCCCGTCGTCGTCATCATCATCATCATCATCATCATCATCATCCGTACCCATCGTGGCCGTGTCCGTTCCCGTGTCATCCCCAGGTACGGGGGACATGGGCAAAGGCTGAGCAGGCCACCAGGGCTGAAAAGGCGGGGCTGGATGGGTCCGTCTTCTCTTGTTTGGGGGACTTCCCGACGGGCCTGGTTCCGGCTCCTCCGTCGGTGGTAGGGGCAATCTCGTCCTTATCTCCGAACATAAGGATTGTATTGTCAACAAAATGGCTGCCGAGTTGTCCTGCGGCTCCGGAAGCGACGGGGGTGACGGTTGACTAGGAACCTTACCGGCCTCTTCGTCGGGGTCCCTCCCGTGGGACCGGGCCTCTTCGACGCCCTCGTCGAGGCCCTCCAAGACATCAACCAGTTCCTCCTCGGAGGCTGTGTCCGTGTCCACAATGGCCACCGCCTCCCCCCCTCTTTTTCCGCCGGGGTCTTCATAGGGGTCTTCTCGATGGGCCTGAAAGAGGCTTCCCTCTGCGGTGGAAGGGAAACTCTGGGCCCCGAGGCCGCCTCCACTGGTGTAGCCTCCTCAGGCTGGCCAGGGCCGCCGCAACTTCCTTGATAGAGGCCTTAGCCGGGTGAATCAAGGCCTTCACCACCTTCTGCGGGCCTGTGGCCTTCACCTTAGGGGGGGGGGGGGGTCACCGCCTCGGTCCCCCTTGGCTGGATCCTTCGAGACTGACCGGGGCCTCTCCAGAAGCTTCGCCGGGTTCTCGGCTTTCCCCTTCCCTGAGCCAGAGCGTTGGCTCGTGGTTGATGGTGCTGGAGAGGATGCGCCCTGCCTGGCAGCCGAGGATCCCGACCGTTCGGCGCTCCCGGTGCCTGCGGACTCACGGTGCTTTGCCTTCAGTTGGGCCCCCGTCGTCGGGGCGCCCTCACAGGATTTAGAAGACCGCACAGACTTCTTCTTCTTCTCACCTGACGGGCTCTTTCCTTCGAGCCAGTTGGAGAGACGAAGATGTCGATCCTTGATGGTCCGTTCCGACATGTTCCCGCAAAACGCACAGTCCTTCTCCACGTGCGTTTTGTCCTCATGAAGGTAGTAGAGGCACTTCGAACGTTCGTCCTCTTTGAACACCTTCTGCAGCTGGCATCCAGGGCAAACCCTGAACTGCTTTCCGGGCCTCGAGCTTCCTTTCTCCTGGGCCATGTCCGGGGTAGGCCCCAGAAACTTCTGGACTCCTCCAAGAAGCGTAACTCGCCGAAAACTTCACCCTTGAGGGGCGTAGAAAAATCCGAAACGGATCCCCGTTGATCGGATGTAGACACGGTGGAGCTTAAGGCTCCATTTGACTGAAAAATGAGAAAATCTCTTTGAAAAGCGCAAAAACGCAGCAAAAAGCTCGAGAGCTAAACACGAGGACTCCCAACATTTGAGCGTGCGGTACAAATCTGAAGATGGCTGCCAGGGGAGGGGCTTAGGGAGAGGGCAGTCATTGGCTAGGGTCAGTATGACCCAGAGATCAGTGATTGGTTACTACTAAGAAAGACAGATCAGAAACGAAACCAATAATGATTTTTTCTTTACCGAGGATTCCCGGCCTGACGACAGGGAATATTCATGAGCATGTGAATCCATGCCAGACCCTATGCTGGAGAATAGTGTGTATGTATTGCGACGCAGTACTGTGCAGGGGGGAGAGTTTTCGAAGTGCTTTTGAGGCTACGGTCAGGGAGCACCAGAAGAACTGCCTCGTACCCAAATAAAGCTCACCCTACATCTTTCTCTCTCCACCTGCTCCTTCTTATCCCCGTGGTTGGTGTCCCTTCCTTACCCTCCTTTGCCCTCCTCTCCTAGCGTGTCGTGTGCCCAAAAGCAGTAAAGTGGAAAACTACAAAAACATTTAAAAATGGCTCTTTTCAGAGCCGCCTTTCTCAGTTTAACCATAGAACTATCAAGTGACCGTTGTAGGCCTCCGCGCATTTTTGAAAAAGTCAGCGGACAGTAGTAGGAGACACAAAAATGGAGGGTGCAAGCGGAGCAAAACCAATGGACAATATGTGAGATGGACTCCATCTCTGCGAAAAATGAAAGAGCTGCAAAACAAAATGTTTTTATTGTGAAATGAGGACATGCCAACATCTCTCAGAAAAGCACAAAAAGCCTTATTCACATTGCGCCTCGCTTTCTCCATTTGTGGACCAAATGCAGAAGAACGCAGCCATATTTGTCTTGCAATAATGGAAAAAACTATTTGGCAATTTGGAAACATTTCCATGACCTTTGCAAGTCCTTCCTTCATTGCAAATTGCAAAGAAATTCCAGAGACTTGCCCTAAACTGTTTCCTCCACAATGAATGATAATTATATCAGGATGACGCTCTGTCTGTAAAGTAGCACAGAGAGGTACCAAGTCCAGCCACTTTACTGACCAATCCCTAGCTCCGCTCATTCTCATTTGCATGCGTCTCCACCCCAGAATCCCCGTTGTTAATATGCGCTGCCTGCAAACCACCGCCATGTCCGCAGACACGTACAGGATCAGAGTGTGACGACTGTACATTTAAGTATTATTCCCCTTGTCCCCCTTTAAGGTGGGCTCTGAAAAGAGCCTTTTTTTTTTTTTGGGCAGATGCCTTACAGACCTGTTATTTTGTGTTTTTTTTTAATATCTTTTGTTCTCACTGAACTCCTACAATCATTACAGAACTTTCTCTAAAGCAAGCCTTACATTCCAAAAGAACATGGCATTTCCCAAAGAAGATAACGCAACACCATCTGCTTCAAAATAATCTGCATTACTGGGAACAATATTATCATGGCTGCAGAAAAACATACCAGCTCGTAACATGAAAGCATGCATGCCGCGATTGATGTTACACCTCCCAATACTTTGATCAGGACAGAAAACAAAACTGTTGTCCCATTTTCCTCTAGGGAGTAAACAAGAATAAATTACTTTTGCAGTTGGAAAGATGTTCATGACAGCTTGAACCAACTGTTCCAAATCTTCCAACAAAGTACGTGAAGTCACGTAGCCCAAATGGCAAGCACTGCAGTGCAAAAGTACCACATAAGGAGTGGTCATCATACGCATGTCTCTGCAAACTTGTAGAATTGCCTCAACATTGCGATCACTCTCAGCGCTCGACTCCACCTCCACTCCTCTCACATTGAAATGGTGTGCCACATGCCTACTCTCGGCACACTGCTGTAAACCATGGACAAAAATATCTCCAAGCACCAAAACCCTGACCCTCTCCACCTCTGCCATCTTCAGTATACACACCGTCTTTCGACACAAAAGAGCAATGTGAACATCTGATTGGCTGATGCCTACAGTCCCCTTTCCATGCTGGATTTGCTGTAGAAACCTGTATGTGACATGCCCTACCCGCGGACACGCGTTGTCTACATGCGGGACGTTACTCTTATCCAGTCCTTCTACCTTTTCCACATCAGTCGCAAATCCATTCCCTCATTGGACAGAACTAAGCAGTCACACAACCATCCACCAATCACAATCAACATCGCTAAATCTAACTCCGTCATCAAAATTTTGCACTTCAAATGTACTATCGATGACTCTGAAGGGAAGTCGCATATCATTGCAAAGCACCTACTTCAAAGAGTACTGTGCAAGTGTCGTGGATTTCTACGTACAGCTCCATGCATGCGCACATGCAGGAGTATAAAGCACATGTATGTATATTTTAATCAGAGAACATGTGCAACCCTTATGATTTCATTTAAACAAATTAATGCCACTAAATCTGCATAGGCAATACATACCAACGCTCCCTTTAAGTGCAAGATGTCCGATTTTTCATTGACAAACCGCACTACTTCTTACTGTCTCCCGCATAACCTATACATACATCACAACCATGCCTATTGAGCGCAAAACTATTTTCCATTAGAAAATGTCTGAATTTTGTAATGTGTACGGCCTACATTAATGCTACTTGCAATGCGAACGTATGAGAAAAATAAATGCTCCCGATTGCTGTGGTGACATCTCCCTTTGAGGGTCTCCCGATTTTTCAGAATCGTACTTATAATATGGAAGTAGAGGAATTTCCCCCCCCCCCCCCCCATCTACTATAATGACCTATCGCTTACAAACCTCTCTCCTATAGATAATACAGCTTTTAAAAAAAAAAGGCATTTTCATAACCTAAAAATGTTACTCATTTCTGAAGCATGTGCAACTAACATACTGCAAATAACATACAGAGGCAGCACATACTGAAGTGAAATGCACACATGCACTGTGTTGAAATATGAAAGGAGAATACCCTGATGAAAGATGCAAAAGTAACGTGTATAGTAACATCACTGCTTTAAGCACACAAAGTTACTAACTTTTTTTTTTTTTTTTTTTTTACAATCGCAGTGAAAACTACTAACCTGGTCATTCCGCAAAAAAAAAGGAAGTACAGTACTACCTTTATATTCTAACTATTACTCAAAGAGACTGTGTGGGTTATTTATTTAATTTGCGCACCAAAGCAAACATTGATTTCTGAACCATTCTACCCACAAATCCCCATTTATTAAAAAAAAAATAACAGGCAGAATGGCACACAAATCATGTGCGTTTGGAACGCAAATAACATACAGAATCCTTAGAATGTTAGTACTAGAAAACAAATAGCTGTTTCAATTTTATGCCATTACGTTTACTGTTAATGCTTCTCCTCACCACTAGCCCACTTTGTACTCTCATCTGAAGCACATTGTAGTAGTATACAAACAGAAAAATAGCCTTCCCAAATCATTGTAAGAGGCCAATGCACATTCACACACCACCACAAAGAGCTTCCCCATCAAACGCATGCACGCATGCACACAGCACACATACATACATTGTACAACAGACTAAACCATGCCTTCTTTTTTTCAACAGACCCCAAAGAATGCCTACTAAAGAGCAAGTCCGTGGAAAGGAACGCAGAAGTAGAGCAAATAAAAAAAGTGTCCAACCTAAGCCTCCATCTGTAGCAGAGTTTGTAGAGAACGTTGGAACAAAACAGCTAATACAGTCGTTTAAGAAAACAAAGGAAGTTTCAACTACCTAAACTTTGCCTCCTCCATCAAAATGTAGTATGAAAACTCTTTACAAAACATCGGCTACCAGTGCTACCAACAATGCTCCCATCAATCCTGATATAGTAACAAGAACCCATAGTAAAAAAAGTATTTTAGCAAAAATGTTTTGCCACATAGTCCATCAGAATCTAATTAGAGGACCGAAATCATCCTCAACCCTTAAAACCTACCGTAGAAAATTAATCCTACAAGCTCTCGTCGACAATGCAATCCTTCTCAAAAGGAAGTTGTTTATATTAGTGTTGAATAGGATGAAACCACTAACAAAACTAAGTACCAAACTACAAAAGAAACTGATCAATAAACGGAATGTAAACAAAAATAACCTTACATATTTGTGGAGGTGAATGGAGCCACACGACAACCACAGAACCATATTTTAATGAAGAAGCATACAAACAAAATCAAACGAACAATTGCCATCCATAGCAGTGGACGAGGGTATGAAAAAAATCAATAATACCATCATGGAACAAGAAACACAGCTTAGAAAAGTATCCCCTGAAAACTCAGAATTACCTCTCGATTCGACTGAACCAGACCGTCCAGTAAACAAATGGCCGTGCACATCAATGTGTGCCATTCCTAACAAATCTTTCAAATCTTTACGTCAGTTCCTCAATCAGTATGTAAAAGGTGAAGACAAAATTAAAATGAAAGTGCTGCAATATATGGATATCTGCCCAGTGCGCAAATACACAGCACTACAAGGACATTCATTAGCCTGCATTTCTGGACCTATTTGCAAAAGCACCTTCCATGATATCAAAAGGATATAAATACATCATTCAAATGTAAGAAATCTAGTGTATAAAATATACTATGCTAAAAGTCCAGCTTCAGAATTAGCCAATTTAAATAACACTCTTCTGCATGGTACACCCAAATACCTACAAGAAGAAATTGACCGTATCCAGAGAAAATATTTTGGAAGTGAAAGACACTTACAAAATGCAATAGTTTTAGAACAGAGTAGCAACAATTCTGCACATAGCAACCTTCTATTACACACATACAAAAAAGAAATACTAAAATTTAAAAGTGCATCGGCTGAAGTACCAAACCATGTGTGGGTGTGTGCGTTGCCGCAGAACGTTTTACAAAAGGAACACAAAAAATGTAGACATAGCATACAAAATAGAAGACAGTGAAGATTCCAAATGGTTTGAATTAGCTCTCTACCTTTTAGCAGAAAACAAATATGTTACGTTACGTTATCGGTACTTGTATAGCGCACAGTCACCAATGGAATTGGTCCCCAGGTGCTCTGGCGGATCTGTAAACAGGAAGGGTGGGGTAGGGTTAGTCGGGAGGAGGGGAGAAGGAGAGAGGGAGATGTGGTGTGCTGTTGGCAGCTTCTTCTCGGTATACACTGAGTGCTGGGCTTTGGTGCTAGTATTGGATCGGATGAAGGCCTCGAGTGCTGTGGGTGAAGTTTATGTGTTGTTGATGCAGTGTGGTTAAGTGCATGCGGATTGCTGGGAAAGAGAGATGGTTGTGTGGTTTTATGTGGGTTTAAGTATGCAGAAGATTGAGGGTTGGGTTAGTGGGGTCTGTATACAGGTTCAGGTACTTATGATTCCATTAGAGTTGTATACCTGTGGGTTCGGATGTTTCTGTGGGTTCGGATGTTTCTGTGGGTTCGGATGTTGCTGGTTCCTGGTGGCTGACTCGATTTGGTGGTGTTGCACTGATCCAACTGTATCCTATTGAGTATAGTTTGGATTGGTGGGTGCGTCTGAACCTAATCTTCAGGTGTGGGACTGGGTGGGTGATATCTATTCTTAGGTGATCTAGTGTGACCCTGCTCGGTTAAGGCTTTGAGTGGTTCAGGGTTGCGGCCATGTTGAAGTGTTGTCCTAGTGGATCCGTCTTGGTGAGCGTGTGTATTCAGACGTTCATATCCTTCTGTTGTGACTGATTCTTTGATTTCCGTAGGGTGAACATCCTTGAGACTGTTTAGTTGTAGTTTGTGTGGTGGGGAATTGTGCTTCCTGCTTTGTATTGGTGGACCATGTGTAGTGATGAAACATTCCGTTTCTCACCCATTGCATTGGCCCGTGATGCAGTGCTTCCTTTCCCTCTCTATGTTTTGTTCTAAGGGCTGTTGGGCAAGGTCATAGTTAGGTCCTGGTCCTCTTGATGATTTGTTCTAGTCTTTCTGTCTTAGTTTGCTAGGTTTACTGTCTTTGGTCGTATTGCGACTGTCTCCCATTTGGTCCTTTAGTATGCCGTGGGATATTTACCTCAGCTTTTCCCATTGATTGATCAGTGCGTATCGCGGTCGCTCTACGTTCGTTGATGTTTTTTGGTATGTCGGTGCCTCTGTGGCCAGTCTTTCTAGTTATGACGTGAAGAGCCAGGTTTTGAGTAATTTCCTGAATAATAGGTGGTTTCTTGTGTTACGTATGTACTTTGGAAGGTCGTTCCAGGTTTTCGGGGCTTGGTGAGAGAAGGAGGGTCCTCCAAGTTTTCTTTTGTTGTAGGGCTTCGGTTCCAGGCAGATGTCCATGCTTGATCTGAGCGTGCTTGTTGGTTGATGTCTCTTAGGAACTACGCGCCTTCGTTGTGAACTGCTCTGTGCGTAATGCACATTGTTTTGAATTTTATTAGTTGTTTTATTGGTAGCCAATGTAGCGTTTTCAGCGCTGGTGCAGTGTGTTCTCTTCGGGTAGTTTCAGAAGTAGTCTGGCTGCCGTGTTTTGAATGCGTTGTAGTTTTTTTAGGAGTCGTTCAGGTATAGGCTATTGGCGTAGTCTACTTTGGACATGACAAGGGCGATGATGGTGGTCGTTTTGTTGGCGAACGATAAGAACGGTAAGATTCTCTTTGACTCTCGCAGAAGGAAGAAGCATTTGTTGAGGAGAGCGTTTACTTGTGGCTCTAGCGTGAGATTATTGTCCATCAGAACCCCCAGGTTTTTTACAATCGCCGAGGGTGCTGGGGTAGTCCCGAGTTCCCTTGGCCAAGGGATGAATTGGTTTTCTCCTCCATTTTTTGTGACAATCATTATTTCAGTTTTTCCTGGGTTGATTTTAAGGGAATTGGAGTTCATCCAGAAGAATACATTACAGAGGCAGTTTTCTAGCGTTGAGTTTCTTTCCGGGTTGTCTTGTATTTTGAAGATTATTTGTGTATCGTCAGCGTAGTTGTAGCAGGTGGGGCTGTGGCTTTTGATGATTCTGATAAGTAGATACAGGTAGATGTTGAATAGTAGCGGGGAGAAGGATGATCCTTCTGGTACTCCACAGGTGGAATCTCTCGGGCTGGATTTGAAGGGTTTCATCCATACAGTTTCCGTTCTGTTTGTTAGGAAAGATTTGATCCATAGTAGGGCGATGTCTGTTATTCCAAGTGCTTCTAATCTCGTTATGAGGGTTTCGTGGTCGACTGTGTCAAATGCTGCTGATAGGTCTAGGAGTATCAAGGCAGTGCTGTTGTCCGAGTCTGCGTTGGTTTTTAGATCGTCCCATATTGAGAGTAGAGCTGATTCCGTTCCTCTCAGTGGTCTGAAGCCAACTTGTGCCTGGTCCGGCCGTGCACTTCTATAAACTCTTGGGTCGTTTTGTATATGTACGTTTTGAGCAACTTGGCTATGGGATGTTGGAGATAGGTCTGTAGTTGGAGAGGTCCTCTATGCTTCCCGCTGTATCTTTGAGTAGTGGCCTGATGTATGCAGTTTTGAAGGCTTGTGGCACTTTCCCAGTTGCGATGGAATGGTTGAGGACGTTCCTGCGATATTCCATGGGCGTTCCTTGTTTAAGAATTGATTTGTATATATCTGGTGGGCATGGGTCATCGGGGGACCCTGATTTGTTGCTTTCATTCACCAGTTTGACAAATGTCTCCACTGATATTTCTGGAAAGCTTCGTAGTTTGTTTGGGTGCTCCTCCCGGGTGTAGGTTGGGGATGTGGTCAGATCAGACGGTCTGCTTTGAATGGTTTGTTGGATGTTAGTGATTTTGTTTTTGAAGTGGTCCGCAAGGTCGTTGCAGAGTTTCGCGGACAGAGTTGGTGTGTTGTTACATCCTGGAGGGTTTTGGATTTCGTTTATGATTTTGAAGAGCTCTTTTTGGGTGTTTGGTGCTTCGAAGGTTCGGTTGTCGTAGTGTTTCCTCTTTGCTTTTTGTAAGCCCGGTTGTGTTGTAGGAATTTCAGTTTGTTCGCCGCGTCGTTTTGTTTTCTCCAATCAAGTTCTAGTCTTCAGTTTTTTCTTTTCATGGTGCACAGTAGTGGGGTGAACCATTTTGCCATAGACCGTTTATTAGAAGAAGCGAAGGGTTTTTCTTTGGCGATGTTGTCTATTATAGTTATAATCCAGGAATGAAGCAGGGTTACCTTTCTGTCCAGGTCATCTTCTTCCATGAATGTTGGGTGTGGTTTGTTTAGCTCCAGGAGTTCATACAGGTTGGAGTTTTTGATGATTCTCCAATTTCTCCTCATGGTTTTCGTTGTTTTGTCCGGTTGATTGTTTGTTGGCCTGGTCATTTTGATTACGAAGGGGATGATGAGGTGGTCGCTCCAGGGTATTTGAATTGGGGGTGCAGTGGTGAGTAGTTTGCTGGCGAAGATTGCGTCAAGTGTATGCCCTGCCGAGTGGGTTGCTCCTTTGACTAGTTGTAGGTTCATTGCTGCTAGTTGGCTGTTTAGCGATTTTTGTATGGTTGTGCTTTCTCCTTCAAACCAGATGTTGAAATCTCCTAGGACTATCAGGTGATTGTGTTTGTGATGGCTAGGACGGTGATTGCTTCTGTGAAGGAGTCTACGAAGGTTGCATCGTAGGTTGGTGGTCTATGTATTAGTACGAATTTCAAGTTTGTTTTGGATGTTATTGCTAGATGTATGATTAGGGATTTGCATTTATCGATGATTAGTGGGTCTTTCAGTTTGATATCCAGGTGTTTTTATGAATGATTGCCAGCCCTCCCCCTCTTTTGTTTTTCTGTATGATTGGACGCATTTGAAGGATTCAGGTAAGCAGTTGTTGAGGGTGATCTTGTATCTGTCGTCTAGCCAGGTTTCTGTTACAGATAGGATGTCGATCCCTCCGTTGCAGAGCAGATCGTATATCTCAGTGGCATGTTTCGACATTGATCTTGCATTGATGAGGTTGCAGTGGATCTTATTGGTGTGGTTTTGCTTGTTGGTTGTACCTTGTTTTGGTTTGTGGTTGTTTGGTTGCGGTGCATCATTGTTGGCGTTGATTGGGGGTGGATGAGGATCAGCGAAGGTTGTATCTTCATTGTAGGAGGGCGTATGAGGATCAGTGGAGGCTGCATCTTCATTGAGGCGGTCTGCTAGATTGATAGCTTGGCTGTTCAGTGGTGTTGCTTCTACGTTTGTGCTGGTTTGGTGAAGGTCCATGAAGGCTTCTTCTTCGTTGAATTGGTCAGTTAGGTTCATGTTTGGGTTGTTGGTTATAAGATCTTCGTTGTCGTTATGTCATGTATGGCGTGGGTGTTGGGGGTGTCCTTCTGTTCTTGTGATGTATGGGGTGATGGGGTCGGACTCTGGCCACCTTCTTCTTGGGTGTTCCCGTCTTTTTTCTGATTGTCTCGGGATATTCTTTTTCTGTCTCGATGTCTCTGTCGTTGGGGTATCCTGGTTCTGGGGTTGTTGCAAGATAGGGTGAGAGATATATGGAGTTTACCCTTTGGAGTTTTGTTCTGTCGTTGGTTTTTGGCGTTGTGTTTCTTCTATCTGAGGTTGTTGCTTCGGTGATAGGTTGGATTTGTGTGCCTGTTTCCAGTGCAGCCTTGTCTTGTGCCCTTTCTCTGCGTCCTTTTCTGGTCCGGGGCATTTTGGTGCTCAGTGCGGAGGTGCCGGTTGAGTGGTTGGCTGCTGTGTCTTGTGATGGGAGTGCTGGTGTTTCTTCTTGTATTGGTAGGCCTGGGAGCTTTTGTGCCGTCTTTTCTTCCGGTGGGTCGGTTTGTGTGTCCTCCGAGCACGGTCTGGTGGGGTTTTCGTGCTGGGCGTACTGTCAGGGGTGTAGGTCAAAGTTCAGTGCTGTCTGTGTAGGTCTCTCTGAATGGATAAGGGCGGCTGGAACTATTCTATCACGGTCCAGTCCTCTCTGGGAGTATGTTAAGGTGGTTAAGCTAATATGAAATAAGTGAACCCCTAATATGTTGCAATTACTGCACTACAAAACTAGACAACAACCAAACTCCTTCACCTGCTATCACAAATAATTTGGAATTGTTCCCACTACCAAAAACCCTGCAACAACTCAATTTGTATGAGAGCATCATAAATCAAACAGTTCACCCATTTCAAGCAATTATACGCCTTCACCCAAAAACAGCAAAATTACCTCCCTCTGAATTGGTGAAAGGCATTCGTGGCAAAGTAGTTTATTTGCCATTAGATCTAACCAAAAATGTACACACTCTAGGAGTGCAAAGTTCAATAGAGCATTCTTTAATTGTCTTGGTAAATGGTGTACCAACAAAAGACAAAAAAAATTGGCAACTGGTGGACTTACATAAAGTTAGACAAGCCTTGCAATATCTAAAAGACAATAACGAGTACTACAAGGAAATACATATTGAAGAAAGCTTAAGGGAAACAACTGAAATAATTCAAGAACCATCAGAAACTGGACAATTCTAACTTCTGGATCCTGCTGCAGTATGCACTCTTTTGGACCAGTACACAATTCATCCATTGCATTCCAATGAAAGCATAGATGATGCACTAGAAACTTACCAAATGCGACAAGCCAAAGGTTCACCAATGAGTATATGGGAAAAAAGTATAGAAGCACGTGCTTTTCCACTGGTATTTCCTACTGGCAAAGGTGGAAGATACGATGATAGACCCACTCAGATTACGGCATCAGAATACCGCCCATTACGAATGTATTCGCAAGATCCCATATTTAGATAAAATGTGGAGTACATATTCCACCTACTCTTTGAAAGTGAACTAGCAACGCTATGTTATGGAGTTGCACACATTTTGAAATCCGGAACCCACTTTCAAAATATGTCAGCTATGCAATTAATACAAAATGTACATGAAAAAGATGAGGTTTTACAATCAAGTACAACAAATGTGTTTGCAAACATGCGTGGTACAAAAGAATACTGGTTCAGACGGCACAGAGACGTACGTTGTATGATCAGAAACCTTGGACCACCGACTTGGTTTGTTACACTAAGCTGGGCAGAATATGCATGGAAAGATTTACATGAGTTCCTACGCATAGCAAACAACAACAAAACCAACATAGATATAACACCTGGAGAACTTTGCTCTCTAGATCCAGTTAATGTGTCAAGATATTTCCATCATTTCATTGCTATTCTACACTTTATTTGCAATAAAACTGTTCCTCCCCTCGGAGAAGTGCAACACTTCTTTTGGAGAAAAGAATATCAAGCGAGAGGAGCACCATATATTCACATGCTTTTATGGATCAAAGGTGCACCTAAAATTGGTCACGACAGTGATGCCACTCTTTTGCAGTTCATCCAAAAATATGTCACTTGTGAAATCCCGTCAAAACGGACACATAGTGACCTGCATGGGCAGATTTTACAATTTCAAAGACACAAATGTGGCAAATATTGTCGTCGCAAATACAAAAACAAAGGTAAATGCTACACCAAATACCGCTTTGGTTTCCCTAGACCAGTAACAGAAACAGGTGAAGTGAACAACTTCATGTCTTCAGTTCGACATAGTGTTAAAGGTAAATCACCTAAGAACACATATTACATAAAAAGAACAGAAGAATCAAAATATATCAATGATTACAATGCAATCATTGCCCTCTTATGGAATGCAAATAATTCTACTGCTGTTGCACTATATGTTACAGCCTACTTAACAAAAGCAGAAAAAACAGAGCTTCAAGACCTCTGGGATGACCTAGCATCAGACAAAACACTATCGCAGAAATTGTACAGCCTAGGCATAAAAATGCTCTCTCATAGAGAATGTGGCACCTATGAAGCAGCAGATCGTTTAACCGGTACTGCTTTGTATGGAAAATCAGACAACATAGTATGGCTAAGTCTTGGTCCTGCTAAATCTAGAAAAAGGGTTCTTAAATCATATGAGGACATAGAAACAATTGCCAGAAATGATCCCAACAGCCAAGACATTTTAAAAAACAATTTACTGGACACATACTATCCGAACAGGAGTAGCAATTTGGAAAGCATGTGTCTATACCACATAGCTCAAAACTTTGCATACAAAAATAATATAAAACCCGATGAAAGCAAAGGTAGATATGGAGTGACCGTTTGTGAAGGCAGCGTAGTGAAACTTACCAAACGAAGCTTAATTAATCATGTTAAATAGTCATTAAAAACTCCTCAACAAAAAGAACTATATTACATGTCTCTGCTACAACTTTTTAAACCATGGAGAAAAGAGGAAGAGATACTAGATAACTATGACTGCTATGAAGATGCTTCCAAAGCAAATGAAAGCGCTATCACCGATGTGACCTTTACGCAGTACAAAACAATGTTACACAATGAGCAGCAACACGAAGAAGAACTTCAGGCCCAACTAGATAAGGACTCTTCCGACAGTAGTCAACCTTCTGTAACAGGAAGCCCAGAACCATTAGGACAGCCACTAATAGCAAATGAGGCAGAATTAGCTATGACAGAAGTGGAAAACACCATGTGTCACTATCAAGAAGATATAGAAGACTTATAAGATATAGAAGACTTAACTGTACAACAAGCAAAACTTAAAGATCAGCGCACCATTTTTGAAGACGTAACAAAACAAATTGTACATGGTGTACAACACAAAAATAAAGAATGTACCTGCCAAAATTACAAACCTATACTGCTGTACATCAGTGGTGAAGCTGGGTCAGCAAAAACATTCTTAAATCAAAATCAGCAAGTTCCTTCAACAATTGACAAACAACAAACTGTCAGCTGTTGTAACTGCCCCCTCAGGTTTAGCTGCCTACAACATAGGCAGTGTCACTTTACACCGATTACTGTTCCTTCCAGTAGAGCACCAAAACAAATTAGACTATTACAAACTTTCTGCAGAAGCTGCAATGGAACTACGCAGAGTATTAAAACAAATGAAAATGCCACTAATAGATGAAGTGAGCATGGTCTCCAACCTAATGTTGGCTTTGATTCCCCTCAGATTGTAAGAAGTACTTAAAACAAACTACGAAGAACTCCTTGCAGGAAAACACGTTATTGTTTTCGGAGATCTTCTACAATTGACACCAGTGAAAGGTGAACCTATTTTTAAAACCTTAGGACACAAACTCTGCCGTAAAACTGTTGGCAGCATAGGAAATGTCAATCTTCGGCAACATTTCCAATACAGAGAATTAACAGAAAACATGCAGCAATCTGCAGATCTCACTTATGCCAACATCTTAAAAAGTATTAGAGTTGGTGTACTATCGCAAGAAGCACAGGCAATATTGAAAAACCGGCACATTCATGCACTTTATGGCGATAATGCAAGTGCTACTGATCTTATGGAATAATTAGCGCACAAAAATTTCAATTGTATGGCCTTAATGCCAACTCTTGCAAGCGGTTTCAAATTCAATGAAACAATGTTAAATAAAGAAATTGAACCAATAATGGAAATTAGCGCCACAAACAAACTAGACATACATGGTATGACACTACCCATGTGTGAGCAAGCCACAACAAGACTAAAAAGCTTAGAAAATTCAATCTCCAACACAGCTGGGTTGGAAAAAATATTAAAATTATCCTTAAATTGGAGAGTAATGCTTGAACGCAACCTTGATGTGGAGCAAGGGCTAGTTAATGGGGCACTGGGTACAGGTGTTGGCTTTCAATCATACCCATGTGACAACAACATTCAGTTTGTCAATATTCGCTTTGACAACCTTTCAAAGCATAGGGCGCTCAACTGCTCGATTCTTTCTCTTCAAAGACATGTATGTACGTAGAGAACAATTTTCTCTAACTCTTGCATATGCAGTCACCATTCATAAATCCCAAGGTCTTACCCTAGACAAAGCATTGATAGATATAGGAAACACAGTCTTTAAAGAAGGCATGAGCTACGTAGCACTATCACGCTTACGTACACTTGAGGGTCTATTTCTAATGAACTTCGATGCAAGTAAGGTGAACGCTGATATTCCTTGCATTTTAGAATACAATAGACTGCGTTCACTGTACACCCCATATCTGAAACAATATCCTGTTCCAGAAAAATTAAACCGTGGTAAAAGAAAACTAATTCAAACAGAAATGCAACAGAATCTGACAGCAAATCCTTCAAAGAAAACAAAAGAAGCTAAAGCTTCATCAATTACCACAAGCAAAGAAGAACCTATTAGGGAAAGTAAACCAGGTACTTCTTCAAAGAAGGAACAGAAAGGCTGAAAAATGCACTGTGCTACAGAACTAGCTGGTCCATTCAAATTTTCAAATGAAACTGGTATAAGTTGCTATGCAAATGTAGCAATGAATATTCTATTTCAATTGCCACCAATTGGTAATAATATTTACTTACACAGTACAGACCAATTGCGTTTGCAAATGTTAGTCCTTCATAGAAACGCAACAAACAATCCTGACAACACGTACAGTGTTCACAGAATAAGACAAGAATTGGACTACTGTGCTGGAATGGTGAGATTCACTATAAACTCACAAGAAGATCCACAAGAATTTCAATGTACTTACTACAAGTACTGGAAAACAAAAGCATATCTATAAATGAAATCTTCCAGATTTCATACATGTGGAAACATACATGCACTCTCTGTAGCAATGTGATACAGAAACAAATCCCAAATCAGCGATTTGTGTATGTATCCATACCTAATTGTGAATCCATTCCATTTCAGCAACTTGTACAGAATGCAAACCATGGCAGATTATGTACTATGTGCAATTCAGACAATCGCTCCACCTTACTGATACAAACACATAGTAACTACATAATACTTATGCTTCTACGTTATAATGCAGATGGTACCAAAAACAACTGCAAGCTGACTGGATTCACACACGGTCAAGTGTCACTTGGAAAGAAAACCTTTACAACAATAGGTATAATCTACCAGCAGGAGCTACAACCAATGCAGGTCACTAAACTGCATACATTAAAAAGAAATGTGGATGGTTGAAATGTAATGATAGCACCATCACTATAAAGCAGAGATTGCTAGCTAATCTTACAAATGCGTATTTAATCTTATTAAAGCCAACATTTTATAATTAATGTGTACTTCAGCACTACCAAAAAATTAAGTGAAAGACTACAAACAGTTAGAATACGCCAACCGGATTCCAAGATGGCAGCGCTGGGAAATGGATGTGTGCGACAGGCGCTCCGTTCCCCCACCAGGCCGCGCCAGCAAAGCACATCAATTAAGCGAAAAAATTTGTGCTGCTGCAGAACTCACCGTGGGCAGCAAACGCTACGCTCGACTGGGAGTACATCGAGATCACCTAAGCAACCCAAGCCCGGTGGTGTATCCCGTTGCAGGCGACTCCCTGGGGCGGGGACGCGTCGAGGACACCGGCGAACATTCCCGGGAGGCAGACCGTAGAGGCCCCGCCGCTCCCCAGCCGGGCAACGGCGAGACTCTGCGACTCCGGGGCCGGGCTCCCAAGACGGCGGTTGTGTGGATCGGGTCCGCGAGGAGGAGAACCGCAGACGCGCCACCTCCAGGCCGAGGATTGGAGGCGTCGTGCTCCAGCAGGAGACGGCCCTGACAGGAGGCAACGAACGCTCCAGAAGGTACCAGAAAGATCGCAGCACCGAAGTACCCCCTCCAGACAGCAGTAGCAGCGACCCGATCCTGCCGGGGTCCGGAGCGTATACAAGGCGGTACTAAGTGGAGGACATATAACGGATGGAGTAGACAACATCAGAGGCCTCGAGGCCTGGAGGGGACGACCAGTGCGTGGGAACACGAGCGTCTCCTACACTCCAGGTACGCAGAGAAGGGCACAGAGAGACCGGGCGCACGGAACGCAGGTGGAGGCCCCACGTGCCCAAGGCAGACCTGAAACAGAGAAGCGGACACCCCCGGTAGAGAATCAGTTCAGATACTACAGAAGAATCTTACCGCACCTATGTCAAAATCTAGAGGGAGGGCAGTGCAACAAGACCAGCAAGCATCACAGAAAAGAGGGGATCAGAGCCTGACAGAGGAGGCACGTCAGAATGCGGAACTCCAAGAACAACTCTTGACCCGCACTCATAACCTTGAATTACAGTGCGAGGATCTAGAAAATAGATCACGAAGAGCGAATATAAGAAAAAAAAATATGGCGGAAACGGTGGAGGACAGACACCTTAAAGAAGCAGTGCAACAGGTCTTTAAAGAAATCTTAAACGCAAACGAGGAAGAGGAAGTAGGAATCGACAGGGTCCACAGGGTGGGTCCAAAGAGGATCGGACCTGGCATGCGGCCAAGGGACGTACTAGTTGCCCTTTCCTCATATCCCCAGAAACAACTCATATTACGGAAAGCCAGGTCAATGGAGCACATCAGGATGAATGGAGAAGAGGTACAACTATACCAAGATTTGGCCCAGTCTACATTACAGAAACGCAGAGAAATGGGTCCGGTGGTGAAGTTCCTAATGTCAAAACAGATCAAATATAAATGGACATTTCCTTTCGGACTCCTGTTCTCACGGGAAGGCAAGCAATGGAGAGTAACGACATGTGAGGAAGGGAAACAACTACTGGGCATGCAAGATCGAGAAGTACAACAACAAGGAGAACAGAGAGATAAAAGACCCCAGAAAAGATCGGAATGGCACTGGACGAGAGTAGAGAAAAAGGGGAGAGCTCCAATGCCAAAAGAGTTATGACAACAAAAGGGGAAGCTCCAGAACCCCCCATCGGGGTAAATATGGCATGCCCACGCAGACTTACACGAGGAAAACAAGATAGCAGATGACGATTTTTTCCAAAAGATAAGGTGCGGAGGTGGGGAGGAGGGCTCCGGCGACACCTATTGGAATCCAGAGGGTCTTAGAATACCCTACAAGATACCCCTGTGGTCAGATGAGCATGGCGCACACGGCGAAACGCCTGAGCGAACATAGGAACCAGGGCTCATCCCAGGGCAGTTTTGGGGGGAGGGAGGAAGGAAGGCGAGTTGGGGCATGCCTTGGGGAGGAGGGGAGGGATACCGGGAACCACCATAGCTCATATCATAAGGCTCAACCAGGGTCTTTCCATTTATGGACGGGATGGGTATCAAGGTACTAACATATAACATCAGAGGCCTTAACTCCCCTGTCAAAAGGAAAAAAGTAGAACACTACCTAAAACAAGACAAGTACGACATCATTATGCTACAAGAAACACACAAAGAAACAGGACAGGGGAAAGGTGCGGCTGAAGGGTTACTACCAGATATTACAGGCAAACGCTAAGGACAAAAAGGTGGGGGTCCTGATCACATTCAGGGACTCCATAAAGGTACAAGTGCTTCAAACAGAGGCTGATACTCTTGGCAGATATTTCCTAGCCAACACGATTATAGAAGGTTGCACTCTAACTCTGGCTGCAGTATATGCCCCCAACACAGGACAGGAGGGTTTTCTGAAGGACACGCTTGAGAAGCTGGAACACTTTGCCACAGCGGAGATAATATTGGGGGGAGACCTGAACATCGCATGGGACCCCTCTTTAGACAGATCGACCCCCAGACAGCAGGGGCAAAGTCCTCCCTCGGAGGCCCTAAAAAAGAAAATGTCTAATATGGCTCTGGGGGACATCTGGCGACACAAATACTAATCTCAGAGAATATACATACTATTCACATGTACACCATACGATGTCTAGGATAGGCTACCTATGGGCCTCACCGGGCATCCTGGGCAAAATACGAAAGACAGATCTCGGGTCCATATCACTGTCGGATCACGCCCCTCTGTGGGCGGAGATAGCACTAACCCCACAGACGCCTGGGCTATGAAAATGGCGACTCCCAGAGGACATAATCAGAGATCCTGTAATGGGGAATAAAATCCAAAAACAAATCACTGAATACCTTACAAGTAATAACCACCCTGACATATCGATTGAAACACAATGGGAAGCTCTAAAGGCAGTAACCAGGGGACACCTAATCGCATTGAAGGCCCAAAAAGAAAAGCTCAACTATCAGTGGGAGAGGGAGCTTGAAGCCAAAATTGGGAGCATTCAGGCAGAAATACTGCTGAAACCAACTATAAAGCTACAAAAAGCCCTGAGGCACGTCCAAGGTCAGTTAGAAGCGATCCGCACTAAGAAAGCAGAAAGGCACCTACTGAGGCTAAAACATTGGTACTACACTAAGGCCAACAGAGCAGATAAACTTCTAGCTAGACAACTTAAGGGGAAGCAACTAGACAGGACCATATTGGCCCTCCGCGACGATAAAGGGAATAGAAAGACCCAAACAACCGAAATGGGGGAGATAATGGAACAGTTCTACAGAACGTTGTACTCCACAGACCATCCCGATGAAAATCTCCAAAAAACATATCTGGAGGGGGTGGACCTTACAGTGCTATCCGCCACAGAAAAACTCACATTAGATAGGGGCATAACGATTGAAGAGGTCAATAAGGCAATCGGAGACCTCCCCAGAAACAAGGCCCCGGGCCCTGATGGCTACACGGCGCTATTCTACAAGGAATATGGGGACATACTGGCCCCAACCTTGACCGAACTATTTAATTCCTTCAAAGAAAAACACAACATCACCCCAACGATCAACGAGGCCAAGATGCTGGTGATACACAAACAGGGGAAAGATCCTGAGTCTCCGACCTCCTATAGACCAATAGCATTGATAAATTTAGACGCCAAGCTGTATACTAAAATCCTGGCCTACAGACTTATCCATCAGGATCAGTCTGGTTTCGTCCCCGGACGACAAACACACGATAATATTAGGAGGGTCCTCCACATCGTGGAAAAGATAGGAATAAAGGGCACGCCCGCACGGATACTAACTCTGGATGCAGAGAAAGCGTTAGACCGAGTAGAATGGTCGCTCCTATTCCACATACTGAGGAAAATGGGCATAGGAGAAACATTCAGAAATATGATAAAAGCCAATTACAAATCCCCCAGCATTAGAATAGCGGTGAATGGGTTCCTGTCTAATAAAATACTAATCGAGAGAGGGACGAAACAAGGTTGCCTACTATCCACCCTATTATACGCAATTTTCCTGGAACCACTGCTAGCGAGAATAAGAGACAACCAAAACATAAAGGGAATAGACATGGGAGATATTACCCACAAAACTGTGGCATATGCAGATGATATGTTAATAACGTTGGGAGATCCCGAAAACTCTCTCCCTATACTAGTCCAGGAGATAGACAACTATGGCTCTATATCCGGCCTCAAGATAGACAGAAATCCGAATTACTGACACTGGCGGGCGACACAACCCAAATCCAATCGGTAGCAGGCTCCCTCCAACTAAAAATTGCTACGACAGGGACCAAATACCTGGGTATCACCTTAACACATAAAATACAGCAATTATACTCCCAAAACTACACAAACCTGTTGCAACAAGTCAAACGGGACATGGAAAGGTGGAACCCGTTATCGATATCATGGCGGGGGCGCATAACCGTCGTCAAAATGACCATCCTACCCAAACTCTTATATCTATTTCAGGTCCTACCAATAAGACTCCCGAGGACGTTCTTCAAATCCCTAACGAAAGCAGTCAAGGAATACATCTGGCAAGGGAAAACCCCTAAAATTTCAAGCTCGGTACTAATAGCCTCACAAAAAGAAGGGGGTTGCGCTCTACCCCACTTTAGAAGGTACTACGAGGAAGCCCAATTATGGGTCCTGAAGGAATGGATTCTGGAAGAGTCCCAAAAACTGTGGGTTGCTCAAGATAGGGCAGTGGCGAACGCCCCGACAAGACACATGCTATGGGCAGGAAAGACACACAGACATCCCAATCTGCGCATAAGCGAAATCATGCAGGCATCTTTGCAAATATGGGACGGTGCAACTAAGAAAGGTACACTAAGGACCCAGCCCCTTTCATGCCCCTATTTAGAAACCCGGAATTTCCGCCAGGTCTAGAGAATAAGGCATTCCAAAAGTGGGAGGAAGCGGGTTGCAATATGGTAGGGGATATGTATCAGGAACAACAAATAAGGTCCTTTGAAAACTGCACGACCCTACTGCACCTGAAGGGGACGGATAGGTATAAATATGACCAACTGTACCATTGGCTAGACACACCGAGAATAAGACAAGCAGCCACCAGAGAACTAACCCCATTTGAGCAATACATCATGTCAAACGACGGGGCCAAAAAGTTTGTATCAAATACATATGGTTTCATCAACTCCGTAGGAGAAAAGGTCACCTGGCAATATATTAAGAGGTGGGAAAAAACCCTGAGAAGGACGATCCCAAGGGGGCAGTGGGAATACACGTGGGGGATGATATCTAAATTAACGAGGGACATCCACTCGAAAGAAATGTGGATGAAAATTCTCCTACAATGGCACTATACCCCAGAGAGGCTCCACGGAATGTTCCGGGACTCTCCCAATGTATGCTGGAGGGCGTGTGGAGGGGAAGGAAATTGGAGACACATTTGGTGGGATTGCCCAAAGCTTCAACAATATTGGACAGATGTGAAAGACCACATGAGCTCAATGTTCCAGGGGGCCGAGACTCTGGGGGAGGAGGTGTGGCTATGTGGGATTTGGAACCCGAAGGACAAAACCCTCTCCAAAACACAGAAAAGAAACTTCATGGGTCTTCTAGTTGGGGTGTGTTTGGAAATCGCCCAAAAATGGAAGCAACTGTCCCCACCCGTTGCAGTAGACTGGATAAGAAGAGAATGGTACCATATAACAATGGAACATATGACATACAACCTACAAGGGAACTATCAGAAATTCAGGGAGGATTGGTCGGACACCTTCGAGTACCTACAAAGTGACTATATGGAACAGTGGTGCCCACATAAAATTAGAATTCTTGATATGTTCAGATAAGTCACTGACTCTGCAAACAGAAGCTAAATAGAATGGTGGACATTCCGGGGGGGAAAGGGAGGGGGGATGGAGGGGGTTATGTTGATTGTTCATGTTGTAAAACTAATACAAAATATTTTTTTAACATTTTTTTTAAAAAAGTACGCCAACCGGTATCTAACTGCCCAAGAGTGTATAACAACGACACAGATAAATGAATATCACAGATCCGTAACCACAAATGCACAGTTAGAATACGCCAACAGGTATCTAACTGTTGTTAAAAATCGTCAGCAAGGCAACAAACATAACATTCATCAGAAAGAAGAAGGAAACACTCAAAGAAAACAATAAAGTTTTTTTTATTCCGACAAGGATTTTCTTTCCCCCAGACCCAAGGATTTGAAAAACAAACACAGAAACTGAGCAAAATGCACAGTACACTGGTTTGTAAACTAAATATGAGGGTTAAAAAAAAAGCTAAACTGTCTATTATACAATGTAATAAGTCTTCATAAAATGCAAACACTAACATGCTTTTTTCTTTTATCACAGAAATTAAAAAAAGGATAGTTCCACCAAGTACTAAAGTCATGTAAGACATATATGGATTCTGAACTAAGTAAATCGTAAGTATAATTACAGTCATCTCATACATATGCGAATCTACACGTCTAATCTATGGCACTAATATGCTGCAGTGGCTGTAGGCTGGCCCTAGTATCTTCGTTGTATAACCTACCACCTACACCGTACAGCCAAGCAACCAAGACAATAGGTCCTACCCACAACCATCGCTGCATATCAAAACCATGGTGCTTGTAATTTGACTACTTATAAGTTTACTCTTGGGTGCATGGTCTGCAGCCATGCACGCAAGACGCTAGGACGTGCACACAACTACCGCACCACACCACACCCATGTTCACTTATAACCTCACTGCTTATGACTTCAGTCTTGGGTGCATGGCCTTTGGCCATGCACCCAAGACTCTGGGTCCGGGCCAGAACCACCACAGCATATCGCACCCATTGTGGCTTCTAATTTCACTACGTATAAAGTTGGTTTTGGGAGCATGGCCTTTGGCCATGCTCCCAAAGCGCTACGCCCTCCCCACAACCACCTGAATGATGTTTCATAGTACGAGTGTACCTATACCTGTTACATGCTGCAGTAGTTGTGGCCACAGGCTACAGACTTGGGTGTGAGGCCATAGATTTTTCAATGTATGGGTATGCAGTATATAAAATCCCTAGTGGCTTACAACTGCAGTGCTTATAACTTTGTTCTTCGGTGCATCGGCCATGCACCAAAAACTCTACGTCCTGGTCAAAACTACCACACCCATTGGGGCGTGTAACTACACTACGTACAAATGTGCTGTTGGGTGCATGGCCTTTGGTCATGCACCCATGACTGCAGCCCCTCCCCGCAGCCAGCCGAGGGATGTACTACCACACCATATCACACGCATTGGGGCGTGTAACTACACTACATATAAATGTGCTGTTGGGTGGGTGGCCTTCGGCCATGCACCAATGACTACAGGCCCTCCCGACAGCCACTTGAGTGATGGCCAATACTACATGTGAATCTATAGTTGTGGTAGGCTGCAGTAGATGAGGCCATAGTATAGACTCTTATTTGTTTATCCATAGATATTGCAATGTATGGGTGTGCAGTAGATTATAACTCTAGTGCTTAGAACTTTGTTGAAGTCTCTACACACTCTCCACAACCACCTGGTCCATAAGCAATACTACAGGTGTATACATTGCTGTGACATGCAACTGTGGTTGTGGCCAGGGCCTAGAGTCTTGGAAGTATGGCCTACGGCCATGCACCCAAGACTCTAGGCCCTGGCCACAACCAGCACAGCATATTACACCCATGGTCGCTTATACATTATTAACACAGCCATACAATGAAACATTGTAACTGGACCATGCACTCAATTCGTACTCAGGACTCTAGGCCCTGGCCACACCTACCAGAAACATAATCAAATGTATGGCTGTGATGTATGAATGTGATGTCCTGCAGTGCTTGTGGGCAGGGTCTAGACTCTTCGGTGTGTGGCCTACAGCCTTCAGCCATGCACCCAAAAGGCTACGTCCTGCCCACAACCACTGCACTATGTAAAATCCATGTTGGCTTATAAATTTAGAGCTTATAAGTTTGTTCTTGGGTGCATGACCTTCGAAGACTGCAGGTCCTCCCCACAACCATCTCAGTGATGTGCCGTAGTACGGGTGTATCTATAGGTGCGGTATGCTTCAGTGCTTCTGGCCAGAGGCTGGACTCCTAGCTGTATGTCGATAGATATTAGAAGTTATGGGTGTGCAGTGTCTTAGACCGCCATGCACCCAAGACTGTACACACTCCCCACAACGAGCTAATCGATAATCAATACTACAGGTGTATCCATGGGTGTGACATGCTGCGGTGGTTGTGGCCAGAGCCTACAGTCTTGGAAGTATGACCGTCATTATCTGTACGTACAAACATCCCGAACAAGGCGGCCATAGAAAATACATCATGAACACCTACCGCCAGAACAAATGCAGTTTTTCACCCATCTCTTACTGTCTGAACCTCCCCAAGCACTTTGACACAGCAAAATAGTTTTTGAAATAGCTTGTTGCCGCTGGTACCCGCTCCGCTGTCGGCGGATCCAAGATGTCGGGCGCATCCAAACAATCTGACGCAGAACACATCTCGCTGCAGCCAATCGGCAGAGACGTTGCGTGTCCGCAGTCATAACGCCAACCCCTTAGTCAATCAGTGTCTTGTCCGTGGAGCGAACAGGGAAGTGTGACCGCGGAGCAGACATAGATATCACACATTTTTTGAGAACTACTTTTTGGTCATTTTAAAGAAAAGTACTACACGGAAGATCACCAAGCCCCTGCCCCTGCCCCTGCCGCAAATTTGGTGAAAATCCATCCAGCGGTTTGGCCTGTAGCCGTGCGCAACGCTTTTCCCCCCATTCAGTCTATGGGAAAAACAGAAGTTTTGGGGCCCCCCTATAACTTTGCCCCCCCTGGACCAAACCTCACCAAACTTTGCAAACAGAATCAGAGTGGCCCATATACTTTTTCTGCAGAGTTTGGTGAGGATTCGTCCAGGGGGAGCAAAGTCATAAGCCGCCCAAAAAGTGCTCTTCCCATGGAAACAGGAACTTAACCATAACTACACGGCCACTACTGTGGCCGTGTAATATATATGCTCATGGTTGCCTGCTCACAACCAGAGTATAGTTGTAACAAATACCACATTAAGACGATTACATGAACATGGTGTGTATTTTTCCACCCACCTAGTTGTATTAGATGGTCAGTGTGGAGAGTGGAACAGTGTGGTTCTCAGGCAAGCCTTACTGGAGCTAATTGTCTGCAGGCGTCTGTGTCTCTAAGGAGAAAAGAGAAAGGGAACACTGGTTGTCGGAACTACGTAACTCTAGTTTTTGCCTGAAGCAAAAGGACTTGCGGTTTTGCAAGCGCTTACCTTCGCCAGCAGCAATGACAACACACTGCGGGAAACTGCTGTCCATCCAAAAACCTAGGGGGTACTTTGAGCGACAACACCAGTAGCCTCACTTCAGAGTACGTTGAGAAGGGTTGCCGTGAACCACAGGGTACAGCAATTGTCAAAACCGGAATGGCGACAGACATGACCCAGCAACCTTGCAGTAAGGGGAACGGCGAACAGAACACCGGTTGCTGCAAGAGGAACATGAAATTGGCCCGCTAGCCCACCAGGGATTGTTCCTAAAGGGGAGAGGTCCAATAAATCAGGGCACCACTAAACCACCATGGACTCTCCCCCCCTCCCCCACCCTGAGAGCCAGGTAAGGGATTGGATATGGAGAGTATCCAATCCTGAGAGGGTGTGGAGGATATAAGGAGGCTTGTGTGAATGTGTAAGTGTGCTTTAGTTGGGTGAGGACAGGAGGTGGTGGAGGACGTCCAAGAGACCAGAGAAGGCAAAGTGTTTGGGGTGCAGAGATTATTGCTACAGAGGGGGTCTGTGGAGTGTTTGTGTCAGAAAGAGGAGAGCGCGAGTAGAAGGGGTAGAGTGAAAGTGGAATAGCGATAGTGGTAGTAGTATTTGGGAGTGAGACAGCAGGAGTAGTGGGTGAAGGAAATAAGTAGTAGAGTGTTAGTCAGTAGTAGAGGGGTGAGCAGGGCACCATATCCATGGGTGACCCTGAGGGTTTGACCAGGGGCTAGAGAGAGGGGTGATCAGGGCACAATATCCCTGGGAGTCTAAAGCATGGGAGAGTGACAGTGAGTGGGAGTAGCTATTGGCATATAATAATATAGTAATACAGGACTTTAAAAATGAGGAACACTAACGAGTGGGAAGAGAAGTAAGATCGAAGGGTGGAGGTGGAAAGGCAGAGTGAGAGACTGGAGGGTCATTAAGGGAGTATGAGGAAGAAGATTAAGAAGGGAACAGGGAGAGGTAGAGAGTGTATTCATTGAGCGAGTGTGACACAGGGTGAATACAAAGCGTGAATAGGCAAGGGAGGGTAAGAAGTTCCCTGCAGAGTCAGACAGCCGGCGATTAAGGGAAAACAACTGAAGTCGAAAAGAGATAAAAGATAGATCGGGGTTACTGATCCTAGTGCTACTAACGCCCTGATAGGGACGTCTGGCTTAGGGAGGTGGAAACCAAGACCAGAGCAAGAGAGCAAGAGCGAGAGAGCGCGAGAGAGAAAGGCAGCTCTAGCGCCAATTCCACTAAGATCCCTATAGGTCTGAAGAACTTTGAGATTAATAGCCATTCTGACCACTTTTATTTCAATAAACACCCTAAGACTTTCTTTAAGAGTCAGCATGATTCTTTGTGATGGGACCACTCTGTCACACTATCCCAAGAAGAGCCATTAGGGCAGCTTTGGTATGTTTTTTTAAGGATGTCGTCGGCGTAAGAGGTTGATTTTAATGATGTAAGCGTGTACAAGAGGTCCTTGGGCAGGAGTGGAGAGTAGTCAGTCCAGGATTGAACAGCCTTATGGGGGATTTAGGAAGGGAGGTCAGAGAATTTGGATCCCTCGATATACAGCCTGATTATAATGGTATTTGTAAATAATTCAGAAAAAAGGACAGAATATACGTTTACTGCACATTCGCAGTAAACGAAAATGCAGAATCCCTGTTATATCGCAAAAGGGGATCGGGTGTTGCAGGGGTGTCCCCCGCACCCATTGTGCGGTATAAGGTGTTCGGGGGTTGAGGGAGTGTCCCCCGCAGTCGCAAGGCCGGGATTGTGTCATTGCACGATGGATGCAATATCAATGTGTTCACTGCAAGCCTGCATTTTTGCACTCAGAATTTCCGTTTGATATTTTTGGGCACACAGTAATCACATAGATCCATTGAATCGATCTGGTTGATAAAAGACATATTGATAGCCTCACACTCCTTCATAGATTCTGGCACCGTTGGGTCCAGTGTGGGATTCAAGCAGTGTTTGAGTGCTGCAAAGAGTACTTAAGTCCTATTAGAGTCTACTGTAACATAGGTGGTGTAATAAGTAGCCTTGGCTTCAAATATCTGGGTCCACCATTTGGAACGTAAGGCCTTGTGGGATAGAAGGTCACACAGTTTGTGGGCCTTACGCCAGAATTCCTCAAGAGCTCAAATGGAAAGTTTGTAGATAGAGAGCTCTTTAGTACTGGGGGGGGGGGGGGGCAGGTGGTTTTGGTTTCTGGCGAGTCACCCTTTTTCCAGAGCTAAAATATCTTTCAACTCCTTTGAGGTTTGACTAAAGGATTCCAACAGTGAGGTGGGGAAGTTGGAGAAACACATAGAGTGCCTCTAGTGGAAAGTTTCAGAAGGTGCGATGTGCCACCATGGGGTACTTATCCTGACCCTTGTGGGCTGTCAGGGAGTTATAAAGGGAATAGGATGGCTGCATGGGCTGTGCAGTCAAGCGCAATGGGATCTGCTCAGCTTGGGGGGGGTGTAGAGGGGTGGATAAGACTAGGTTTTGGGTATTACACTTAATCTGTATAGGGGATAATATGCATTGAGTTATGTCAACTGATTCTGCCAGAGACAGGAATGCGTCTCTGGTGTTTTTGGTTGTTTGTGCCCAAAGGAAGTTGAAGTCTCCAAGTAAGATGTTGGTTGCATGAGAAACTGAAGCTGTGGAAACTAAGTCTGCAATAACTGGGAAGGTATCACACCTGGGAGGTAGTCTGCAGAAGAGGTGGAAAGTGGCTGGTTCTTTGTTTGCTAGAGGAAATTGGCATGGGAGAGTTTCCAAAGAATCAAATCTAATGGCGATTGTGGACCGTACAAGGTCAGTCGATTTTCTGGATGGCTGCTCTTCCTTTTTCCCCCGAACGGTCAACATGTTGGTTGCCCTATAAAGGTGAGATCATCAAAAGACGTGGGAGCCAGGTTTCAGCAATGAAGATAGCATTACGTTTATTGGTGATGATCAGGTCTGAAATGTCTGCTGCATGTGGGAGGCTGAAGGGCGTTAATCAACATTAAGGAGCATGTATGGTGGGAGGGAGAAGGGCGAGTGGTGACAAGTGGAATTTGGACAGGTTTGACTGGGCTAGATGTGCTGTGTGGATGAGACCAGGCGGTCAATGGAGAGAGTGAGGATGAGCTGGGTTTGTGAGAGAAACATGGTTATGTCGTCTTAGTAGTGAGTTGCAAAAAGGTCCGGTCTTTGGCCCTGCCAGGCTCACACAGGCAAAAGCGAGCAGCATCCTCGTCTTTGTAGTCGTTTGGGGATGATGCCTGGTGATGAGGATGCCTAGGGGAGACTGCGTAAATGAAGCCTGGGGTGGGTGTGGTCAGCACTGCAACGCCGGAAGAGCAAGGCCACATGACACATGGCTTGCACTCTCTGCGTCATCTTGCTTCCAAGGCGAGCGTGTTGCCCCTGAGCTATCCTCCCAGCGTTGGTGTCCCTTAATGGAAACCTCAGGCGGGCATGGTCAGGAGTGGATGACAGACAGAAGGTGGGAAGAACAAGGTCATGTGGCCTGCTCTTACTGTGTCTGCTGCTGAAGGCTGGATCAGCTTATGCCACTGGTGTCCGATAACAGAAGCCCAAGGAAGCATGTTCAGTAGTGGATGGAAGGCAGAAGGCAGGAAGAGAGGCCATGTGACCTGCTCTCACCAAGTCTGCTGCAGGAGGCTGGATCGGATTACACAGCTGTTGTTCCTTAATGCAAGCTCGAGATGGGCATGGTCAGCAGTGAATGCCGGACAGAAGGCAGGAAGCGTGAGGAAACATGCTGCTCGCATATCTGGGAATTGCCCTTTTCTTCATAAGACATTTGCTTCAGACTCGCATTCGAGAGACGTTCTATAATGAGTTAAGACGGGAAAAAAGGGAAGTGCTGAGTGGGTGGGTTTGTAGGCAGTCAAGTGACTTGGATCCACTTGCACCAACTGCAAAAGAAAAGAGGTTAGACGGCAGCTTGAGTAAGGAAGGAAAGGGGTGCTGTTAAAAAAAAGAACACCAAAACAACACCCTGAGATTAGCAGTGATTAGCAGGTGGGTGGGGCAGAGGGCACATGACCTAAACCCACTTGGACCAGATGAATAACTCCCTTTACTTTGCAATCAGGGTACAGTGCACCCTTTTTAATAGAGTACACACTGGAATGATTATCGACACAGGTGCTGAATTTTTGTTATTGTGTCTAGGTCCATTTCTGTTTTATTGTTCCCAATATGAAATGTTACATTATTGTTTGTATATTATATTTTATACAGCATATCAGTGCTAATGGAAAAAGAAGCCCATGCTGAATATTCACAATGAATAATAGCAAGAATAAAATAAAATATATAAATAAACATGCCGGAAGAAAAATGAATTCCCTTTGTTGCTGAAGATGAACTACTAGAACCCAATACACAATCTCTTAATCAATTACTTTTTCGTAGCCTAGGTGCCCTCTAGCTTGGTTTCATTCTTTGTAACTTGTGACCTGGTCACAGTGAAGAGGTTGGAGGATAGAACAAGTTGGAGCCCGTGCCCAGCCTTCGATCACGAGACCTCAAACTCATGTCAGGTAGTTAAGAAATCAGAGTGGGCAGTTTTTTCTTTTTACTTCGTTGCGCGCAGAGGTCCACTGCACCAATGTGTCTAGGTGGGAGAGTTGTAGTCTGTCATAAATCACCTCACCGGACAGCCAGTTTGCATGTCTTCTTTGATTACGACCTGGCGTTTGCCAAGTAATGTGCCGTAAAGATCTACAGAACCCATAATCCTCGGCACGTCATGACATCAACATGTCCCCAAAGAGAAGGCCAATCATTCTCCCAAACACTTATGGAAGTTCATGAACACGGAAATAGGAGCATCCATCTTACCAGTGCCTCATTTTTCTTTCCGGTCTTTGAGTGACTAGCATTTTCAAATTTCCATGCCTCCAATTTTTCTTCTGCTGTGTACCTTCAGTGGCATGCCCCCTAAGGTGGGGGGAATAAGGAACAAGTTACTTACCTGTAACTGTTGTCCTCCAGCATGGGTCTGGCATGGATTCACACGCTCATGAATATTCACCGTCGTCACGCTGGGAACCCTCGGTAAAGAAAAAAATCAGTTTCAGGTTCGTTTCTGAACTGTCTTTCTTAGTAGTAACCAATCACTGGTCTCTGGGTCATACTGCCCCGAGCCAATGACTGCCCTCTCCCTAAACCCCTCCCCAGGCAGCCATCCTCAGATTTGGTAGCACGTAAAGTGGCAGTAGGAGCAAGTGAAGAGCCGCAGAGGGGTAGGAGGGAGGGTTCAAATGTGAATCCATGCCAGAACCATGCTGCAGAACAACAGTTACAGGTAAGTAACTTGTTCCTTCTCCAGCATGGGGTCTGGCATGGATTCACATGCTCATGAATACAAGAATACATAGCAGTACACGCATGCACAACCACGGAAGGTGGCAAGGCTCCACATTAAGCATTTCATCAACTCAACATTAAGCAACTCTTACCTCCTCACTGTTAGGCACTATCCAGGGCAGTTCCCTTAGGGAGCACTACCCCAGATTAGGACTACAGGTGAGAGCAATAAATCCCCATTGGTATCAGTCTGTACCACAAAGATTTAGTTGGTAGCTGTGGCTGAGCAATCAGACTTATCTCAAGAGAGAGATGAGCAGTATTTAGGGTTGACACAATAGGTAGTACAGTACTATGGAGCAAGGAAACACTGACCAAAGTTTTGTATTAAAAAGAGAATATATATTTATTTTATACACTTCTAAGTCAACACACAGATCACAGTTAATAAAGTAAGTTAAGTCAAAAGAAAAGCATATACAACTCCCTATTGAATTGTAGACAAGTTTGCGGTATAGTGAAAACTGAGCAAAATGGCACAGTGAAAACCTACTACAAATGGCACCCTACCAATTCAACGAAAGGGAGGGAAAGTACAGGTTAAACCGAAATATCTTCAGACACCCCCTAGCAACACTTCCCTGAAGTTTTGTGAACAAGTAATGCACAGTAACACTTTAACCAAAAGACAAGTGAATGAAAACTGAGCAAAATGGCACTCCACAAGTTAAAACAGTAGGAAGGAAGAGGGGTTTAGAAGATTTAGGTGCATCAACACATTTCTCATTGAAAACTAATCTAGTGAGAGCAGATCTAAGAAATCAGCCAGAGTCAATAGGCCCGAGCCAGAGTCAGTGGTACAGGACCAAGAGCTTAGGAGCAAAAATGTTCTTGTAGCTGCAGTCAAGTCTTTAGTAGAAAACTTTTGAAGAGGTAGATGCAAGGCGAAAGACAATGTTAAGAGAGAGGGCGGCTGACCTCACAAGTAGTTAAAGGATTTAAAACACCTTTATGACTACCACGGAGAAAGGGCGGCCTGGCGGAACAATGTACCTTAAACGTGGAGAAGTGGCTCCTGAGGTGGCGGTAGTTCCTGCAGGTCGGGGGTCCAACAGAGGAAGAGAGGCTCTCGTCGTGGAAGAAGGTTAGAGTTGCTGCACTACCCAGGGATGAAACCAGCCGCGGTGCAGCCAAACGAAGTTTAAAAAGGTACGCTCCTTTTAATCGCGGTCCGGATTGATAGCTGCTTGGCTATCCGGTTTTCAAGTGCGGGGCACTGTTGAGTCGACCAAGGCAGGTCCAAGGGTTCGATAGGTGAACTAGTTGACCCCACCAGCTCAAGGGAAGGAGGCTCCTTCGCTGAAGATCTCCTCTCGTCGTGCAGAAGAAAAGTGGTGAGACGATCCGGCAGGGCTTCACCGCTGGTGTAGATGCTGAAGATGTCTCTGGCTTCTCTTCCCGTCGGTTCCGTAGTTCCAGTGGCAACGTCTTGCTCTTCCAGTCCTCAGGACCCTGCTTTTATGCAGACAGAGACCCATTCTTACAGCCTAGCTGTCACTCAAACAGTGGAGTGGTCTTCTTGGCGGGAGACCCTCCAGCCTATCAGGTTAGAGTGTGACCTGAGTTGCTGTGGCAACTCTGGTCCGGGGGTTCTACTCCCCCTCCCAAACAACAGACCCACCCCAGACTCAGTGGCGCTGAAAGGAGGGCTTCTTGGCAGAAGCCCGCCAAAAGGACGAACAAAGGATCCCCGACCTGGGTTAGGAAAATGGAGTAAGACTCGAGAAAGAAGTTTTAACAAAGTTCTGGCAAATAAAACCTACCCGAGTAAAGTTAATAAAATAAACCAGCGGTATGTTAGAGGCTGTCAGTAAAAGTGGTAGCCTCGAACAATGGAAAATCCCAGAGAGAAATATTTGCGGTCGAATATAAACCACTGCCACCAGCCAGAAACTTTGTAGAGGGGGACTTTAAGGTACCCTCTCGAAAATGAACATAGGGGAAAAACTATTAACCCCTTCCAGTACTTCCATATTAAGATGGGGTGTACTGGTTAAGTTCATAACAAATCGACTAGTAAAGTCAATGGGGACTTTACATGCCCTGGGAGACAGTAGTCAGTCCCAGGATATGGAGTCTATGTTTGGGGGTCGCTACGACACCCCTGTGTCACGGCACGGAGAGTGCTGTGGGAAACATGCGCATAAAGATGGTTCCTATGGGTGAGAGAAAAGATCCCATAGGCATTAAACACACAAATAGCCTAGAACACACATAGCAAAAATGCCCAAGAGTGGGAAAAAAGACTCTCACTCTTAGCAGGTAAAAAGAAATAACCCCTTCAAAATCAGCAAAGCTGCTGGGGGACTCTATAGGTAAGGGAAATTAGCCATAAAATGAGAATTCTCCCTAACACTCACCAGGCCCACCTTCAGGCGAACTGATTGCGCAGCATCGCTCTGGTCGAATGGGCTCTCGGACGGCCGGGCAACGGTCGGTTTGCCAACCGGTGACAGTGCATGATGCAGCCGGAGAGCCATCTGGAAATGGAAGCCTTCGAGAGGGCCTTCCCTTGGTTCACAGGTCCAAAGTTCACAAACAGCTGTGATGTATTCCGAAAACTCTTTGTGCGGTCCACGTAGAACTTCAGCGCTCTAGCTACATCCAGCGAGTGCAAAGTCCTCTCGGCCGGTGACGAAGGGAAGAAAACAGGTAACACCAAGGGCTCGTTGAGATGGAAGTCCGACGACACCTTGGGCATGAAGGAGGGGTGCGTCCTCAGCACCACCCTCGTCTCGTGGAACCTCAGGTATGGAGGTTTACAGGAGAGGACCTGGATCTCTCCCACTCGTCGTGCAGTGGTGATGGCCACAAGGAACGCTGTTTTCCACGACAGGAACTTCAACGGCGCAAAATGCAGAGGCTCGAATAGCGGCCCCCTGAGCCTGGTCAGCAGCACCACGTTGAGCTCCCACGCCGGGGTCGGAGCCTTCACCGGCGGGAACGATCGGAATAGTCCCTTCATAAACTCCTTCACCAGGCGATAGCACCACAGCGATGAGCACCCCAGAGTTCTGGTGTAGCGGGAGATAGCCGCCAGATGGATTTTGATGGAGGCATGGGCCAGCCCCGCCTTGGCCAACGACAATAAGTACGGCAGCACTTGAGGGGCCGTAATCCGCAGAGGGTTAATCTTTTATGCGCCACACCAGACAGAAAACCTCCTCCACTTATGTCCATAGCACCTGAGAGTTAAGGATGCCCTGGCCTTTGCAAGCACCTCCTTGCAGTCCGCCGGAATATCGTACCCTCCAAACTCTAGTGCTGCAGGAGCCAGGCCTGCAAGTTCAGCGACTCTGGGTCGTGATGGAGGATGGCGCCTCCTTCTCTGGCGAGGATATCCGCGTCTGTCGGCAGCTTGACTGGGGGGGGAGGGGATTAGACGCCGACAGGTCCAGAAGGTCCGGGAACCAGATCTGTCTCGACCACACCGGTGCGACGAAGATCATCCTGCACCGGGACCTCTTGAGTTGGTTGATGAGTCGCAGCAGCAACGGCAACGGCGGGAACGCGTACAGAAACAGGCAGTCCCAGGGGAATGAGAAGGCATCGCCCATGCTCCCCGGCTGGGGAAACCTGCTGGCAAACCTCTGCCACATGATGTTTGCCGCCGTCACAAATAGGTCGATCTGGGGACTGCCCCATCGTTGGAATAGCCGATCCACTTGATCATGCCGTAGCTCCCACTCGTGGCACGAGCGCAGCTCCCTGCTGAGCGAGTCTGCAATGGTGTTCTTTATTCCTGCCAGGTGGAAGGGCACCAGAAACATCCCCTGGGCGAAGGCCCAGTGCCACAGATCCTGGGCCTCCTTGGATAGGGCTGGGGATCTGGTGCCTGCCTGCTTCCGGATGTAGAACATTGTGGTGGTGTTGTCGGTGAAGATCCTCACCACCTTGCCATTGAGGGACAGGAAGAATGCCCTGAGAGCCCAGAGCACAGCTCGGAGCTCCAGGATGTTGATATGTAGTGACCTCTCCTCCGGAAGCCAAAGATCTCTTGCATGGAGATCTCTGGTGTGCGCTCCCCACCCCTCCAGGGAGGCATCCGTCGTCACCGTCTCCTGATGCGCCGGGGTCTGGAAGTCCGCACCCGCTGCCAGAGGTGCGCGGGCGCTCCACCACCGGATCGCTTGGCGGAAGGTCTCGTTGAGCGGGATTCTGTCTTCGAAGCTGCCCGACGCTTACATCCACCGGGCATCGAAGAACTCTTGCAGTGGCTGCATCCGCAGTCTGCACAGGCGCACAAGGTAGATGCACGAGGACATCATGCCGAGAAGGGACTTGATGGACTTCACCCTGGCCACATCCATGGCCAACAGCCGCTGCACTTTGCCCATGATGGCTTTCGTCCTTACCTCCGACGGGGAGGCCAGTCGTGCTACTGTGTCGAGCTTGGCTCCCAGAAACAGTGCGACCTGCGACGGAACCAGGTGGGATTTGGTGAAGTTGATGGAGAAACCCAGATCCGTGAGCAGTTGGACGGTCTTCGCTGTGTGCCGACGGCGAGTTCTTTCGTCTTTGCTCGGATGAGCCAATCGTCCAGGTAGGGGTAGACGTGGATCCCCTGCAGGCGCAGCCACGCCGCCACTGGTGCTAGGCACTTGGTGAATACCCTGGGCGCCGATTTCAATCCGAAGGGAAGGGCCTTGAATTGGTAGTGCCGTCCTTTCCTTGGACTACGAATCTGAGAAACTTTCGATGTCCTTTTAGAATGGGGATGTGAAAGTAGGCATCCTCCAAGTCCAGCGACGATAGGAAGTCGCCCTCCTCCAGCTGCCCCAGCACGTGCTGGAGGGTGACCATCCGGAACTTCTGGGCCTTGATGTACTTGTCTAAACGACGAAGGTCCAGGATGGGTCACCAACCGCCGGTCTTCTTTCTTACGAGGAGTACACTCCAGAGCTTCTTTGGGACAAGCTCGATGGCTCCTTTCTTGAGCATCGCCCTTACTTCCAGCAGCAGTTGAGGGACGTAGATTTCCTTCCTGGCCACGGGTGGAATGCGGCGGCACTTCTTTAGAAACTCGAGTGTGACCGCCGGCCAGGGCATCCAGCACCCATCGGTCGGTGGAGATGGACTCCCACACGCTGACTAACTTCGCCAGCCGGCCTCCCACCGGGGTGCTCAGGTGGGGGCCCGAAACTATGGCCGGTTCAGTCCTGCTTGCCAGCGGCCTTGCCGCCTTGGCCTCCTTGGCGACAACGACGACGAGATCCTCCTGACTTGCCGCGCCCTCTGTAGGCTGCCTGCGACGAGGAGCAGGCCGCCAGGTGGTACGTCGAGGAGCCGCCGCCGAATCCTTTGGAGGCACCTTGCTTGCTTCCAGAGTTCCGAAAGGGCAGTCGTTGTTGCTGCAAAACCCCCAAGGCCCGGGCCGTTTCCGTGTCGGCCTTGATGGCCTGCAGCGATTCGTCCACTGTCTTGCCAAATAGGTTGTTCCCGTCGAAGGGCATGTCCAAAACTCTGGTTTGCACATCCTGGTGGAAATCGGTCGCCTTGAGCCAACCACGCCGTTGAAGACAAACACTGTTGCCCAACTGGCGGAAACCGGTGTCAGCAATGTCCGTGGCCACCGCTATGGCATGGTCCGACGCCACCTCGCCTTACTGCAGGATCTCCAGGGCCTCCACTCTCTTGTCGTCCGGGAGGAAGTCCAGCAGAGGAGTTATCTTATACCAAAGCTCCCTGTTGTAGCGGGCCACAATCGCTAGGGTGTTGGCTGCCTTAATCGTCGTCGCCACCGATGACATGACCCGTCGCCCCATGGTGTTGTTTCTTACCCTCGCCGTCTGGGGGGTGGAGGGGTTGAAGTCGAAGACGTAACCCCTGCCGCCTTCTTCTTGGCCACTGCCGAGACAACCAAATCCGGGGTCGGCTGCGCCCTAAGGCACAGAGGGGCGGAATCTGGGACCCGGTACTTCTTCTCGTACTTGTTGCTCTTGGCAGGGGTCGTGGAGGGGTTCTTCAGGAGCAACAGCCCCTCGTCCCAGATGTCATCAAGTAACGGGACCGAGAGGACCATCTTCCTTTTGGCCTCACACCGTTGATAGAGGAAACCTTCCTTCTTTTCTTCGGGGCAAAGCTCGAAGAGCTCGGATGCCCTGGCAATCATGGCGTGAAAGGAGCCAATTTCGTCGGGCGGGGAGGCCTGAGGAGGTGGTGATGGAAGGCCCATCCCGTCGTCACCACCGTCATCTGTCCCCGTCGTGGCCGTCTCTGTTCCCATGTCATCCCTAGGATCAGGGTAAGGAGATGAAGGCTGCGAAGGCCGCAAAGGCTGGAAAAAGCAGGGGCGGATGAACTCTCTTCCGCTTGCTTGGAGGGCTCCCCGACGGGCCAGGTTCCGCTGGATCGTCCGTTGGGGGTAAGGGAAACCTTGTCCTTATCTCCGTACATAAGGCCTGGATTGCCATCAAGATGGCTCCTGAGTTGTTCTGAGGCTCGGGTACCGGCTGCGACGGACGCAACGGTTGGGGAGTGGAATCCTCTGCCTCCACGGGAACCTCGTCGGCACCACCGTCGCTCTCTTCGTCCGCCTCGTCGGGATCCCTCCCGTGGGACCGGACCAACTCAAACTTCTTGCTGAGGATCTTCACAACTCCAGCCAGCTCCTCTTCAGAGGCTGAATCTGCGTCTGTGATGGCCACCGCCTCCCCCCTCTTTTTCCACTAGGGTTCTCACGGGGGTCTTTTCGATGGGCTGAAAAGAGGATTCCCTCCACGGTGGCAGGGAAACTCTGGGCCCCGAGGTCGCCTCCACTGGGGTAGCCTCCACAGGCTTCGCCAGGGCTGCCACGACTCCCTCGATAGAAAACTTAGCCGGGTGAATCAAGGCCTTCACGACTTTAGGCGTGCTTGCGGCCTTCACCTTGGGGGGGGGGGGTCACCGCATCGCTCCCCCTCGGCTGTTTCCGTTGGGATCGACAGGGGCTTCTCCAGAAGCTTACCCGGGTTCTCCAATTTCCTCTTCCCCGAGCCAGAGTGTTGGCTCGTGGTTGATTGCGTCGGTGAAAGCGCGCCCTGCCTGGCAGCCGAGGAGCCCGACCGTTCGGTGCTCCCAGTGCCCGCTGACTCGCAGTGCTTAGCCTTTTGTTGGGCCCCCGTTGCCGGAGTGCCCTCAAAGGATTTAGAAGACCGCTCGGACCACTTCTTCTCACCTACTGCTTGGCTCTTCCCTTCTAGCCAGTCAGTGAGGCGGATACGCTGATCCTTCATGGTCCATTCCGACATGTTGTTGCAAAATGCACAGTCCTTCTCCACGTGCGTTTTGTCTTCGTGAAGGCAGTAGAGGCATCTCGAATGCTTGTCCTCCTTGAAGACATTCTGCAATCAGCATCCAGGGCAGTTCCTGAACAGCTTGGATCCGGGCATCGAGCTTCCTTTGTCCTGAGCCATGTCCACGGGGTAGGCCTCAAGGTCTTCTGGAATCCTCCAAGAAGCTCAACTCGACGAAAACTTCGCCCTTGAGGGGAGTAGAAAATTCCAAAACTGGTGCCCCTTGATTGGGATTAGAAACGGTCGAGCTTGATGCTCGATTGACTGAAAAAATGAGATTAAACTCTTTGAAAAATCGCTAAACGCAGTAAAAGCTCGAGAGCTATAGCACGAGGACTCCCAACACTTGAACAGTAAAAATCTGAGGATGGCTGCCAGGGGAGGGGCTGAGGGAGAGGGCAGTCATTGGCTGGAGGCAGTATGACCCCAGAGACCAGTGATTTGTTTCTGAACTGTCTTTCTTAGTAGTTACCAAACTGATTTTTTCTTTACCAAGGATTCCCAGCCTGATGGGGAATATTCATGAGCATGTGAATCCATGCCAGACCCCATGCTGGAGAAACCACAGGTTCCACAGACCGTGAAGGAGTCAGTCAACGGATGTCCATCCAGGTGACCCAGGGCACTAGGGGTGGTAGTGGCAGGAAAACTACAAACCCAGGAAGACCAATGCAAAATCCATAGAGTCAACAAGTCAGGAAAAATCCAATACAAAGCCAAGAAATAAATGTTATACTATTAATAACGGAGACTGTGAGTGACTGTTTGCCACCAAGAAGGTGGCTCTCCTTAGGGCGAGAGGGAAGGAAAGGCACTGGAACTGAGCACCATCGTCTTAGAGAATGCTGGTCCAAAGTTGTATGTAATATATCATACTATATAATAAAAGGCCAGATGTAGGTTTGTCTGAAGCCATCCTGCCCGCTTCACCTGGTATCACTGCTAGAGGGAGCTGGTGCCTACATTCCTTCCTTTACTCACATTAGCCTGTGTACATCACACACCACCACCAACCCCGCCCCCGTTTTGTTGGCTTTGAGTTGTATGTTGGTCATGACACTCTGTGCATGCATCCTTGAATACAACATATTTAAGCACACAGCGGGAGTTCTAGGCCTTGCCGAAGCCAATCGGAATGCTCTGAATAACTTCTATAACTACCAATATAGACCACCTTCTGAGAATTATGACTCAGCTTACATCAGCTACCTGGAATGGTCTTCCTTGCTCAGGTTTGTTTTTTCCTCTAGCCCTGGACCTCTCACCAATAATTATCCATCAACCTTCCTTCACAAGCCAGAGCCTACCCTGTCATACCCCTTGCTGCTCCTCCAGTCACCTCTGGACACAATAAAAAAACGGAAAGGGGACTTTACTGTCGTTTTTCAGAATATGATGGCAGTTATCTGGGAAACCTTCAATGTTTCACTCTTGTTTTCTCCTTTGCGCACAAAAAAGGTAGACAATGCCAAGTGCCAATAGTGGGGTGGTGGTCAATCATACTGGACAAAGACTCTTTCCCAACTTCTACCCCTCGGCTTCACTTCAATCCTACCCACTCCCTTGCTTTATAAAGCTTAAATATACTTTCACCAAGTTAGCACCTGAACAACACTAGAAATGTGCTAAACTACATGACCATCTCCCGCTGCTTTCAATTGCAACATGCATTCAAAATACATTACGAATACAAAGTCAGGGTGATACAATGACATAACATCATTGGAAACAACCTCAGACAAACGATTGACAGAGTAAAACTATACTGGGGCTTAAATGGATATGTGAAGTCGGATAGATACACTGGTAAAAAAAAGATGATGCTAAATCTGGTTTGATCGTCCTGCCTGGCAAGCAGCCACCAATTGTTTCAAGTGCAGCATTTCTTATCATAGTTAAGAAGGGGGATGTTAGGAGACACTCGTCTTTTGAATTTGAGCAGGATTCTGAACAGTGATCACATTTTAGATGGCATTATAGCTTTTCAATACTAACACATAGTAGATTATTTCCAGGCTACTCGACTATTCCGAGACTTAATTTGATGGGTTTGCATAGAATCTGAATCTATTTTGCAAACTAAATCTCAGAATCTCTTTTGGACGCACATGGAAATGTCTAGGAAAATGCCAAACTGCAAAATAAACATTGCTACCTTTCAGAGAACCAACAAAAGAAATGCAGACAGCTGTACACTGAAAGGGCCTGGCATTTAAGAGGAAGCATACAAATGGATTCCTTGTCTTAATATTCAATATTTGCTTCCCACGACCAAGCACAAATCCATATTTTTTCAAAAAGAATGGATGGGAATGTTGAATCCAAAGCTGTTAGTTGATGCTGTGAATAGACACAGTAATAATTAAAAGTTACAAGTCTAGTGCATGCCGAACATGATAATGGTGCAGCAGGGACAATTTGAGGCATGACATGAGAAACAACAAGCAGACATGGCTTGAGTGGCGATGCTTATTGGCATATGGTGAGCAGGCCCGTGGAGAAAAGGGGCAGGTGCAGGGAATTGAGTTTAAAACAAAGGGGTCACTCTAGTGTTTTTATCATAGTTACAAAGGAATACTTAATGCCCTTCCCACTATTAACAGGGGAGCTGACGCCTTCACATCCCAGCAAGCAGTGCATCCTTTGTCAGGATTCTTAAGGAGTTTTTCTTTCGAGGACCATTCTTAAGTGTACACCTCTCTTAGGTTGATGTATTTTTATTATCAAATGTTAAATAAAATGGATATATGAATATTTTGCTAACTGTACATTTTTCACGTATTTACTCTCTATTGTGCATTTTTTTGCAGTAAAGAACCACTAGTTAGAGATGTTTTTTTTCCTTATCTCTATCTTCGCTTTCCCATAAGCGAGGTTGGACACTCGACCCTGTGACACAATACTGTGGACCAATTCTTTAGTTTATATTATTTAGGTGTTCCTAAAGTTAGGGGGCTTTTTTGGTCCCACAGTCTAATCCCCCGACCTCTTGTGTACGGAATAATTAATTAACCCTTCTTATGTCCACCTGCCCTGTGGTTACCTCAGAATTCAAGGTCTCTCCTGATGCTCCTCTGCTTTTCCGGATTCTCCTGGATTTTGCTCTTACTTGGTGCATGCCTCGCTTGTCTGGTACTCAATGGCTCAGTTATCCACATCCCTCTTCTCCAACTCCTACATCCGTTTCTGAAAGGCCTGCCCTAATACTATCATGCGAGGGGCTCTTACAATGGCTATGTCTACTGTGCATTTCCTTTCTCCGTGCAGGTCCATGGATCAACCACATCATAAAAGAGCTGGAGGCTATTTTGGTGGCAAACAGAAGTCTGTCCCATTCAACATGTCGGTGTTCTTCTGCTGCTGGCTTCTGATTCTCCACCTCAATTCCTATCGGCATTTGCAGAGCTTCATGACTGCTTCCTTGAATTCTGCCTGAACGTGGATTACTGGTACAGTCAGGGTTTGTGTGTGGGGGGATCCCAGCTAATGAGCAGGTTCCTGTGAGTGTGCTAGTCATATTCTTTCTAAATCGACGGTTACTTGTTACACTGGGTGCTGGGTTTATCAGCTATGGCATATACGGCCCAGACGTTCTTACTTTCAATTACAGAGACTTCAAAACATGGTGAAGTCCTTGTGTGCAAGGTTATTCTTTGGTTCTTAATATTCACTTGATTGAACATCCGATGATTCCCTGGGTGGCAGAACCATTTTCCAAACCCCTTAGATTTGAGGCGGCAAGCATTACCTTTTTGGATCAGCACATACAAACTAGGGAAATTATGGGATATTGGGGTAGAACACAGGTAACGAACTCCCTATTAGGAGTCTGAGGCCACATCATTCACTCAGGGCATTACCCTGAACGTGGAGAGGAAATCTGCAGCTCCAACCCTTTATTGCCTGCAGATTGCTCACGACACTGGATTGCAATGGCAGTACAGCATTCTTGAGCTGCAGTGGGCATCCTGGCCTTGGGATGAAGTTAGAGGTCTGACTTTGTTTTACTGGGCATAATAACACATAGGCATCATGCATATTGAGGAATACGGACATACTGTGGAGGAATCAGTAATTACTTTTTTCCTCTGCAAAAAACACATGTTGGTGACGTGACGCTGCAGCTACTGTGCATGTATAAATATCTCATGTCTGTATATCTCCATATCCGCATATGCTTGTGTTTACTCAGCTATATTACACTCTCTTGAAAAATCATAAAAAGAGAATTTTGTGTTACTCACGAGTATGCCCGATACTATTTTTTTTTTTTTATTTCCTTTGTGTATGCCAGTTCAACTGAAAGCCTAGGTTTATGTAATGAGATTTGTTCTAGGGTCTAGGAAAAACAAATGCTAAAAAAACCTTATTAACATGGAAATGTTAATCAAATTTCAGCAAAGTTGGCGTGTGATAAACAGCTCTTTGGAAGGCTGTTGGCGATTGGGTAGTGTTTGTTACATGTGAAGACCAGCACTGTGAAGAACTGCATGTGTGACCCACATGTAGAATGGCAGGAGAGGGGCAATGTTGTTTAGTTAGTACATGTTGGACCACATACTGTAGAAACCTGGTGAAGTGTGCTGTGGTCAATCACATATCAAAATTGTGTTCTGTAAATGGATGGTCACGGGCCAAAACTTTAAATGACTATCTCCCCTTTTCCCCTCTTTGGCCTTCAAAGAGGCACCACACTAATACATGACTGACAGTCCTATTACCAGCTTCTGAGAGGAATCAGTGGGGCACATGATTGTCAGTGAACCAATCCTGACAGCTTTTCAGCGACAAGGATTGAAAATGTGTGAGGTTACCCCAGCTCCATTGGAACATCAAAGTCAATTGCCTAACCTGTGATAATGTGCTGTCACTCCACAAGACTCCTGGAGGCTTTGACCGGACATATAACTGACTTTGTCTGAGAGCTACCGATGTTGCTGCCATGTCACCTATTACACCCTGCCCACACAGGTTTGAGACTGTCCAGGCAGGTGACTAGTTCTGTCCCAAAACCACTAGCTTTTTATACACATTTGTCAATATGTAACAGCAATCCTGTTGACCATTCAGGTCCAAGAGCTCTGTTACTGGTGCTGTTCCACTCAAGAATAAGGGGAAAGGGTTATTAACCGTTACCCATTTTCCCACCTTTAAGTTGATCATTGGAAATGATAAATGTATACGTTTACACAGTAATGCAATAGAAACACCTCTGATGGGAGTTTAGCAAGGATACACTTTCATTTTGTAAGTGATTTACATTTGGTAATGTTAAGTCGGTTATCATTTCAATTTAGTTTTCTAGAATGCCGTTTGTCCATTGAGCAAGGAGGGGTCTATTTTCAATAAAGGGGAATTAGAGAGATTTAGATAGGAAGGTACATTCTGATTTATTTTGGTTTTTGACGAATTAAAGCCTGATCCTGGACAGTCATGCATTTTTTCAATGCATAGTTCATGTGCTTTCAGGGCATATAAAATGTATGTACGCTAATGTGTGTGTGTTACAAATGTCCACAGTTATGTAAATGTAGCATAGAAAAGTGGTGCGACCAGTGCATTGATTATTCTTCATTGAAGTTGGAAATTTATAAATGCATAATTGGTTTATATTTAAATTGATTCAATTATTTCTATTATATTAATTAATAGACCTTCTGTGCAACCATGTGTGTTTCTTGTCTAAAGAGGGGAGGGATGCTTTAGGGGATCAATATTGTTAAATTGGGGGTCACAGGTAAATAAAAGAACCTTATTAAATAAATGAAAATTGTGTGTGCCAGATTTGGGGTGGGTGAAAAATTCCCCTGAACTAGAGGTCGACCGATTAAAACATCCTACAATGTATGTGTACAAACTATGCCTTTGCACTAGCGCAAGGCATAGTTAAGGTTAAGATGAGATCTCTGAAGTTTCAGAAAATTACTTTTCTTAATAACTTCCGAACCCTTGAATGAAAAAATCTGAAAATATTCCAGTGTAATATACATTTTTCAGTCCAAGTATTTCAAAATGGACTGCTTTGATTTTCCAAATGTTTTCCAGGCACCCAGATTTTATTTAGCCTGAAGCGGAGCACTGAAAAATAAATTGCGCAATTTTGGGACACTAAGGAATGAAAATGTATCTATATAGGATGCAGGGATCATATTCAAAGTGCTGACACTGACCCATAAGTGCATCCACCTCTCCGCACCAGACTACGTATCGCAAAGAATCCACCCCTCCATCAGGCCAACTAGAACACCTTACACCAACATGCTTAGCGTGCACATGAAAAAGAGCTAGAGCAGGTGGCGCTAGCTTCCCCTACCTTGCATCCTTTCACTGGAATGCTCTACCTTCTTCTCTTCGAGGCGAGTTCTCTCATGGCTTTCCGCAAAGCCATGAAAACTGAGCTTTTTGCCTGATGTACGCCGCAATCCCCTGCATCTCCTGATAAACTACAAAATGTATTTATAAATCTAATCTGTACCCTAATGTATTAATATACAACGTGTAAGGAACAAGTTACTTACCTGTAACTGTTGTTCTCCAGCATGGGTCTGGCATGGATTCACATGCTCATGAATATTCCCAGTCGTCAGGCTGGGAATCCTCGGTAAAGAAAAAACCAGTATCAGTTTCGTTTCTGATCTGTCTTTCGTAGTAATAACCAATCACTGGTCTCTGCGTCAAACTGACCACAGCCGATGACTGCCCTCTACCTAAGCACCGCCTCTGGCAGCCATCTTCAGATTTGGAAGCACGTGAAGTGGCAGTATGACCAAGTGAAGAGCCGCAGAGGGGTAGGCGGGAGGGTTCGCATGTGAATCCATGCCAGACCCATGCTGGAGAACAACAGTTACAGGTAAGTAACTTGTTCCTTCTCCAGCATGGGGTCTGGCATGGATTCACATGCTCATGAATAAAGAATACATAGCAGTACACACATGCACAACCACGGGAGGTGGCAAAGGCTCAACATTAAGCATTACATCAAACTCAACATTAAGCATCTTACCTCCTCACCAGGCTCACCTCAGGCGAACAGGTTGCGCAGCACTGCTTGGCCGACCCTGGACTCCTCCCTGGAATCCCGATCGACGCAGTAGAATTTCGTGAAGGTGTGCGTCGACCTCCACGTAGCAGCCCTGCATATGTCCAGCAGGGGCACACCAGAAAGGAACGCTGTGGTAGCTGCGATCGCTTTGGTGGAATGGGCTCTCGGACGGCCAGGCAGCGGTCGGTTTGCCAACCGATGACAGTACATGATACAGCCGGAGAGCCATCTGGAAATGGAAGCCTTCGAGAGAGCCTTCCCCTGATTGACAGGTCCAAAGTTCACAAAGAGTTGTGACGTCTTCCTAAAACACTTCGTGCGGTCCACGTAGAACTTCAGCGCTCTAGCCACATCCAGCGAGTGCAAAGTCCTCTCAGCCGGCGACGAAGGCGACGGGAAGAACACAGGCAACACCAAGGGTTCGTTGAGATGGAAGTCCGACGGTACCTTGGGCATGAAGGAGGGGTGCGTCCTGAGCACAACCCTCGTGTCGTGAAAAGTCAAGTACGGGGCCTTGCAGGAAAGGGCCTGGATCTCTCCCACCCATCGTGCGGAGGTGATGGCCACAAGAAACGCTGTTTTCCACGACAGAAACTTCAACGGGGCCGAGTGCAGAGGCTCGAACGGAGGTCCCATGAGCTTGGTCAGCACCACGTTGAGCTCCCACGCCGGGGCCGGAGCCTTCACCGGCGGGAAGGATCTGAACAGTCCCTTCATGAATTCTTTCACCAGATGATGAGACCACAAAGACGTCCGTCCCGTGGTTCTGGTGTATCGGGAGATCGCAGCAAGATGAATCTTGATGGACGCGTGTGCCAGTCCAGCTTTGGCCAGCGTCAGCAGGTACGGCAGTACCTGGGGAGCCGTAATCCGTAGAGGGTTAATCTTCTGTGCGTGGCACCAGACAGAGAACCTCTTCCATTTGTGTCCGTAGCATTTAAGAGTCGAGGACGCCCTGGCCTTTGCAAGAACCTCTCTGCAGTCGGCCGGTATGTCGTATCCTCCAAACTCTAGCGCTGCAGGAGCCAGGCCTGCAAGTTCAGCGATTTCGGGTCGTGGTGGAGGATGGCGCCTCCTTCCCTGGAGAGTAGATCCGCGTCCCCCGGCAGCTTGATTGGCGGGGACGCTGACAAGTCCAGAAGGTCCGGGAACCATATCTGCCTCGGCCACGCAGGTGCGACGAGGATCATCCTGCACCGTGACCTCTTGAGCTGGTTGACGAGCCGGATTAGCAGTGGCAAAGGAGGGAACGCGTAGAGGAACAGGCCCTCCCAGGGGAACGAGAAAGCATCGCCCATGCTCCTCGCCTGGGGAAACCGGCTGCCGAACCTCCAGCACTTGGGAGTTCGTTGCCGTCGCGAACAGGTCGATCTGGGGTGTGCCCCACCGCCGGAAGAGGCGATCCACTAGATCCTGCCGTAGTTCCCACTCGTGGCACGAGCGCAGCTCCCTGCTGAGTGAGTCGGCGATGGTGTTTTTTATCCCTGCCAGATGAAACGGCACCAGAAACATCCTTTGGGCGACGGCCCAATGCCACAGGTCCTGCGCCTCCTTGGACAGCGCTGGGGACCTGGTTCCGCCCTGTTTCCTGATGTAAAACATGGTGGTGGTGTTGTCGGTGAAGATCCTCACCACCTTGCCCTTGAGGGACGGTAGGAAGGACCTGAGGGCCCAGAACACTGCACGGAGCTCCAGGACGTTGATATGGAGGGACTTCTCCGTCGGGAGCCAAAGGCCTCTCGCGTGCAGATTTTCGGTGTGCGCTCCCCACCCCTCCAGGGAGGCATCCGTGGTCACGGTCTCCTGGTGGTCTGGGGTCTGGAAGTCCATGCCCGCCGTCAGATGCGCGCGGATGCCCCACCACCGGACTGCTCAGCGGAAACTCTCGTCGAGTGTGATCCTCTCCTCGAAGCCGCCCGTAGTTTGGATCCAGCGCGCGTCCAGGAACTCCTGCAACGGGCGCATCCGGAGCCTGCACATGGGAATGAGGTAGATGCAAGAAGACATCATTCCGAGGAGGGACTTGATGGACCTCACCTTGGCCGCGTCGGAAACCAACATCCGCTGTACCTTGCCCAGGATGGACCTGGTCCTTTCCTCCGACGGGGAGGCCAGAAGGGACACTGTGTCGAGCTTCACTCCCAGAAACAGTGCGTTTTGCGCGGGTACCAGGTGAGACTTGGCGTAGTTCACGGAGAATCCCAGGTCCGTGAGAAATTGGACGGTCCTTGCCGTGTGATCCACAGCGAGCTCCCTCGTCTTGGCTCGGATGAGCCAGTCGTCCAGGTAGGGGTAGACGTGGATCCCCTCGCGGCGCAGCTGCGCCGCCACCGGTGCAAGGCACTTGGTGAATACCCTGGGTGCCGACCGTAGTCCGAAGGGGAGGGCTTTGAACTGGTAGTGACGCCCTTGGACCACAAACCTGAGGAATTTTCGGTGCCCCTTTAGGATGGGAATATGGAAGTAGGCATCCTCCAAATCCAACAACGACAGGAAGTCTCCTTCCTCCAGCTGACCCAGGACTTGCTGGAGGGGCACCATCCGGAACTTTTGCGCCTTGATGAACTTGTTCAGACGTCGCAGGTCCAGGATGGGGCGCCATCTCCCAGTCTTCTTCTTCACGAGGAAGTATCTTGAGTAAACTCCGGAGCCCCGAAGCCTCTTTGGGACGAGTTCGATGGCGCCCTTCCTGAGCATCACCTTTACCTCCAGGAGAAGTTGAGGGACGTGAAGTTCTTTCCTGGCCACGGGGGGGGACGCGCGGACACCTTCTTTGAAACTCGAGCACGTGGCCCCGGGCCAAGGCGTCCAGCACCCAACGGTCGGTGGAGATGGACTCCCACACGCTGACGAAGCTCGCCAGCCGGCCTCCCACCGGGGTGCTTCGGTGGGGGCCCGACCCCACGGTCGGTTCAATCCTGCTTCGACGAGGCTTTGCCGCCTTGACCTCCTTGGCGACGACGGCGGGGTCCGCCAGACTTGCCTCGTCCTCTGTAGGCCTCCTGAGCCGACGAGCGGGCCGCTTGACGGTAGGTGGAGAAACCGCAGCCAGAACTTTTGGAGGCGCCCTTGCCTCCGCTGCTCCGAAAGGGCGTCCGTCGTTGATGCAGAACTCCAAGGGCCCGGGCCGTCTCGGTGTCCGCTTTAATGGCCTGAAGGGAATCATCCACCGTTTTCCCAAACAGGTTGTTCCCATCGAAGGGCATGTCCAGGACTCTGGTCTGAACGTCTTGACGGAAGTCCGTAGCCTTGAGCCATCCACGCCGCCTAAGGCAAACGCTGTTGCCCAACTGGCGGAACCCAGTGTCGGCGATGTCCGTCGCAACGGTAATGGCGTGGTCCGAAGCCACCTCACCTTCCTGCAGAATCTCCAGGGCCTCTGCCCTCTTGTCGTCCGGCAAGAAGTCCAGCAGGGGAGCCAGTTTGCGTTGGCCGCTTTAATCGTCGTCGCCGCAGACGAGATGACTCTGCGTCCCATAGCGTCCAATTTCTTTCCCTCGCCGTCCGGTGGGGAAGTCGATGTGGAGGCCGCACCCCCCCCCCGCTTTCTTCCTGGCCGCCGCGGAGACGACGGAGTCCGGGGTAGGCTGCGCCCGGAGGCACAGGGGGGCCGTGTCCGGGACCCGGTACTTCTTCTCGTACCGGTCTCTTCTAGCTGGCGTCGTGGAAGGGTTCTTGAGGAGGGTGAGGCCCTCATCCCAAATGTCGTCCAATAGAGGCACTGAGAGGACAGTCTTCCTCTTGGCCTCGCGCCGCTGATAAAGGAAACCTTCCTTCTTCTTCTCCTCAGGGCAGAGTTGGAAAAGCTCGGATGCCCTGGTGATCATGGAGTGGAACGATCCAATCTCGTCGGGCGGAGAAGCCCTGGTGGGAGGAGACGACGGTACATCCTCGTCGTATACCTCGTCATCCGTACCCGTCGCTGCCGTGTCAGTCCCCGTATCATCCCCTCGGGTGGACGGGCAGGAGGGCTGGAAGGGGCGCGACGGCTAAAAAGGAGGCGGAGGGTGGATCCTTCTTTTCTTGGTAGGGGGAACACCAGAAGGTCCCGGTTCTGGGTCCCCCGACGGGAGAGGTTCCGTCGGCAACGGTAGCCTCGTCCTTATCTCTGAGCATAAGGACTGTATAGCCAACAAAATGGCCGCCGAGTTGTCTCGCGGCGCTGGCAGAGGGGAATCCGACGGGCGATCAGGGGCCCCGTCGGTACCCTCGACGTCGTCGTCACCTGCGTCGGGATCCATCCCGACGGGCCGGTCTTCTTCCACGCCGAGGCCGTGGCTTAAGACTTCGACCAGCTCCTCCTCCGAGGTTGAGGCCGAATCTACGACGACGCCCTGCCCCCCCTTTTTCTTCCCCACGGGGGATTTCACGGGGGTCCTATCGATGGGCACAAAAGAGGACTCCCTCCGAGGTGGCAGGGAGACTCTGAGCCCCGAGGTCGCCATCACTGGTGTAGCCTCCACAGGCTGAGCCAGGGCCGCCGCGACAGTTTCGATAGAGGGCTTGGCCGAATGGATTAAGGCCTTCACCACCCTAGGTGCGCTCACCGCCTTATCCTTGAGGGGGGGGACACTGCCTCGCTCCCCCTCCGCCTTCGAGCTCGACCGGGGCCTCTCCAGGAGCTTCGCCGGGTGCTCGGCCTTCCTCTTACCCGACCCAGAGCGTTGGCTCGTGGTTGATGGTGCCGGGGAGGGTGCGCCCTGCCTGGCGCCCGTAGAGCCCGACCGTTCGGCGCTCCCGGTGCCAGCGGACTCGCGGTGCTTGGCCTTATGTTGGACCCCCGTCGCCGGGGCGTCCTCAAAGGTCTTAGAAGACCGCTCGGCTTTCTTCCTCTTCTTCTCGCCGGACGGGCTCTTCCCTTCCAGCCAGTTGGCGAGACGTTGATGGCGGTCCTTCATGGTCCGCTCCGACATGTTGCCGCAACACGCACAGTCCTTCTCCACGTGAGTCTTGTCCTCATGTAGGCAGTAAAGACAAAAAGAGTGTTCGTCCTCCTTGAAGACGTTCTGCAGCTGGCATCCAGGGCAGACCCTGAACAGCTTTCCGGGCGTCGAGCTCCCCTTCTCCTGGGCCATGACCGGGCCTGAGAAACTTCTGGAGTCCTCCAAAAGCGTAGCTCGACGAAATCTTCACCCTTGAGGGGCGCAGACGAATCCGACACGGGTCCCCGTTGATCGGATGAAGAATCGGTGGAGCTTGAGGCTCTTTTGACCGAAAAAATGAAGTTTTTGAGAAAAAACGTGAAAAAATAGCACTAACGCTCGAGAGCAATAGCACGAGGATCCCAACACATGAACGTGCGGTAAAAATCTGAAGATGGCTGCCAGAGGCGGTGCTTAGGTAGAGGGCAGTCATTGGCTGTGGTCAGTATGACGCAGAGACCAGTGATTGGTTATTACTACGAAAGAAAGATCAGAAACGAAACTGATACTGTTTTTTTCTTTACCGAGGATTCCCAGCCTGACGACGGGGAATATTCATGAGCATGTGAATCCATGCCAGACCCCATGCTGGAGAAATGCATTTCCCAGCTGTACCTCCCCTGTAACTAAGCTCCACCGCAAGTAACAGTGCCTCGATGCACAAGGGCTGTCTGTGCGCTATAAAATGTAATAAAATAAAAAAATGGCACTAACAACCGAGTTTTCCAGTGAAAAAAAATTCAAAATAAATGAAAAATACACGCCAACCACACGCTCAGCAAGCAACACATTACTTACCTGTAAATCCTGCTCTCTAGCATTGGTATTTTTCATGGATTCTCATGCTCATGAATATTCCCCGTCGTCAGGCTGGGAATCCTCAGTAATATTAACCACTTAACTGCCTGGTGGTCTAGTGGGGCACACCCCCCCACCTGTATTTATAATTTAAAAAAATATATACACTTTTTCCCCTCCCTAGGGGCAGATGGCCACCCCCCCCTTTCATTAAAAAAAATCCTGGTGGTCTAGTGTCCCCAAACCCCCTCCCCCAAAACAAAATGTTGATTTTTATTTTTTGCATTGTATGGGCCCCTTCCCTAAGGGAAGATGGGCACCCATCTACCCCCAGCGGGTGCCAAACCTGCAGCCCCATGCTTTGGGGGGCCTTTCTGGTGATCCTCTCCCCCCCATCCAAATGGATAGGGGGCATCTCATGTAGCCCTCCCTGGGGGCAGATGCCCCTTCCTAGGGGCAAAAATCTGCCCCCAGGGAGAGCTTCATGAGGTGCCCCCATCCACTAAGGCGGGGGAGAGGGCCACCCCCTTTCATACATATAAATACCTGGTGGTCTAGTGGCCCCCCCACCTGTATTTATAATTTAAATAATATATATATACTTTTCCGCCTCCCTAGGGGCAGATGGGCACCCATCTGCCCTCAGGGGGGGGGGGCATAACATGTTGCCCCATCCTTTAGGGGCTGGGGAGAAGAGGGCAGCTTACATTGTAAGGAGCCCCCTCTACTCCCCACTTTACACATAGATCCCTGGTGGTCTAGTGGGCATTGCTGGGCACGGATCGAGTATTGTTGGAAAGGGGAGAGTCTCCGCTTTCCACCGACGCCTCCCTCGATCTGAACGGCACAATAGTGCCGCAGATGGAGGGTTGGAAAGGTGGAGACTCACCTTTTATTTTCATTGCGGCAGCCATTTCGACTGCTGCAGTGAAAATTACTTTCAGTTTCATGTCGGTGTGCGTTACGCACACCGACATGAAACTGAAAGTACCTCCCCATCTAATAGCCTGGGGTTTGGATTTAAGTTTTGTGCCAGAAAGGATGAGCTATCTCGTCCTTGGCAACACAGAGGTAATGTCAAGGACGAGATAGCTCGTCCTTGGCACTTAGGAGGTTAAAGCAGATTAGCTTTAAAGCTTAAACCTGCATGTCACTTATATATCACTGTGGGTCATACTGCCCGAGCCAATGACATTAGTCCTCCTTAGCTCCACCTCTGGTGGCCATCTTCAGATTTGGAAGCGCACGTATTGTGGCAGTAGGAATCGAGAAGTGCCAGAGAGGGGTACGAGAGAGGGACGCATGTGAATCCATGAATGAGACCAATGCTGGAGAACAGGAGTTACAGTTAAGTAACTTGTTCCATCTCCAGCAATGGATCTTTCATGGATTCACATGCTCATTAATACGATTACACAGCAGTACATATACACAGCCAATGGGAGGTGGCATAGCTCTGCAGAAGCAATTGAACTCACTCCTGGAACACTCACTTCAAGCAAAAAGATTGCGAAATACTGCTTGGCTGACACAGCACTGCTCCCTGGAATCCCCGTCAATGCAGTAGAATCTCATGAAGGTGTGGACAGACCTCCACGTAGCAGCCCTGCAGAAGTCGAGCAGGAGAACACCAGACAGGAATGCCATAGTAGATGCCAAAGATCAGGTGGAATGTGCCCTTGGTCTAACTGGCAGAGGCTAGTTCGCAAATTGTTGGCAATGTGAGATGGGGCCAGCCAGCCACCTGGAAATGCATGATTTTGCCTGGGCGTTGCCTTTGCCCAAAGGTCTGAACGAAAAACAGTTGTGATTTCTTTTGGAAAACCTTTCTGCATGCGACATAAAACTTCAAAGCACACGTGATATCCAGCGAGTGTTAGGCCCTCTCCGCTGGTGAAGTGGGAGCACCAAAGAAAACTGGTAGAAGCAAAGGTTCATTCAGGTGGAAAGCTGAGGGAACTTTCGGCATGTAGGAAGGATTTGTGCAACTTGGACTGGTGAAAAGCCAGGTACAGCGGTTTACAGGAGAGGGGATTGTAGTTCTCCGACACGCCTGGCAGCTGAAATGGCCAGCAAGAAAGCAGTCTTCCATGATAGGAACTTCAGCAGAGCCCGATGAAGTGGTTCAAACAGAGGGCCCATTAACTTGGAAAGAACACCACGCTGGAGCTTTCACAAGGGGAAAAGCCCAGAAGAGTCCCTTGAGGAATTCCTTAACCAGCATGTGGGACCATAGAGAAGGTCTGCATTCCAGAGGCAATGTGAAGTGTCTGAATTCTTGGGCTGCAGGAGCCAAGGCCTCACGGTTAGGGATGCTAGATTGTGATGCAGTACTGCAGCATGCTCCTGGACACCGCCCAGTATGTACCAGATCACTTGAGCTTCCTTCGACAGCATCAGTGAGCGGTTACTGCCTTGTTTCCGGAAATAAAACATGGTGCTCGTGTTTTCGGGTGAAGATGCAAACCAGCTTGTTTTGGAGCTGTGGTTTGAATGGTTTCAAGACCCAAAACACTGCTCTGAGCTCCAAGACATTTATGTGTATGGCTTTGTCTTCGGGTTGTGTGAGGAGTCAGTAATGCGAGGTGGACAACTGCTTGTATGGTTCCCGATATTAAGCATTTTATTAACCGAAAAAGATGCAAATAAATCCTCGCTAAGTCTACTCTATCAGGGAGTTCCCTACTATTCTAAGTACTAAGAGAATCAGGCCTAACTGAAACAAAATGGCCCGCACACCAACCAAAACAGATAAAGTACATGAACAACATGAAAAAAAGAATAATAAACCAGTCCTATGGATGACCTTCACCTGTCCTGGGCAAATCACTTCCCCGGGATTGTTCAAAGTCAATCCTGCCAAATGTTCCAACAGAAGAATAAAGTCTCAAACCAGTTCTTGAAAGTTCAGAGTAAACCAAAGGTTTACCAAACAAAAATCCACTGTTAACAGTCCTTCAGCTCCCAGTTGAAAAAGATCCCTTTCCCAATTCAGACAAAGAAACAGCACCAATGGTAATCCTGGATGTCTGTCTTTCAGGACAATTTGGTTAAAGTTAAAACAAAAAAAAACAGATTAGCCACTACTTCTTTAAATCTACAACTGTTCATAACATCTGCAGTATAGCTGGTATATTTATCAGGATGCTTCTTCTTGGGTTATTATACTCCTCTGAACAGCCCTCTTTTCTACTCCTTGGCTCCACAGTGTATCTACCACCATCAACTTCAATATGACATCTGCTCACAGTCTTATACCCAATCACAGTTATGGTAATTCTACTTCAAATTTAAATATGGGAATCGTTTGACATGTTAATGACAAGACATTTCAACCTGTCCAGGTAGGCTCTTTTCTATATTTTATGAAAAGGGCAGCCCCTTTGCCTCTTCTGTCTGCTTTACAGCCACTTTGGGTTTGTCTTCTTACAAGCTGCCAATTCCTTTCCCCAGCTTTATATAAAACTTATTGGTTCCAGCTGTCACCTTGAAGCTGTATTGCCACACTACCTTAATAATTTTCCCCATGAGTTGGTTTGCTTTCCAACAGGGTTTCTTCAATCTCGAAAGGGTTCACCTCTTGGATTGGGCATTGCTGGTTTTCTTTATGTATACAACAACTTCTACTATTAAAACATGTTTGTTCTTAAAGTTACAAAATTCAGTCTTCAAAGGAAAATTGCTTTTAGGTATACGTGACAACTCTTTCATGTAGATCTTCAGCTTCAATTCAACTGCCTGTAAGAGTCAGTATTCCTTTGAATTACACAAAGATACTTTCCACTCCGGTCAAGGATTGGTCACACGCAACCCTCCTTTGATGTCATAAAATTTAGCAACAATTGTGAAAGTTAGATTCAGAGTTTTCTGGGACTTAATCAGATACACACGACCACTCTGAAAATATAAAAGCGTTCAACAAGGGAACACAAAGGCTTCTGTTTGAATGTGCTGTCATGACCTTGCCCAAAACCCCCTCTGGCAAACCCATTGGCCAGGTGGAGTCAGGACTCGGGCCTCTAGAGCCTGGCATCCTCTTCAAAAGCCCTCATGGGGCCAGTCCTGGCGCCTATGACACCAGGCTCATACACCATGAACAACAATGTGCTTGGGAACTACTTTATTGTATTGTCAGCCAATATGGAGGCATCCACATAGCTTGGTTCCCTAAGAACCAGGCTATGTGGTCTAGGTTTTTGGGTGTGGCAGGCCTGGAACTACTTACCCTGGTACTACTTTACCTGGGCTATATAAACCACACCCTGACTGCAGAACATGCTTCGTGTTACTTTGCAGCTTGCAACATGACGCTCACCGTGTCCAGCTATTCCCTCGAACCTCGGAGAAGCAGAACCTTCAAGGAGACAAAAGGAACATCATTAGCAGCAGCATCTTACCTGCAGTCTTCGTCTTTAAACACTCGCAGCTACTGAGAACAGCTTCCTCGAATCTGCACGCCTCCCGGACAGAATGACCTGAAAGAGGAAGATAGAGGCAACATTAAAGAAAGCTGTAGAGACATTTACAAATTACGAACTGCTCAAAAGTCTTACCTGGCTGGTCGCCTCTCGGCTGGCACCACTCCGGACATTCCACTCGCGCTGAAGAACACTGCGACCTACAAGGAAGGAAAACACTGGTTAGAAAAGGCAAGACTTTGCAGCGCTACACATAGCGCTTACTTACCGCATCATAGCGCTCTTAATGCACCATCATTTACCAGCGGGACTCAACCTAGCCAGTTTGCTGCGCTGAAGCTCCGCATACCTAAGGGAGAAAAAAAGAGACATTTTAAACAAAGAAAGGCATGCAGAATAGCAACAAAACTAAAGAACAGCAATAAGACCTACCTGAACAATATCAAACGGGCCAGCGTCAGTGAAGTAACTGGACCGCACTCGCCCATGAAAGAGAATGCGCCCCTGCAAAGAAGGCAGGACGGAGAGCACGCCTAATTCTACCACAAGGTGAGGAGAGGGCGCCAGAGGGACTGAAAGCATACGGGGGTGGAGTGAGGATACTTACCCCAGTCAGTCAGTCTTGAACACAGTCCTCCTGTATTTTCAGGCAGAACCCTCCCCGCAGACCACATCAGGGCAAAGCTGAGAAGCATACCAGCTAGAAACCCGGCTGTGTGGCGTCCCTGTGGATACCAGGTGAGCGTAACACGTGAGCACTGTAGATTTTGATTAAAGTGCATGTGATACATTGGCATTGTGCACAACAACTTCAACAATGACAAAAAACTTAACTTCACTTCACAGCTGGTAAGTTATTGACAAGAGCTTAATAGTGAATCTGAATGCCGAACTTCACTGACCGGCTTCAGAAACGCTACGGTTGTGGGTTGCTTCAGCTTCCTGACTTCTGCTGCTTCTTCTACAGCTTTAAGCACTCTGGAAACCCAAACCCCTTTACAACACGTGTGTCTTTGGTTCGGCTACGCCAGTTTGGGGTCTGCTGCACTCCTCTGTCCCTCGGCTTGCTTCTTGCTACGGGCCTCGGGCTTCAGCACAGCTCTGCAATCACAGCCACTAGGGGCACCTGGGAAATCCTTTACTTTCAATGCGTCTTTCTCAGTGCAGCCACGGAAAGGCAGGGTTTGTGGACACAGAACTCCCTCAGAACTTGCAGGTGAAATCTGCTCTCTATATGTCCCAGCGTCTCTTACATGTTCACACTTCCTCATGAACTGCCAGCCTCGTGCTCTTCTCCTTCTACTACTGCCATCCTCACAGCTCCTGCTCCAGCTTCTCTCCCAGCTCTTTCTCCCTTCCCCATCCTGCTGCAGCCTTTTATGCCGCTTAGGTGGGGCAATTCATTTCAGGTGCAGGCTATACGTGTTAATTGCCTGATCCTGGCAAAGACTGTTAAGCTTAATTGCTTGTCCTCTACTTCTACAGATCTCTTCAGCCCTCTTCTTCGTCTCAGTCCCTATGGGATTCTGGGACATGTAGTTCCTTTTCCCAAAATTGGGATTTCTCACTTCTTGTAATTTTTGTAAGGGCAGATTTAATTCCATTTGTATTTGTAATAGAGGGGCTATATGTTTGAAATCCATAAGAGGAAGTTGTTTTAAAGGAGACACCATTTTCACAATTCCTTGCCATGAACCTTTGATATTGAGGAGGACATGTTATATTAGGGACCAAAAGAATTCCTTCTTTTGGTACAATAGGGTTAGATGTTATCACCTTGGGTTCTATCACCTTAATTTTAACAGGAGGCTGGGATATTTTAAAACAATTAGCTCTCACCCCATGGAATCCCTTCACTGCCCTGGGCCCTGTCTGCATCCATGTGATCCTCTCGCAGTGTACCCCCCCCCCAGGGTTGGGATCAAGAAGCATCTGCCCTCCCCTGCCCACCTGGGAGGAGACTTTAGGCTGGGTTTTAGTGAGGGATGCACAGGATTCTTCACATTTGCCACAGGCCTCTGGCGTGGCATTGCCCGTGTGGGTTCCCCATCCCTCTGGGGAAGCATTGCTGGTGACTGGGGCCTGATGAAATTGGGAGGCAAAAAAGAGCGCGCTGCGTGAGGTGCTCGCAATGATTCCACCACTGGCAAGTTCAGCGGAATGATGGCGTGAGGGCAATTCTGTCATTCCAAGAACCTGACACCTGCTGCCATGGATCATCTACGGACTCCTGGCAAGGCCACATGTGAAGCCTGCTGTGTGGAATCAATGGGATGAAAGAGGACATCATCCCTAGCAGAGATTTGTTGGAGCGGACTGTTCACCTGCAATGTGGACAGTTGTCACATCTTGTGCTGTATGACCCTCTCCTCCATGGGGGTAGCAAGACATGCTGGGGTGTTGAGCTGGAGGGTTGCCCAGAGCAATGCCAGCGGTTAGGATTAATTCTAAACCTTCCAGTCATCATCCCTTTTGTTTTGCTATAGTCACCCCAAGTGGGACGGGTATACCCAGGCATGGGTCCTGCGCTTGCTGGGCCTAGAGACACAAGCTACTCCTCACTGATGAGGCCCAATGAGGCTGAAACATATTTGGGGATGCTTGTGGTTTTGTGCACAAGGGATATGACCAAGCAATGCGGGCTGGACTGCTCGTTTTAGGGTGGCACCATGCCTGATTTGCATATTGTCTCTCCCCTTTTGTAATGGCTTGGCAGGTTGAAGAACGACGGTCTAGAGGATTGCCCAGAGCAATGCCAGAGGTTAAGATTAATTCTAAACCTTCTAGTCATCGCCTCTTGTTTTGCCTGAGCCGTGAACCCAGGAACAGAGCATTCTGAGATGGCGATACGCATGACTTGGGAAAGTTGACGAAAAACCCCAGAGAAGTTAGGCACTGGATGGTCTTCTCAGTGTGTTGCAAGGCAAGCGGCCGTAAGGGGACACCTATTATCCAGTCCAGGAACAGACAGACGTTAAGTCGTGCTTGGCAAAGATGGGCACCCATCGGTGCTAGGCATTTGGTGAAGACTCTTGAGGCTGATTTGAGGGCAAAGGGCAGAGCCTTGAATTGATAATGTTTGCCTTGTACTACAAATCGAAGGAAGCTTCTTCTTCTTGTTAGGATGACTCCAGAAATCTGAAGCCAGTGATTTCCATCTATTAAGATGATGTTCGCCAAAAAGAGCACCAATCAGCCATCGACCTCCACTAGATCTCATCCCACTTCCCAGTCTCCTGCACAAACTGAAGCAGGAACCTACACTGTTCATCCACCACCCCTATTTTCCAACTGAACAGATCAGATAACCCCTGTAGAACTACCCCAATGCCACTCATCCGGACTCTGAGTAATTACCGCTGCACATCAAACTTCACACAATCCAACATATAATGAGCCACCGTTTCTGGGCACCCGCAAGACTCACACGCTGCTGATGTAACTCTACCCATCAAACCCTTCCATCCCGCCAACCCCGCATGACTCACCCTTAGGCAATTCAAAATAGTTTCCTCTTTTCGTGTCAACTCTACCCCCCCCCCCCCCAAATGCCCGAACCCGCACTTACCTGCACACTGTATACAACTGCTGTCCCTTTCAACTCATATCCCATTGATCCTGCCACATATCCTCGTCTGTGCTTGTGCTGTATGGGAATGTGGAAATAAGCATCCTCCAAGTCCAGAGAGGAGAGGAAATCTCCTTGTTCTAGTTGAAGCGTAACCATGCAAAACTAATGTGATTTTAGGAACTTGGTGAGTTGCTAAGGTCCAATTTCTCACCAGAATGTATCTGGCATACACTCCGGAGCTACAGAGATGCAATGGTACAGCTTCTATAGCTCCCTTTCTTTTAGAAGAGACTTTACTTCTCGTAGGGGAAGTGGTACATGTAGCTCTTTTTTTTACGGGAGGAATGGATGGACATTTGCCCAGAAATTTGAGGGTGTGACCCAGTCGAATGATGTTGAGCACCCATCTGTCGGTGGAGAGGTTTTCACACTGATTGACAAATTGTGACAACCAGCCTCCCACTGGGGTGCTGAAGTGGGGGTGGGGGTCATGGCATTGGTCAGGCCTGCTTTTGGGTTTTCAGTCTGGAGAAGATCTGTGCCGTCGCTGAGTACCCATGTATGTCTGCAACCTTCCCTTATATGCCTCCAGCCAGCTGGTGTGAGACGGTTGGCCTCTAACACCAGGAGGTCCTGGAGAAACGTCCCTTACTGGAACAAAAGGGTATTCTTTGCTGCTGCAGAGTGCCTAGGGAACAGATATCAGTATCAGCCTTGATGGCCTGTAGGGTTTCGTCCACATTCTTCCCAAACAGGTCCATCCCATTAAAAAGCATATACACATCCTTGGAATGTCTTCAAACAGCCCTGGTGACTGAGTTCAGCTCTGTTCGGCATTAGGTGAAAACCGGTGTCCGCGATGTCTAATGCAACAGTAATGGCATGGTCCAAAGGTGCCCTCCCACCCCCTCGTGCAACAGCGCCAGGGCCTCATCTCTTATCAACCAAGGTGGGACCCACGACGGTTGTAGCGGCCATGGAAATCACCCTTTTGCCGAAGCTGTCCAGCTGCTTGCCCTCCTTGTCTGGGGGCACATGGTGATGAAGGGTTGGCTGACCTCTTCCGAGCAGCCGCCATTACCACCAAGCCCGGGCATGGCTGGGTACAAAAGCACTTAGGAGCTGTATGTGTCACCTTATACTTCTTGTCCATGCAATCCTTTTTTGGAGGGCCGGAGAAGGGATTTTTCATCACCAAAAGTCCATCTTCCCAGATGTCGTCTAGCATAGGGATTGCAACTACTGACTTCCTGGAGGCTTCATGCCTTTGAAATAGGAAACCCTCTGTCTGTTCCTCAGGAACCAGGTCGAATAGCTTAACAGCAAGTGTTAAGAATGCATGGAAAGAGCTTATTTCATCTGGAGGTGAGTCATGCGAGGGCAGGCCTATTGTCTCACTATCAGTCAGGATTAAATCATCATAACCATCCGTTTGAGTGTCCATAGCCGTGTCTGTTTCGTCAGGACAGTTATCGGTGAGGGTAGCTACTGGAACAAAGAACTGAGGAACCGGCTGAGGTGGCCAAGGTGGAACTAAATCCCCTCTTGAAGGTAATGCCAGAGGGCTCCTACTATAGGCTCCTTAAGGGGCCAGAGGAGGAAGCCCATATTGCAGTTCCGTAACCAAGGCCTGCAAGGTCGATAAAATATCGAGCATAAGGTCCCTGGGTGCAGTCGGTGTGCCCAAAAGGGCAGCAGGTATTGCAGTGGTTGGAACTGCAGGCATTGAGGAGGCTGAACTGGCGGACGAGGCATTAGCAGGATAGGATCAGGCTGTTCACAGATTTCCTTGTGGTCTGAGAATAAGGCCTCCAGAGGGTCATCATTTGAGACCTCACCCCCTTGAAGTAATGTGGCAGGTGGTGCTGCAGCAGTCGACCCAGAAGGCACCAGGGTGAAGAGTGACGTGGCTTGAATTGCCTGGGCCTTGGCAGAAAAGACAAAGATGCAGGCATTTCCCTGTCCACATTAGCCCCTCTGGGAAACGAGGCAACCACTGTAGTTTGTGCCTGGGACACCAATGGTGCCGTTGATGGTCTAGAAGGCAGAGAAACTCCTGCTAATTTGGTAGAGACCGTAGTTGTGGTCGTCAACGAAGTAAGCATCGATGGGGCAATTTTGATGGTTTATGCACCGTTGATGGAGTTGTCAACAAGGTTGTCGTTGGCAAGGTACTTGATGTTGGCGAGGTACTTGATGTTGACAACGACTTATGCCTCCAATGAGTGCGTTGAAGACAAAGGTGTTGCCGGAACAGTTGACTTGCTCGTCATAGTCATAGATGAAGCAGTCGTGGACAGAACCAAGTCGTTGACGGTGGAACAGTCGAAGTGTACCACTTGTGTCCCCTTTTAAGCTGCTTTCCCAGGGAAGGTTCTTTGTGCGATTGTTAAGAAGGATTTCTTAACTCTGATCTGGTGGGCAGAAGTTTAGGAGGCCATCTTCGGTTTAGTGAAACAGGAGAACCTCATGGAGAAGCCAGACCAATCTAGGTAGCTTGGCAGGCGGTCAAGACTTAGTCTCAGGAGGGGTGAGAGTGATCGGAAGCCCACAATGAGCGCACACACAGCAACAAACCACAAATTACTCTTAGACAAGTGTATATGAAAAATATCTATACATTTATTGTTGGCCGGACCAAATAGACACAAGTAACTTTAGCAATGAGAAAACCGTTATCAAACAAATCATTAAACTATACAATATATACAACACATTTCCTAATGCAATTCAGTTACAATATAGAACCACAACCTCTGAAGAGAGGGTTAAGTTAGTACACAAATGGCATTAGGTAATTCTTCAGAGTTCGTTCTCTAACTTTCGAGTCCAACCCGAAGAAGTGGGGAGCCTTATGTTCAACAGTACAGTTGTGCATAAAAGCGCACAATCGCGCAGATGAACAAAAAGCGGGTCTTCTTGTAAGGGCTGTAGCAAGTTAGGAAGGGGCTTCAGGCGATGAAGAATTGGTTCCCACTATTCGAGTAGGCCCTGCCCTTGGCGGCAAAGCAGTGTTCAAAAGGGGAGAATAGCTAGGGAGCGCAGGCTAACCCAGCCAAGTTTGAATACCTTTAAGGGATTCTTAAGGATCGGCTGTGCCAGGGGGCCACCGGTAAGTGATGCAAGTACTCACCGACCCTCGGCACAGTCCGGACCAAACTTTTCCAGTTTAGTGCGAGGTCGCTAGTAGGTTTGAGTCCTGCGGTGTCGCAGCGCACTGGGTCTCAGCGGCTGTGGTGGAAAACGATCGTCCGTGAAGGGACAGTTATCTTTTCTCAGCTTCCAAAGGGGGTATGAAGAAAATTCCTGTGCAGCCGGCTTCAGGGCACCGGAGATGAGAACAGCAGGGGAAATAGAGTGACCGTCACCAGCAGGTAGTGACGCGGGAATCATGGATGCAGGCAGCGTTACGCACACTCCTTATTCGGGACCCAGAGGAGCAAAGCCTACGAAATTTGGCGGGAGTGTGCATGGGACCAAGAGCAAGCGATGTGCCAAGTCTCGGGTCTGCACTCGAGACTGCGGCAGTGCTTCAGATTACCCGGAGGTAGAGCTGGATAGTTCGCTGGATGGACCAGGAACACTTCTAAAGGGGCTAGTTCAGTGGGTAAACAGTTGTTCCCACTACTCCAAAGGGTCAAATGGCCATGGAAGGACTTCTTGATCGAAGAAGAAAGCAGGGGTCCGACGGGACAGCAGAGGGCAAAGGGTGCCAAAACCTTCCAAAGTGTCTCCAGCGGTTTCACAAGTCTGTTTCTTTGTGTAAGAGACCTGGCTCCTTCTGTAGTTCGGTGAGAACACAGGTGATCGACCTGGAATGGCTGCAGAGCCCCTTCACTTATCTAAGATTAGCTTTGTTCCAAAATTGAGGACTTCCAATAAAAGATCTGATCTCAGACAGTCATCCCAGATGTGGACCAATCACGGCCCACAGTGGTCTCAGTCATTCAGGCACTCCAGACATTCTGGCACCAGTGGTGTGGATTGGGACGATGCAGTCCCAGCCCTCTTTCTGGGCACACATATGTGACAGGCAGAAGCCCGCGAAAGAGATCGGTTTTCGTGGGAGGCTGCATGTCCAAATAAAGAAAAGACAGGTTACTCGACCTGGGTGAAGGCAAGGGACAAAATGGCCCTGGGACAGAACAAACCACTTTGTGGCTCTGCCATTTTCGGACCTGGTCACAGTCATGAGCCAAACGCAGTAAATGTGGTTTAAATCAGTAAAAAGAAGTAAAACATTATGAAAATGAACGGCTGCCACCAGTTCGTCCCAGGCATACTCGTACAATCACCCAAAAATATACTTTGAGAGCGTTTAGGGCCATAAAACAAAAAGGGACCCCAGCGCACGGTACTGGAAGGTACATTGTGCACTGTTAAAAAGTTGCCAAGAAATGGCAAAATAGTCAAAGAATTAGGTAAACAGTTTCCCAGTACCAACAGTCTGAAGGATGTGTCAGTTTCCCCATAAAAAGTGAGCAAAAGCCCAGGTATGCTCAGTTGAAGGCTCGGCTCCACAGGAAAAAGTCTAGTTAGGATAGCCAAACAAAAGCAAAAAGTTTGTGGGTCCATAAATGGCGGGGAAATTGCACATAAATGAAATCTTTCCTAACACTGATCTCAACCTCTTAGAAGAGGGAGTGCGGTCGATGGGTCTGCCGATTCTGGAAATAGGGATGCCTGCCGACCGAGGTCGAATCAGAGGCCCCAGCACTCTCTTACAGCCAAGTCACCAATCTGCAGTGACAGTCCTTACGAGTCTTCGAAGAACAAGATGGAGCAACATGTCGATGGCGTGGTCCGAGTGCAGACAATATAAGAACTGGCCGTGGTGGTCCTCCACATAGACATTCTTGAGGCGACACTTCGTACATGCCTTGAAAAGTCTCTGCTTCGTGTCCGTCACTGCTGTGAATAAGGAAGGACTCAAACCTGTGAAGAGGACTACACATGGTCAAGAAGATCTGTCGATAGTCAGGATCAGGGGCATTGCTAGGGGTGGGGAGGTTTAGGGGGCTATAGCCCTGGGTCTTTTGGTTGTAGCCCCAGATAGAATCTCAAGGTCTACAACCAAAAGGCTAGCTAGCCCAGAGTCCCGACAATCCCGACATTACTGTAGCCCCTGATCTTTTCCGGACCTAGCAACACCCCTGGTCGGGATCTTCACCGGCAATGGTTCCCCGTAGCCGGTAGACACTAAAGTGACTGATGTTGAAGAAAACGACAGAAAAAAACTCAAAAATAGGATAACTTTGTCGATATTTCGAGGAGTGAAACAACAAGGACTCCCAACGCGTAAACGTGTAGTAAAAATCTGAAGATGGCCACCAGGGCAGTATGACCCAAAGTGAAAGCAATAGGCTATACAAGTGACAAGCAGTTTTAAGTTTTAAAGCTAAAGTGCTTTAAGATTACAGAGGATTCCCAGCCTGATGACGGGGAATATTCATGAGCATGTGAATCCATGAAGTATCCAATGCTGGAGAACCACGCCACTGTGACGAATCTGAGGAGGTTGTCCGTTTTCCTCTGGGAGGGCAGACCTTTCCCAGGGGACAAGTGCGGTGCGCCCACAGTACAATAATCCTCCTGAGATAGAGCAAAGCGGGAGGATTACCTGGGAAGGAAAGCCCCTTATTGGACTAGGGACAATCATCTTCAGAAGATGCAGTATAACCCTGCTTCATCGCAGCCCTCCCCTTTGCAAAAGATCAACCTCCCTGCGTCATCTTTAAATAGGACTAAAATCCATTTTTGTACAGTCAGCCAGCCTAATAGCTCGGTTGTCACCAAAACACCAGGGAACGCAATCCAGTTTCCACATAAATCATACCCAAGTACTGTGAAGAAGAGCACCAGGAGTGTACGGAGCATTCCAGAGAACTGCAGTAGACCGTCTAGTCTTTCACATCATTTGATTGGCCCAGAACTGTACTTGTGAAGTGCGGGAAGTTAAAGTTCCAGAGATGGAAGAGGAGATCCATCCTGCAAGGGGGAAGCTGCAGAGACGCCAACCCGGCAACCTACTGGATGCTGGACCCGAAACAGAGAGGAAGCCAAACGGTAGTCCAGGGAGATGGGACTATCCACCCCACTGTCCGGGAACCCCTTTGGGTGCCCTAAGGTGTCGGAAGGTGCCCATAAGGGCAACTGCAACCAGAGAAGCAGCGTGTTGTCGGTGGAGTCGCCAATGGGGAAAGCAACGTGGTTGCTGACGAAGTCCCGACTTGCAAAAAGTACTAACCGGCGGAACACCCGCCAAACGAAGAGAGTAGTCAAGTAACACTGGAGCCTTGCACCGGAGCTATGCCAGTTTGAGGACACAAATCAAATGGACAGGAACACGGGCGGCTCACAGGGTGCTGGAGACCCCGCAGGCATGAGAAAACCAATTCAAAATACAAAACCAGAAGGTCTGGTACCCTGGGAACCCTAGAGGAAAAATAAACGTTGTATGCTTGGCAGGGAAGCAAACCAAGCGAACAATGGGCATTGGTGCGAGGCTGGGACCTGCACCCATTTGAAGACCAGAGTTTAGAACCCTGAAGGACACAGACAGTTAAGGGGGAACACAGACACTTGGCAGGAGAGTATACCAAGTTCCCATGTTTCCCCTTTGCGAGTCTTGGATTGTCACCCAAAATAGAAAGCTGGAACAAAAGGGCTTTAAAAACCCTGAGACTGAGAAGTGTGCTGTAGTATTGCTTGGAAGACCACTTTGTGTTTGGAATCCTTTTTGAACCCCAACTGGCTGAGAACATTTTTGTTTGCTTGATAAACACCATTTTCTTTAGAGTTAGATCATTCCTGCACCATTTTGTTGGTCTGTAGAGTGAGGGACAGAAATAGGTTTTGGGGACTGTGAGGAACCTGATGGCGTCCTCACTTCTTTTCTCCCAGTATCCTCTTCTCGGGTGGTCAGGGAAAGGCCATCGGTTTTGAATCCTGACCCTGGGCGTGGATATGTGAGGGCGGATCACCTGGGTGAGAGAGATTTGGGGAGTGGACATCATTAGGTGAGACATGGTATCCCCCATTTCCCTTTCACAACAAACCCTCCATCCTCAAGCATTTACAGCCCTTTCCCTATTCTGCCCCTAAAGCACTCCCCAAAACACGCCACTATGCTACAGGGATGAAGAAGAGGTCACTTAGAACAACACATCCTTAGGTTATTAAAGCAGGCACATATCAACCTCATTTGGGTACTGGGACGAAGAAGAGGACAACTAGAGTAACACATCTGTTAGGGAGAATTCTCATTCTATGGCTAAATTCCCTTACGTGTAGAGTCCACCAGCAGGTTTTCTGGATTTGAAGGGTTTGTTTCACTCTTGGACATTTTTGCCATGTGTGTTCTAGGCTATTTTTGTGTTTAATGCCTATCGGGTTTCTCTCACCTCCATAGGAACCATCTTTATTCACATGTGTTACACAGCACCCTCCGTGCAGTGACACAAGGGTGTCGTAGCGACCCCCAATCATAGACTCCATACCCTGGGACTGACTACTGTCGCCCAGGGCATGTAAAGTCCCCATTGACTTTTCTAGTAAATTTTTGTGAACTAAACCACTACAACCCATCTTACTATGAAGTACTGGAAAGGGTTAATAGTTTTTCCCTTATGTTCATTCTCGAGAGGGTACCGTACAGTCCCTCTCTCAAAAGTTTCTGGCTGGTGGCAGTGATTATTACCGTAAATATTTTCCTATGGGATTTTCCCCTTTGTTCGAGGCTACCACATTTTCTGACAGCTTCTAGCATACCGCCGGTGTATATTAATCTTAACTTTACTCCGGTAGGTTTTTATTGCCAGAACTTTAGTATAACTTCTTTCTCGTGTCTTTCTCTAAACTCCTAACCCAGGTCGGGGATCCTTTGTTCGTCCTTTTGGCAGGCTTCTGCCAAGAAGCCCTCCTTTCAGCGCCACTGAGTCTGGGGTGGGTCCATTGTGTGGGAGGTGGAGTAGGAACCCTGGCCAAGTCAAACTCTATCCTGATAAGCTGGAGGGTCTCCCGCCAAGATGACCACTCCACTGTGTGAGTGACAGCTAGGCTGTATGAATGGGGCTTTTTTATGCATAAAAGCAGGGTCCTGAGGACTGGAAGAGCAAGACGTCGCCACTGGAACTAAGAAGCCGAAGAGGAGAGAAGCCAAAGGCACCTGCAACGACTGAACCACCGGTGAAGCCCTGCTGCAGTGTCTCACCACTTTTCTCCACACGACGAGAGAAGATCTTCATCCGAAAGAGCCTTCTTCCCTTGAACTTGTGGGGCCAACCAGTTTGCCAATCGCCCTCCCGGACCTGCCTTGGTCGAATCGCCAGTACCCTGTACTCGGAGGCCGGATAGCCAGGCACCAGTCCACCCGGACCGCGATTTAAAAGAGCGTACCTTTTATTCGTCGGGCAGCACCTTGGCTGGTTTCATCCCTCGGTAGTGCAGTAACTCGAACCTTCCTCCACGACGAGAGCCTCCCTTCCTCTGCTGGATCCCCCGAACTGCAGGAACTACCAGGAACAACCGCCACCACAGGAGCCACTTCTTCATTTTAAAGGTACATTGGTCCGCCAGGCCGCTCTTTCTTCGCAGTAGAGCTAAAGGTGTTTTAAATACCTTACCTACCTGTTGGGTTGGCTGCCCCTCTCTCTTAACATTGTCTTTCACCTTTTGCATCCACCTTTTCAAAATCGTTAACCAAAGACTTGACTGCAGCTACAAGAACATTTTGCTCCTGGGCCCTTGCCCTGTACCACGGACTCTGGCACAGGCCTACTGACTCTGGCTAAATTTGTTAGAACTGCCTTCTCTAGATTGCTTCTCAACTATAACTGTGTTGGTGCACCTACTTCTTATAACCACCCTTTCCTTCCCACTTTTAAACCTTGTGAAATGCCATTTTGCTCAGTTTTCATTTAAGTATTTCCTATACTGATGCACTGTCTTGCTTAAACTGGTTCACAAACTTATGGGAAGTGTTGCGAGGGTGTGTAAGAAGATATTTCTGTATAACTTGTACTTTCCCTTCCTTGTGAGAAATTGCTAGAGTGCCATTTGTGTTTTGTTTTCACAGTGCCGTGTTGCTTAGTTTTCACTCTTGCGCAAACCTGTCTACAATTTAAATTAGGGAGTTGTGTATACTTTCTTTGACCGAATTTAACTTGCTTTAATAACTGATAAATGTGTTTAACTAGAAGTGTATAAAATAAATATATATTCTTTTTACTACAAAGCTTTGGTCAGTGTTTCCTTGTTCCATAGTACTGAAGGCCTATTGTGTAAACCCTGAATACTGCTCATCTCCCTCTTGAGATAAGTCTGACTGCTCAGCCACAGCTACCAACTAAATCTTTGTGGTACAGACTGATACCAAAGGGGATTTATTGCTCTCACCTGTAGTCTTAATCTTCTGTAATGCTCCCTAAGGGAACTGCACAGGATTCTGCCTAACAACATCCTCATTTTTTTTTTATAAAGCAGTCACATATCGACTCAAGCCACGCACTGAGATGAGGAGGCGGATAACAAGAGTAAAGCAGGACTACCACTTTAGTGATGAACTCTCTAGTCCTTTTTGGAATGAGCATGGAGTCGGAAACTTTAAAAGCCGGAATCAAGGTGGAAATGGAGTCGGCTGTGGGAGAACGCCCACAAACTGCTGGGTGCAAGCAGACCTCTCCGGTGCAACAGTGTGGCAGGAGGAGCACTTGAAACCCGTGGAAAAGTGCAGATCTTATGCAGCGAGAAGCAAAATTACAGGACGCTGGAGACTGGTGGCAAGTTGCAAGAAGGAGAGGGGCGAGACCGAGGGAAGCGGTCGTGTGAATCCTGAGTCGCAGAGGAAGAACTGCTGAGTGAGTGCGAGACACGTAGGACTGCTGGGAGAAGACGCAAGGTATCGCACGGGAAGAAAGAAACCCATGGCAGCGGAGGACCTCGCAAGAAGCTGTAAGTTCCGGCCAGTGAGTGCAACCAGAAGGGGGAACACCGGGCTGGCAGTCGGACATAGAAACCAAGTAATGCACATTAGTTTAAACAGAAACATATATTGCTATTTGAATGAAAGTAGTTATAAGGCAGTTTGAATACCAAACGAAATGAAAGCAAGTTGTGAACACTCTTGAATCTTGAGAAGTGAAAGAAAGATTGTGAATCTTACTGAAAGGAAATCTGAAATATACTGAAACGCTGAACTGCACTATAAGAGAAACCAAGCATTGGTAATAGCCAAAATACAAGGAGCTGTATTACCTGAGAAACAAGTGCTAGCAAAGTCATGAGAAGACAAGCAGTGGTATGATATGAGAAATCCATCATTGGCTAAAGCAAAGAGAGTTCAAGGAACTGTAGGTTATAAGGAAACAAGCATTGGCCAGAGCCAAGGTAACATAAGAAAGTGTAACAAGTGCATGGTGGCCAACCAAGCCACAATACTGTAACAGGAGAGTGGGACATGTGAATGAAGCAAGCATCACTGCTAAGAAGAAGCAGTGGACTGTTGTTAATGGAAAAGCGGTCAAGAAAGAGTACCGGTTGCGTGACCTTTAATGGGTGGAGCGTGTAGTCTGACATCTGCACCTGGACCACGTGCCCAGTCGAATTGGAAAAGCTACTGAAAACATCCATAAATAAGCTGGTGTTGTGAAATAACCATTTAGGGGACTTTGAAGTCAAGTGTTGCATTGAAAGTTGGAAGCTTTAAACTCTTGGGCAAGGAAACCCCTCTGTTGTTTTGAAAAGCTGGGAGATTTGAACTCTTGGGGATGGGAACCCCTGTGCTTTTTTGATCTATTCTGAACTTGGGAAAGGGGGAGCTGACTACAAGCCAAGAGCTAGAAGAAACTAAACTTTATTTTGAACACTATTCCTTTTGATGCTGACAACCCTACACATTGTATGCAGTCAGTTGTGAGGGCAAGTATAGGTTTTGGGCACAGACAGATGTTTTGCTTTGGACTTCCTTACACAGACTAGCCTTAGTTTTCTATAGGTAGGGAAATACCACCTTAGAATAGGGCAAGTTAGGCATTACTCCATCCTGGCTTTTTGAGTTCATAAAATTTTGTTAAACGAGCTTGAACCTGTTGTCTGTGTCTGACTCGTGATGCCTTCACAGGACGTGACTGGGACAGACCTTTACTTTTGGACATCATGACTGTTTTCATGAGTTATTTTGAGGAAGGGTAACCCCTCTTACATTTAGGGATAGAGAGGTCTTTCCTATACCCAAACTATACCCAAAAATATGCCACCCTTGTGACCGAGCCTTACTTCTAGTACCTCACACCACCCACACCCAGCATATGCACTAAACCACCACTGCGTACGCATCACAACATACACTCTTCCCCCCACAGTGTAAACATTGCAACATACATTCAAACAACAAAACACATAATTCCAGTAACAATATGCTCCCAACATTAACATGACCATACATAGCATACACACTTACCACCACTCATACGCATCACAACATACACTGAAGCAAAACAACAATCTGGGAACAATATTAAGCCAACATTAGCATAACCACATACAGCATATACGCTATCCCCCACTGCATACATATTCCACCATACACTCAAGCAAGAAAAGACATAATTCCTTAAACAATATTCAGCCGATATTAGCATAACCACACATAGCATATGCACCATCTCCCACTGCGCACACATTCCAAACATACTCCTAAGCCCCACAGCGTACACATTCCAACCTACACTCAAGCAACAAAACACGTAATTCCAGGAACAATATTCAGCCAACAGGAGCATAACCACACACATCATACGCAATGAAATATATAACATACCCAAGGAAATAGATAACAATGTATTAACAAAAAATTATATGCAATAAAAAAAAAGTAAAGGAGCACATTAATGTGAAAAATAACATAGGCCTTCAAGAATATTGCGTAAGAAACCATTCCCCTCAATTGACAAATGTACTCCATCCATGCAAATAATACTGTTAATTTGACTCAATGTGCTTGTGAAAAATAAAATGTAGTCCATGTTAAACAGAAAATGTGTACATACATTCATTTCAGTTGTGCAAGCACAATTAATTATTCTATGATTCGCACTTCCCCGCATCCACACTTAAGTGCTACCACACACGAAAATATAAATTTTGGTTGATGGAAATAATCCTGCTAGACGTAGCATATCACATTTTATATTAAAACACATTTCTGCACCTTTTATAGCCAATATCGTTCTCACCAGGTGGCTTGACAACATTGTCGCATTAAACAAAATGTTTATCTAGAATTGCTTGCCATTTGCCACTGCAAATATCAAGCCATTCCACCTTGACATCACCAAATGGTTAAACAGTCCGCACCATCCATATGCAATGCTACAGCCAATGGACTCACAAATCAACCAAACAATAAACAGTGTTTTTACCTAAAGAAAAGGTTGCAATAGCCATAGACACATTAAAAACACATAAAAACATGCATACATAATACAATAATCACATGCATAAAAATATACATACAGGCATGCTAAACGAAAACTTCAATAATTTGCCTTATAGGCATGCTAAACGTAAACCACAATAATTTGCCTTACATACACAACAGCATATGTCAAGGTTTGAAATTGCTGAGAGCTGTTCAGCTCCAGCTTCAAGCTTAGCAGAGCCTGGTTAGCTTGAAATAATCAGTTACCGGGAGCTACATTTGACTCTCCAGGCCAACAGGTGCCACACAAACATATATATATGTGATATTAGCTCGGTATGCTGGTAACATGAATAAAGGATAAATATAAAGGACATTTTAGGCAGAATGGAACATATATCATGGATAGAAATTCAGTATGTGCATCTCATGTGCAATATAGATTTACAGCAAGCTGTGTAGTAGCTCCTGTTTTACTGAGGTAGCTCCTGCCTACCAGGTTATGCCCAATACCCAGGAGCTGCTCTAAGCTCCTGCTCATCACATCTCAACCTCTGTATTCCAGCTACAAACATTGTGTGTATTGTGAGGGGTCAGCAATGCGAGGCGGACAACTTTTTGATGATTGTTCAAAACATGCCATTAGATTAAAGTGTAAATGATATTAAATGCGTCACTACCCCTACTCTCCCAAGGATTTCCCTGCCTAGCAAAATTAAAGGGAAACACTAACACAGGATGTCTGTCCCTCACACTTAAACATCAAATACAAAAAGAAAATATATGGCAATTCAATTAACATCAACAATAATATTCATTTTCTTGAAAACCTCTCAATAACCCGGACGAGTTCCCTTCCCTGGGATTCAAAGTGAATTCAGCTCCAATGTTCAACAAAAACAAACAAGGAAATCCATGTAGTTAATATAGTCTCAGATCAGTTCTTGATGTTTCAATGTCCAGGTAAAGTTTTGTTAACCAAACTTCCAACAATAGCAAATCTTTTCTCCTTGGTGAAATAAGGACGTTCCACTTCCTTAAAATAGCACTAATATTCTTCTCAGCCACAATGCTTTGCCACCACTTCCAGTTATCCAGGAAGACTTGCCATCGTTCAAAGGCAACACGTCGATAAATGTTAGTGAAACACAGTTCTTGGTTAACTGTTATGTTTAGAATATTAGGACTCACAGTAGTTCTCTTTGTCAAGAGGACTTCACAGTGTTGCTGCTTCTACTTCAACGTTACTTCAGGTTTACCATGAGGATATTCACCTTTGTCTCATAGTACTCCACTTCACTTGTACTACTCAGGTTTTGCATCTACAGACAACCAGATACACCACTTCAGTACTTTGTGGCTCAAAACAGGTTTTGGTTCTGACAAAATTTACATTAAGGCACTTCAACACCTTCAAATAGGCAAGGCACTCTTTCTCCGAATATCTCTCTTGAAAAGGGGGCAGCCTCTTTGTCTCTCTTGACTGCCTGCCACAACAACAACCTAAGTTTGCCTTTATGACCCACGTCTCTCGATCGCTTAGTCTCTTTGGCAATTGAGGTTGTGTCAACTTCAAATAATATTTATGAGCAGCATGTTTCCCTTCACCAACTTGGCCTTCATCTATCTGCCAACTGTTCGCCAAAATAATTACCCAGAAGCCTTGGTGCCACTATCTTGGCTTCAGGCAATTCTTGCACACTGGTATCTTAAGCAAGGTTGAACTTCTATTGGGCTCACAGTGTTGGTTGGATGGTTTTCTGGCTTTAAGAAAGGCTGCTTTCAGTCTTAATAGGGGAATACTCTTGGCTTGCACAATGCTTGCTCTCTTTCTCTCTACAACTGCTGATACACTGCTTAAAACACTTGACTTCTTTTATGAGCAATTGTTGTTAGCGTGAATACAGATGTAAAGTTCACTTTTCCCTTTCAAAGCACACGCAACGATTTCTTCATAAGGTTTACAAGGTTTAAGGGTTTAACAATGGTTTTTCGCAGTGTTTGCTCTTCACACTAGTGAAAGAGAAATTATCCGATCACAAGCGAGTGCTACTTTTCCATTGTCAAGAATTCGACAAACATCTTCAGCGTGCTTCTGCTTATACGCGAGTGAATATTAAGCTGGATACTGTTGCCGGCAGTGCTTGCGCAAGGAATCAGAATGTCTGGTTTGACTCTGATCCTTTTTCCGCATGTTGCACAACTTCTACGGCTTCTGGCACAACTTCTTCTGCTTCTGGCTTCCGTTAGGACCCACACCCTTCCTCGCTGAAGGTGTCTCCGGTCTGGCCACTCCATTACGGAGCCCCTCTCCCTCCCGAGACCCGCGGCTTTACAACAACTACTTGCCTCGGTCTCTGACACGCATCTCTGCAATTAGGCTCTCCTGGGCAAAGGCAACCTTCCTGCACGCCTTCCACTGCGCAACCTCTACAACTCAGATTTTGGGGAACAGGACCCTCACAGAACAAACAGGTGAAATCTGCTGCATCAACGTTCCGGCGTCCCTTTGGTTCTCCCACTTATGCCTGGATTAGCAACACTGTCTGCTTTCTTCTGCCTTTATTACTACTACACACACTCCAGTCACAGTTCCAGCTCCTTCCAAGTGCCTGCACCATACCCCTCAGGTTCCTTCAGGTGTGGGCTGTTAGGCTTAATAGCCCAACTACAGCTACAACATGCCTCTTTAGCCCTCTTCCTCGTCCCAGTACTTATGGGACGTCGTGTAGTCCTCAACAACATCATTTACTATTTTAAGTAACTTCTTGATTTTAAGGGTAGATTAATTTCCCTTAGAATAATTCAAAGATGAACCACTAGAAGTTGTTGTTACAGAGAAAGACAATTTACTTAAGGCAATATTTCTAGATTCCTTTACATTATACTTTTGGGAATAAGGAGGATGTTTATCCTGAAATACCTTGAAGGGTCATTCTGTTGGTAAGGCTTGCTCAGGTTTTAAAGTACTTGTGCCCAGAGCCACAGATCTTATATGTAGTTCAGATACATTATAATGACAATAAGACATTACCCGTTTTGGGACCTTGGAAGGTGTTCCCTTTCAAAGGACAAATACTGTGTCTCATCCCATGAGATCTCCTCCCCACCCTGGGCCTCATCTCCTCCCAGGTGATCCTCCCGATGTACACCACCCCCAAGTGGATCAGGAAGAGCCTGCCTTTCCCTGGCCACCTGGGAGTGAGACTTTAGGCAGGGGTTTAGTGGGGGATCCGTAAGATTCTTCACAGCATGTACAATGTACTAGCGCTGCATCTAGACCTATAATCTTGGTACTTGAATAACGCGGCAGCAGGACAAATACGCACGCATGCGTAATGCTGAACACACTTACATTGTGCATGCAGACAAATATTTACGTACCAAACTTACATAACTCAGTATTAACAAATACACATAATACATACACAACACTGTTGCTTACACACTTAGGTGGTTCTATTTTCGGAAAAAGGCAACATGACATTTTTCAAAAAAAACAACTCCTTTCACAAACAGCACATGCAAATTATGATCTACTGCGCATGCATAATGTATATCAACCAATCAACATACACTAACACGCCACCATATTTGTATTACAACAAATGCACATGCTTTAGACAATGCCCACTCGAGCAACTTAGTCGACCATACCTATTAGTAATCACTTCAATTGAAGACAGTGACCAGTGCAAATGCAAAGCAAGTACCCTTTACAAACTTATATACTTTTTAATATCAATGTTAAACTTGTCACATTAAAATGTTAGATTTAAAAATAAATAATGTAGAACAAGTTCATTGCAACAAATTTGAAAATGTCACCAGCCACTCCTTTCGTGCCTTCATAAAAGCCAGGTAAATAAATAATGTTTTATACAATAGTCTTTTACTATTTAATGCAACTATTGTTTAAATGGAAACACTGAAAATAATAAAAAACTACCCTTTTAGTTACTCATTTCATAATGCAATATAACAATAAAGCACTAGCATATAATTAATATAACCATATACAAAAATCCAATATGAATATAGGCACTACCGTACTATAAATACTAGGTAAAAAAATGTTATTACAAATGTAAGAAGTAGCATTTAATCTCCTCAATACAAAAGTAGCCACTTGTATAATGTTCATAGCACCATATATAAAATGTCAATACAAATGTAGGCACTAGTATTAATTGTACTACATGCAAAATTTCAATACTAATGTATGCACTAGCTTACTATAAATATTACTACAAAGAAAATATCAATACAAATGTAAGCAGTAGCATGTAATGTCCTTACAATTATAACTTACATGTGTGTAAAGTAAACTGTTGGACAATTCAATAAGCTTCATATGTTGCATAGCTTCAACAAAATTGCTATCTTTCGACGGCTCAATAAGAAAATAATACACAGGTATTAGTGTATCACTCATTTATTTATTTCACTTATAGCAGCGCACCAAGCCCTTAGGCATCTAGGTGCTAGTTACAGTCAGGTTTATAGGACAAGTCAAAGTGGTGGGTACGTAAGAGACAAAGTTAGTTAAACAGGTGAGGTGAGTCATTAATAGCACTATACCGAATATGCAAATACCACTTTACGCACTAGTGTACTACACATAACAATAGATACAACATGTTAATATGAATGTAAGCAGCAGCATTAAATGTCCTCACAATCAAAACATAAAAGTGTAAAAAGCACAACATTTATTTTGCAACATGTCTTCTTTTCTATAGGTGAAACATCAACATTAAAAAGAAGATGACTCCGGTAAATACGTTTTTAATGCTAGATAAAAATGAATACTAATGTATCCATTACTGTACTGTTAAATGTACCCAATATAGTAATATAAGAGCAATATATACTGCAATATATAGCATTGCTGATGATTTGCACCTAGAAGTGCCTTATGTTTGAATGTGCCCTAGGCCACTGCTTTATGTTGCTCTGATGGTGATCTGCATCTACAAGTGCCATCACGATTACTTGAAGTGCCTTTGAGTCACTACTCTCACCAGCCCCACTCAGCATACCACATAGTCGCCTCTACAGTCACTCCTAAATGTTAATTCAGGCTGTTGCTTCAAGGCAGCATCACATCACCATGCCTGGACCCAACACGCTCAGCCATCACCAAGACCTGTGCTACCAGAAGCCTATAGCTCGCCTAGCCCTCCCTCTTCAACATGACAAGCCCAACCACAAATACACCTCAACCTTAAAAATCGCAATCATCCACCCAGAGTCACACACTATCCTCCTACTCACTTCTTGCCACATACTCACCCTACCAACTCTTCCCCTCCCTCAGTGATCAGTGAACTGAAATTCATGTTTTGCCTCAGCCAACCTAGGCCACTGGTCCCCCAGAATCCTACATTCAATCCCACGGCCAATGGCCCTAATCAACCATGCCCACTGGTCATACGGAACTTTAGACTCATGTCTCAAATAGTTACAGGCCCACCAATACAGCAAACTACAGCCCATTCAATCACATGGAGAAAAGCAAACCTCAATTCAAGAACCTTACACCCCACTACTAGGAGATCTCACCAACCACCCTTCCTAGCAACCTATCGCAATCCAAAGGTCTCCACACTGGACTCAATCACTATCAGGCTGAACCCAAAAGTAACCACACCTAATCACACCAATACTACCAATGGTCTAACCACCCCTGCCTCGGATCTCCAATATTTCAATGCACACACCACATGTGCATCAAAACCAACTACCCTAATATCCACCACAACCTTGAGCACTTCACACCCAACATCGTTGATGCCTTCCTCAAGCACTGAGGCCAATCCAGCCCACTTAGACAACGACAACCTGGAAGCTTCTACACTTAAGGGCGCACTCATTAATGTAAGGTCACTCCCAGCACAAGCAATAGATCTCGCTGACCTTATCACTAACAATCTAGACTTCATAGCCATCACCGAAACATGGCTTCACACAGCAGCTGGCCCCTAGGTATCCCTTGCCATCCCTGAAAATTACACCATTTTCAGGTCGGATAGACAGGGCGCCAAAGGAGAAGGTGTAGCATTTATTGCTAAGAACCAACTCCTCAGATGGGAAATCCCTAACCAAACTTTCCACTCAGGGGAATTACTCTCCATCAAAATGTCCTTAACCCACCCGATCACCCGGACCATCCACCTTATATACAGACCCCCTGGTCCAGTTCCCTCCTTCGAAGGAGACGTGGCCCAACTTCTCTCAGCAAACACCAAGACATCCTCTCAAATCATTCTGATGGGCGATTTAAACCTCAGTCTCAATGATCCAAACGATGACAATGCCTCTGCCCTCGCCAATACCATCGAAGCGCTAGGTTTCACACACCGTATTACTAATTCCACACACACATCAAAGGCCGAACACTTGACTGGCTGGCAGATCTTAACTGTATCAACGACCCATCTACTATGGTAGAGTTATACAATCAAACCCTCCTAGCTGCCATTGATAAAGTAGCACCTCTGAGCATGCGCAAAGCTAAACCACATGCTGACCTACACTCATAGTACACTCCAAACTATAAAACCCTATGCAGCACTAAGAGAACGGCTGAGACCAACTGGAAAAAGTCCCCCTCTGAATCCAATAAAGACATTTTCACTCTCTCCTCTAAAAACAGTAAAAAGCCATCATCCAAACCAAAAGTTCCACCTACAATGAAAGAACCACCAAAGTCAACTCTGGCACTAAAGAGCTATTCACTATCCTATGCAAACTCGAGTCACCAGTGCCCCCGCAAGAATTAGGTCTTAAAAACATTGCCTGGTGCATAGATATACAAAAAGCTCTCCTGGACAAAATTGCCCTACTTGGATCAAAAATGAAACAAAAGAAGTTGAACCTATCATCATGCCAATACCTGCTGATTCCTATATACACAGTCCAGAACGTTAATACGCTATTTGATTTTGCCCCAATCTCAATAACCGAAGTGTGGAAAATTATCACAAGCCTCAAACCTTCTAGGTGCCAAGGTGATATATGCACAACCTTATTCATTAAAAAAGTTCCATGTAATGTCTCTGCAAAAATGTCTCTTGACAAAAAGTCGCTGTTTTTTGCTGAGACATTATTACATTGAACATGCAGGGGACACCCCGGCATCACCTGAATTTTCATTCCATTTTTTTACAAGGGGGGACAGGGGACATCCCCGCAACCCATCCCCATACATAAGGTCACCCTATATATAATGTTGTCAATGGCTTTTCCCGGCAACATTATGTATGGGGAAATTATTACCTGATACCCATTAAAGATTGTGCAACCAAATTCACCCCTTTTATTACAACACTAATGAATGCCTCCTTTGATACAAGCACCGTCCCCACTAAACTCAAAGATGCGTGGGCTCTCCCCCTTCTGAAGAAACCTACCTTAGAATAACATCCCTACAAACCAACATCCCATAGCAACAGTACCCTTCCTCCTCAAAATACTGGACCGAGCAGCCTATCTGCAAATCCAAAACCACTTGGAAACCAACAACCTTTTAGGCCTCCGCCAATCAGGTTTCTGCACCCAGGACACGGCACTGAGTCTGCCTTGTTAGACCTAAAAATACAAATGGATGACATTAAAACACCAGCAACTTAGCACTCCTCCTCCTGTTAGACCTCTCAGCAGCGTTTGACCCGGTCAACCATAACATACTGTGCAAACACATCTCGCCGGCCCACTTCTCAACTAATGCCATACATTGGATGCAATCCTTCTTAACCAATAGAACCATGAGGGTCTTCTTACCTACTGCAGCAGCATTGCCAGCCCCTGTCACCTGTGGAGTTCTGCAAGGATCCTGTGTCTCCCCTACACTCTACAATATTTTCACAAAACCACTATTCAACCTTCTTGATGACTTGGGTGTCACCTACACTAACTATGCAGACAACAGCCAAATCCTCATACCCATAACTGGCACATACGACCAAGACTCTAAATCACTAAATGAAATCTACCAAACCATCCATGCCTGGATGGCCCAACATGGCCTCTGTTTAAACAATGAAAAAACAGAACTGCTCCTCATCAGCTCACAACACTGCCTAAACAAACTTTATGACACCTTCACATCCTTTGTTATTGATGGCATCATCATCAATGTCTCCAAGGAAGTAAAAACCTTTTGCATTTACCTCGACTCTGCTCTCACCTTAACCAGACAAGTCAATGCCACGGCATCCGCGGCAGCCTACATATCTAAGCTCATCAATGCTTGCAGACCTTTCTTGTCCTCAGTCATTTGCTGTACTGTAATGTCCTCTTAAACTGGTACTAAAAGATGTAACAGAAAAGAACTTCAGGTGATTTAACAGTGCTGAACATCCCTAAAATTATTTACATTACTACAGCGAGAAGGAATGCCCTCTGGCTGCCGGTCCAAGATCGAATCCTGTTCAAAACCCCTTCCTTGACACACAAACGTATCTCCAACTCAGCCCCCCAAGTACTTATCCAACAAAGTCACAAGAAAACAGGGGGGAGGACATTCGCAGCCCACCCGAGCAGGAGCAGGAGCTCCCGACCACTGCAGGAGCAGCAGGTCGCAGCAGCCACCCCCGAAGTCCAGGCCATCCCAGAGGTATGCTGATAAATGCTACCTATTCCAATAATGAAAATTTGAATTGGCTGTTCTTACCGCACTAGGCGCGGGAACCCACAGCATTTGCAGCATTATTGAAGTGCATCTGCAAAAATTCGCAAAAAGCTACGCCGACCTCGTTAAAGCACCACCTCCACCACGACCCCATTGCAGCACATGAGGCATTAGCTAGTCCAAGATGGCCACCCGTGATGCTTGATACACTTGCTTCTCTTCACTCCCTCATCAGAGGCCAGCTCTTTGCTGATTAGCCTCTACTATGAAGATACCAGCCAACCCGACGCCGGGAGGCGTGAGCCGGCCCCTCCTGGAAAGGCCCTGAGAGCAGGGCCAGCAACTGTCCTGAGACTGTCCCGAGCTGACCAGAGCCCAGGGCCAGACCCCCTGCCCGTGCGCTGAGAGAAAATGAGACTCCATGCGTGTGCCAATAGAGTTAACTTATGCCAAATATCACAGCTCTCACCACACATCGAGCTAGTGTCTACGTTTCACCCCCATATGTGACACCAGTGCAACCACACTCGTGTCAGTGCGCCCCTCTGGCAAGTCTGCACTAACACACCTGAAACGCTATGCTACCAACCATTCATCTCTGCATAAATCCACTTATAGCCTCTCGCAGACACTACAACCATGTGCGCACACGTTGGGCGTACTCTGCAGCCCATGCTCCCTCACCTTCACTGCAGCATACCCGCAACAACTCTCAATATTGTCTAACTTTCTAACTTTGAACAAACAATCTAATCAGACATGCCAACTGGAACATGCAGAACCTCAACATAGAGCTTCCCCACTCTACCATGCTCGCCATGTGTAACAAAGTATTATGTGACCCACTGTGATTTATGCCGTTTGTGGAAATTCAAATCTAGGTGACCCACTGTGTTTCATGCAGTTTGTGGAAATTCAAATCTAGGTGACCCACTGTGTTTCATGCGGTTTGTGGAAATTTAAATCTAGGTGACCCACTGTGTTTTAAGCTGCTTGTGGAATTTCAAATCTAGGTGACCCACTGTGTTTTATGCTGTTTGTGGAAATTCAAATCTAGGTGACCCACTGTATTTTATGCTGCTTGTGGAATTTCAAATCTAGGTGACCCACTGTGTTTTATGCTGCTTGTGGAAATTCAAATCTAGGTGACCCACTGTGTTTTATGCCGTTTGTGGAAACTCAAATTTATATAAGCCAGAGCCCTAGCTGCATCCCACCTGATGCTAGTCGAGGTGCTATACCTCTACTGTCTCTACCAAATGTAACCTCAGACAATCACGGTTTATACAATGTGCGCTAGCAAGAGTCAAACAGCCACCCTACTGTACCTCCTCATGCCCTTACTACACCTTACCAAATCTACCTCACGACACCCTAAAGTATGTCCTAACCTAACCACACCCTGCAATAACTCCACCCAACCTAAACCCATCCCTATAACTATCCAGGACTCACCCAACTCAACCACTCTATCCGGAGCCTTGATCAACGCTAGATCCCTAGTAGCCCACGCCACGGAAATAGCAGACACCTTATCCACCAACAACCTCGACCTACTAGCCATCACCAAATCTTGGTTACACGAAGCAGCCGGCCCAGCACTCTCAATTGCCATCCCTGAAAACTACCAAATAATCAGAATGGACAGACCAATAATAGAGGCGGCAGTCTGGCCATCATAGCAAAGACCAATTTCGAGCTAAGACCATTCACTCAATCACCTCTCAAATCATGCGAGCTCTTCACAGCCAAAATCCCCATCTCCAACTGCCGCACCTTGACCATCTAGCCCCATTGGCTCATTCGAGGCAGACCTATCCAGCCTCATAGCCAACAATACAAAAGACACCTCTCAAATACTATTATTAGGCAACCTGAATCTTGGTCTGAACGACCCCAATGACAAACCAGCACAAGCCATAGCCAACATACTAGCTGAAGACGGCCTATCCCAAAAAGTGCTCACCCCTACACATTATAAAGGTAGGAACTTGGACTGGATCGCCGCCTTGAACTGCGATACCACCATCACCAAAACCACTCCTCAACACGGGACAGACCACTACCTCATTGACTTCACATTATCACTCAATAAAGAAGTCATCAAAGAAAAGATCATGGCACCTCCACTGCCCACTAAAACCCCCGAAAACCTCCTACCACTTCTACTGCCAACCCTCAATGCTCTCCCTGACAACCTAAATCCAGAATGCCTAGTAGAAATCTACAACAAGGCTATGAAAAAAGGACTAGACATCATTGCCCCTTTAAAAATGCAAAAAAGCAAACATCAAGCTCACCTGAACACCTGGTTCATCCCCCACCTGAAAGAACTAAGAATGCACAAAAGGAAACTAGAAACCCAATGGCGCAACAGCCCCACAGAAGAAAATAAATTACAACTTCAACTCTTCGCTATCAATTACAAAAAAGAAATCTTGCTCACAAAAAAGAACCTATTCAACGAAAGGATCGAAAAATCCATCTCCAACACCAGGGAACTATTTGCTATACTAAGGGAACTAGAATCCCTGATACCCCCACCAGAGAACATAACGAAAGACAAACAATGGTGTACCAGCGTCCAAAACAATAACCAATAAAATCAAAACTCTCCAATCTAAAATCGCACTGAAAAAGGACTCCCTAACCACTAACAAATCATCTCCTAGCAACCATGCCAAAACAACCAATCCTTCTGACCCAAACCCTTTCAGATTCGCTAAAATCTCCATCCCAGAAACAGAAAAAAAGTCATCACCTCACTTAAAACCATCCAACTGTCCACCCCAGATAATCAAGGATGCTGCCAGGGACCTAGCCCCTTCATAACCAAATTGATCAATGCATCCTTCTCCTCCAACACCATACCAAGTAACCTCAAAGAATCATGGGTTCTGCCTCTCCTCAAGAAGCAAACTCGAGACCCCGCTATCCCCACCAATTACAAACCCATCACCACGGTACCTTTCCTATTAAAGATTATAGAGAGAGTAGCATACCTGCAAATCCAGCAATATCTAGAAACTCACAAACTACTAGGCGCCCGACAATCTGGATTCAGATGGCAGCACGGCACAGAGACGACCTTAATCGATCTTAAAACCCAAATTAATGAGATCAATGACAAAGGAAACATTGCCATGCTACTCCTCCTCGACCTATCAGCAGCCTTCGACCTTGTAGATCACACAGTCCTGTGCGAACACCTGGCCTCGGCTGCCCACTTTTCAAATGATGCCATAACCTGGATCCAATCATTCTTGGACAATCGAACCATGAGAGTCTTCTCGCCATTAGCCTCAGCAGACCCTATCAAAATAACCTGCGGTGTACCACAGGGCTCCTGTATCTCCCCCACCCTCGCCAACATCTTTACCAAGCCCCTATTTGACAAACTGGACAGACTGGGTGTCACATATACCAACTACGCAGATGGCACCCAGATCCTCATACCCCATTCGGGCAACTTTGATTCAAATACGGCCTTGGTAAACAAAATATACCTCATCATTCAGGCATGGATGGCCACACATGGCCTATGCCTGAATGATGACAAAACCGAAATACTGCTCCTTGGTTCCAACGCCAATCTAAAAAAACTCAGCTCCAACATCAATGGCAACACCATCACAGTTGCCAAAACAGTAAAAACCCTAGGCTTTCACCTCGACTCAGCATTGTCACTAAAAAAACAAGTAAATCCACTAGCATCCTCTACCGCCTACACATGCAAGTTAATCGGGGCAGGCAGAGCATTCCTCTCCCAAGCTAGCTGCATCATCATCGCTAATGCCCTAATATTATCCAGGACTTGACTATTGTAGTGCAATGTACCTAGGAGCCAACAAATGCATAACTGACAAACTTCAAACACTACAAAACAACGCACTCAGAACAGCCATTAACCTACCCTCCAAGGAACACATCTCCATTAAAAGAAGAGAACACAAATGGCTCAAAATCTGTGACTGCATCTCACTCAATACAGTATCACTCACTTTCAAAGGCTTAAACAATGCAGTACCCCCCCCCCTACCTCGCAGCCAGAATAGTTAAAAGAAATTCCACCTGCCCCACCAGAATAATCAACTCTCACTGCCTTCAGGTACCCAAATTCAGACTGAAAAGAACGGGCGGCAGTAGCTTCCCGGTCATGGCTGCCCAACATTAGAACGCTCTCCCACTCAGCATCAGAACAGACCAATCCTACTATAGCTTTAGGCGAAACACTCTCCTGGCTACGATCCAATGATTCCCTTGACTGAACCATGCCAACCTGACGGTATTTATTTACATCCCTAACTGACCCACTGCAATATATATATATATATATATATATATATATATATATATATATATATATATATATATATACTCCCACCAGCCTTTACGAAATGTAATGCTATGCTTTATAATCACATGTGCCATATCCTGCAACTAAGCTTTTATGTAATCTTATTTTCCTGTTCTCTGTTGCGCCCCGTTACCTCTGGGTTTTGCGCACCATATTAAATAAACAAACAAACCAAACAATCCAATAGACCTATATGCACAGCCTATGCGCATTTACTCACCATTACCAAATATAAACTACAGAAAACAGGGGGTAGCAGCTTCCCAGTGATCGCTACGAAACACTGGAACTCACAACCATCTTCATTAAGATCTGAATCCTCCTTCTGCAAAAATCTGAAAACCTGGCTATTCTCAAAAGCTTGCCTAAATTAATCTAATCCTCTCTTATGCCACTTTACATTTTCTTGCTTGCCATCACCATTTAACTTTATGCTTCTCGCTGAATTGAACTGTAAGCTTTACCTTCTTACGCATGTTTGCATTTATATGTGTTGTAAGCCAAACTGCTTTGCAACTGTTAAGTTACACATTACTCCCAACCTGTATTGCAACTGTTTATTTACACTTTACAATGCTGTATGTACTCTTAAAAATGAGTGCCCAGATGCCTCAGGGTTAGGCGCGCCTTACAAATGACAAAATAAATAATAAATACAAAAGCGAAATACAAATGTACGCACTAGCATACTATTAATAGTACTAGATAGAAAATATGAATACAAATGTAAGTGGTAGTATGTTATGTTAAAGGACATTTATACCGTACACTATCCCCGCATGACTAGTCCCCTGTCGCTCTGGCAGATCTGAAAAGCAAGAAGTTAGGATAGGTTAGTAGAAGTGAGTGGGAAAAAAGCGCAAGACAGCTGTGATGTGCTGTTGGCAGCTTCAGTTTGGTTTACACCGTTCGCTGAGCGTAGATGTGGTTTTACGGTCGGTAGCTGTTACAAGGTGTTGTGTGAGGCTAAGTGTGGTTTGTTTTTCGTTATTGCGGTGTAGTGAAGTGCATGCAATTTGTTGTGCTGTATAGGTATGGTTGTGTTTTGTTTAGGGTTTGAAAGGTGTAAGTAGATGGGTGAGTTTTTTAGTGGGTTGGTTAGTGGTGGCGCTCCATCGTATCCCCTCCACATGTCATGAATTGTGGTTTATTAGGGGTATCTCCCTCCTGTATTCTGTGCAGAGTTGTGGGTCGTCAGCAGGGATGTTGGTGGTGATGCCTCCACAACCCCCCCCTTCTAGTGTTCAGACTAATGGATGTCTAAACCACCTTGTCCCCTGGCATATCCTGATGTGCAGCCATCATTGCCTCTCTGGGCCTCGAGAAGGGCTTTTCCCTGTGCCCTTGAGCTCACTGGGTCCTGTGGTATATGTTTGGTCGTCACTCTTTCCCTCAAATCTAATGCCCCCTTTCTGTGGTTCAATCTTGAACGCTCCCATCTCTCTCTCTCGTCTACAGGAGAGTCCCCCTTGGGAACGGTACACCCAGGTTTCCATCCCACTCTGATGTCTTTCCACCTCCCGGCACTTTTGTCGTTGTTTGGTCTAGTCCTCTGTTCTGTCATTTGTGTGTTCGTGGGTGTTGCTCATTCGTTTCCATCTGGTTCTGAGTTGGTTTTTTATAAGTTTTCTGAATTTTAGATGGCCCTTCATGTTTCTTATTTCTCTCGGGAGGAAGTTCCAAATCTTTGCGGCTAGGCAAGAGAATGCTGTTCCACCAAGTTCTTTCCTTGTGTAAGGTTTAGGTACCAGGCGGATGTCGTTGCTGGATCTGAGCATTCTGGTTGGCTAGTAAATGGTGATTTTCTTTTGTAAGAATTCCGCTCATTGACTGTGGATTGCTCTGTGTGTTATGTACATAATTTTGAATGTGATCGGTTGTTTGACTGGCAGCCAATGTAGCATCTTTAGCGCTGGAGTGATGTGGTGTGGTCCCTTCGTGAAAGTTTGAGGAGAAGTCTGGCCGTTGTGCTCTGTATATGTTGCAGTTTGAGTAGATAATCCGGCATTCCGAGGTATAGGCTGTTGGCGTACACTACCCTGGGCATGAGGAGGGAGATGACGGTCATTGTTTTGAGCTTGACGGAGGAAAGGTAGGATCGTTTTGCCTGTGTGTATGTGGAAGAAGCATTTCTTGATTATTGTACTTACTTGTTGTTCTAGGGTAAGCTTGTTGTCCATTAGGATTCCAAGATTTTGACTATTTTGGATGGCGTGGGCACTGTTCCTAGTTTTGTGGGCCACAGGTTGAATTGATTGCTTCCTTGATTTTTGGATATAATCATGATTTCTGTCTTGCCCGGGTTAATTTTGAGGCCGTTTGTGTTCATCCATTCGAGGAGTTCTTTGCGACAGTCTACTAGCGGTGTGTTCTCCGCTTATACATCTTCGATTTAGTAGATGATTTGCGTGTCATCTGCGTAGTTGTAGCAGGTGCGGCCGTGCCTTTTGATGAGGTAGATTAGTGAGTCATGTAGATATTGAAGAGGAGAGAGAGATAGGGAGGACCCTTGCAGTACTCCACAAGTGGTGTCCCGCGGCACAGGTTTGAATGGTTTTATCCATACGGTTTCTGTTCTTTCAGATAGGAAAGATTTAATCCAGAGCAGCACTGTGTCGTTGATCCCCATTTCTTCCAGTGTCTTTATGAGGATGTTGTGGCTGACCGTGTCGAACGCTGTTGAGAGGTCAAGCAGTATCAGTGCAGGGTTTGTGTTGGAGTCTGCGTTGGTCTTTAGGTCTTCTCAGATAGAGAGAAGTGCCATCTCAGTCCCTCTCATGGGTCTGAAGCCGACTTATGCCTGGTCAATAGTTGGTGGTTTTCTACATGTTCCAGTGTTTGTTTGTAGACAAAGGTCTCTAGCAGTTTTGCCGGACAGGGAATGTTTGGTATCTGTTTATAGTTAGAGAGGTCTTCCACATCGCCCGTAGTATCCTTGAGAAGTGGCTTGCTGTATGCAGATTTGAAAGCCTGCAGTACTTTCCCCGTTGAAAGCGATTAGTTGAAGAGGTTTCTGTGACATTCCAATGGCGTGCTGTCTGGTGGACAGGGGTCCATTGAGGAGCCTGCTTTGTTCCTATATGTCTCCAGCCTGATGAATCTCTATCCTGATATTTGGATGAAGCTTTGCAGATTGTTCTGCGATTCCAAGGTAGGTGGGGCATGGTGCATGGCCTGGTTGATTGGTCTGCTTTATATGATCCGATGAATGTCATTTTTTTTTTTTTTACAGTGGTCTGCAAGGTCGTCGCATAGTTTTTGCAAGGTACCGTACCTGTGTGTTGTTGCATCCAGGGGGGTTTCTCATCTCATTTACGATGTTGCATAGTTCGTTCTGGGTGTTGGTGGCTACTGTGATTCGGTTGTCGTTGTGTTTCTTTTTGGCTTTGAGAATTTCCTTTTTGTATGCTCCGATTTGTTTTTGATGGTTTGTTCTTTTTTCCTGGTCGTAGTTTTTCCTCCATTCTAGTTCAAGTTTCGGTTTGTTTTTTCATTGTATTGAGGTGGGGTGTAAACCATCTGTCCATTGCTTTCTTTCGTGACAGTATGAATGGTTTTTCCATGGAGATTCCGTCTATTGGTTCGGGGATCCATTTCTGGATTAGGTCTGCTTTTTCATTCAGGTCGGTTACGTTCAGATTTGTGGTTGATGGTTTCAAGGATTCCGGTTGTTCTTTTAAGTTACTACTTTTGATGGTATTGCAGTTTCTTTTCCAAATCGCTGGGAGCTTTTGGGGCTGTTTGGGTGCTTTGGCTGGTATCTGGATCTCAAATAGTACGATTAGGTGGTTGCTCCAATTATTTGTATTGGTGGTGCAGTTGAGATCAGTTTTTTGTTGGTCGAAGATTGCGGAGAGTGTGCCCTGCTGTATGCGTCACTCCTTTAACCATCTGGCATAATTTAATTGTCTCGAGCTGCTTAATTGGTAATGTTTGTGAGTTTGCGTACTCTTCTTCAAACCATATGTTGTAGCCTCCCCCCCCCAGGCTTATCAGGTGACCGTGTTTGATGTCCAGTGTGAACATGGAATACCTCCGTCGACCAAGAACCACCTGACGGTAACCGAGGACCGCCATGAGCCTAAGGACCACCGTGAACCTAAGGAGCGCTGTGAGCCTTATGAACGCGGCCGCCAGACACCCGCGAACTGAGGAGGAACAGCGTCCGCGGCTCGGGGTCCAACCACGTGACAGAACCCGGCAAACACAGCCGCAAACTGCGGAGGAACGGCGTCCGCGGCTCAGGGTCCAACCACGTGGCAGAACCAGGCAACCCTGATTCCGAGTGGGAGACGAACGCCGCACACGGTGGAACGCTCTTGTCTAACACCTCGGGGATAACCGAAGTCCCTGAATCACACAACACGGCCACACAGATTTGGAAGTGGTCCGACAACACAGACCTCAATCACGAGGCTGGAGTGATACCCGCTCCCCGCGCAGGCTACATGATGGACTCACCTGCGGTTCTTCCGAGCAGCAACTGGGTCCAAGAGGGCAGGACATGGGTGGAGGCAGAGTGGCAAACCTCGAAAAGTGGAAAAGGGGGCGGGGCTTCAGGAGATTTTTATAGATGTAGTAACAACGCTGCTCCTGATTGGTTGACTGCTGCCTCACCCCTATATAAGAAAGAAACTGACGAGGGACTGTGTGTGTTCTTTTCCCACTGTTTCAGAACAGGCGGACTGACGGAGAGAGAGAGCCAGACCACACACTCTCTGGGCCTACGAGGACTAAGAGGAGACCTCATCCATATAGAAGAAGAAGACTGGCAAATCTCCTGTTATTCATTTTTTCTTTCATCCTTTTACCTGAATAAAGGAATTTTTGATTTCTCCATCCCTGCCTTCCTGCCTCATCCTTACATCCAGGTTCGTGATGGCTTCTATGAAGGTGTCTACGAAGGTTGCGTCATAGGTCTATTGATGAGTATGAATGTGTGGTTTGTTTTTGAGTTCGCCGTCGGGTGTAGGATGAGGGATTTGCAGTTTCTGATTCTCAGCAGGTCATCTGTTTTTATTTTCAGGTGTTTTTTGTAGGCTATTGCAAGTTGTCTTCCTCTTTTTCCTTTTCTGTTTACCTGTGTGCATTTGAAGTTGTCGGGTAGACAGCGAGGTAGTGTGACCTTGTAGTTGTCATCTAACCAGGTTTTTGCAATGAATAAGATGTCTATTCCACCATTGTAGAGTAGATCGTAGATCGCTGTAGCATGTTTGGACATTGATCTTGCGTTGATTAGATTGCAGTGTATTTTTGTAACAGTGCTTGGTTTTGTTCTTGATTTCGTCTTATGGTGGTCTTTTTGGCAGGATTCCTTGTTGCTCTCAGGATGTGATATGTGGTCAGCAGGGTCTGGTTCGTCATTGAGTAGATCGGATAGGTTTCGTACTGGGTTCCTAACTTCTTCTGGTTCCTCTCCTTTGTCTTGTTGCAGTGGTTGTTGATGCCTTGGTGTCCAGAGGGAATTTTGTGTGTGGGTCCCACCTTGGGTGGGGCTGGAAGGTTTTGGGCAGGTAAGTCCTGCACAGGGTGTGAAATCGGATCAGAGGACGTTCAATGCAGGAAGAGGGTCTGTGGGGCTCTCTGGGTACAGTTTCTCAAAGGTTGTGGTTGGTGAGGGGTCGCACCCTTCTGCTGGGCTATGCTCATGCCGAGAGACAAGCATGTCAGTGGTGTCACCTTGGGGTGCTTGTGTGATATAAGCTTGTTCCCTAACATAGTGGAGGAAGGGGGCGTGTGCAGGTGGGGCCCCTCGGGTGTCATTTGTCAAGGGACTTGTCGGGCAAGGACCTACAACCTTTGGATGGGCAGGTGTCCATTCTGGGAGACAGGTTCTTCGGTGTAATGCCTTTATGTTTAGATGTTTGGAGATCGAGATCCGGGGGGCTGCTGGACACTGTTAGAGGGTCAGTGGCGCTCCCAGGGTATCGTTTCTCAGGGCCTAGCACACTGGCGTTTGGTGTGCAGGAGGCGAGACTGCCATCAGAGGATGAGGGGGGGCATCTGGGACGCACCAGTGGATGTCTTCGGAGGTGCACAGGAGGGTGCTGTGTTGTGATGGGGGTGCCTGGCACACCAGGGGTTGGTGTGGGGCTTGTGTGGTCAAGATTGGTTGGGAATGGGCCCTGTGGTTTCCAGATGCCAGTGAGGTCACCATATGTTGGGTTATGTCAGGACCATGGTAGTTTTTTGTCCATGTGTTATGCAGTGGACAGGACACACCCCCTGGTGGTACAGGGCTCATGGTGGACCTGGTCCTTGTGTGCTGCGGGGAGGACCTTGGGGTAGGGAGAGTGGCCTCCTTTAGGGACTTCGGGCCAATAGCAGACAGTGGCAGGTATGGGTTAGGTGTTGGGGAAGGGGGGTGGAAGGCTTCCTGTTTGATGGTTGGATAGGTGGTTGTGTGGCAGAAATAGCTTTCGATGTGTATGTAGCATGTCCTAGTTTGTATCTCTAAATGACACCAAACGACAGGGAGAATGGCCCCAGCCATGCTTGCCAGTGAAGCACCATCTGTGCTAATAAGGGTACTGTTCTTTGGTGGTGGTAATATCTCTGTGCCTCACTACAGCTGTGGAAGAGTGAGATGGACTGTCCACCCAGAAAAGAGCATCCAAGAATTTCCAGGTGGCTCCTGCCACGGGCAAGTTGTTCTATATGTATATGTGATTTGAAGGGGCGCACATCAAAAAGAGGAATACTCTGCAGGGGACGTCGGCGCATCAGTGTTGAAACGAACTGGCACTGGTGGTGTCGCAGGGCGGGGGGCTCAATGGGTCGGAGGAGATAGCATCCTGCCGTATTCGGTCCCAAGTGATAAGCATAAGTAACAGGAAGTGGTGGGGCGTGCCCCTAACCGGTAGACCAGTGGCCCTCTGGCGGTAGGTTGGAGCACATTGCATTGAATTGAGCAAGGGGCTCAACCATCAACAATTGTAACATACAGGTCTACTCACTTATATTTCTTTTACTAAACAGCAAATACCAATTTATCCACCAGCGTACTGTTAATAGCACTATATACAACATTGTAATACAAATGCAGACACTAGCATATAATCAATATCACTATATACAAAATGCAAACATTTTCATGCGTCAAAATGCTTTGTATGCTATATAGCTTCAATAAATGTATACGCAGCATTCATGTTTCTAATCATAAATAAATAATATGCATTAAGCCACCAGCGCACAGTTAATAGCTCAATATACAAAATGTCAATATGACTGTAGGCACTAGCATACTATACATACCATTAGCACAACATTTATGATGTCTTCTTTTGTATAGGTGAAACATCAACATTAAAAGAAGGTAACAAAGAGGACCAGAAACTAACACAAACATTATCATAAATCTTGTAAGTACAATGTATTACAAAAACACACATTCACAAACTAATTGTATGTTAAACCTAACAATGTAAAAAATACATCAAAAATACATTTCAAATACATCAAAATACAATACAAAATACTCTTGTAGTAATCCATTTATCCTTTGTTATTTTATTGCAGCAACAAAACACAAGCATGAAAGAAAATAGAAAACAAAGAAAAACAAACATCACAAACATTCTTCAAAAAAGGAACACAAAAAAACATAAAATCACACATGTAACTAGCCAAAGGGATCTTCAAATAAACATTGCCTAGTCGAAAATGTATTTGTAAATAAACTTACAACGCAAACATATATTGCACCGTTTGAAATCCCACCATCTGTATCTACAAGTCCTTTAAAAAAAATGCAACCAAGTAAAATCACTGAAATATGTAATGCACTTTTTCTCCCAGGTTTTATTTATCATTTTCTCAATTAATCACATTACAAGGTTCAGAGCATACCTCTGGTCATCAATCAACAGTACTGCAACTCATTAAACAACATTTCCTCAACAGTAATAACATTAAAGTGCCACCAGTGCAAGTGCAAAACTGTGTGTCTCAATAAAACAACAAGCTCAAAGTAACTCGAAGTGCCGAGGAGTCTGCGGTTTCTGGCTAATGTGCTCTCTAGAGCCCAAGAATTGAACAATTGGGAGCCAAGCCGCATAAAAGGATTGATAGGAATCCGTGAGGATCGCAGTTATTTTTCCCATTGCCAACAGGGTCCACACTCTGACCCACCACTGCCCAACTATCGGGCCTTCAGCTAATTTCCAGGAGAAGGCTAGAGTTAGTCTGGCGGCTTTTAATAGTTGTGTTATCACCCAGGCTGTCCGACCTCGCAGGGGGTACCCAGCATCCACCGTTGAATCCCCCAAGACAATTATTCTCGGGTCCAGTGGGAGGTCAATTCCTTTAAGGTCTCGGATATGCGAAAGGATCTCCTTCCAATACAGTTGAGAACGGGGACAAGTCCACCATAAGTGCCCCAGTGTTCTGCACTCCGCACATCCGTTCTAACATCTGTCCGAAGGTCCTGGATTGATTTCATGCAGCTAGGAAGGTGACATACCACTTGCGCAGAATCGTATAGCCACATTCCTTCATTGCTGTGCATTGTGATGCTTTGTGGGCCCTCTCCCAGATAGATGAACAGGACTTTGGCTGGGTATCAACTCCCAGTTCAGCCTGCCATTTTAACATATAGGGTAAGATATCAGAGTCCTCAGTCCGGTCAAGAAGCCTATAAGGGTTTTGTTTTCTTCGAGTCAAGGCCATCTACCATCGTCAGCTCAATCCCCTTTGGGTCTCTTATTCCCCCTGTCCTTTATTTTTGACCCAGTGGCGGGTTTGGCTATAACCGAATCACCTACATCAAGTGTAAACCTTATCTTACAATCTTGAAAGGTCCGCAGGGATAAACCCCCATACATTATCTCAGGCGTAGTTTCCCCGTGGATCCCACTTTTTGAAGGATCGGCTTGTTGTACCCGGGGTTGCATTCCGGATTCCTCAGAATTGGGGTCTGAGGACCCAACCCCACCGGGATTCCCAACATCTGGAGCTCCATGTCTCAGTAACCCCAAAGATGCTTTGGTTGTGCGAAGCAATTTGCCCCCATCCTCCTGGTCACTAGGGGGTGAAGAATGGAGTATCAGCTAAATATAATGTTGTGAGCCCCCCCGTTCCAAGGCCACCCACTTCTTCCCGGTTCCCGCACTCCAGTCGCATATGGGACCACTTTGGGCAGCTGTAAGATATCTTTTAAGTGACCGAGTCCCCAAGCCCCCTTGCCATGGAGAACGTAACAATGCCTTTCTTCGCATCCAGGGCCTCGTCCCTCCCCAGATAAACTTAAACAGCTTTGCCTGCAGTTGGGCGATGGGCTTCGCTGGAATCTTGATCAGAAGGGCGTGGAACACGTACAGCAGCTTAGGGATAAGGGACATCTTAACGCCCGCTATCCGTCCCAACCAAGATATTTGTTGGTGTTCCCATCTCCCCAGGTCTTCCTCACATTCCCCAAGTATACACAGGATATTTGCCTTATATAAAGTGTTGGGCCGCAAGGTTAAGTAATAAACCCTCCCAAGTATTTTATCTCATCTGTTACCCATTGTAGGCATAGAGAGGAGAGTGTGCCCTCTGGCACTTATTTCGACTCCCCAATTTTTATTACCATCCCAATTTTCATTACCATGGATTTATCATAATTAATTGTGAATCCCGAGCAGGCCCCAAACCGTTTAACACTCTCCAACACTCGAGGGACCAGCTAGGCTGGCTCAGTTAAGTATGGGATAACATCGGCGTATACTCCAATTTTATGTTGGTTAGCCCCCGAAATGATTCTGTAGATGTCTTGGGCTTTCCGTACTGACTGAGCGAAAGGCTCCATAGCTAGGGCAAAAAATAATGGGGACAGAGGGCATCCCTGCCTGGTACCACGTTTTAATAGCACTGGGTCTTGTGCATGCCTCGTTAACCTTTACCCGCATGGAGGGGGCCATAAAACTGGCAAACACTCATTTGCAAAACTGAGGGCCAAATCCATAGTTACCCAAAGCTTCCCTCAAATTAGGCCAGGCTGTCAAGAGCCTTTTTTTCACATATAGAGATAGCACTACCGAATTCTGTTCAGTACGAATCCCCAAGTCAATTAGGTTCAGCGCTTGTCAGATGTTATCAAAGACTGACCACCCTTTTATGAAGCCTGTCTGATCCTCATTAATTAGTTTTGGCAGAATTTCTGTTAGTCTATTGGCCAGTATTTTTGTATAGAACTTCACACTGCAGTTGAGCAGCACAATTGGTCGATAATGATGCACACTCAGCCGGGTCCTTCCCCGGTTTCGAAATAAGTGAGGTCCAGGACTCCCCCATTGTGCTCGATGTTCCAAAAGAGTTAAATCGCTTCACCATCTGGGGAATTAACTGGGCTCGATAACATTTATTGAAGGCATTGGGGGAACCCATCGGGACCTGGGGCTTTATTATTCGAAAGGGCTTTGATAACCATCGATTTCAATAATCGGGCTCCCCAGCGCAATCTTGTCGACTTCCGATAGCTTGGGAAGCCGGAGCTTACTCAAAAAAGAACAAAAAAGGTAGCAGGAGCCCCTCTCTAAGCTTTTTGCTCACTATCCTTTTCACAAAGGAGGACTATCCATCTGCATATCAGTCTAACTTAGGGTGACCAACCCCAAATTCCTTGCAAAAATACAAAAAAGGTAGCAGGCGCCCTTTTCTAGAAAGAACATGGCCTGTGGTTTTTATCCACTTTGAGAGTCCGTAGCCTTCGCTTTTTACTCTTTACTTTTCACAAAGTCTTTTTGTGATTTTGCACATCAGTCTTTGTCCCGCCCACAAAGGCAGTGCAGCACAGAAATGCCTGGTAAACCTCCTTAAACAAGAGTGCCAAAAGCCACCCCAGACACTTGTTTCGGCCTAGTCGGGCCTCATCAGTGAGGTGGCGCTGTGCCTCCAGCCTAGTGCCTCCCTCCCCAGGAAGTCAGAGAAATATGACTCGATTCACTCACTTTTATCCCTTTACCCCCAGCAGAGAATCCCCCTCTCAGGTCTCCCGTGAGGAGTGCCAGTCTACAGTGCAGGTCTTCCTCATTGCTCGTCAGCATACAGTGCGTCCCCGCGTAGGGCTCCTGCCTTCTATTTCGCTCTGAGGCTCCCCACCTTGCGTATAAGAAAGTCTGCACAACGGATGCCGGGTGAGGGGCCAGGAGAGTCCTTCCCACCGTCAATGAGGGCCGCACAGAGAATTCCACAGAGTACTGGGGGAGGGCTGGGTGTGCGGTGGGAGCGGGCCGTGTCGGCCTCCTGCTACGCACACACGCACGCTCACTGTCATTCAGTCATGGTTCGCCTTACGGGCGAGCCACGCAGCTCATTTACGCTGCTGGTAAGCGGCCACCAGCCCCTTCAGGTCCACAGACCCCACGGGGGTGGGGGGCCTCACCAGTACTGCTACTGCCTGGGTCGCCCGGGATGCACCCTCTAACAGGCCAGGGGGATCGCCCCTTCTGTTTCTCAGAGGCACTGCGATATTCAGAGATGTAGTTTCGGGATGCTTTGAGCTGGGTTATCATCAGAGCAGGTGAGTCCTGGGGAGGAGGGGTCTCTCACCTACCTCCCCCTCCATTATGGTACCGAAGAGGGGGTGGGGTCCTCACCTCCATACTAAGGGGTTTTCGGCCCCAGGGGCTCAGGAGCTCACAGCAGACCCATGCGCTTCGTCCACCGCTCGGCCACACCCCTCTTGTAATACACTTTTATATACTCCCAATGTTACCAGTGAGGCTCCCTGTACCACATCTCATTAATTCAATTCACCATGCAAAATAACTAAAGTTTAAAAAACCACTGTACTTCTACAGTACAGACTTTGCATAAGGAAATACAAATACAACCTTCAGTGCTTATTACTAGTACTAGCACTGTGTTAATAATTGAAAGTGCTGTTGCACCACAAAACAAAACATACTTCACGTAATAATACACATACTACAATTCCAACAGTTGAAAGCCCACAAATCCAAAAAGAGAATAGAAATGCATTCCCTATTACTACTAATGCTACTAATAGTACTATTCCAATGGTGCAAACTACTTTTATTGAACCCCAAAATAATACATCATAGCACTTGTACTACTTCTATTTCTAAAAAGAAAACTTCTGATATAACTAAAAGTAAACCTAATGTCCCAATAGCAAATCCTATAATATCAGCAAAAAAATTACTTAAAACCAAGTCACTTATTAGTAGTAGCATTTAAAAAAGTAAAACTAGCGTGGCCCATAAAAAGATCATTTACCTATTACTACTGCTCAAATGTGTGTTGTTGGCTGGTATTGCCGGACCATAACAAACCAAATTACTGGGACATGCCCGACCTGCTGTTTCACATAGGATGTGTGCAGTACTCCTGGTTCCTTCTTCGTCTCAGTACTAGGTAGGGGTGAATAGGGAAGTACGGGTAGGGATTGTATATAACCCAAAAAGGCTGAGGAAGGGTAGAGTATGTCAGTGTTAGGAAAGGGGGGATACCATGTCTCGCCCTCAGGCACTCTGTCCCCAATCCCCAAGGACCTTCCACCCAGGTAATACTCCCTCGCTTGTCTGCCCCCAGGGTCAGGATCCAAAAGCGATGGCCCTTCCCTGGCCATCTGAATAGAAGATCCATGGAGAGTGGTTGTGAGAGTACCTTCAGGTTTCTCACACTCTCTTCCCCCCCTCCCCCCAAGGAAAAAGGGGTCAAAACCTCCAGATTCGTCACACTATTGATAGTATATGTTTCTGTAGTTACCTTAACCGTTATGATTTCTTTTTTTAATACTTTACGTTTTTGTTGGTTTCATTTTAACTTGAGTAAAAACAAAATTCTAATGTGTGTTTATATATATATATATGTATATGTGTATATATATATATATATATATATTGTCAATTCTACCTTAGGGTAGCCAAGTCGAGCTGCACTCTCCATAAAGCCATGCTTGCCCAATTTCCACCAAACAGCAAACAAAGGAGGGGGGGGGAAGTAAAACTCCACACCAACCGCTTTCCGTTTTGTTAATTTTCTTCTTTTATTGATCCACACGGGAAAAAATATTTAAAAATCATGGAAATCCATTTCAGAAAGTAGCAAGTATGACCCCAATGTGGGTCCTCCCAAGTGCAGCACTCGAGGCGTGACGCGTTTCGCGGCCAACTCGCCGCTTTTTCACAATATATATAGACACATACACATAGTAGCAAACTGAAAGGGAGTTTGCACTACACTTTACAATAAAAACAGTAATCAACAATTCCCATAAGCAATACTATTCAAGAAAAGAGGGGAAGAAAAATTGTCTACGCCAAAATAAAACACCCTGCCTTATAATTGCAAGGCAGACGCGTGTGACGAATCTGGAGAGTAAAATGTATATTCTTTTATAGATGGATGCATAACCCTCCATATATCTACTAAGTCAAATCTCTGAAGAAAAAGTTTGAGTTCTTTACATACTCCGAAATTGATGTAACTACGTTTGCTAGTACGATCCCACTTATGGTCAATTCAACACAATTGAAGTCTACCCCCAAGATGATTGTTCCCCCATGCATTTCAAATAATAGTGGATCAATCCCTTCAAAAAAGATCTTTCCTGGTGAGCAAGGACCATATACACAACCCAATGTAATGATTTTACTGCTTTACAGAATATCAGCAAAGTTAATTCGGACCTCAGCATCCATTGCCACTTCATTCCTTTTCAAATTCATGCCTTTCCTAAATAAAATAATAACCGCCCCCCTACATCTCGTGGACAAACAATTGGATAATTCCTGATGATATCTTGAATTGGTGAGATATTTTTTGGCTTCATCAGTTAAATACATTTCTTGTAGAAAGACTAAATCTGCCTTGCCCTCCATATCCTAGTCATCACCTTCCTTCTCTTTCGTGGGCAATTCAGTCCTTTCACATTCCAGGTCACAATTGTCAATGCACTCATTTACCAAAATAGCAATCTATTTCTTCATAGACACTAAACTCTTCATTCAAACTAGCAGTGGTAGGCGTTCCCGTCATACATAAGTCACTTTCACTCCCTTATGTGAAATATCTCAAAAACCATAACCCTGAACTCTGGGCTACATAACATCTGTCACACAGAACATCCATTAAGTAGATAACGCAGACAGAAGAGACAACAAAATAAAAAAGACAAAAAAAACAAGCAACATATCGGCAATAGGTCAGCCCGGAGAATTCTTCCGGGCCTTAACTGAGCAAAGACCTTTTCAATATACAGTGTATTCTGAACCATTACTACCCAGTTTGCAGTGCTGAACCCAGATTTACCACAATCAAGTACCCTCTCCCACACAACATTTGTCACTAAATCTATAGCAACATTACCAGATTCCCACCATCACATCAATTATTAGTGCACATGTAATTTCCATCAGACACGGTAAGTTTCCCATCAAAATATTTACAGATTCATCTGAATAACACTTCTACAGGGTTTCGAAATGAATAGCTTGATAGATTCAACAAGTTAGCCCCTATAATCAAAGGCTATACACCCCCCTCAGCCTCCAACCATCTAATCCTAAAGAGTGTCATACCCCATTTTCATTCGTACCAGAGAAATGCCATCCTCCCTCTCCTCACTAAACATCAAAGGTCATTTAATTCTCAGCGCAACACCTTTGAATATGAAGACGCCTCTCCACCAATTAGCCCTATCGAAAATATCTATCAACTAGATGTTCCTTAAACACACTCGATATGCTGGGATAATCCTTGCAAAGCACTTAAAGTTGAATGAGAACAAGCGAACACAAGGAACTAGAACAAACAATTGTCTCATCTGGGCATTTCAGCTAAGAATATGAATGTATCCTTCATTGGCTGTTTGGCTTTGATTAGATTTAATGTTCAAAAGGACTGAAAAACAATAGATGTATTCCCCTACAAACGTTTCACACATTTGTATGTCAAGGCACCCAATATGAATCAAAATGCCTCTAGGATCATAAAGCAAAGTCCTAATTGCCCTTATTTAATTTTCACTGAGTATCTCTCCACTGGTCTTGCTTACCAAATCATCTTCTGTGTCTTAATTGACCCGTGAGGCATAAACAATAGTAATGACATAGGGATCACAATAGAAACGGTAACAAATACTAGTCATGCCAGATAGGATACTCTGAAAATTGTAGAAAAGTTAATGGAGCTTAGTAAGGACCACTAGTATTTAACAAGTGAACATTTGTAAAGGAACAGCAACGGAATAGCGCAGATACCACCCCAAAACAATTCATCACTTAAAATATCATGTATTCCGAGTTCCCCTGTGCAAGTGAGCTCTTGTTGTATGCACGAACTCTATCCCACCTGTTATGAGTTCCCCCCGACATTCCTTATATTAAGCAGCCTCCGCCGCAATAGTCATTGTCACAGCATATGGCACTTCCAACAAGGCGTTTACTCTTATTAAGAGTCTTTAAGCACAGTAACACAGTGGCCCACATCAATGTACAGTTGTACAAACACTCAATGGATCATTCTCTGGCTGATTGCCTGTAAATTTGTCACCCTCATGAATGACATTGTCACATCCCCTTTGCCAGCCATTTCAATCATTCGCAACCTTTTCGGGTTCCTGCGTACATCACCACTTTCCTGGCGTCTGCTTCATCACGTCCAGCAACAGTTAATCTTTTAATGAGCTTGAGGGAAGTAGATCTGCCCTAATAATTAACTCAATTGTTGAAAGAAACATGTTTGTTGAAGCGTACTACAGGTCCCATAATCCCAAAGGTACTGGGACGAGGAAGAGGGCTGAAGAGGCATGCTATAGCAGTAGTCAGGCAATTGGAATGAGTGGGAACTGTGACTGGAATGCAAGTTGTAGCAGTAGTAGCCAAAGGAAGAAGGCACAAGGCTGGCAAACCAAGCAGAAGTGGATGAACAAGAGGGACGCCGGAACGTGGCGACAGCAGATTTCACCTGCTTGTTCAGGGAGGCTCCTGTTCCCCCAAACTAGTCCAGAAGCTGCGCAGCGGAAGGTGTGCAGGAGAGAGGTCTTTCCCCATGTGAGCCATGGTTGCTGTCCCGGGAACGTGCTGAGACCGAGGTGAGGAGCCGTGGGTCTCAGGAGTGAAAGGGCTCCATAAACGAGTGGCCGGACTGGAGACACCTTCACAGAGGAAGGGTGTGGGGCCCTAAGAAGCCAGAAGCAGTAGACGCTGTGGCAGAAGTCGGGGAAGCAGTGCAACCGGCAGAGCAAGTGTTAAAAGGAGCCGGTGAGTGAAGTGCAGTGTTCTACAATATGCAGTTCCATATTCACTCGCATATGGTTTAAAGCGAGTAGAAGTTGTTTGTTGAAGTTGAATACTAGAACAATGGAAATGTAGCACCCGTGTGTAATCTGAAAGTCCTTTTTACTTGCATAGAAAGCGAACGCTACTTAAACCCATTGTTCAAACTTTAAAAGACTGTTACGGTTTAAAGGACTGGTCGCGTGTCATCAATTAAGAGTAAACTGTTAGGACTCAGAGGTCACAACAGCGACCGCTGCCGCTCTTACCTGCGCATTGCAGGTACAGGACGTGAAAAGTGCAGCCGTGCTTACGGGGCGTTGGACGCTCATGCCCGGAATGGGATCCATGAGTTCCGGGCAGACCTTGATATGGGTTGCTGTGGCGTCTGGGCGATTCCAGCTGTCACGGTAACCATTAGACATCACGTTACCTTCCCAACGTGATGTGTGAACTCATGCCGTATTTGGTCCTTCTTTTTCCCCGGATTTGCACGCTTCCCTTACAAGGCTTATAAAAGCTCACTTATTTAGGAGACCCGTCTCGCAAACTGTGTTTTTCCGCTATAAGGGACTCATGGTGGCAACAGTAAAGAAACACTCAATTGATCACAGTTCAAGGGTGTTTATTAAACTGTATAATGGTGTGAAAAACGCCTAATCTAAACCTAAGATGGGAGCAGGCTACGACCATCAAATAATAAAAAAAGCAGTCCTAGTGGCATCTTCCCAAATAAAAAGGGCCTATACTAAAAGACCTATTGCCAATCCTTACAACTAAGTTACTAAATAGTGTGGGATAGTGTTCAAGAAAAGAAAGAAGTGTTCACCAAATGATAAGTCAAGATGGTATGGCTGGGTTTCCCTTCCCCACGTTTTTAGCAGGGGACAAGGCAGGACCTTTGAGCACAGCACACTCCTCGCCAACACAAGGTTACAGTTCCTTTCAACAATGCCGGGACCTTCCGGGGACAAGTCGCCTTCCTGCAAAAGTCTCTTGCCTTAGAAGTCCGGCTGTACCAAAAACAAACAAACAAAAGTTCCTTTGGCAATCTTTTCACCTTGGGAGACTGCTCTTCGGCTCTGATCCTTCTTACACTGTTAGCCTCCCTCAATCGGGTTCAATACGGCCTTTCGCTCAAAAACCTATCACTTAACAGTCTCATTGGGTCCAGTTGGTTCGATACAATTACTGTGCGTTAGTGACCACTCTAGATTTAAGAGCTTACAAAGTTCTTGATCAGCAGCAAACACACTATTCCCACAAACCACCCAATAGGGTTTGGAAAATGTAAACAAAGAATGAAGCTTCTGGGAAGGTGACTCGCGCTCAGACTAGTACTGAATAATGATGCAAATAATAAGTATATTCATAACAGATGATTCTACAGTAGTATGAGATTTATTTAACGTGATATACAGCCAACATGTGTTTCGGCCTCCTGGTCCTGGTTCTGAAGGTATCAAATTGTCATGAGCAAAACATTTGACATTGTACAAAATCGAAACAAGAATTAAGAAACCAGTTAGCACATTGGAACAAAACAAAATTCACATAAATCAATATAGTGATGAAAACAAATATAAAACATACCAAACGATCCCCATTCAAGGTCAGAGGCGGGGAGTGGAACGTATTGATCAAAATTGAGAAGAAAACAAAATTCCAAATGAAAGGAGAGTATAACAAGTATATGGTTTGTACATAAAAGACTCATTTGAATTTTGTTAGTGTGGCCTCCTGTTTTAAACATGTTATAAGGTTGAAGGATTGTTAATGAAAGACGTGAGATGTGAAACCAACTGACTCGCCATTGAATCATAGCCATGATGGTTGCCGGTATGTAATGTTATGTCTATGTTACATAGTGCCCGTATTGCTAAATGCAAATCACCCATGCGCGTGGACTAGTTAATGTTCTATAGGTAACCCATATGGATTCCTAATGTTAGTAATCATTCCAATCGGGAATGATAAAATGTTTAGAATTCAATTATTATTGATAAGTCCATGGATACTAAGAAATTGGGATTACCCTACTGACGAAGCATTTGATTCATTCACCTGAAAACATGACAAGATTGTTTAGGAAAATGGAGAATTCTTACGAAAAAAAAGATTAATACTACTGTAGAATCATCTGTTATGAATATACTTATTTGCATCATTATTCAGTTTTGAGAGTACGAATAGTCTGAGCACGAGTCACCTTCCCAGAACCCGAATTCTTCACTTAACAGCTTCAATGTCCTCCCCCCCCCCCCCCCCCAACTATCCATTGTGGACATCCTTCAGCCGGGTTCACATTTGTCGTCATAATGTTCACAAGTATATCACTATTTACCCTTGATTCGAAGGCATCCCTACGTCGGGTTCACATTTGCCACAGTTCACAAGATTTCTTATGTTCTTCTCTTTATTTAAGCTTGGATTTAAGCCCCAAGTCAGGCTTTCCTTAAAGTCCCTAGTAAGGCTTCACACAGTGTGTTCCTGGTTACCCTAATTTGTAGGCATCCCTCAGTCAGGTTCCCATTTGCCAATTTCACAGTACACTCCAATTCACAGGCATCCCTCTGTCGGGTTCACATTTGCCCGTTGTATAGTTCTCAAGTCACAGGTCAGTCTGTTTTTTGTCATGTGACAATGACTTTCAAGTGTACAAGGGGTTTTGCTTGAGCCCCGTAGGACCACTTTGACACTTTACACTAGCCCCTCCTAAGGCCTCTTGGTCTTCTTAGTTTTCAACAAAACAACACAACCCCAAAAAGGCATCAGTCAGAGTCCTTCGAATGAGCGCCCCCGTAATGCCTTACCACTCTGCTTCTGAACCCTTTACTAGGGTTTCTTTAAAGTTCATTTACACAAGTTCTTTGTTCAACAAGGCTGCCACCTGCAACCTTGGGCCCAGCACAGTACGGTTTCACTATCGGTCTTCTCCGACTCACCGGCTGTGCTGAACTGTTGGGGACTCTTGTCTCTCTCGGGAGTCGAGGACGGCACCACGGTGGCAGGCGCTTCTCCCCACTTTGACCATCAGCGTGGGAGGGCCCCGTGTGTCGTTGATATCGGTCACATCACACGCCAGCTGGACTTCCTGATCTTATGATTTCCTTTTCGGAGGCTTCGAGGGCCTGAGCTGAAAAGGGCAAGGGCAATTACCTCCTCGCCATCCCTCCAGGTCTCTCTGCCTTTCTCCTCAGTTTGAACTGCTGGTCCGGAATAGCAGCTTCCTTGTGCGTTCGGCTTTGCTCGAAGTGTGCTTTCATGCTCCGTCTTTTATCCCTGTGGGAAGGGGACAGGACTGTCAGGTGTGCATAGCTTTTGTGAATTGCCTGACTCTGCCTGACCCTTGTGTTGGGACATGTCAGGTAAACAGCTCCGGTGTTAGTCCGTTGACTGTCACGGTGTAGGAAAGTGTTTGTGGTGGAAAGGGGGTAGGGGATAACATTTCTGAATATCCTACACGGTAGGATGGGGAAAAGGTGCTATAGGGAACTGTCAGTGTCCCACTTCCACTCCCAGAGGACCCCTCACCCAGGTGATCCTCCCGCACTGGTCCACCCCAGGAACTTGATCCCATAGCGATGGCTGTGTCCTGGCCACCTCGACGACAGATTCCTGGGAACTAGCGGGTGAGACACCTTCAGGTTTCTCACACTGCGTTGCCACTGTTGGTGAGGTATGCCATGCCAGAGGTCTGGGGGTTACTACAAGCTTACCGGTTCAGCTCCCAGGGCCCAACAACCCTTCCCCCAAAACAAACAGAGGACTCAGCCAAGGACTGCTGTCCCGGTATATCTTTCCCCAGTCGTCTGGTCAATTGTTGAAGACCCATCAATAAAGAGCACGTCTTCCCCGTCAAGTGCATCCTCCTGTACTTTGCGAGTGTCACTGAATTCTTCGAGGTTTGGTGTACAGTCGTGTGCATAGTGACCCTTCTGTAAATCGTCAGCGAGAAATGTTGCCGGGTTGACAAGTCTGCACCTCACTATCTTGAAAGCTGGGTTAGATAGTTACACCTCATCCCCAGAGGCCCTCTGTGTTGTCAGTGTGCTCTTCAGTTTTTCCAGTATTGCAAAGAGAGCATACTCCACTTAGAGAATGGTGCTGCATCCCATGGTAATACTCGCTCATTTGTCCACTGCAAATCCGGCTGTACCCAATGCTTGTTCGAATGGATAGTGTCCTCTCATTACTCGGTTTAATTTCCCACTGTAATTAGCTAGTGGCTTGTGCCCCAAGCTGGTGTTCTGTGTCAGTACTGCAGTCATCGATACTCCGTCGGAGTGTGAGAATAAAAAGAATTCCTTTTGATAATCTGGGATCCTTAACACTGGAGCTGTGGATATTGCTTCCTTCAGCTCGTTAAATGTCTCCGTCATCTCGGTTGTCCATTGTATTGTCCCCTCTTTGTGCTTCCTTCAATGCACTTAACAAGGGCCAAGTGTAAGTGCTGTAATCGGATACCCATGCCTTGCAGTGATTACACAGTCCCAAGAACTGCTGCATCTCTCCAACTGTTGTGGGTGTTGTTGTCCTGCCATTGAGGTATTCACACATCCCGTTCGCTTGTGGGTGATAGGCACAGGAGAATTTGTGTTGGATTCCGAGCAAGGTTGTAATATGCTGGAACATCTCATTGGCGAAGTGAGGGCCATTGTCAGACCGCAGGACCTCACACACATGCCCCATCGTGGCGAATATCCCCCGGACTTGTAATTTCGCCGCTCCAAGGGCATCAGATGAGAACAAGGACCAGCCTCGATCCACTCCCTCTTTAGCCACAGTTCCTTTTCCTCCCCGAGTGCAGCTCCATAATCTGTGACACTGGTCATATGTTGTACCCCTCTTTTAGTATCGTAGTTCTTGCATAATCGCACACGTATGACAAAGCCTCCATTTCTAAAATGTCCCCAAAATAGGCAGTGCGATTTGCCTCTGTGTCTGCTGCTTCGTTACCCCTGGAGATAGGATCCTCCTCTTTTGTGTGTGCTTGGCACTTCACGATTGCTACTCACTCTGGGAGATCTAGGACATCTACCAATCTGCCCAATAGGAGTGTGTGCTGTACCCATGACCCATCAGCACGTCTGAAGCCCCCTCCTCATCCAACATGACAGCCCAGAATGCACCGTTGATGTCACGTAGGCTGAATCTGAATACATTGTCACTTCCTGCTGCACTCCAATGCCAGTATTAAGGCCACTAATTTTGCTGCTTGTGCTGAGTGATGTGATGGCAGGCATGCGCTCGTCACTACCTTGCTTGTCCCGTCCTCTCTCAGTCTCACGACTGCTGTCCAAGTAGGTCTTTCCCCAGTCGTCTGGTCAATTGTTGAAGACTTGTCAATAAAGAGCACGTCTTCCCCCTCAAGTGCGTCCTCCTGTACTTTGCGAGTGTCACTGAATTCTTCCAAGGTTTGCTGTACAGTCGTGTGCATAGTCACCCTTCTGTAAATCATCAGCGAGAAAGGTTGCCGGGTTGACAAGTCTGCACCTCACTATCTTGAGAGCTGGGTTAGATAGTAACACCTCATAGCCAGAGGCCCTCTGTGTTGTCAGTGTGCTCTTCAGTTTTTCCAGTATTGCAAAGAGAGCATCCTCTATTTAGAGAATGGTGCTGCATCCCATGGCAATACTCGCTCATTTGTCCACTGCAAATCCGGCTGTAGCCAATGCTTGTTCGAATGGATAGTGTCCTCTCATTACTCGGTTTTATTTCCTGCTGTAATAACCTAGTGGCTTGTGTCCCAAGCTGGTGTTCTGTGTCAGTACTGCAGTCATCGATACTCCGTCGGAGTGTGAGAATAGAAAGAATTCATTTTGATAATTTGGGATCCTTAACACTGGAGCTGTGGATATTGCTTCCTTCAGCACGTTAAATGGCTCAGTCATCTCGGTTGTCTATTGTATTGTCCCCTCTTTGTGCTTCCTTCAATGCACTTAACAAGGGCCAAGTGTAAGTGCTGTAATCGGATACCCATGCCTTGCAGTAATTACACAGTCCCAAGAATTGCTGCATCTCTCCAACTGTTGTGGGTTTTGCTGTCCTGCGTATTGCCTCTGCCCTCTCTGGTGTCACTTGTCAGCCAGTTGTGGAGATTATCTGTCCAATGTATAGCACTTCGGTCTGGAAAGATTGTAGTTTGGCCTTGTCCACCTTGTATCCTTTTTCTACTATTACTGTCAGCATGTGTACTGAGTCATTTCTAGGCTGTTCTTCAGACTTGCTGCAAATCAATATGTCATCTACGTACTGTATAACCATGCTCTCCATCTGTACATTGCCCGAGTCCATTTCGAGTACCCTGTTGAAGATGGAAGGGGATTGACAGTACCCTTGAGGAAATCCATTATGTTTCCACTTCTTATTTCTATATAGAAATGAAGTTGTGAGTCTGGGTGTAATGGCATAGAGAATAATGCATTCTTCAAATCGAAGTAGGCAGTTTCCGTGGGCATGCTGCACAACATTGTCACCGGGTACAGAAACTAAAGGATACTCTGCTTCTGCAATATGGTAAAGAAGGCGCAAGTCCTGTATAAAACGTCAGGACCCCCGAGTCGCCTTTTTGACAGGATACACAGCCGTGTTGCATGGCGATTCTGATGGCACTAGGATGCCCCTCACTAGTATGGCAATGGTCTCAGATACCTTCATCTGCCTCTCTTGAAAGTGGGTAGTGTTTAACTCGTGGCAGAATGGCCCCGGACTTTAGTTTCATCTTCACTGCTCCTATCCCCTTCAGAAGCACCACATCATACCGACTTGTGGTCCATAAGATGCTGGAGAACTTTGCCAAATCCTCCTTGAAAATGGTTGGTGGTGCTTTCAACGCCATTCTCTTTGGTACCACTCTGCAATGTATTCTCACCCAATATGTGATGCTAATTTCGAACACCATCTTGTGATCTGATATATTTTTGAATAGTTCTTCGTCTGTGACTGTAGTCAACCTGCGCCCTTCAGCTATGGCAATCACTGCTCCCCATGGTTGCCCCGTATCATTTGTCCCATGCACTGCTATCCAGTCGTCCCCCATGATCACCGCCTCTAATTCTAGTGGCACTATCGTCCCTTCTTTCTCATCTAGTGGTATATCTGGCCTGAGTAAGTACTTGTTTGGAAGGCGCCACATTTCCCCCTGAATTCCTGGAAGCCATGCCATTAGGATTTCAGTCCCATATTGGTACTGTCACGACCCTCGCCCAAAACCCCCTCTGGCAAACCCATTGGCCAGGTGGAGTCAGGACTCAGGCCTCTAGAGCCTGGCATCCTCTTCAAATGCCCTCATGGGGCCAGTCCTGGCGCCTATGGCGCCAGGCTCATACACCATGAAAAACAATGTGTTTGGGAACTACTTTATTGTATTGTCAGCCAACATGGAGGAATCCACATAGCTTGGTTCCTAAGAACCAAGCTATGCGGTCTAGTGTTTTGGGTGTGGTAGCCTAGGGACTACTTTACCTGGACTATTTTGTTGGGGCTATTTAAATCACACCCGAGCAAGACAACACGCTTTGCGTTACTTTGCAGCTTGCAACGTGACGCTCACCGTGTCCAGCTATTCCCTCGAACCTCTGAGAAGCAGAACCTGCAAGGAGACAAAAGGAACATCATTAGCAGCAGCATCTTACCTGCAGTCTTCATCTTTAAACACTCGCAGCTACTGAGAACAGCTTCCTCGAATCTGCCTGCTTCCCAGACAGAACGACCTGAAAGAGGAAGATCGAGGCAACATTAAAGAAAGCAGTAGAGACATTTACAAATTACGAACTGCTCAAAAGGCTTACCTGGCTGGTCGCCTCTCGGCTGGCACCACTCCGGACATTCCACTCGCGCTGAAGAACACCGCGACCTACAAGGAAACAAAACACAGGTTAGCAAAGGCAAGACTTTGCAGCGCTGCGCTTAACGCTTACTTACCGCATCATAGCGCTCTTAATGCGCCATCATTTACCAGCGGGGCTCAACCAAGCCAGTTTGCCGCGCTGAAGCTTCGCATACCTAAGGGAGAAAAAAAAGACATTTTAAACAAAGAAAGGCATGCAGGATAGCAACAAAACTAAAGAACAGCAATAAGACCTACCTGGACAATATCAAACGGGCCGACGTCAGTGAAGTAACTGGACCGCACTCGCCCATGAAAGACAATGCGCCCCTGCAAAGAAGGCAGGACGGAGAGCATGCCTAATTCTACCACAAGGTGAGGAGAGGGCGCCAGAGGGACTGAAATCATACGGGGGTGGAGGGAGGATACTTACCCCAGTCGGTCAGTCTTGAACACAGACCTCCTGTATTTTCAGGCAGAACCTTCCCCGCAGACCACATCAGGGCAAAGCTGAGAAGCATACCAGCGAGTAACCTGGCTGGGTGGCGTCCCTGTGGATACCAGGTGAGCGTAACAGGTACAGCTCCTCATCCACTGGCATCCCAGTCTGTACCCTTTGTCTACAATAAGTTTGAATGATTTTCCTCACATTTAGAAGGTGTATACCTGGTGTGGAGCACACTATCCGCTTGTCGGTGAATGAAAAGGAAGGTCATGTTAAGTCTGCTAATGATGTCTCTCCCCAGTATATTTACAGGTGTCTGTCGAGAATAGAGTAGGGGCAAAGATAGATCGTGGTCCCCTATATAAAGTGCAACATCGCCTGTAAAAGGAACCACTTCTGTCGTTCCAAAGAATCCTTGAACATTCATGGCATTGTCTGACATACTATATTTCCCGGATGCAAAATTTGGTCGCTCCTGTGTCTACAAGAAAGGAAAAAGTCTTATCACCTATCGTCACCCATATACGGGGTTCCTCCACAGGGTTGGGTGTAATCGATAGGATGGAACACATCAAGTCCGTCTGTGAGCTGTCCTATTGAGGGTGTAAGGACATTCCGTTCCCAGGAATGGGTTCCCTCCCACTACAGTGACCCCCCCTCTCAGTTTCCTAATGGGAGTAGTTGTCAAGGAGTCTGTGCGTGCCACTGTCCCGTCGTTTGGTTGTGTGCTGTTCTGCATCTGCAGTATTTGCCGTGTTGTGCGTTACCCTGCTTTGTGGAATCTGTGTTGCCTGAGAATACTGCTGAATAGGTGCTTGCATTTGTGGTACCTGTGTCATGGGCTGGTGTGTCTGTGGGTATGGGTTTGGTGTCTGTCCAGGTTGTAGTGTCTGGTCCTGAGTGAAATACTCGTTCTGCTCCCATAGTAAGCTGGTGGATATTGCATTCCCCATTCTGATGCGCCCCTGCCCTGCTTCTGCACACCCTTGAGATATGCCCTATCTGTCCACACACCCAGCATTTGGTGGCTCTCTCAGCTGCCTCTGGAACCCGCAGAAAACCCCTCTGGGCCCTGTTGCTTTTGGTGCCCATATCCTCAGAACCCCCCTGGTGCCCCCATGGTTCTGCTGCATCTGATGCCCATACGCGCGTCCCCTAGATGCCCCTCTTCCTTGAAACCCATGCTGCGCATCCTCCTGTCCCATGAACCCACCTCCCATGTGCAGTGGTGCGTACTGTGTCTGTGGTGCCTCTAGTCCTCCGGTGCGTATCAACACTGCCACTTCCATGGCATGTTTAGATAGCTTCTTCTGTACTAACTTTGCCTCCTCCTGCTTTCTTTCCTACCGCTTTTTTCTCGCATTCTCTTGCATTAACCTACAGTAGTGTACCATCATGAGTTGTATTTCTGACCAAGGCTTTGCCTCCATCCCCACCAATTTCTTTAGCTGCCTTTGCACCTGCTCTTGCAACCCTTGGCATAATATGTGGTAGAAAAATTCCACTATATTTTGTCCCACAGTTCTTGCATTTAAAGATGCCAAAGCTCTTGGATTATCTGGATGTAGTGTAAAGGGTCTTTGTCTTCCCCCATTTCACGTGCCATAATCGCACTAATTTCTGACGTGTCTGGGTACTGTGTCCGTAGAGTTTGCTATACGGCCACTCGACAGTTAGCAAAGGGCGCGCCATTGTGCGCAGTGTCTTGGGTGGTTACTCCTGGGTGCCCCGCCCTTCTACATACTCAGCGGCTTCCCCAAGGATCGCCATTAGTAGCCCCTTTACATCCCCCCACTGCCAATTTCTATCCCGCTGTTATGCTTTCCATTTCATATATCCATTTGCCTGCACCCGCGGTTAACGAGGGTAGCCTACACCTCAAGTTTTCCTTGTCTGTGTGCTTCCATGGTATATATTGAGGTCACCCCCTCCCTTTTCTAGTAAGGGCAAATGTGTGAACTGGATCCCCTGTTCGCCCCTCGTGTCAGCCTGATCTGCCTATCCGGTTTCTCTGCGTCTTTAATATGAGCACATGCCTTTGCCGGCTCCCCCTTCCTTCCTCCTGGAAGATCTCTAAGCCTCTGCACGTATGGGATCAGGTCATCCATACTACGTGATGCGTCTCTGGACTGTTGTGATCGAGCATCCTTGTTGGTTTGTTTGTTTCTTTCTTTATTTCTAATGCGCACCAAACCCAGGGGTAACAGGGCGCAGCAATAAGAAGGTGCATGGCTTACAAAATTTCAAAGTGGTTGACAGTATAACATCATGAATGTACAAATGAAATTAAATACAAGACAGAGTGTAGATATACAGGTTCAGATAAAATACAATTCCAATATATACAGTTCAGTTCCAAATATAATGTACAATAATTTACAATAATAGGCAGCATGGTGTAGGCGATTGTGTCAGTTCAAATTAGCCTTCAGTCAGGTTGAGATAAGTGATATAACTTTCTAAAGTGTAGATCGGGTTGGTCAACTCTCAGCTCGTAGGGCAAGGAGTTCCATAGTTTGGCAGCCTTCACAGGAAAACTGTTCCACCAATCTTGGTAAGTCTGAATCTCGGTACCACAAGACAGTTCGTATTACTAACTCTTGTAGGCCTGTTGGAAGTTCTTCTCATCAGTTTGTCTGTTAAGTAACTAGGGGCAGCATTTTTTAATGCTTTATGTGTCAAGGAGACGATTTTTAGCCGTATTTTAATATGGGTAGAGAGCCATTTGTATTGACGTCTAGTCGAAGTCATGTGTGCTCTTTTGTTAATGCCTAGTGCGGCTCTAAGAGCGATATTTTGTAATCTCTGGATACTAGCTTTGTTGGCGCCACTGTAAAGAGCATTACAATAGTCTAACCTGGAGAGAATCAATGCTCTAGCCAGGATAATGCAGCTGTCATTTTAGAGGAAAGGCTTACCAGCTCTGATAAGCTTACACGTGTAGGCTGTGGTAGAGGCCAGGGATTTCAATTGTTTGTTGAAGGACACAGTTGAATCCAGGTAGAAACCAAGGGTTTTTACCTCCTTAGATACTATAGTGTTATTTCCATCAATAATGAATGATGCATATTCATGACCCAGTTTAGTAATGTTAGAGGGGGTACCTAGAATTATCAACTCTGTCTTGTCATCATTCAGGCAGAGACCGTGGGTGGCCATCCATGCCTGAATGATGATAGACCCTATTCACCAGCGCCAGGTCCTTGCCATGATCCCCAGAAAGCGGGTGAAGAATCTGTGTATCATCTGCATAGTTAGTGTAGGTGATACCCAAAAGGTCCAAATTATCAAACAAAGGTTTGGTGAATATATTGTATAGAGTCGGAGACACGCCTGAGCCTTGAGGTACCCCGCACAGGATCGGGTGGGGTCCGCCGCTGCCGATGGGGAGAACACACTCATAGTTCTATCACTCAGGAATGATTCTATCCATTTGATAGCATCTATGGAAAAATGGGCTGCTGAGTCCAGGTGCCTGCAGAGGATCTTGTGATCCACCAGGTCGAATGCAGCTGAGAGATCAAGTAATAAGAGCAATGCTGTCTTCCCGCTAACTCTCAACTCATCGATTTGCGTTTTCAGACCAATCAAGGCATTTTCTGTCCCATGTAGCGGGCGGAAGCCTGATTGTCTGACTCTTAAGAGCTTGTGAAGCTCCAGGTGTTTTTGAATCCGAGTATAAGCAACTTTGTCCAATATTTTAAGTAGAAATTGTACCGTCGTGATAGGGCGGTAGTTGGTGGCAATAAGTGGATCAAGAGTTTGCTTCTTTAGGAGTGGGAGAACCCAAGATTGTTTTAGGTTGGCTGGGATGGTGCCAGAGGAGAATGAAGCATTGATCAGTTTAGAGATAAATGGAGAAAGGTCTCTGGCAGCATCTTTTATAATATGTGCTGGGCAGATATCTCCTTTGCAGTTGGATGGTTTGAGGGATTAAATTATTTTTTTCTACCTCACCTCTAAAACAGATGTTTTGGTGAAGCGGAATCTATTAATCTGATCAGTAGTCAAGTCGCAAGGTGGGATAGAGTTAGCGGGCTGTGGTAGGTTCAGAGCGTCTTTCTTTATTTTTATTGTGGAGAGTGTTTATTTTATTGGTTAGTGCTTGCTGAATATCTATGCACCAAATCTTATTTTTGTTGCATGTGTCCGGTATAGGGATCAGGGACTCTAGTTCTTTTAGTATGGTAAATAATTCTTTCATACTCGAGTTAGAATTGGCAATGCGTTCGTTGTAAGAATTTCGTTTTGCCAGACAGACTTTGTTTTTATAGTGCATTGAAGTAGTAGTTAACTTCTTTTTGTTCTCACTGGAGGGGCATAGTCTCCAGGCGGTTTCACACTTTCTTTTCAGTAGACGTAGGTCCTTTCATTGTGGAGTGAACCACTTGTTGAGGTGGGCTTTGCTTTTACTTGATCTTAGTTTGAGAGGGGCAATTTTATCCAAAGTGGAGAGCATGATTTTGTTATATTCATGCACCAGGGTGCTAGGGTTAAGATTATCAGGCAAAGAATTTAGGGTAGGAAGAATAACAGGAATCACGTTGTCCACTGTGATATTCTTTTTATTTCTAGTTAGACAAGGTTGCGCTTTTTGTAAGGCCATGTGTTGAGGTCTGGTAGTTGATAATGTGAAGGACACAAGTGAACGGTAAATGATTGTGGGGTGATAGAGGTCATGGTAGCTGTACAGTTGTGATTGACTACCCAATCTAAGGTTCTACCCTTAATATGGGTAGGTTTGTTTACTTTTTGCGATAGGACGAGTGCATTAAGGGAATAGGCCATTTCCAGGGCATGTTTATCTACTGGATCATTAAATCATAAGTTAAAGTCACGTAGTTGGGAGCTGGGTTTGAGGTTGTTGGCAAGTATACTATGCAAGTCCTCTTCAAATGTTCCGATGAGACCAGGAGGTCTGTAGATTAGGTGCATAGTAAGTGATTGGGAGTTGTTTAGCGACAGTTTGGCAGAGAGGATTTCACAAGATTGCATTGTTTGGTGAGGGACTAGTCTCAATAATAGACTCTCTAGATATGATGGCTATTCCACCACCTCGGGTTCCATCTCTATCTTGTCTGGATATAGTGTAACCGTCAGGGATAGCTAACATAAGCGTGGGTCCTGCGGCATTATGTAGCCAGGACTCTGTTATAGCGAAGAAATCCAGACTACCTTCTGTAATTAAGTCAGCTATATCTATGTCATGGGCCACAAGGGATCTCGCGTTAAGAAGAGCTCCTTTGATGGGGTGATCTTCTATTTTGGCTGGAGTCAGGATTGGAGTAGAGGTGTAGGGAACCATAGGCTTGGTATAGGATGTTATGGTCTGATTCCCAGTAGCACAGAGATCAGACGGGGAAGTAAACCGGTTGGCCCTATTAAGGATAATGCTACGGTGACAGTTTGTTTTCTTATTTGTAGGTGGTAGGGATCTGGTCAGCGGTTCGACAGTTTGGAGAGTCTAGCACGCAGTTTCAAATTTCTATTGATCGTAGTACATGGAGCAGTAGCATAATCTCCTGAACACATACCCAGGAGATTTTTAGGAGGGGCAGTGCTAGAATTATTAGAAGCCATATTTTTCAGGCTGTGCAGGACTAATTTGGCCTTCTCTAGAGTGGTCTCTGAGATACTGGTGGCAAGGAGTATTAAGGCAGCAATAATGAGGTAGGTAGTACTTTGTCCTAACATGTTTACCAGAGAGGCAGAGTATAGCAGAGAGGGGTTTACCAAGAGCAAAGGCAGGTGTCTCAGATTCAGAAGTAGGCTCAGAATTAGTTTGGGTATACTATCAAATGCAGTCAGGTGCGTGGCTGAGAGCAAGCATGTATTGCAGGTCACAAATTATTACAGAGAGGACCAATATGGAATGTGGGAGTTCATATGCAAGTTATGATCATGAGCCATGTGCCGGGCGTACATGCGAGGGGCAGGTATTCAGTACGTAGGCACTGGTGTATCAAAAGACAATATCGAGAACATTCAGGTGTAAAATACATGGAAGCAAATATTCAATAATAGCTGGGCTTGCAGTTGACTAGGGTAGGGTCTACCAACAAATTAGTAAAGAAGATATTGTAGCATGCATACAATATCTGGCCTAACTGGACATAGGTGAGTGCCGTAAGCGCAGTGCAATGTGAAAGCATTTAATAGTAGGCTTGGAATGGGCACAAAAATGCAGTTGGCAACGTGCGCGTAATTAATACAATCGGTACACGTATAAGGGTGCACCGTAGACTAAAGATACAGTAAGGTGTTTTAACAATGATCGATTGGTACTTAGAGCAACTAAGTTGCAAGTGCATGACACAGTGTAATGTGTACGCTCTTACTGAGTAGTATCACACAGGCGAATCATACGTGCTGAATAGATGGTTAGGCTTATACCGAGGCTCTGTGTACATAGCTTCACAATGCGCTCTTATCTGGGGCAGAAACGCAGAGTTCATGGAGACGCAGAAGATAAGGGCGGTGGTCGTAATGGAAGCCGAGAGCAAGTTACTTGATAGGGGCACAAAGCGGTACGCAAACTATGGGTGCTGGTGGTAATTCTGGATGTCCATATGTCACAGTTGGTCGCGGTCGCGGGAGGAAGACGGCAAGAGTATAGGTTAATGATTTGGCGGCAACGAGGTACGTTGTGAATGCAGTGAGCAACAGAGCTTAGGAGAGGCGGCAGGCTTCTCAGGTAATGTCAAATGACGTCGCTCTCCACTGGTGCAGATTTTAGTATGCTATTACAATGATGTGTTACCTTAAAGACAGTCGGCGTCCGGTTGGGCAGCCTTGTTTCCTGGGCCTTGGTGAGGTGGGCCGGCTTACGCCTGCCGGCGCCGGATAGGTGGAAATATAGGCCACAATAGCCAATCCAAGCCTGGCAGCAGAGTTTAGGCTTGGTTAGGTGGAGGGTGCTAAGGCGTCAAACCCTGGGCGACCATCTTGGAAGGTGCACTCCTCGTGGTGCACAATGGAGAATGTGGGTTTCAGGTGGCGAAATTCGATTTTGGAAACAGTTTTCAATCGAAATGATGGCGGTGGTGCCAATTCCAATCACATCTGTAAATAGATGTGCTCCGACGATTTTGTGAGCGGTGGTCAGTATTCAGGCATAGAATTAACAGCCTGCTTACCGCATGTGGAGCACTCTTCTCCTAGGCTGAACACTGCTCCTGCAGTGCCCAGATGGAGCTCCTGCTCCTCCGTGGGTGGATGACCGTCCTTGTCACCCCTAAATCCCCGTTTCTTTTCCTACTCATGTCACGCTTCCATCTGCAGTTTTCCCTGTTGATTGACGCCTGGGTCACCCTCTTTCCTCATCCTCATTTCCCTCTGCGTCTGTGTCTGAGTCGGTGTCCATGTCACTGCCGAAATCGTCCACGAAGCTCAGCCTCCTAGAGGTTGTGTCTTTGCGCAGCTTCCGAAAGTCAATCAAGTCCCTGCTACCACTTCTCCCGGAGGACCCCAAGCCTGTCCTGTCTATTGGAGTGGCAGTCCTGTCCTGTGTGGTGCCGCTGTCTTGCGCCATTCGCCTACCTCCTCCCACTTTATCGTCTACCTTGCCCATTCCCCACTTTATTCTTGTGTGTCTCACTGCCTGCTCCTCCTACCCTTTCGTTTGCGCTCTTACAAGTAACTCTATTTCCCACTTTCTCTATTCACTTCTCACTAAAATGAACTTTTCCTTCTAGTCTTCCTCCCTTTACCCCTCTAACTCCTCGAGCTCATCTCTCATCTCGCTGCTCCCGCTTTCTCCTCTTCCATTTGCTTGTCTCTCCGCCTAGTCTCGCGCTTCGCTGCTCCCCTTACGACCCTCTGTTTCTTTAATCGCCCCTACTGATTCTCCCGTTGTCTTCCCATCCAATTTCAGAAGTATCTGCCCTCCTATCCATTCATTCATTCAATGCTATGCGCTCTAGCCCCTCCTTGGTGCTTGTTTGGGCCTCGCCACGTGCTCCCTTCCCACTGTGTCTGTCCGGCCCCCTTCTGCCCCTCCTCCTTGGTATATGGTGGAGGTTGACATATTGGATTTGTGTACCCCTCCGCTGCCTTTACTCCCATATAGGGTATAATCCCTGCACCTCTGCTGCAGCCCCTTCTTCCTCATTTTCAGGAGGAGGTGGGGGACGGGGGCCAAGGGCACTGCCCCCGGTGTCTCCTGCTGGCTCAGCATCTATTGAGGCCTCGCTACTTCCCCCCCCCTCGTCCTCCTGGAACATTTTCCAGAGCTCAAATATCGCCATACGATTGGCCAACTTCTTCCCCTTATAGGAGTCTTGTATGTGTGTCTGTAATGGTTGCTGCACATTTTTGGAGAAACTTCCGCATTGTGGCCACGGCTTAAACAATTTACCATCTGTGCTTTTCGTGCATTCGGCGCTATATTTACAAATCGTGTCCTTATATCACGGAATGGCCTTACATATGTGCTGTAGGGGCATATCACCCCCCCACATTCCCTTCAGACATTGCTTCAATACTTACTTGACCTGAAGTCGAGGCTTTCAACGCTCTGGTATTACACAAGCACAATGAATATTTTCAATTCAGGTTTATGAATGTCAGAAATACCAGTTTTCAACAATTTCTCTAGCCTCTCTGGCTCCAAAACAACTTGTCAGGCAAGCTCTGTGCAACGCATTTCTGCAACTCTCCGCCTCCTCAGACACACCCACCAATCTCGCGCATGCACCTTCCGCACACCGCCACCGAACAGACTCCTCTGTCAATTTTAAGTTTCTCAACACCAACTTCTATAACTCCTTGTACTCTCCGAGTTCTATGCACAGACCTAATGGGTGACGTCACCACTACACTATACAAGGGAATGCTAGAGGTCACTTACAACGCTAATGTCTTGTTACACAAACATTTACACAACCCCAACATGAACCCACAGCTGTCTTCTTGCCTCCCAACAGGGGAAACCACTATTTCTCGTGTTCGATCTGTACCTGCAGCATCGGGACTTGCAGATAAAATGCTTCCTCGAGACTTAACCAGACAAACACCTTCCACGATCTAGGCCAGCTCCCTTTGCTACACCTTTACACAGGGATACCATCATCCATGACCCGAGCTAAAACGTCCTATTCACAGGGAATACAATATTCATATACCTTCCGTCATCCAAACCCTTAAGTCAATAGTCTAGGTTATTCACCCGACCCTTTTCCCTCAAGACGAATGTGCCCCAACCACAGAAATGACATCTACCTCCACTCCTTTCTCTACTATGCTTCACAATACTCAACACTACTAGACAATACTCATTACCACCCTGCTCCCACCGCTGCCTTCCCACTTGCCTTAGTTGCTCTGTGGCTAAGTCAATACTCACACTCCGTGATCCACTGACGCTGTTTGGCTACCGGCTCCCCTAAAGCTGCCACGCCACCCTTCTGGTCTGCTGGAACCCCTCACGGACCGCAGGCAGGATATTTCCAAGCTGGCTCCTGACGGCCTTTGTACGGGGGTTCACACCCCATCGGACTCTATTTCTGCGAGGCTCTGCAGCGGAGGAAGCAGCTTATGCCAAACGGGCGTAGTAAACCATCCCTCTGCTACCAACTTGTTGGCGAGGTATGGTATGCCAGAGATCTGGGGGTTACTACGAGTTTACCCGTTCATCTCCCAGGCCCAACAACACTTCCCCCAGAAAAACTGAGGACTCAGCCAAGAGCATGTTGGACTGCAGTTTATTACAAAAACCGACCGGTATCATACAGGACATTCAAAAATCTCTAGAGTCACTGCTCCCAAGCCCGTGGCAAACCTTTTCGTTGCAGGGCAATGTCACAATATGGGCCCTTCTCGGAAAACCTATCCCACTTTCTGGTTGCGCGATCGGGTGGTATAACATATAGATTGCTCCTATGGATCTTAGTTAATTGGTCCTCTCATGTTAGCTGGCTGGCCTGCCTCTTCTTCAAGAAACTATCTATTACATTGTTGCAGGGTCGCAGGATTACCATTAGCCTTGCCCTCTGCCATCCACCCATGGATTTCTGTCCCTCGATTGGCTGGAACTGGTCTCCCCAGGCCTGCGAGCCAGCTCTGTTCTCAGAGCTCTCTGCACCTCTTCAAGGTGTTGAGAATGACTAAGTGTTCCAAACGTATCTGTTAGCAGTACCAATTTTGCCAGTGAGAGTGCTCTCCACGTTGCAACATTGTTGACAAGTTCATGTGTCCCTTCATGACTGTGTTTCTGAGAACTGTTCGACCTTCCCACCGCGGGTGAATATCAATTGTCTAGCTCAGCCATATCACATGGTCGAGTACCACGAAATCAAGCTCTTCTGGTCGGCAATTTATGAGGATTTATACTGTTTTTCTGTAGATGGCCCCTTGTCATTTTAGATTTGGAATATGCGGCTTGTCTCTGACCTTGGCTGCAAGCCCTGGCCTTCCTGTTCTGTGTATCCTGGTTCTGCTTTCCCTAGTTTCTCGTCCTGCAACTTGTGCCCTTAGGTGATCCTTGTTATACTTATTCTATGATTTCTACACATCTATATTGCGCTATGTTTCCAATAGGTTAGTCGTATTTGGTCCTGCCAGGCTCCTTTTGGGATCCAGTAGTTCCATAGGGTTAGTTGCCATAAGCATCTGTAAGCTTGCTCTGCATCTCTTCGTTGTCTTGCGTTCAGCGTTTCTGCACTTAGCTAATGAGGAAAATAATAAAATGTTTTGACAGTATGTACATGTTTCTGTCCTCTATCTACAGAACTGTGTAAGCATGTTGTGTGTGTATTTTCAATTGTGTTTCTGTAACATTGTACATGGTTGCTAGTGTACTTCTTGACTAACATAGCTTTGTCGTGGTATCACTAATGACGTTAGCACAGCTGTTTCTCTGCAACATCATCCATCAAGGCATTTGGGTCCATGACCAATGTTGAAGCACATGTATCCATAAAGACATTCACTGGATAAGGTTTGAATGGCTGTCTGAGAAAATATCTTTCTGCATACGTGTCAGTCACTGGTCCTCCTGAGGCCTGTCCGAATAGCAAGTGATTTTGTGCGTTTCTGACTCTTCGGGCCGTCATGTTTATGGGGGTGAGGAGGGGCATCCCGGAGACCCTCTTTTTACCACGGACCTGTGCATTCTGATGTCATTTATTTCTTTTATGACTCTTAGGTATTTAGGGTTAAGGTTACCCATATGCAAGGCATTGGGGTGATTCACTGGAGTTCCAAAGACACCAGGAGCCTATTGAAAAAGGATAAGGACATTGTTTAAAGACTGTGACGAAACTGTGTTACTTTATGTTTATATTGAGATTGTCCTATCTCATTCTATAATTTTGTCATCTCTGCAGCTCATGTGATATTATTGCCATTGGTTGCAGAGGGGGACTGGGCGTCTAGTAGCACTCCTGCCTGGGGGACCTGGTCACAAAAATTGTATAAATAGTCTGCTGGGCTAGCTCCTTTGGGGAGAGGGAGCACAGTGTCCAAGACTTCTGAGGGTTCAGGTCATCGCCTCAGGAAACCGTAACATGAACGCTGCGAAGACCATTACTGAATACCTAACCTTGACAGTACTATTGTTGCAATCTTGGACATAAAGGAGTGGTTGTGTGTGCCCAATTGTGATTCCCAAAGGAGGACTGAACTCTATCCGTCACTTTCACACGGGAATACAATTCTATACCAATCTTTAAACCTTGAAAACTACATCAAGAGGTGGTAGCATGTACCCAATTGTGATTTCTAAAGTAAGACTGCAGCATAGTCTTTACTTTAATGCGGTATACCTTTCATATATAAGAAGTGTAGATCTTATTGAAGAAGAGAACAAGCATTGCCCAAGCCAAGATTCTCCCCATAATAGTGAAAACCGTCTTTCTCATGGGGAAAAAGCAATCTAACTGTACTGTGAAGTTAATAACAGTTCATTGGCCTAAAATACAAGTGTACAAGCATTACCTGAAGCTAAGAGAGTGGCACTATGCTTCTGGGTAATTACTTGGACTGATAACTGGCAAAAGGGTGCAGGTAAAGTAGGGGAAGGGAAACTGGCTGCTTGTAAAGACTATTTTGAAGTTGACACAATCTTAGTGCTACAGACTCTGGAAGCCAGAGAGATGTGAGTCTTAAAGGCAAACTCAAGTTGCTATTGTGGCAGACAGACGAGAGGCAAAGAGAATAGCCTTTTTGAAGAAATGTATTCAGAGGAAGAGTGCCTTGCCTACTATAAGTTGCTAAAGTACTTTGAAGTTTATCTTGTTGAAGCCTGTCTAGAAGTACAAAACACTGAAGCTCTGCTAGTAGTCCAACGTACTGAAGTGGTGGTATATCAGATTGTCAGTAGATGCAATATTGTAGTCCAAACCAAGTGGAATGCTCTGAGAAAAGGCGACTGTTCTCAGTGAATCAAGTAGAAATAAAGTTGTTGAAGTGTAAGCAGCAACAGCACTGAGACGTCATCCTGACAAAATACCACTGTGAATTCTAAAATTGTAACTATGAGAATACTGTTAAACAAGAACTGTGTATTACTACCAGTTGTGGATATTATATTTCTTTTGAACTGTGGCAAGTCTTCTTGAAGAGGCGGCAAAGCATAGTGGCTGGGATTACCATTGGTGCCATTTGGTGGAAGTGGAAAGTGGATAAAGTCCATAATCACCAAAATAACATTACAAAAATGTGACAGTCAATATTGGAGATGCATGTTGAGTCTACCAAATTGTGTCCCAGTTGTATGGATTCGGTATGAATTGGGCCAGACTATATAATTGTTCAGAAAGTGTCTACTGACACCAGACTTGAAAATGTTGATAAGTATATTGTGCAAGAACATGTTTACATCAACTCACACCTTTGTTAAGAAACGGATGGAGTTAGTTGTTCATACCTTGGCGCTAGAAGAAATCTCGATTCAGACTCTTTTAGAGAATCCAAACAAGGCGAAAACCAAGCTTTTCCAACAAGATTGGCTTTGCACAAAAAATAAATGCCAGAAATATAATGATTTAAAAAACAATCAATTTCATAAGAAATACAGCACTGTCGAACCATATATGATTCAATCAGTATCACATAGGCTTGATTTTCTTAGAGTAAGGTTTAATTTATGGCCAACGAGAGACATCCTAAACAGACGTGGTCAAATTTCGAATTGTAAAAATGTTTGTCTATTCTGTTTGCACATGGAGAGCAAAGAAACGCTGAAAGACTTGGTCATACATTGCATGATGTTACGTGAATTACGCACACTGCACTTTCGAAAATTGGAATGGGAATACCAAACAGTCACCTATGAGCAATTGTGGCAAATTCTTTTTATGGGTCAGCTGACCACATATCAAATTGCTGTTCTCAATTTTTTAAATGTATTGAAAATGACTGATTAGAGCTTCAAAAACGCTGTTTTATCAGAATTTGATTATAATATATTATGTGCACATGCATGATTTTACTTTAATGACCTATTTTAATTTGCATAACCACAGATTTTAAATTGCACATCATAAGAATGATGTATTTGTGAGAATGGTATTTTGTAAAACTTATAAATTGTAAAGTTGATTTATCAGCTAAACCAATAAAAAAAAATTAGAAGAGCTTTGCTATCATTGGAACTTTGGTTAACAAACCTTTACATTGACTTTGAAACATCAAGGACTGATATGAGACATTTCTTTTTTGTTGAACACTAACAGAATTGAGTTTGAATACTGGGGGAGGAAAATCACCCAGGACATTAGAAGGTTATTCAGAGACTGTGAATTTTGTTCATGTTCTGTTGTATTGATATACATTTTCTTTGTGTATTTGTTACTTGGTGTGAGGCACAGTTATATGTGTTAGTGTGTTTTCCCTTAGCGTTGGTTAGGCATGAAATCCTCAGCAGAGTAGGGATTTTGGGGCATTTTGAACATATTGCTTTTAGGAATAAAATGGCATATGTTGATAATTCCTCAAACAGTTGTTCACCTCGCATTACTGACTCCTCACACTTCTCAGTGTCCTAGTTTGGCAGAAACCTGAAAAAGAAGCAGTTTTTGTGCTTTTGCAGGTATGGGTCACTTGTCCATCAGGTGGGACATAAACCGTGGTGGGGAGCAGCAGATGTTTCCTCAAAAGCATAGCTCCCGTCACAGTGTGGCGCAAAGTAACTGCTACACATGACCCACTAAGACCATGCACCAGGGGTGTGCAGTGATAAAATCACTGCAAAAAAGTCTGTAAAAAAAATCATGGCAAAAATGCTGTGGTTTGACCCGTAAAAATGTACCCATTATACCGTTTAAGTGGAGCGGGGGTGTACCCCACTCCCTTTAAATGGTATAATGGGTGTGGGGATGCGGGGGTGTCCCCCGCATCCATTAGATGGATTGCGGTGGCAAAACCACAGCCTTTTTGTTGCAATTTTTGGTGTAAACAGCAATGTTTGCTCTGATTTTACCACATGGAACCGCACCAGGGCCTTTGAAGGTTTGAGGCTGTAACAGGCAGTCCTAAAATGCTCACACTGTTCCTGCAGGTGCTCTGGATTATGATTGCCAATTACAGCACAACACTTCCATTGTTTCTGTAATATGCATTCTACGAGTAAGAATAAGCCACTGGTATAGTGTACCAATCTTACACAAATCAGACGACCTGCTCACTGCTTATGTTTTGCATTATTCCTACAGCTTTAAGCCCGATCAAGACAAATCACGCAGGTATAGGAGCCAGCATTTTCTTATTCTGGAGTTTGAAATGATCACCGAAGGTTGGCACCCAAATGAACCAGGGGCCTAAAAAAGTGGAGACGAGGAAACCCTCAACCAGTCACAAAGGTTAGCAGGTTAAATGTTGACGCTTGTTTTACTTAGACTAATTGAATAGGTTCTTTTCCTCCATTGGAGGGATGGGGAGGGAAAGACATTGGCGTAATGTTATTGGAAATGCACATGCTGATATGTTACGGAGTCGCACATTGAAAAGAGAAAAGTTATCTGACTGAAGCATTTATCATTATTGACAGTTTTGCAAACAACGGTTACCTTGCACTTCTTTATCGTGGCACTCTTTGAGTTTGCCCCAGAGTTCCTTGAAGAGCTCACACGAAACTTCAGCAGGGCTTGGGCTCCTACCAGAAACGTTCATCTCGCAGCCAACAGCAACCCGCTCCCACCCTTCTCACCTCCAACCTCCTTTCGTCACCAATGTTACATGCCTAGCAGCTGGCCGCCGGAAGCGGTCGGTGCCTGAAACGAAAGAAAAACACTACGTGAGTGGGCTTTCATTACGTGTGTGATTCGCCGCCACGGCTGAGGTGCGTAGTACAGCACATTAACGCCCACAGAACGCTATGGCTTAGAGAGCAATCAGTCAGCTTTACAGGTGGAATGAAGCGCAACCGCGTTATCCTCCAAGTTGGACTACTGAATGACAAGTAAATTCATATCATGTTATTGTAGTACCGCTTTGGGGGTGGGTTTTAATTATTTTTGTAATTGCTAACGTGGCCGTAGAGTGTTATTTTTGTCTTTATTTTTAGTTTTTTATACGGTAGATTGTCATAGCTTTTGGAGCAATCCGGCAGTAATCCTAGCATGGCTTGTGTGCACGTGAAACACGACATGATGGATGGAATGAACTGATATAGATTGGGACAACTATGTATGTGTATTTTGTAACCACCAGTTATTTTCCATCCTCAAGTTAAGTTTCAAACAATGTTGTGCGTCTTTTAGCGTGATAAACCTTTTTAATAAACCTAAATGTAAAAGTATTAACCACTACTACAAAGACTGAGCTTTCAGCATCAAATTATATTAGGTGCGCGAGTCTTTGTGCCAAGGTCCTTTGGCCAAGGGACAAGAACAACGCGGAAATAAAAAAAAGAAAGATCCGCTTGAATTAAACCCGCATTTTAACAATGCGATATCTATTTTACTGTATTTCTTTCTGTTTTTATTTATGTATTATCGTGTTTTACAATGAGTTTAACTTTTTTTGTTGCTTGAAATAAGTCAATCAATATTCATCAAAAAGAAACACACACCTGGAGCCCAACTGCGGCATGGGTATAATTTGGCCCACGAGACACTCGGGTCCCAATTATACCTTGGGAAGAGGGTTGCAAAACAAGCTGTGCAATCCACTACACGGTTGCGGGGATCAGCTACTCTTTGGCATCTGTCTTTATTTTGGAATGTTTGTCCGTTCTGATAGTGCAGGGCCTTCATATCATTTCTCCACTATATGGGTGTTGGTTTTTGATTAACACACCGGGGATACTGTTTTTCCTACTCTCTATGGGACCTACACATGTGAAATCTTTACCGAGTACAGATTATTTTGTCCACAGGTTTCACTTTGTGTACATTGGTAACTAACTCATTCATGATTGTGACACTAGCTAATCTGGTCGCATGCAGCTACATTCATTGGATGACAGGAGAGTTGTTCTGTATGTAAATGTGTCTGTACTATTGGAAAACGTTTACTCTATCATTAATTGAATTATTACCCATTGTAATTACAGTTTTGCTCCTGAAGGGGGGCTTACCCCAAAACGAGTTGGGCTCAGTTCTACATAAGTATAATAAGCTAGTACATTTTCTGAAGACTGCAGTGTGACTTATTCATTTTTGTCTCTGTTTTATTTACATTTGGAATTTACTATACACTTGTTGGCTAGATTTACAGCAGAAAGGTGTACATACAGGGAGTCCTAACATTAGGACACAATTATTTCCGTATTAAATTAATTTAATGCGTTATTATTTATTATAGTTAGATTTAAAAGTTTTAGAATCCTTGTCTGTGACCCAGCCCATGTATGACGAAGAATGAAAGAGGACCAGGTATGGCTTTTTTCACTGTCTGGGTGCTTTTCTTTTTTAAAGTTCATTTTCTATTGAAATAAAACATTGTACCCTTTCCAAACATTGTTGTATTAACCATATTTTTCGGCAGGCGAAACCTTTACAACTAATCTTAGAAACCTAGGTTGCAACTAATTGTGCAAGGAATAAGAATCACAGTTTACAAAAACTTACAATAGGGTCTCCCCTGTTCCTATTACTTTGGATAAATTAGGAGTCCCTGCCCAGGGCTCACCTGTCCTCATTTGTCTCTGCAATATGCCATCTACATTAATCGACTGTATTCTAGTGAGCGCAGACATATTTTGCCATAGCTGGGAGATCGTACTTTTTCATCAATGCGTTTACGTTCGTTTCAACATAAACTGTGCACAATAGAATGAACCATTTCTAAGCCCTCTCCTGGTGGGCATTACTTTTTTATTACACACAGTTTGCCAAGTTCCCAACACTGATTAACATCCTGAAGGAATACCTTAGGTCGTACTTACCTCATTATTCTCACACATTATTTCAGTCGACAACAATCGCTGCTTTTATTTCCTAGTAATTCTATATTAAAAGATACTGTCTGTTGGTTAGCTCTATTCTTATTATAGTTGCATTCTCAGCATTACAGAAATGAGAACAATACATAAATGAACCACTTCAGGTTTAAACAACATGAAATCGTCTACTTCAGGCCTCTTCATTTTTGTGAGTGGACTTGATGGAAGCTCTATAAAAACAAGTTGGAACAAGTCTGAAAAAAACACTACATGCAGCGCCAAATAATGTCAATAAACGGTAGGTTAAGCACAATTATTATTATTGTTTTTTATACCTCGCCAGTTCACCACCGTCGTGGTCTAAAAAGCACATAAACCATGTCCAAGTTAAGGAGCAGTATGTCCCAAACCAGGGATGGCAGAACCTTAATCTTCTGGAAGTAATTGACCAGAAATTAGTGGGTAATAAAGAGAAGAATACCAGAGTGTATTTCGGCTGCAAAGGTGTGTTATTAATTAAACATTTTGAAAAGTAATGATAGAAGAAAAGAAACAAGGTATAGTAAGGTGTATGTGTAAGGTTTAGATTAGTGAGGGGCTCGAGATTTGCTAGGGCAATCCTAAGTATTTTTGTGGGCCACGTTTTGTTCCAGGTAAAGTAGAGTTAGGTTGGCTGCCCAAACACCTTGGTATCAGACTTCCAAGGGTTTGTGTTGCATATGTAAAGATCATTCAAGTAAGTAGAGTAAGGTGAAACCAAGAAGTGTAGGTTGGAGAATGTCAAGGATATGGAGATGGCTCAGGAGTTGTATCAATATTTTTGGAGGCCGATGGGTGTAGGATCAGGGACAGTTGTGTTTTACGGGAAAGCTTAAAAAGAGGTATCTACAATGTATACAGAATATGGTTATTTGTTTTGTGCTCCTGTTCTGAGGAAATTGGAGCAAAGAAAAAAACGACAGCATAAGGTATGCACATGCAAAGATTATATTGCATGGATGGTTACAAAGTAACATTTCATCATTCCCGTATCAAAGAAAGGTTCCCCAGCATTGGAAGGGCCAAATTAAGTAAAGTGTTTGAATGAGTTAAAACTACAAGGCATAGTGTAACTATAAGATATAAAGTTACTTAACCAGTTTTATTGTAAATCCGGTGGAGGAATCAAAAAATCTATGAAGACATTAAGAGGCGAGATGTGGGTGGGTCATTAGTCCGGTGATCACCGTGGCAGGTATTCAGAGGCTTGATTGTGAGGACTGAGTGTTTGGTGGGTGAGCACAAGGTTCATATATGTAGCAAATAGTGTCTTACTTTTATATCCCCCGGGAAGGGAGGAGAGCATCTCTGGTTTGATTAATTCTCGCGAGGAGAGTCCTCCATTTTCTTAGAATTATACTGATTGGGTGAGGAGTGGCTCACTGTAAAATACCGGTTTGCAGTGGCTAATGGTATATGTGGCGTACTCATGGCTGATCTTACTCGAGGGAGATCAATTTTCCCTGAGTTCTAAGAAAAGAGACAACATTTCATGGCGTTTTTGAAAGAGCTACATTCCTTTATGTACATAATGTGACGCAGCAAGGTGTTCCAGAGCCTGAGAGCAAGGATTGAAAATGTGGTGCCGAAATGGGGATGGTCAAGGAGATATGTGGTGATGAGCCAAGGTTTCTTCTAGGGAAATAAATCTTGATCTTTTCTTAAAAAACGATGGGCCCAAATCATGTACTGCATTTAAAGTAATGCATGTTTTAAAGGCAATTCTGCAGGCTACTGGAAGCCAATGCAGTGACATCAGTGGAGGGGTTATTGGATCTTTGCAAGATAATTTTAGTAAGAGTCTAGCTGCAGTGTTTTGCATGCTCTACAGTCTGGCTATTAAATAGCCTGGGGTACCTAGATAAAGCATTGTCGAGCCCGGAAACAATTATAGCATTGATTGCTGTGCATTTATGTGAGAACATTAGGAAACGAAAGATTTCCTTAAGTGTTTTCAGAAGGATGAAACCTGCAGCATTAACCTGGGGTTCTAGTGAGAGTTTGCAGCCCATCATCACTACCAAGTTCCTCACTTCAGTAGCTGTCCCGATGGAAAATGTGGAGGTTGACAGATCAGATAAGAAGAGGCTGCTGAGTGCTGGCTTCCCTGTAATAAAAATGTCTGTTTTCTCTGGTTTGAATAATAGATGGTTCAAGGCCATCCACTGTTTTATGTGAAGTATCGTATCCCAGATATTCTTATTAGGGATTTTCAGAAGAGCGGGTCTATAGTCGGCATAATTATAGCTCAACGCATGGAGTGATTTTAGGAAGGCAGGGAATGGTGATGGGTACAGATTAAATAATAGGGGAGAAAGGGAAGAGCCTTGAGGTACCCCATAACGGGACTCTTTAGAGTCTAAGAAGAAGGGATCAATAAATTATAATTTGTGTGTGTTTGTACAGAAACGTCAATATCCAGTCCAGTGCTAATTCTCTGATGCCCAAGTCAGAGAGGTGTCGTTTGAGAATTGTATGGCTGACTAAGTCAAAAGCAGTTGAGGGGTCAAGTAGAATTAAGGCAGAGGCTTTGTCACCATTTAATTTCAGTTTATCCCATATGGACAGAAAAACGGTTTCTGTGTTGTGTTTTGGGCCTGAAACCTGCTTGCTAGGAATCTAGAAGCGAGTTTTCTTCTGCATTTCCTGAGTTGAGTGTAGATTGCTCCGTCATTTAGTTTCGACATATTATAATATATATATATATATATTATATCCCAGAAGTTTTTCAGGTCTGAACAGTCCAGACATACCTCTTTTTTTTTACATTTTATTTTTTTAAGAGGCTTGCAAAAGGCTTCCTTGAGCTCCCTTGTTACAATACCACAGGTGAAGGAAGAACTGATGAAGGTCTGGCTGTTTCGAATGCCAGTGGATTTGGTAATAGTCTCTTGAAAAAACGAGGGGGCCATGGATCTGTAGGAGAACCTTCTAAGGAGCGTCTACAGACTAAATCCTTGAAATCTTCCACTGATAATGGAAGAAGGGCCATAATGGGTTCATGGCACAATGAAGAGTGTGGTGAGTACAGATTGGTTTCTGCTATGTTTAGTTTGTTTCTTACGTGTTCATTTCGTTTTTACTTGTTTGGAGGAGAAGTGGTCTGAAAGGGTTTCGCACAAAGATTGTGATGGAGTGATGGTATTTGATAAAGGAGGGTTGTGGAATTCACTGAGTATTTTAAAAGCTTCTTTAGTGGCATCTGTGGCATTGACAAGTCTGTTGTAAAATTCAGGCTTTGCTCTTCCGATTGCTGCGTGGTAGCCTGTTATTTTGTAGATAGCATATGTTAGTAGTTGGATTTTTATTCTTCTTCAATTTATGTTTAGCTGCTCTGTGCCCTACCATACGTTTCCGAAGCCCTCTTTAAACCAGTTAGGTTTGCCCTTTTTGTTGTTAATTGTGGATGTCTTCATCAGGGCTACTCTGTTAAAGGCTTTTGTGAGCCAATTGTCAAAATCTCTGATGACTATATCTGGGTTTAGTAGCGAGTTGTCTTGCAATCCTAAAGAGTGGCATGTGCACTTCGTGCATTTTATAGTGGACGACCTGCAATACCTAGCTGTACTCTCATTGTTGCCCTACTACTATACACATTGTGCCCCCTCCTACAGTGCATTTATTATAGCATTTATATTTGTAAATTGATTGATTCACAATTGTATCAAATGCACACTACTAATGAAATTGGTGCTTTTGATATAAAACCACGTAGAGTTACGTTGTGCAAGGTCAGAACACAGGAGTCTTGAACCTTATCCCCGAGCCTCTGGTTGTTGCTGCATGATTAAGTGGGAGTGCACTTTGATGTACTTGGACTTCTTCAAAGTACATCAAAGTACCTGGACCAGCAAGAGAAAGGTCATTATTAAGAACAGCCCCAACACCAATTTCAAACCACTGCTCAGCTCAGGGCTGCATTCCAAGAACGGAACCCATGTTCAAAAAGCCACCATAAAATGGAGGTGTTTTCTAGGTCACTGACTTTCCCCTAGTATCGGTGGTGACCATTACAGGCTAGTGCAGTTCTTTGGGCGCACTAGCATTTACATTGTTGGTCTGCAGACTCTCCGGCTCCAGCCCTTCTCCAAACCCTCAGTGCTGTTGAGGTGTTACAGAGGCATAAAGAACTATATAAGGAGCAAGAATATCACAACCTTATTTGGTGGCAGCTGTTCAGAGACTGCAATTTCAGACAATATAATCAGTATTTTACTCCCACTGCATGTGTCCCTCAATGTGTGGCCATGAAAGTATGGCACTCTGATAGATGGGTTTACACACCAGATTCCTTTTTTCCTCTGTGTCCAGCTCATTCGACTTGCACACAACGCACTCTGGGCGAGGCCACTTCTAAAATTTGGCTGTGCAACCCACATATATTTCTCTGGCATATGACATGTCACAGTAACACCTGACAGACAATGAAGATTCAACGCTTCAATTGTACATTTGAGCACATGTCAAGCCCATCACACAACCAGTCATTTTAGTACTTCCCATAAGTAAGAGAAACTGCCCACTGTGATGAATTCTCGGATGTCGTCCCTTTTCCCCTAGGGGGTGCCCCTTCGCAGGAGACCAGGGAGGTGAGGCTGCTATCCAATAGTCCCGCTGGGGTTGGTACTTAGGGGGTGGACCTCATGGGGAGGGAAGCCCCCTATGGAATTCGTGACAACCTGGGGAGAACATGGTATCCCCATAGCCCACCTAACCCTGACACACCTTGTTACCCCCTTCCACGAGTACCTTCCCTAGTGTACCCATGCCATACCAGCGAGGTAGGAAGTATTGAGACAAGGAAGAGTGTGGACTCCTCAAGGGACATGTATCCCTTAGGTACTGAGACGAGGGAGAGACCAACTGACTCATTGGGAGTCTACAAGACCAGTACTGGGACGAGAAAGAAGAGCAGAAGCATAAAGAGCACCTCTACTGGGCGATCTAGTTGTTACACGATTCCTATTGGTTGAGCTACCATTAAAACTGAAGAGGGAAATCCAAATGAGAGAGGCCCTTCCTGTGGGAACCGGGAGATTTGAACCCAGTACGAAGGAAGAAGCAGCAGAGGACACGAAAGATAGCCACGTCCCCGGAAGTTCCGTGTAGAGCGGGATACAGGAGGAGGAGCAGCCAGCCGAACGAAAGTCGGAGAGAAGGAATCACCTGGACGTGCAGCCTAGCAGCAGGGAGCCGCTGCAGAACTGCAGCAGTCCCTGAAACAGTCAGAGGAGGACGAGGTCTCTGTAAATCCCTGCAGTCACTAGAACGTTCTGAGGGGGCTTGGAGGAGGCCCGGAGGCCACAGGCAGCTGCTGAATAACCGCTTCAGTCCCTGGAATGATCAGGAGGCCCAGAGGCCCCACAGAGTCGCACCAGTCCCTGGAAGAATCAGAAGACGCCGGAAAGGGGAATTGAAGCCTGTAGGCAACAGAGAAACACCGTTAAGCACCCATAAGATGGTGGGAGGACCGGAAAGTTTGTAGGGGCTCCCAAAGGACAGAGAGAGAGAGAGAGAGAGAGAGAGAGAGAGAGAGAAACCTATGCCAAAGGGGTCTGGGACCCGAAGGAGAGAAAGAAACCAATACAAAAAGGGGTCTCAGACCCAAAATGGAGAAATAAACTAATAAGAACTGTCTGGGACCCGACAAAGGGGAATGCCTGGCAGGACCGTGAACCGGGAATAACTCCTGAGGAACAAGAGGAACTGATAAGGGTCTGGTACGTGCAACCAATAGCATGTTGCCTCCAAGATCATCATCAAGGTTACAGAACTGGAGGGTACTGAACCAGGTAGACTGAACACAACATCTTGGGAAAGGACAGGGCAAGGGAGACAAACCCCATGGTTTTATGAATGTTATTTAAACGGCCAAGAGAAGGGAGTCATTCTCTTGGCATCCTGAAGAACTTTGAGAAAAACCAGGGGAAGGGAGACATACCCCTGTGTCTTGATGAACATTGTGGAAAGAGTCAAGAGGAGGGGTATACTCTCTTGGCACTGTGAAACGTCTGATAAAGGCCAGGGGAAGAAAGGCACTTGTCCTGTTATTGTGCGAACTATTGAGAAACCAAATAAAGGTCAGGGGGAGGGAGTCGCCCCCCTAACGCTTTAAAGATACAAGACTTTTGTTGTGCGTGTTTTGTTGGAATATAACACAAAGAACCTTTTGAGACTTTTGATTTAAATACTTGGCGAAGAATGCTTTTTGTTTGCATCCTTCGGAAGTGAACTGGCATACTGTCCAGAAGAAAGGAGTCATTCTTCTGTTCCAAGAAGACAATCCCTTTTCTTTAGTTACGTTTATAGTGTAAAGGTCGGAAATAGGTTTTGGACACAGGACAGTGGTCATTTTGCTTTGGACTAAGATCCTGACAATTTCCTTATTATTTTTGTTGAGGCAGAAAAACCCCTCTTAGACCTGCGGTCAGCTAGGGTTCTCTTTCATTTTTTTTCTAAATAAAAGTTTATAGTCACAAGCATGCCACCTGTGTGTCAGTCTCCTAATTCTACACCCTTACACCACACAAGTGAACACTTATTCACAGGAGCATTAAGCATGTGCCCTTGACGGATTAATGCTACAGTTTGATCGTTTTACAGGCATGAAAACAATAAGAACTCGATTTGTTCCCTCAGTCCCTTTCTTAACCTGTACATGTCTTTCACGACCATTATAATTTACATGCACCCCCTTTACTCTATTTCCCTCTGCTGCACTTTTCTATTCTCTTGCAGTTCAAGGTCTGAAAAACGCTGACAGGACAAAAAAACGCCACTCTGGATAAGCCTCAGCGCTGTTAAACTACTAGGGTGGTGGGACAGTATTAAAAAACATAATATAACAAACCCTCTGGGCTAAATGGTAGGCGTGACATCACCTTTCAGAATATATTATCCTGAGTACAGAACACATCTCCCCTTCCTAAAATAGACATAGAAAAAGCATATAAAAAATAAATAATAAAAATACTATGGAACCGTTAATAAAACATCTGAAACACTCCAATACTCAATTTAACATCTTCAATTGATCGTTGTGACGATAAAATGAAAATCTTTGTCCCCACCCCTCATCTTCACCTAATTCACTCATTCCTCCTCAGGTTTACCCAAGCAATACAACGTAATATCGCTCACTAGCTGTTCCTACTCAATTTCGTGTTGCCCTCAACCTTACGCTGATGGTAAACTTAACTTCCTTTTTCACTAAACGGCTACTAAAACATTAAGTCAGTGTCTTGTTTAATTTTCATACAGGAGCCCTTAACTACAATGCCCAAATTCTATAGCTTCTCATTTTAAAACCTTGTAGGGATGAAGATGTGAAAGATCAAAATCTAAATGAAAATTGAAATGAATATTTATTCAGGGTAGCCGTAATGTAGGGCCATCAAAGTTAAAGGGAAAATTGCCCCACTGCCTCTTCCAGCACCCTGGAGCTTTCCTGATGCAACCGACAAGATTACTCAACTCTGGAACAGCTACTACGGGACATAGCAATCTTTCAGTTTTTCCCAATTGGGGTGGCTTCACCTTTGCCTCAACCTGAAATCTATAGGTTTCGTGTCTCTCCTTCTAGGAAATCCTTCCCAAATAGTGTTATCACTTTCACTAATGAAATTATAGCTCAATAACAAAAACAATATTGTTGCCGCCTGGTTCAACCAATAGTCTGTAGGGTTGCAATCCAAATCACAAGGGCTATGTTCTTTGTAGTCCTTTGTTTGGAGATCCCTTTCAGGGATATTTTTAACTTTTTCAGTCACTCACAGTCTGTGATTTTAAATGTATTTCTATGTATTCATTTTAAGTGCATTCTCACAACCGTAATGGTGTCATGTAATGTAATTGTTTATTTATACAACGCTTATACACAGGTGGAGTGCTGCAAAGCGAGAAGGGAAGAAGGGAATACAGTAATCATTCTTAGGCATAAAAGTTTCCAAATTATCTAAAGAGAATAATTAGCATACTAGGCCTGACAGCATTTCTCCTTGTGCAAGTGCATGAAATGTTACAGCTTCGACCCAGCGAGGGAGGGGAATAGCAAAATGGAGGGGGGGCGGGGGATAAGACAGACAAACTTACTAGTCCTAGTAACATTTAGGTTATGCATGCATACCAACGGAGGTGCGAGGAAGAGGTGGTGGGGTAAAAAACGCGTCCAGTCCAACAGGGCTCTGGGTTAAGGGCAGAGAGGTTGCCTCACTCATGGAGCGCAAACTGAAAGTAAAGTAATGCTGAGCATAGTGCAGTGGCCCCAAGGCAAGTGCCAAGACTGGGGGGAGGGGGGTTATGGGGCGGCTGGGACCTGTAAGGCTCTGGAGGTGAACCAGGAAACCAGTCAGCAAAAACTGAACAGCGTTAGGGAGAAGAAGGAGGAAGGAGAGGGAGAGAAAAACAGAGGCTAGCAGGGGAGAGGGAGAGAGTAGGAGGAAGAGAAGAGGAAGGTATTGAGAAGTTTCCGGAATTTAAGGTGCTCCGGCTGAAGACAGAGAGGCAGGGAGGCTGTTCGAGAGGGAGGAATCTGGAGAGGATAAAGATCTACAACCAAATCTCTTGTTTGTTAAAGCGGCACACCCACAGAGAGTTGGAGGACTCTAGACGGAGTGTATTTAGGAAGAGAACGTTGTAGATAGTGCTGGCCCTGGAACCTGAAAGCCTTTTGGATTATGCAGACGGTCTTGAACTTGATCCTTGCAACCACGGGGAGCAAGCGGAGTGATTTGACCGCCAGAGAGATGTGGTGCCTGGGCTTGAGGCCAAGGATAAGTCGCGCAGTTCTGTTCTGGATGAGTTGTAGAGGACCGAGAATAGAAGTATGAAAGTTAAGAAAGAGGTTGTTGCAATAGTCCAGCCTAGAGAGAACCAGGGCTCTCGAGGTGGTGAGCCTCTGGGGGAAAGTGAGAAAAGATAGAATATCTCTGAGGAGGTGCAGTTGGTAGTGGGAATTATTGGAGATGTCTGATGTGCGAAGAGAAGGAGAGAGTGGAGTCGAAAATGACCCCAAGATTCTTTGCCTCATTGGTAGGTGAGGGCACAGGGCCAAGGGAGGCCAGCCAGTGTGAAAGTGGGAAAGCAGGAGCAGGGGTCCCAATGAGGACGATCTCCGTCTTACTGGCATTCAGGCAGAGATCGTTAGCAGCACACCAGGACTGAATTGCGGATGGACAGTCAAGGATGAGAGAGGAGACGGAGGAGAGTGAGAGTTGTCTAAAAGAGAGCGGTGTGTCATTCGCATAACATTGAAAGTTAGAGGTAAAGACAGAGATCCTGTGGGCCAAGAGGGCCATGTAGATATTGAAGAACCAGGGGTACAGGTTAAATCCCTGGGGACACCACAAGTAGAGAGTGTGATAGAGGAGAGAAATTACACAAGTTCCACCTGGGAGGGCCGGTCAAAGAGAAAGGAGGCCAGCCACGACAAGGCCTGATCTATAATGCCCAGGGTATCATGGAGATGGGTGATCAGGATGTTGTGGTTAACGAACATCATGGGCTCAGGTACCAGTTTATATTCTTGAGAAACCTTGCTAGACATACAAATTATAGATTTGTAAAGAAAAAGCCAGTATTTCACCTCTTTCCAAAACGAATAAAGACTGGCATTATAATGAATCTGAGAATGCAGTGAATTCCATAAATTAGCATCTTCATCAGAAAAAGCAAAGTTTCCAAATCGAAATCCCAAAAATCGGGAGGATTGACACAAACAATTTTTGATGCAAGAAATCTCACCCGCTGAATATGACATGCATTACTTACCGTAAAAGCGTTTCTGATGATTGTATCTGCTTAGATTCACATGCTGTGCATATGGTGCGACATCCAGTGGTAACCGCGGAGTATTGCATCTTGTCTTTCGGGAACCGAAAGGGGACGTCGGCATAGGCGTGTCTGAAACACTATCCCTATCGTGATGTGTGTAGGACCCAAAATCCCTCGCGCGCTGTGGTCCCTCCGATTGTATTTTTTCTGCCATGAGGGAGCCCAAGGCTATAGTGAGAGTACATGAAGACAGAAAGTAGTAAGAAGTCTATGTTCCTTCCACCCCGCGCGGGGAGACAGGGAGGGCGCATGTGAATCTAAGCAGATACAATCATCAGAAATGCTTTTACGCTAAGTAATGCATGTCTTCTGATGCTTGTTAATCTGCTTAGAATCACATGCTGTGCATAGACTAGCGAGCAGTATCCGGAGTTGGAGGTGGGTTGTGAGAAGGAACAGTAGAAAAAAGATGTCTTAGTACTGCTTGTCCCACCTGAGAATCAGACCTAGAATGAGTGTCTAGGCAATAGTGTTTTGTAAAGGTGTGTACAGAACTCCAGGTTGCCGCTTTGCAAATGGACTCTAGGGGAACATTTGCAAAGAATGCTATAGATGCCCCAGTGCCTCGAGTAGAATGTGCTCTAGGCTTGAAGGGCAGTTCTCTCTTTGCAAGAATGTAACATAGTGTGATGCATTTGACAATCCACCTTGATATTGCTGATTTAGAGACGGGGTCCCCTTCTCTACCAGCTGCCACTGAAACAAAGAATTGTTTAGTTTTCCTCAGTGGTTTAGTTCCATCCATGTAGAACATGACTGCCCTGCGCACATCTAGTGTGTGAAGGCTTCTTTCGGCTATGTTAGTAGGTCTCTGGAAAAACGTGGGTAGTTCGACTGACTGGTTCACATGGAACTTCGAAATAAATTTCGGCGCAAATCTGGGATTGTGTGCGCAGAACTACCTTATCTTTGTGGACTGTAACAAAGGGGTCCAAAACCGAGAGGGCCTGTAGTTCGCCAACTCTTCTGATAGAAGTGATAGCTACTAGAAAGGCTGTCTTGTAAGTCAGGTCTTTCAGACTAGCTTTATGCATAGGCTAAAAAGGGGGTCCCATGAGCCTAGTTAAAACCACATTTAGATCCCACCCAGGGGCTGGGTGAGTATCGGGGGATACATTCTTTTAACCCCTTCAATAAAGGCTTTAATCACAGGTATTTTCCACCATGACACCTTCTGCTGTGACGTGGTGTAGGCTGACAAAGCCGCTAGGTGAACCTTTAAGGAATTGAAGACTAACCTAGAGTCCAACAGATGGGTTAGATATAACACAATGTGTGAAGGCGAGCAATCGGTGGGATTGACGCCTTTGGAACTGCACCAGATGACAAAACGTTTCCATTTGCTGGCATAACAATAACGTGTGTTAGGCTTTCTTGCCTCCCTCAGTATGTCCATGCATCTTTGAGGGAGTTGCAGATGTCCAAACTCTATGACCTCAGGAGCCAGGCTGCTAAGTTCAGAGTTTGTGGGCATGGGTGCCGAGTCTCCCCCCTGTCCTGAGACAACATGTTGTACGGGTAGGGCAGCTTGACTGGTGGGGAGAGGGACATTTCCATGAGGTGCGCGAACCAAGGTTGGCTGGCCCACACGGGAGCCACCAGAATCATGGTGACTGGTTCCTGGTGCATGTTGTGTACTATCTTGTTCAGAAGGGGAGTCGGGGGGGGGGGGGAAGCGTAGACAAATTCCCCCCACCAAGTTATCCAGAGACCGTTCCCCTTGGATCGGTTACCTGGAGGCGTAATCTTGGCATTGGGTGTTCTCCTGAGTAGCGAACAGGTCGATCTCTGGAAACCCCCATTCTGGACACCATGTCTTCGTGCAGTTGCCATTCGTACTCTTCTGGCAGAGGAAAATCTCTGCTGAGTACGTCTGCCAAAAGATTGAGTTCCCCTGGAACATGTTGGGATATCGGGAACATCTTGTGTTTGAGAGCCCATATCCAGATGTTTTGGGACAGCTTGGATAGCCCTGGAGAGTGAGTGCCCCCCTGTTTGTTCAGGTAATACATTGCTGTTGTGCTGTCGGTTAGGACCAGCACTGTCTTCCCTTGCAGTTGCTCCTGAAAGGCTTTCAATGCTTTGAACACTGCTAGTAGCTCCAGTAGGTTTATATGGTTGGATGCTACCTGAGGGGACCACACTCTGTGCACTGTCTGTTGAAGCAGGTGAGCCCTCCACCCCGTGAGAGATGCGTCTGTCGTGAGAGTGGCTTCCACTGCAGGGGTGGTGAAGGTTTTCCCCTTCAAGAGGTTCTCCCTCGACCACCACTGCAGAGAGAGAACGAGGGCTGGCGAGACAACTAACAGATCTTCCCATTGTCCGCTGGCCTGACATCACTGGCTGTTGAGCCACTCTTGCATGGGACGCATGCGCAGCCGCGCCTGGGGAACCAAGTATATTCACAACGCCATCATCCCTAGCAAACGCATAGCTTTGCGTACCGTCACCTCTCGATTGGCTACATACTGAGGAACCTGAGAGAGCATGTTCTGAACCCACTCGCTGGAAGGGAAGACTAGACCGTCTTCCATACGAATTAGAGCCCCCAGGAACTGTTTTACTTGGCTGGGGACTAAGCTGGATTTCTTTTCGTTGATAGAAAATCCCAGGCTGAACACTAGGTCTACTGTTTTTTGGGTGTTCGAAAAACAAACGTCGAACGAGTCCCCCATGATGAGCCAATCGTCGAGGTAAGGGTAAACTGGAACTGAAAGTCTGCGCAGGTGTGCCGCTGCCACTGCCAGGACCTTGGTAAACACCCTTGGCGCCGAGGCTATGCCGAAGGGGACCTTGAACTGGTAGTGTTTGTCCTGAATCACGAACCTTAGGAATTTTCTTTGCGCTGGCAGCATTGAAATATGAAAGTATGCATCTTTCATATCCAATGTTGTCATGAAGTCCCCCTGTTTTAGCAATGGGATCACCTCTTGCAGTGTTAACATGCGAAACATCTGGGTCTTTATGAACGTGTTCGCTGGGCGCAGGTCTAGAACAGGACGCATGGTGAGATCCTTTTTGGGTACAAGGAAGTACACTGAATAGATGCCCTTGTTTACCTGAAGAATCGGGACGGCTTCTATGGCGTCCTTTCCCAGCAGCGCTTCCATCTCTTCGATCAGGATCTGCAGATGTTCCGGTGAAAGGCGTCGATGTTTCGGCGGTCTGAACTGTGGAGGTCAGGCGAATTCCACACAGTAACCGTGGGCGACCGTCTTAAGACCCACTGGTCTGAAGTTATCCCCTCCCATGCCTTGAGGAAAGATGTTAATCGCCCCCCGACCGGGGAGACATGGGAGGGGACCTGGACTTGGTGGTCATTTCTGACCCGAAGTTGACGCTCCTCTGGAATTAGAGCCTCTGCCTCTATTCTTTCCACGCTTCTGACCCCTCTGGGGGTAGTAAGTGGGGCTTGCAGCCGGTTGACTTGAGTTGAAGTTGCCCGGGCCGAAATTGTTTTGAGCGGGGCAGGCTTGTCCTCGAAAGTACCGCTGAGAATTACTGCCCCTCTGTGAAGATGGTTTCTGGGAAATTTGGTGCAGCGACTTAATAGTCTTGTGCTCCTTCTTGGCTGTCTCCAACGCACCGTCTACCGCCACCCCGAAGAGGTTTGCCTCTTCGATGGGTTTGTTGATAATGGATGCCTGGGTCTCAGGCCTGAAGCCCGACGTGCGCAGCCACACGTGCCTCTTTAGGAGAGTACCCTGTGCGAGAGACCTGCCTGCTGTCTCTGCAGTGTCCAGGGTATTCTTTACCACATTCTGACTGGCAAGTTTGCCCTCCGAGACAATGGCGAGAAGCTTGGCTCTGGTTGGTTCTGGAACCTCTTGAAGGCCTTCCTGGAGTAGGTTCCATTGGGCGTCGACATAGCTTGCTAGTAACATCGTGTTATTGGCAATCCGGACGGTAACGTAACCCATTTGCCTAAGGCATACAACCTTTTGGACTCCTTGTCCGGGGTGACTCTCCCGTGGCAAGGGGAACCCCTGATCTCTTGTGAGTGTTGGTCACCACCAGCGAGTCTGGGATTGCGTGTCCTTTGATATAAAGCGGGTCGGTGGGGGAGGGCCGGAAAAGCTTTTCGACCCTTGGGTTCAAAGCCCTAGTCTGAGCGGGTGTGATAAAGGAAGGGGCCAGCCGTCTCTTTACAGAGCTCAAGAGAGGGATAGACTGGCTTGCCGGAGGCTTTTCATTAATAATGTCCTCCGCGAAATCTTGTTTGGGCAAGGCTTCAAGCGTGGCAATTTTAAAGAATTCCGCTGCTTTTTTCAACATGTTGTTGAAAGCCATTTGATCATCCACCGGGGAAGCTTGTCGAATCGGGGTGGATGGGGGAGAGTCGAGACAAACAATATCAGAGTTGTGATCGTCCTGCTGGGTGTCCTCCCAGTTGTCCGTTGCTCCTTGATCTTCCCCATAGTTGTCCAGAAAAGAGGACTCCTCTTCTTCTGTATACATGTCTCTATACGTGTCCATCTGTTCAAATCATGAACTGCATCTGGCACTGAAGCTGGCAAAGCTGTCATTCACAAGCAGGTGAAGCACCAAGGGTTAACTGCAGACAGCCGGAAAGAGATCTGCAGTGTGTTTAAATGTGATTGGTTCTAGGTATTTTTAAATCCTTAGTCATTACTTTAGAATATGAGAACCAGGGGGTGTGGCATGGAGCCATGGCGGTCGGAGCGGCTCTGCGAGAGCCCCCGGCTGGTGCCACGCGCCATCTCACAATGCTGGTGAGAAACTGATAGAAGTATTGGCTTGGAGCGGGCCTGATTGCTGATGCTGCTCGGCCGATTCCGGTGGACTTTCAGTTCTCGAGACCACCGGGCTTAGCGTTTCTCAGGAGTTGAGCCATGCAGCAGGGCGGCGAGGCCGCGGGCCGCAAGATGACAGACCCCTCCTGGGTCGGGAGCAGATGACGGCAGCAGTGGCTCGAGGAAGACTGATCCCCCTGAGGGGCTCTGCCGCGGCAGACTGTCGGTGATCGCCCTGGGCGCAGATATCAGCCCGACAGGAGCGCCTCTGAAAGGCTGCCAAATCATATGCGGCCCGAGCTTCCGTCTTCCCTGAGCTGCGGGAAGACTATAGCCGGCACAAGGCTGGGCAACGGCGCCACCAAGCAGCATAGGCGACTCGAGCCTCATCATGCCCTGAATGCTACACAACATCATGCGCGGCCAAAGTTTCCTCACGAAACCCTTACCTCAATGGGGGCAACGGACTCTGTGGGTCGTGAGGGGAGCGCCGGACTCCTGAGGGGGCCAGCCACCAGCGGCCTCCAGGCCTTTGCCGCACTGCACGTCCTCGCCCAGCGAGTCGGACACCTCAATAGGCCGCCCCCCCTCACCTGCAGCTGAACGGCCAGAGCAAAGCGAGGGAGATGAGCTGCCCAACACCATCCGTGGCCCGTACCTCTTCACAGCGCCTCCACTTTAAGGGGGATAGTAGACTGACTCTGTCTGTGAGCCATAAATGGAGAGGGGGGCCCCTGGGTCCGGAGGCCCGCCTCGCCGCGGCAGGCGCGGCAGTCTCTCGGGAAGGCCACACACCAGCAGATGCTGGGTCCACACCGCACTGCACATCTAAGCTCAGGTAGTCGGGCCGCGGTGCCCAGCCAGCGCTTCACCTGGAGGTGGCCTCACTTTATCCGTCTCCACGCAGGGGCAAACCATCCTTCAGAGGCTACAACTAGCCCACGCCGGGCAACAGCACACTACTGCGGCTGGATCCTGATCTTCCCTCCTGGTCGACTCCCCTGGGCCCCACCTACATCATCTTAACCACCTCGCCTTCCACCAGTTTGCAGCGTCAGACCTACACAGTCTTACACAGAGAAGTGGTCGCTCCCATTGAGACACCGGTGGATCCCTGCCTGGGGTGTGCTCCACTAAAAGCAACCACGCACATCTGGCTACAGCCTTTGCCGTCTTCCGGGCCTGGGGCTGGATGCCCGGTTGATTTTCTGAGTTTCTGCTTTACAACAGCCTGAGGCACAGCCCTGAACCCACAATAGCTAAAAAAAAAATCAATCAAGCAAGCAGACATTGCAACCTTATTATCCACCCCAGCACTAGACAGGCCCAAGAGAGGGGACCGCCTGGAGCCAGGGGAAGCAAACACTGAGGGTATGCACGCGTAGCCACCCCAAGGGGCCAGTCTCAGGCGGTCATGATGTCGTACCTCCAGGACCTTCTATCAGCGTTGACTAAAGAGTTCCAGCGGGGCACCGAGGAGGTGAAGAGTACAATTACAGTCCTGGATGCGAGAGTGGGGGAGAACTGAAAACAAAGACAGCGGAGGTGGAAACCACCCTTTGTGAGCATGACTACGATATCAAGAAGGGGGCAGACAGGCTGGCTGTGTTAGAGGCCAGGTGCTAGGCTCTCGAGCTTAAGCAGGACGACTCAGAGAATTGCTCCCGTCGCAATAACATACGTCTGATGGGGATCCCCACCTCCGTTCCGGAGGCTGACCTGGAGCGTTATGCGAGTGACCTCTTGCGCTTCATCCTGACCCTGCCGGATGACTCCCCCCTGGTGTTTGACAGGGTTCACAGAACCAGGGTCAGATCCAACTCCTCTGCCCCACCAGACATCCTTGCGAGATTTCATTACTTAAAAGTGAAGGAAGAAATCATGTTGGAAGCAAGAAGTACCCCTCAAATACTGTTCAGGGATGCCTCTATTTCCTTGTACCAGGATCTTACCTCCGTTACGCTTCTGAAAAGGAAGGCGCTGAAGCCAGTCACGGAATGGCTGAGAGAGAAAGGTGTCCCGTACCACTGTGGGTTCCCCACTTCCCCGATATTCTCCTGGAATGGGAGCATCCGCCATATACGCAATGTGCCCGAGGCGGAGAGGCTGCTGGACCCAGATGCAGGGGAGGGGACCAACAACGAAGAGGCACTCTCTGAACAGTAGGAACCGAAGGACTCCCACCGATCCTGGTCTCGAGTCGAGAGGCGACGTCGGAGGATTAGAGGCCCCTCGCTCAAATGCAAACGGCCCAGCAAAGATGGCTAAGGTGGGGTGGCACTAGACCGCTGGTTTCTCGGAACCGATAAGTGTCATCGGGAGGACTATACGCTTGCCACAGCCTCCGACCACGCAGCGAAACCCCCGAAGCAAGTCGACGCACCAATCACACACTCGGCTCTCATCACCTAGCAGCAGAGGCCAGAGTCCCTCGACCTTAGAAGGCAGCGTTGGCTCAGCCGGGGTCCCCGTAGGTCAAAGGCTGGTCCAGATGACCATGTTTTATTTTGTTAAGGGGAAGGAGGGGGGGGGGAGCGGTTGGCACCAGAGAGGGACTCCAATCATCAATACAGGGCCCATCCTAACCGACAGTTACCCATACAGGATGGCGGAAAATGGACAAAAGCAGCACTAATTATCCGCAACCCAAGCACTCTGGGATGGGGTCACCCACTAAAAATCGAACCATGATCACATGGAATGTCCAAGGCCTGAACTCCCCCAGGAAATGGAAGTCCGTGGAACATCGCCTAGCCCAACTAGAGGCAGATATCGTTTGCCTACAAGAAACCCATCTCTTGGCTCCAGATGATCAGCGAATCAAGTACCGTAGATTCCCCAAAAGATACTTTGCATCCTCCGGACAGAAGAGAGGAGGGGTGGCAGTCCTGCTCAGCCAAGCGGCGGTTCTGTCAAAGGTCACAGTCAAGCGAGATCCCGAGGGTAGGTTCTTGCTGATCAAAGGCCTCCTGGTCGAACTCCCAATCACCATTGCTGCAATTTACTGCCCAAACGACACCCAGGAGCACTTCCTACGCAGGGTTCTCCCAGTTATAACTACCTTTGTTGAAGGCAAACTGCTGATCGGGGGGGACTTTAACCTCACTCCGGACCCCACCATTGACAAGACCCTGCCGCCCACGGGAACAGACTTCTGAAAGGCACTGGGGCTCGCGGAATTCCTGAGAGACGGGAACAATTGATGCATGGAGGCTGGCGAATGACAAGGTCCGTGATCACACCTTCTCACACGTTCACAGGGGTCTCTCCAGGATAGACCTCTTACTTGTCTCAAGCGTTCTGTTCCCCTGCATCGTGGACATCCACATAGGTCTAAGGGTAATTTCTGACCATGCCCCAGTGATAGCGCAGCTCCAAACGGAAGGCCTACCAAAGCTGCCATAAGGGGCCTGGAAACTGCAGGACTAGCTCCTCTCGGACATAGCAGACAGCCAGGAACTGTCATAAGCTTTGGTCAACTACTTCACAGAAAGCGTGGGAAAAGGATCCACAGAGGCTATGGTGTGGGATGCTATGAAACCCGAAATCCGAGGCGTTGTCATAAACTGTTCGGCGGCACACAGGCGCAGACATCAGCTCAAACTAGGGGAACTGGAGATGGAGGTGGCAGAGAAAGAAGCAATCCACAAAAAACACCAATCGGTAAGATCATGGAATGACGTACGTAAAGCTAAATTAGTCCTTGAAATGCACCTGGTAGATCGGGCAGCCCGAGCCTTAACATACACGAAGCAGTATTCCTACCTGAACAGCAACAAGGCCAACCAACTGCTTGTGCATAAGCTTAAGAAACGACATACCAGGAACAACATTGCAGTCCTACGGGACTGAGATGGGAAACCTCGCTGCTCGGACCCCGAAAAGCTGTCCATGACCGAGCACCATAGGAATGTGATGTCATGGAGGCATACAGGCGCGGAATCACACGCCGAGTACCTGCAAGCAGTCCCGAAGCTGCCTCGTCATCCACAGATCGACTCCCTGGAAGACCCCATATCCCCGGAGGAGGTGACCGAAGTGATTCGCTCTATGAAGAACACAGCCCCTGGTCCAGATGGTCTGCCCGCACCATTTTATAAGTAGTATGTCCACATCCTGCCCCCCCACCTGGCCTCTCTTTTCTGACCTTCCTGGAAACGGGCTCTATTACCCCTTCCATGGAGGAATCCGTCACGGTCCTGATCCCGAAACCCAGGGAAAACCCGGAACTCTGCTCATCATACCGGCCCATCGCCCTGCAGAATGTGAAACTTCTAGCACGCAGGCTCGCCGGACTCCTCCCAGATCTCATACACCCGGACCAAACAGGCTTTATTCCGGGTTGCAACACTCTGGACAACATCAGACGTACCCTAAACGTCATCAAAATGATGAACAGAACTGGAGTGGAACTAGACGCACACAAGGCGTTCTATATGCTGGACTGAGGTTATATGGGGGGAAATGCTACAGCACTACAGGGTGGGACCCGAATTCCTGAAATTAACGATAGCAAACTATCAGCACCCCACCAGAACCCTCAGAATTAACGGTGCTATGTCCCCCAGAATCGAGATTACCAGAGGCACTCGCCTGGGCTATCCCCTGTCGCCTCTCATCTTCGCGTTGTCGATGGAGCCATTTGCGTCCAGAATCGGACAGAGCCCCTTGGTCCGGGGACTTAAGTTTAAGAACAAAACTTATAAAGCAGCCCTATACGCGGATGACGTGCTGCTGACACTATCCCACCCAGGCACATCCGTTGCAGCATTTTGGGAAGAGTTGGACAGCTTTAAAACAGCCTCTGGGTTCTCGATCAACCCCACGAAGTCGGTAGCACTGGGCATCAATATTCCTAAAGTAACGCTGCACTCTGTCGGCCAGTCTCCCTATCCTGTGGGCAAGATCCCACCTCAGCTACCTGGGTATCCGATTGCCCAAGCTAGCGGAACGCATGTATAAGCTAAATTTCACATCCCTGTTCAAGGATCTGCAGTCGTACATGGCCCGTTGGAAAAACCAGGAGATATCCTGGATGGGGAGGATTACAGCACTAAAAATGAACTTGGTTCCCAGATTGCTCTACCACTGCCAAGCCCTTCCAGCAGTAATCCCCAAGAAATCTAGGCAGAAACATCAAGCAAGCATGCTGAAATTCATATGGAGGGGCAAGAAGCCATGAGTGGCCAGGAAAGTCCTGCTCAGGAGCCCCGGATCTGGTGGCTTGGCGGCCCCCCCGAGGTGGAGAGCTACTGCCTTGCTGCCCAGCTCTTGGCAGCGTTTATGTGGCAACCGGGCACCAACAAACCCCGTTGGCTGAAGTTGGAGGAGGACCGGAGCCGCTACCCACTGGAATCCCTACCACACATCACATGGCTTAAACATCCCTCAAACGCTGGGCCCCTCATGACACCCAGGAACACGCTGAATAGTTGAAAGCAAGCGGCCAGGAAATGGAATTGCAAGAGCACAGTGGGCCTGCTCTCCCCGGTCTGGGAGAACCCGTACTTCACGCTAGGGCAAAGTATCTTTTCCAAATAGAAGCCAGGCGGCTTGAAGTGAGTGGCGGACTTCTTCGAAGGGGACACCCTACTCACCTTGAGGACTGCAAAATTCCAGGTCCCAGAACGCGAGAGGTTCTGCTACGCCCAACTCCGACATTGGCTGTCACACGACCCGATGAGAGCACAAGGGCACAGAAAACTTACTGCGCTGGAATGGACACTAACAGCAACCCCGCCCAGTGGGAAGATCTCGACCCTGTATAGGTTACTAGACAGGGCAGCCTCTGACTCTAAGGAACCCTACATGGAACAGTGGGAGCAAGATATAAGCAGAGAACTAGACATGGCCAGCTGGAACCGCATTTGGGCAAGAACTCACAAGACCTCCAAATGTGGCACAAACAAAGAGGGGGCTATCAAGGTTTGCTATAGGTGGTACATCACACCAGAAATCCTACATAAATGCAACCCCACCGTAGCACCACAGTACTGGAGAGGCTCCGCGGACACAGGAATGTTGTTCCACCTCCTTTGGTCATGCCGGAAGGTGGAAAGGTTTTGGAGGGAGGTCCTGGAACAGATCCGACTCATCACGGGTCTAACAATCCTGTGGGATCCGGGAATCAACCTGCTGGGGGACACGGGGGAGGGACAATTCCTGATGACTGGCAAACTGGAGGATCTCTGCACGCATTTGCTTACTGCAGCTACAATCTCAAACGCTAGGCTGTGGAAACTCCTGGAGGACCCAGCGATCCCTGTGTGGTGGTTAAAGTGCTGGGATATTGCCGCAGCCGAGAAAATCACTGTCTTCCGTTTCGTCAACAGAAGCAAGTTTTACAGCGTTTGGTACCCATTTTTTGACTATGTGCAGGAATTTCCCAGAGTAGCCAGACAGCCACCATCTCTCCGCTGGTTGAGGAAAATGGACTAGACCCCCCCCCCCCAGACCGTGATAATAGCTGTCTAACCTACCGCCATCATTGCACTCGTCCCCTGTAACATTGACCCGAGACTGCTGCGAGCCCCCATCCGGTCTACCCCGGTGAACTTCCCCCCCTGTTCCGCTCAGTTGTGGCTATGTTGTCATCAAGAATGGTAAAGCTCTTGTTATTTACAAATGCCAAAGTCTTGTTGAAAAAAAAAAAAAAAGAATATGAGAACCAGAGGAAGGAAACAGATATTGTTAATTGCATGAAGGGGACCGTCAACTTTGTATAACCTTATAGGCAATGGAAGGGGTCATTATCGCCTAAAGCCATATGTTAGATATGTTAGGAAACAGTAATTCTCTCAAGCAATACTGTTCCCTCTTCATAGGTCTATAAGGCTATTAACGCATAGTGCTTGTAAGAATAGTTTTTGGCGTGGTAGCAGTGAAGTGAAGTGAACCATGTTAGCTTAATATTAGGAACAGTACACAAAAAGTCTTAGTAAATTAAATGTGGTTTCATTTTGTAATACTTAAATACCTAGTATGACAGTGTTAGGGGCCTGGCCCCATCAATCTGGACCTAAACACTGCTTATTAGCAGCTAAGAGATGTTCTATGGACCTGCAAGGTACTGATCCTTACAAGTTTAACAAGAACTCCAAAGCAAACATTTGTAAACTCAATTAAAGAAGTTTCCCTACATGATTTCACCAGGGTTAATAGGCCACCAAAAGGTCGACCCCGAGTACCCCGCTTGGCTGATTGAAAACTACTAACAAACCCATCGAGAGAGGGAACCTTTAGAAACCAAGTTTCCTGCAAGCAAATGATCCCATCAGATTTAAGTACAAGTCGCAGAGTCTGGTTAGTTAGTAGGTGATTGTACACACGAGTGTTCCACAAAAGAATAGGCAGAAACCAAGCATGGTACCCTTTGCTAGGGAGAAAGCGGCGGGGGTCAGTCATGGCTCGTTCTGCACAGAGACCCAGCGAGCCATGACCAATCTTTCACCTTATGAAAGCCAAGAGAGGATATATCGAAGCCAAGAGCTCGCACAGACTGCAGTTCGTTGAACATAGAGTCCAGGATGATCTTGGATGTGATGTATATTAACGCTCCATCCGTCCTATAAAGGTCGAAGTCCACACACTCCATGCCCTTAGAGGCAATAGCCCGAACATTCAGGATCTCAAAAAAACAGGTATTTGTTATCAGGTAGTACACTCTCAATCAGTAACCTAAATTCGGACTCTTTCCTGATCATTTTTTGGACGGGTCGGCCTCTGGTAGTACCAGAGTTCCGCAGCACACCCGACCAGACAACGGGACACGGGTGCAACATTGTGCGATTCCCCTCCTTTTGCACCCTTCAAAACACTGTAGAACTGGTTGGACTGCTTCTAGGGACAGGCTTCAATTGTTTGCCAGGCATTATTGTTAGGTTTGCCAAAAAACATTCTGTGAGTTGCTTTCAAAAGGCATTTTGTAACCTGCTGTTGGAGCACCAGCACGAGGCTCTGCCTTAAATCTGAAGGTGCCCGAGGAGGGGAGACATCTCTGGGGGTCTGGGGGTTACCAACCATGGGCGAATCACCCAAGGCAGCCTCAGGGTTCCAAGTCAGGCTTGTGGCATGACCAAATAAACTCTCCATCGAGGAGGCACATCTGCCGGCACTGAATGAGAGACAGGAGGAATGTCTGATCTTATACTAGGAACCTCATCTATGATTATGCAGTCTGCGGCCAGCGATTCTGGATCAGGGGCCGTCACTTTATCAACTGCCTTTGGAATCGCCTAAGTCACTTTCTCCAGAATAGCCTTTACAGATGATTGTTTCAGCAAACAATTCATAAACTTCCAGCAAGCCTGCATGTTGAAATTCTGCTAGGACTTATTCTTTGTTGTATTTGCCTGCTTACCAGGCTTTTTCTTTGAACAATTTGCAGTGATGTTTGCAAAGCACTCCTTGTGAGTAGAGAAGGAAAGGGCTGGTTCTCCCGGCCCACTATTGGGACGGCCAATACTTACCAGGGAGGTACAAAGGTGGGCTGATGTTTTCTCCGCCGCCAAGTCTAGTACTTCAAGGAGCGGGCCCTTCTGGGTGAAACACAACTGGTGCAACATCTCCAACTTGTTCTTCATGCGCTGTTGTGGTCCCTTGGAGGGTTACCCCCAGCGATAGATTTAATGGGGATGCGTTGGGGTGGGTCCCCCGGTTGACCATTCGAGGACCCCACGTGGCAATACAGGTGCAGTCCAGATTGTCCATCCCCACACAAGAAGTCTTTTGGACTGGCGGCTGCCGCTGGTTAAACAGAAAGTCCCTCATGTTACTGTGAGCCAACATTCTCGAATTTAAAAAGGAGAGCCTCCAGCAAAATGGAATGATTTTTGGTTTCTGCTTTGATTCCTTCATACAAAGAAACCAATATGCAAAGTACCTGGTCGATTTCCGATGGAATGTCATCCTGTCCCGCCCCAAATCCGTGTTCCATGTGCCTTTGCACAGCTGATAGTCTCCTAGGGAGCACTTGGGTTGGCGTAGACATGAACATTGAGACGGAGGAATCGACTCAAGAGGAACTATCATTTTGTTATGTCGGGAGGAGTGTCAGGCTTGCAGGAGGCGTTAACTTTTTCAGCCAGTGCATTATTTAAACAAGGGGCTGGACACTCACTTAAACCATTGGTTAATGCAAGAAGACTATAATCCCTTGCCATAGGATGGCACAGCGAACCTACAAAGGGCTGTCCGAAGTGCTTGGCGTAAGCAGTGGGGTTTGTACAGGTCGCAGACGTTGCAGAGGCCGACTTGGCCGATTTGGAGGTCGGTATAAAAGTTGGGAGAAAATACTGTAATTTTCATCCAGCTGCAAGGGTGGCATAACTTTCACACAATGAATCGAGGTCGACGCCACAGCAAGAGCCTGGCGAGTCACGTCACTGGCCACACAATGCACCGTTCGGAGAACTCCAAAGGCCCTTCCCCAGGTGATAGAGGGAGAGGAAGACTTACAGCCAGAAGCATTTCGTGGTCCGTTATCGGGTCACAAAATTTTGCCAGGACTGGAATCATGTCCACTTCACTCCTGGGATTACAGAGATAGTACATGTACTGAATTCAACAGGAAAAGAGAACACACCCCAATTGCGCGGTCAAGTAAGGAATTAAAGACTGTTGTACCTTGTTGTGCCCTAGTTAACGACGTTGTACAGTCAGAATCGATGATGTCTCGCCACTTCACACTGGGGATGGACAAAATGAGAAGGCAGCAAGAGTCCGGTGTATCGCCGTGCAGCAGCTGCGCCTGCACACACAGCGTACGCCCCTTCCGACTTTAATTCATTAATTCTGTCTTTATTTCGAGGAACATGGCTTCATAAAAGAGAACATAGAAAACTATAGAAATAACATAATAATATATAATATAATAAAATTAGCACAATACATTCAGTTATAATTATAAAAGTTAGAATCTGTAACAACTGCAGTCATTCAGACAAATTTTCTGTAATCATCTGTATTAAGGCTTCTAGATACTTATAGACAACCCCAGCTGCCTCCTTCGATGGCAATGATAATATAATAGCTCATTTTATTGTGGTGCAGTTTGTCTTCCTTAGAATAGGTATTAAAAATCTTGACCTTGGTTTGTAAAATGCTGGGCAGAAAACAATAGATAAGCCAGCTCAGGAAATAAAGGTGCATTGCATGGACTTCGGATATTCACTTCAGGGCCCATGTAAATTGAGCCATCCTTTCCCTTAACTAACAAATGTAAACGACTTGTCGTCAAGTGTAGCAGAACAGACCTCTTTCTTTTGCAATGAAACCAGCGCATGTAATCAGTGTTGTGCCCACCGCAGCCGTGAACATGGTACCAGAGGCCGGACTGCTTATTGAACTCGAGACAGCCACGCGTGTCCCTTACATATATTTTTTATGCACTAATGTAACATCAGCTTTGGAGGCGTTGCCATAGCAGCATAAAGCCTTAACAAATCGATACTCGCAAACACTTTTTCCAAACAATTCAGCCAGGTGATATTCCTACAGGTATCAGAGAGTTTCAAATCTTGTATTATCTCATGTGTTAGGTGGTGTTCTACTTGGGACCATAATCTTACCCAGAATAACAGGTTTTAGAGTTCTAAGATCGTTTATATAGTCCAGTCTTGATTCCTGATGGAGCAAATAGATTGAGGTACTCTTTGTTGCTCCTAAAACCTTTTGAAGGAATCAATTTTCCTTGACCTGAATCGTTTGTACTGGAGACTGACCCCATACTTCAGCATCATGAACACATGATGCAACAGGCTTAGCCTGGTAAATTTTAAGTGTAGGCCCAATACTTAACCCACCCATCTCCAGTCCAAATCTATTCAGTGCTCCACACTACTGAGCAAATTTCTGGGTTGCTTCAGAAATATGGTACGACAAATTTACCCTACTATTAAAAGTCACCCCTAAATAGGTAAATGCATCCGCCCAGACAAGCTGAAGATAACTTGGGACTTCTTTGTATTAAATTAACAGATCTCTACCGCACATTTATTTTGCATAGGTGTTTACAAGTTTCTGTAGGGCTGCCGGAGTATGAGCCAGCAATCTTGCGTTGTCGGCATAGGACAGCACAGTGAAGTTTCTTCTCGCCACTCAAGGTACATCTTTGGGGACTTTGGGTTAAAACGTAGTGGGGCCAGGACACACCCTTGCCTGACCCCACATAAGATGTCAAATGATGGAGTAATTCCCCTTCATTGTTCAGCCTCACTGCCACCTTTAGGCCTGTGTGGAGGGAAATTAGTATATTCAAAATGGGCGCTGGGAAGCTCATCGTTTGTAGCAATTTCCAAGGCTTTACATGGTTTACCCTATCAAACGTTTGGCTGAGGTCCATGAACCCCAAGTTGACTGGACAATCAAAGCCTTTAACATACTTGTCCAGAATCAGACTGAGGTTAGGGACCTACGCTAATGTGCCCAATCCTGCCCTGAACCCATATTGCTCCTTTGGGAGGATGCCAGTGCCTTTCGCCCAGTTTGTTATACGCGTATGGAGCACACAGCCTAGCCATTTTGCAGTGGCATTGATCTGAGATATTGGCAGGTAACAGCTGGGGTCCATCGGGTTTCCTTTTTTGAATGCTGGAATTATTATGGATTCCCTCCAGCGGTCAGGAAACACTCTTGGTCGCAAATTCATTGAAATTTATAGTAAACACTGAAACCAATACTCAATGCTCCTGTCTAAATATGTCCATCACCACCAAATCAGAACCCAGAGCTTTGCCAATGGGATCGAGAACAGAGCTTCATCAACCTGAAACTCAAGAAAAGGCTGGTCAGCCGCGATGGGATGGTGACATGAAACGTTGAAAATTTCTACGTCGGTGCCCTCTCTCTCACAGCAGAACAGTCTTGAAAAATTATTCATCCAGGCCGAGGAGGCAGGGAAATTTCTCGGTTTAACTTTGGGTAGGCGGTTACACTCGGAGACTACCTTCCAAAAATCGCTTTTGTTCGGTCTTATGGCTGCCTCTTGCATTTGCTACCAACGCTTGCCCTTCCATGCTTCTTTAGTGTTATTCAATGCAATTTTCTGTAGCATCCTTGCCCGTCCTAAATCGACAATACTCCTATCGGATCTCTTTGCTGTTTTTAATAGAATAGTCTTAGCGTCCCTGCAGTTCTTGTTATACCACCCCGGGTAGCTAGTTGTTAAATTAATCTGACAATATGTAGTGGTTGTATGAAACGTGCAGATATTAAGGATGCCATCATATTTGTTAATACACTAAATTGAGCAGCAGACCTCAATAAGATGCAGGCATGCAACTAACAATGTTACTCTCCGTAGTGACTACCTTACTCCTAGTCCATAGTCCCCTTTCCTCCATGCTTTTGGGACATTCCGTGTAAAAAAGCATCACATTGAAAAATCTGTCCTTCTCTTTTTACGCAGGGTACCTACCGCACGCGGCCGTAACCCTGCCCTCCTTAGCTCTGCCCTGTGCATCGCCCTTCAGTCCTTTTCTATCACCAGGTCTGAGACCATTTAAGCAATAATGGAGGATACTTATTAGAGGGGACAGCAGGCGGGCGTATGGAGGAAAGGGGACTATGGACTAGGAGTAAGGTAGTCACTAAGGTGAGTAACTTTGTTATACTCCTCGTCCCGTCCCCTTTCCTCCATACTTTTGGGAGATTACCAAGCACTCCTTACAGGATAATGGGTGGATGAAAATCCTTTACTGAAAGAGGTTTTTGAGAACAGCTTGTCCGCGCTGAGCATCAGCCCTGGAGCTCAGGTCTAAGCAGTAATGTTTCACAAAAGCTGATGGGGAAGCCCACGTAGCTGCTTTGGCAATGGTTTCCCAGGGAACATATTTTTGGAAGGCAATGGTAGCTGCCTTTCCCTGCACAAGATGCACATGAATTCCCTTCGGAGGCTGAAGGCCCTGAATGGTGTATGCCTCAGAGATCCAGGAAGCAATCCATCGGGAGATAGTTGCTTTCGAGGCCGGCTTTACTTTTCGGGTCACCGAAGGTCACCAAGAGCTGGGAAGAGTGCCAAAGATTAGATGTTCTGTCCAAATAAAACTTAAGAGCTCGCCTTACATCCAAATTATGCAGAACCCTCTGGCATTTGAAGCCGGTTCTGAGAAGAAAACTGGTAAGAAAATACTGATTCCGATGAAAATCAGATACCACCTTTGGAAGGAAAGAAGGATTGGTCCGAAGGACAACCTTATCCTTGTGAAAGGTGAGGAATGGATGTTCTACCGACAAGGCCTGAAGCTCGCTTACACGCCTTGCCGAAGTCGTCGCAATCTGAAAAGCCATTTTCCATTAAAGGAATTTCAAATCCACGTAGCCATGGGCTCAAAGGGTTTATGGCATAAAGCATTAAGAACCACATTCAGATCCCACTTAGGATGCGGGTTACGCACAGGTGGATACAGATGCAATAGACCTGCAAAATGCCTTTTAATGGCAGGGTTCGTCAAAGAAAAAGAGCAAGAGTCCGAAGACAGGTAAGCAGCAACAGCCGACAAATAAGCCCTACAAGACAAGACATGCATGCCTGAAGCTGCCAGATGAGAAATGAAGGACACCACTGTGTCGATGGCAGCTTCTCTGGGGTCTAGCTTTTTTGCTAAACACCAGTGACAGAAACTGAGCCATTTGCTCCTATACTGAGACCTGGTCAAAGGTTTTCTAGCCGCCTGGATGATACGCATATTATCCGCAGACAAATTGAATCTTTCTAAAGATTTGAACTCAGGCACCAGGCCGCCAAGCTGAATGATTGTGGGGAGGGGTGCCACATCTGCTGATCGTTCTGGTGAAGCAAGTTGGGAATCAGCGGAAGCCTGATCGGCAACAGACTGACAGATGCTGAAGCTCCGAAAACCAGAATCTGGCTGGCCAACACGGGGCTATGTACAGGACAGTGCAATTTGACATGTTCCTGAGCTTGTATAGCGCCTGGTGAATCAGAGGAAGAGGCGGGAAGGCGTAGGCCCTCATATTGTGCCACGGAATCTCGAGAGCATCCCCGAGGGAAGAGGCTACGAGCACGTTGCTGGAAGCATAAAACAGGAAGTTTCCTGTTTGGTGAGGTCGCAAAGAGGTCCACTACTGGAGTGCCCCAATGGCGAAAGAGGTTGGAGAGAATCTCTGTGTTCAGCTACCACTCGTAGCTGATCACCAGCTTGCTTACTGAGAGAATCTGCCGTTACATTCAGCTGGCCCGCAATGTGTACCGCCAACAGCCAAACACTGTGCTGAATGGCCCATTCCCAAATCTGAATAGCTAGATCTACAAGGGGAGGTGACCTGGTACCTTCCTGCTTGTTGACATAAAACATGGATACCGCATTGTGCAGGCGGATGCGGACCACTTTGTTCACAATCCCTGGCTTGAAGGCTTTGAGAGCCAGGAAAATCGCCAGAAGCTCCAGATAATGTATGTGAAATTGTCTGTCCTTCGGCGACCATAGGTTGAAAACCTGAAGATGATTCATCGTAGCACCCCACCCGATAAGGGAGGAGTCTGTCGTAATGGTCACCTGAGGGGAGGGCTCCTGAAAAGGCGCACCCACCAACAGATTGCTGGAAGAAGACCACCATAGGAGATCTGTCATCATGCAGGATGGAACCAGAACCATTTTGGTGTCCGGGTCCACTTCCTGAAGCCAGGAGCTCCAAAGAGCCAACCGCGTAAGCCGCATCTTGAGGCGCGCAAGGGGAAGAGCAAGAACGCACAAGGCCATGAGGCCCAGAAGCCTCTGGAACCACCAGGCGGACATGCTTTCCGACTGAATGAAGACTGGACACGTGGTAAACAGATCCGCCATCCTGTCCACCGGCAAGTACACTCTGCAGTCAATTGTGTTCCAACGTAAACCCAGGAATATCGGGTCCTGAGAGATCGTCATGGAGGATTTCCGCCAGTTTACCGACAGCCCAAGTCTGAACAGGAGCTGAAGGAGAGACTGAAGATTGCTTGAGGCTTTCAACAGACAAGGACTGCGCAGAAGCCAGTCGTCCAAATAAGGATACACATGAATACCCTGTAGCCTTAAAAAGGCAGCGATGACTGACATCTTCGTGAAGACACGCAGCGCCGAGCCGAGAACAAAAGGGAGCACTCGAAACTGTTAGTGCTCCTCTCCCAAGGAGAACCGCAGATATTTACGATGCAGGCTCCAAATCAGGATATGCATATAAGCATCCTGAAGGTCCACAACGCTGAGCCAGTCGCCCTTCTGAAGAGAGGACGTTATTTGGCAGGGCGTAATCATCTTGAATTTCTCTTGGGGAAGAGTTGCGCAGGCCAGCCTGGTTGGGTTTTGGCACTGTAAACAGACGAGTAGAAGCCCTCCCCTCGTTCCCCTAGGGGAACGGGTTCCACCGCCAAGAGATCTAGAAGCTTCTGGACCTCGGCTCTGAGGGAGGGCGTGCCCGACTGCTGAAAGGGAGGATTGAAGGGTGGGATGGGGATTGGGGTAAGCGGAAGCCCGCCCGAGCGATGGACAAAACCCACCGGTCGTCGGTGATGGTTTGCCACGCCTCCAGATGAGACGAGATTCATTCTCCCACCGGAGTCTCGTGCGAGCACCAAAAAATATCGTTTTGCAGACTTTTCGGCAGAGAGACTACCTGTCCCTGAAGAGGAGGCTGACGACCGAGAGAAAAACCGGCCATGTTGCTGCCTCCGCCGGGAGTTACCCAGAGGAGGATCAGTCCTGCGCAACCTGCTGTCTTGGAACCCTCTGAAGCCTGAAGAGGATCAAGATAGGGACCCAGATCTCTGAGCTTTGACTGGGGCCTTCACGAGCAGCGACAGAGACTTGGCAGTTTGCGTGCTCGCCTTAGTCTTGGTGAGCTCATCATCTGTTGACGAATGAAACATCTCTTTGCCCTCAAAGGGCAGGTCCACAACTTTATCTTGGACCTCCTTCGAAATCTTTGTTGCATGAAGCCTAGCCTGACAAGAGGTGTCCACCCACAGCATGAGGGCACGAGCCAAGGTGTCAACATGGTGCGCAGCAGCCTCCAGCATATCCTGCGTCAACACCCTGGCCTCTGACAAGCCGCCTTTAAAGTCTTCTAACCCGTCAACAGGAATGAACTCCTGGAAGTCAGCCAAATCTCTCCACAGTTTCATATTCGCTGCCACCAGGATGAGCTCTGTGTTAGCATGACGCAATTGCAGCGCAGAATTGGCAAAAATCTTCTTGCCCAAGGAATCGAGCAATTTGTCCTCCTTGGACAGAACTTGAGCCACAGCTGCGGAAGACGCAGAGGCCGGCTTGGATTGCAGAGTGGCGGCCGCTACAACCATCTAGGACGGGAGTGGGCATGACGCCAAGGCTAATTCCTCTGAGGTGTGAAGCCTGTAACAGGCGTCAATCCTTTTATTTACGTGCAGCCCGGTGTGGGGGGGTTTATCCCAGACCTTGCGGGACTCGGCCAGGATGTCCCTCTGAAGGAACAGGGCGGTGCGCTCCTGTGGAGACAAGGTTAGCGCCCCCGAAAGCACCCCTTCCTGCGTAGCGGGTGCCTCGGGCACTGGTATGTCAAGGAGTGACATGTCCAGTACCGGTCGTGAAATGCTCGTACAGAGTGGGCTGGTCCTCACTGTCCTGATCTGCCAAAGGGTCGTCTGGAGCATCCAGATCCCCGACTGCAACGGCGTCAGATTGACATCACGCTCTGCTGGAGTCTTGTCCACCGGTGACAAGGGAGGCAGAGGCGGAAGAGCCGGAGGAGGGCCAGGAGGCAGAGGAGGTGCCGCCGCCGAGGCGACAGGCACAGTGACAGGAACTGTCGGGGCAGGCAACATAGTCTGAGGGCATATTTCCCTAAAGTGGCCCTTAAAGTACTCCCTCATGGGATCAGAGTTCATTAGACTTTGATATTTCCTATAAAAGGCATCCTCTGCGGAGACCTTAAGCGCTGGAGTGGGCAGAGGCCTCTCATGAGGAGCATAACCCCACGAACACAGTGAGGAGGGCTGCCAAGACGGCCCACCACCAACCGGGTCTACATAGGCCAATCGGGCAGATGTAGGAGGAAACGAGACCGAATGTGTTAGTGGCATCCGAGCAAGGCAGTCACAGGAAGGGCGGAACGGATTCACACTGTCGCATGGAAAAGGTTGTCTGCCGAAAAGAAGGTCCCCAGCACCCGCTGTCGATAGCGTGGGTGTGAGGGAAGAATCCAAAATGGCCGCCACAGACCACGCGGTAAGGCCCGCCATTTTGTGAACATCTGAGAACTGTGTCACATGTGTAGATGAGGCAGTTGACTTCACAGATTGGTCAGGGGACTTGACAGGGATTTAAGCCTTGACACAAGATCCTCAGCAGAGCCGGTACTATGGGGCCTTGGATGTTTACTGGACATCCTGTCCCTTGAATTAGCCTCCAAAAGGAGGAACCTCGGCAATGCCGGTAACAGAGGAGTTACAGTCGACGGCCTCTCCCTGTGCTCCCTCAACAGAACCAGTAACTCCGCGAGCGTGGGAAATTTGAGGAATCCACCTCACAAACAAGACCTTAACAGGCCTCTCAGTTCTGTTGGTAAACACCTTAGCCTCGTTAAGAGGAACCTCATAAAAGATTCCGGTCTTAATAGCTCGCCCGAGAGGGCCTCGAACCGTGGTTCGATACAGAAAGCCTCAACAGAGGCCTTGCGGCGTACCCTGGTATCTCTGTGGGAAGCTCCGGTACCCAACGCTTCAGCACGACTATGCTGGCTATTAGCACCTGATCGGTGAACCTCAGATCGTGATCCGGTAAAGGCAGACCCCTCGCGGAGACCCTCAGAGAAAACCACGGTACGCCTATTAGGCCTGCAAGGCACCTCAGGGAAAACTCGGGTAGCAGAGTTTTTGAAGCCCCTCCCAGACCTGGAGGAGACCGGGAAGGAGTCTCCCGGCCGGGGTGCCCTGAAAAGTAAGGAACTTCCTGGGCGGCTCTTCTTTCCGTCGATGAAGAGTTGGAAATGTGATGGAGGAACCTTCTGGAAGATCTCCTCCCACCGACGAAGACGACGTTGAAGTGCCCGGACTGAAAGTGAATCACAGAAGAAACACGAGTCCCAACGGTGATCCGGTCCCAGACATTCCAAGCAGAGAGAATGGGGATCCGCCCTAGCGAAGCGACGCTCGCAAGAAGATCAAGTGGCAAATCCCAGACGCTCTGGCATAGACGGAGGACTATGCGACCGCAGAAACAGAGCAGGAGAGAAGGACAACGGGAAGAAAAAGGTCTTCCCAGTGATGCTAGTGCGTCCAGCCCCGACCGCGCGGATAAAAGGACTGAAGGGTGATGCGCGGGGCAGAGCTAAGGAGGGCGGGGTTACGGCTGCGTGCAGTACCCTGCGTAAAAAGAGAAGGGCAGGGTTACAGCCGCGTGCAGTACTCTGCATAAAAAGAGGACACATTTTTCAATTTGATGCTTTTTTACAAAAAGTGCTCTGGTCCCATCCCACAGGACGGTATGTCCCAAAAGTATAGTGGAAAGGGGACGAGATATAGGAGTATATTACTTTAAAGGAGCAGGCTTCTCTGTCCATTAACGCCCATTTAATAGGCCTTCTGCTGGTGCGCTTATCTAGAGCGTGGATTTTCTGGGCACCTTTGAGTGTTGATATCGCCATAAAAGATCGACATTATCATGAGATCGTGGTCGTTCTCGGGACGTTGTTCGATTTTGAGATCCTGCAAGTACTGCCAATCCATTGCATGCACACAAAAAATAATCAATTGTTGAATTGCATCTTGCGATACCAAATGTAAAACGCCACGGTCTGTCTGCTGGTAGCCTTCCATTGGCTGACCTCACACCGCGGTCTACTAAGTACACCAATAGCCTATCGCCTGCTTTTTTTATGACACATCTAACATGATCAGCAAAGGTATAATCAAGGCGATATCGACTTCTCTATTTACCTCCAATATGGACAATCTCCAAATATTACATTAAAATCTCCCCCAACAATTAAAAAGGGGTTCTTATAACATTCAGAAAGGTCATCAGTTTGGGGGCCGTCCAGACAATTTAGCAAGGATGCTATATCTGAACCCATAACCCCACACTGCGATGCATTATAGAAGTTGATTACAGATAGCACTTGTTCCATGCCCTTCACAAAGATGTTAATCCTTTACACTGTTAGGCAAGGGTTCAGATCTGCATTCAATACCTGGACAGACTTTTACAGATGTGGCAAGGCCTCCACTATTGCTCCCTTTTTTGGTCTGAATTGCTGGAACATAAAAACACAAGAAAATTCAGGAAGTGTCAATATAAGTTCCTAAGTCTGCTGAAAAAGTAAAACATAAAAAAATCAGATATGTATTCAATAAATTCAGGATCCCCAAGATTTGATCTCAGCCCAGCTATGTTCAAAGATAGCACTTTAAAACACCTTCCCGCAGATTCTGGGATGGCCACCGGAGTGTGAGGACATGCTGTCCTGCGCTGACACAGCAGGAAAATAGCCTGTGTAGGGCTAGAGGGGGCCAGGCACTGCAGCACTGTGGCTCTGGAGGGGTGAACCCCACGCCACAAAGAATATCACAGTTGCTGCCTCCCTTCCGCACTGGTAACTGGCAGCGGCACCCAGCGGTTATGGGGGACCCCGGACGAGAGTCAGTGAAACGACCGCCCAGCCTGAGGCTGTGCCCCCGCCCCTGGGACGGGAGGGATACCGGGGAGGTCAACAGGCATAGACGCAGCCCTGGGAGGCCACAGAGGAGGAGAGCCAGAGCAAGCAGAGACGCGGCCCGTCGTGGAGGAATAAAACCGGCAGAGAGGTGGCAGCAGCCCGGGAGCCGTGCAGGGAAACAGAGAAGGGAGTGTGAAGCTTCCCAGTGCTTGCGCGCGAGGAGGAGCAGGAGCGTGGTGCGGAGAGCCGACGACCCGGAAAGGCTGTGAGGAGCAGCCAGACCCTGGATCACCCCCCTGCAGAGGTAACTGGGAGCGCTCTGCAAGAGAGGGCTGGGCCCGCGTGGTGAACGTGGCAGGCGCATAGTGGAAGAGGCCACCCCCCCGGCATGAAGAAGGAGCGTGATTAACGGGAGGACCCAGAGCCGGGAGCAGGAGGTCAGGAAGGTACCCTCTCGCCCAGAAGATCCCAGGAGGAAAGGGGCTGGCAGTTGTGAGGCCCATAAAGTGTAAGGGCCCAGCCTGAAGACTTAAGGTTGTAGAGGGTAAACAAAGAGGAGGCTGTGCTGGAATTAGAGGCAGGACACCGAAAGAGGGGACAACTTCAGCTGCGGGAGTGTCCACCAGATGCCAGGGCCAAAAGTGAGTACTCTGGCTCGGCAGAAGCCTGCCCTCAGGCCCCAAGGGCAGCTGGAGCAGTGCTGAAGGCAGCAAAGCAAGGAGGAGCTCCCAGCAAGGGAAGTGAGAAACGCAGAGAGAGTTGGAAACGTCCAGGAGAGATCCAATATCCTGCAAGGGTGACCGCAAGTAATGGTGGTACTGTCAAGGGTACTATACTATTTCCAGGTGCTCCCAATCCAGGCGCTGCGCTCCTTTTTTGTGGGTCTACATAGGCTGGTGTCGTGATTTATATGGCCCGAATAAATGCCAGAGAATAGGGGTAAGGGGGTTGGTCTTCCGAACTTCGTAAAATCGTACGAGGTGGCCCAACTCAGGTAGTGCGAGAATGGTTCTCAGGAGACACAACCAAGGCGTGGGCCAGGATGTATAGATTGGTGACGGGGACCCCCCCTGGAAGGAATTCTATGGCTTCATGGGCAGGATAGACCATGGACCAACCTGATCAGTCAGGTTCTAGAAGTGGTGTGTGATATATGGGATTGACTGCTGGATCAGGGTTCTCTCCATAAGGTGGTCCCCCTTTACCCCATTATTCGGCACCCCGCAATTTGGGCGGAGGACAGTGCAGGGATCGTTTAGGCAGTGGCAGAAAGCGGGTTGCAGAAAACTAGGGGATATGATGCAGGGAACAGACATCCTCACGTTTGAAGAGTGCAAACAACTGGTAGGTCTATCGGAATGGGATAGAATGAGCCATCATCAGCCGAGTCCTTGGATAATGGGCTGTGGATAAAACAGGCAGCGAGAAGGAAATTGACGCCATTTGAGCCCTTCATTACTACACATACAGGGAACAAACAGGTGTTATCTAAGCTCTATTCAATCCTAACGGAACCGGAAACCACGCCTAATTGGGGTTTTATCAAGTAATAGGAAGGCACGTTGGGGAGGTTAATCCCAGGGACCATTGGGACAACCCATTGAAGAATATCCCCATGCTGACGAGATCAATCCAACTTAGAGAAGCTTGGTACAGAGTTATGATGCAATAGCGCTATACCCCGGATAGGCTGCACAGAATGTTTAGTACAACTTCACAAATGTGCTGGAGGGGGTGTGCGGGAAAAGGAGACTGGAGGCATATATGGTGGTAATGCCCGGACCTGCGCTTCTTCTGGGCAGAAGTCAGTGTGCAAATTAAGTCAATGGTTGCAACTGATGTAGATCTAACCCCCAGGGAATGGCAGTGTGTTCTCTTGGATCCAGCGATTAAGCTACCATCCAAGGCTCACCGTAAGGCCTTTGTGGTGCTGTTGATAGTGGCCTGGTTGGTAATAGCGAAACGGTGGAAAGAAAAACTCCCACCGAGTCTAGAGTGGCGTCAGAAAACATGGCCGATACAAGCAATGGAGTGGGTTACGTAAGGTGACGCTGGGACGTTTCGGCAGGATTGGAGAAAGGTTCTGGAGTGCCTTCATGGTGACTATATGAAACAGTGATGCCTGCGCAATATACGCATTCTGGACATTGTGGAATGATCTGAATGCTCTAATAATTGTAAGGGGGAAGCACAGGCTTGAACAAGCTACTGTTGCCAGGGATGTGTGAGGGGCGGACATGGGGGTCAGGGAATGTTATATTTGTATTCCGATAAATGGCAATAAAAATATGTTGTAGGCAACATTAAACACCCAGCTGCCGCAAGTGGCCATACGCTGCATTGTATGCTGGATCCTTAACCTGTGCAGACAATTCAAATGTTATCGGGTTGCATAGGGCTCTCTTCAGAGCAATAGGGGTCATATCCATGATTTCGGACAATTCAACACGCCGTGTGATGTTTGACTTAGTTTAGACATTTGTATAGCGCAGCCGTGAACCCATAGGCATAAGGGCGCGGAACAAAACAGGACCTCATAAGAGGGAACAGCCAGTGAAGAAAAGGGGGCTAAGCCAACAGTCAGAGAAACAGCAAAGTTTTCAATTTCTTCTTGAAAGATTCCAGGTCATATGCATGTCTGTTCAGGCTAAGCGTGGGTAGATACCAGTGTTCGTGTAGATGGTAACGTTTAGTTTCCTTGTCCAGGAACACCTTGATGCCTATTGATAAAATGTCACGCTTATTGCTGCAACCTCCACAGTACATGCAGTCTGTCAGAATTTGTAATAGGGGTAACATCTGGTTAGAATGCCGAATGATGCCCAGATGTTCCCCTCAGCACTTTGTCTAAATTCTCCTGTATGCATTATTATTGCTGTGAAAACAGCCCTTAAATGTACAGAGAAAGGTTCGTCTTTCTCCAGCTGTCTATTTGATACACTTCAGTGTTTATTCTAGTATGTCGCTTTCCCGGACCGGTGACATAACAGAAAGTGACACTGGTACTGTTACTAGTACTATTGATGTTACCGTTGGTATTACTGTGGCAAAGTTTGGGTTCAAGGGTGATGCATATGTTGCTCTATGTTTGAGGTGATTCACTGCTTACTATAGCGTTAAGAATAACAGCAGCGCTTCCTCCTCAAGCTCTCAATAACTAGCCAATCGCACACAGCGCTAAGGGAATCTGATTTTAAACTACCCCTCACTGTGTGTCGAGGGTAGGAGTCCATATATAGTATTTAGGGTATGGTTCTAACCAACCTAATACTGCAGGACGTGAGGCCACAAACACCAAATCTGCTTTAGTGCTTAGAGACGTTGCAGTTAGCCAGAGTTGACCAACCTTGGTGCAACCCTACCACCACCCGGTCTCCAGTTTTCAAGCCACCGCGTAATCTGAGCAGCCACCGTGTAATCTAAATGGCCCACTCCAAAAAAAAATGGGTCATCTGGAGAAGCCCACCCTCACTCCAGCACACGTACAGCTCTCTGCTGGTCAGTAGAAATCCTTCAGCCACCCACTTCAGCGAAATGGTAGCTTTGCCTGCCTCAGGCGAAAAAAACTGCTTGAGGAAAGGACCCCTAAACGTCAGGCTGTAGTGGATTATCAAGCCGCACCACAATAATGGTCACTTCCAACAATTCAATAAAGAAGAGGTAAATTCTAAGCTTGTGGGCCATTTGGCTTATCCACCTGCTTTTCTCTCCCCCTACCCCTCTTGCTGCGGACATGCCAACTCTCTGGAATGTTGTCCAACTTTCATGTGACTGACCTCCTCCTGCCCTCTTTTACACTGTGGCATGTGATTAAAGTGTTTCAATAATGGCAGGAATTGGTTGCACTATTCCACCTTTAAGTTGGGGTCTTGTACTAGCTAGACTCTACCTGTACCCACCTAATTCCCTTTACGCGTTCCCTCTTCTTCTTACTATCATGTATTGTGCATTTGTAATTCGGTCTTTGACAACTGCTTGTGGGTTCAAAAACATGGATGACCGTTATCTTGAAAACAGGTACAATCAAGACGGTGGTCTGGCTAGGACCCGTGTGATCGGAGGGATATGGACGGCATGAAAGGGAAGAGGCGAAAGGAGGGACCACATGAGAGAGCACCCGATCGAAGGAAGACCACCTGAGAGGGGGTACCAACCGACCAAGCTGCGAGGTCGGGAGAGCACAGTCCAGATAATTAACAGTCTTGGGACCCCGGAAGACAGCCTTACGAGAGACGTGGACGAAAGGGCTACGGCTGACACCACTTACATGAGTATAGGATACGCGGGAAGAGTTTGTTCCAGCGAACAGAAAAACCGGAACGGAGGCGATTGGGCCGTCCTTCCCGGACAACCGCTGGTTTACCGGGGCAGGGTTCCGCTCCAAGTGCAGCATGGACCGTGGCAAGCCGAACGCCTTCACAGGCAGACGCCGGCTTCCCACACGGTTCCTTTCACAAAACGGTCGAGGCTGTACCCAGTGACGCGGAAGGCAGAGACCCGCTTCCGAGTTCACCGCCAACACCCACCTTCAGAAAGCGTCACAGAGACCTTGTGGGTGTCAGACCTCTTCAAGACGGGGGTTCCTCGCGGGGACCCGGACTTGGCGGGCCGGGCAGGCAACCCTCCTTCAAACCAAGGGAAAGGGGGCAGGGATTATGGGGATATTTATAGAGAACCAAGCCAAGTCTGTGCTGATTGGCTACCTGGACCCCAACCCCTATATAAGGTAAAAACAAATGATGGACTGGGTGTCTCTTTGCCATTCTCTTCAAGGACTTCGAGAGGGAGAGAGCTGTGCCTGAGACGCTGTGGGCTTACGAGGACAACTGCAAGGTCGAGAAGCCACATCCATATTCCAAGAAAAAGAAGAAGCATTCTTGAACATTTTGAATTCCTGTATCCTGAATAAAGGTTTTACTTAAGTTCCAACTCCTGGCTGCCTGTCCCTCATTCACAACCCGCGAATCAGCTCGCCATACTGCTGCTGAATGTGTGCTTGCTTCACAAATGTTATTGAGCTGTACACGAGTGAGCTGTTCACGTCCATCCGCAACCTTCTGCTCAGCATACCACCCCGGGGCCTTTTTAATCTTTTAGCCAAGGGCATGAGTTCTCAGTTCTCTGGTGTCATTTGTAACACATACACAGAGAGGGCGGAAGCCTCATTTCTCGTACTGTTTCTCTTAGAACTTCCCACTGATGTTGGGGTGCCATGTTCTGCAGTTCCATAAAAGCCCTTACTCCCTGGTTTTCCATTGCAGAGGATCCTGTTGTCCGCATAAAACATTGTCATAACAAGCGACCTGGTTTGATGGGGTGGCGGTTGGGCTTTCTGCAGGTGCTGAGACTCGGTAAGCTATGGGGGATTGCTATATGCCCCCTCCAGGTTGTGCTTAGTGGGGAAGCTTTCCTTAGCACATCACCAGAGTGTCTCAGTCTCCCTTTTAACTCTCTCTAAAGTGACTCCGTCAAACTCCAATCCTAAAATGACCCATTGGTCGTTTGTTCATATTCTAAAGGCTTTCATAAACTCAAGTAATGTGTTGCGCGCCTGTAGTGAAACATTTGGTGTTTAGAATAAGTTCTTTATGCAGGCACCATCCAACCAATTAAAAAGCCCTAAATCTGCATAGCAGCCCTTGTAGCATTCAACCGTCTCTCACGGTTTGCCATCAGGTGAAATATCGTAGCTGCCGATCATCATTAGAAGACAAACATGTATTCTTTTACCTGCATAGCTCAGCTTGGCCTTTCAGTCTTTTTTGTAGCAACTCAGGAAGCGTCAATAGGAGGAACATAGTTTTGGTTATTTGAGTATTATCTACGTACACGACTGCATCATTGTATCTCCCTTCAGATTTAAGAGCTGCTGCACCAGATCGAAACAAAAACGCTGACCTCGGTCATCATCAGGAATAGTCCGATGCGTTTGGAGCAAGGGTGCATTCATTCACTTTACTAAGAGCATGTTCGCTTTCATCCAATGGGCACTTCAAGGATTCACTAGAACCGAGGTGCTGATTCTGAGCTCCATGCAAAATAAGGAAAACGTGTCATTCCGCGGTGACGGGACGTCACTATTCTTATGTGCATTTGTATATATGTGCCTACATAGGCACAGACTATGGAGCTGAGCATCGAGCCCGCGTGTGGGCCTCACTGGTCACATTCCAGCTCCCTCAGCCTGACTGACAGATGGCCAGGGTAAAGGACAAGGCGCGGCGGTATTGTTCTCTAGCCTCCCTGGCCTCTTCCTGCATTCTACCTCCCGTTAGGCATTCATAAGCGCAATAATGAAGAGAACAGAGAGTTTAATGGCATCATCCAGGACCAGTGCAGCTTAAAATGTGGAGCCCTCAGGGCCGGGGCACTCAAAACTGCGCCGACCATAGATCTCGTTTGTGTCCGTGCATTGTGATGGATGCCCAAATATGAAGCGAACAACAACTTTGTATAGTAAAACAAAAACATATACACCTGTACTTAACAGAATGTCCACTTCTTGGTAAGTGTGACATGGAACAACATTTTTTGCAGAAATGAAAAATAGAGAATGCTTGTTTTGGTTAGGATAACTGAATGGGTCAGGCAGAAACTGCAGAAGGGGTTGAGATGATGGTGTGTGCGACTATGGGTGCAAGGGTGTGTGCATGCGGTTTGTGCATAGCCCAAAGTCTGGGTGTGTGCATGCGGGTTGTGCATAGCCCAAAGTCTAACAAAGCAAAATAGGAAAGCTCAGCGAGGCCTGCTCTATCCAAGTAAACGAAGCTCATTATAGGGCGTCTACGTTATTTTCTTTCCGTTCCTATTCGGTTACCTTCAACCTTTCTCAAGTGACTTCTACTTTCTATGATATATTCTCGAATTTGGACTCGTGTAAATGTGCTCTCCGCTTTGTAATTTGAAGTGTTTAAACAGTAACAGACTGGTATTTACAATACAAAGTAACATATGCATATTTGTTCCCATTGCACAAAGCTATACCCACTCCAAACCAAAAGAGCTACCCACTATATTTGCAATTCATGCTTGTTTATTTATATTCCCGACAGCAACGGCCGATCGCTAAAAACAACACATTAAAACAGGGAATCTTACATTCGAAACATATTTGTTGGTGATTTTTATATCATATCTCCAAAGAGGTTATATATTTACATCCGTTATTTAAGACATTTAAAGAAACTAAGTTTAACTTGTATCGCCTTTGTTCTGTACAATTCTTCTTTGTCAAGTATTCTGGATCTGTCGAGGAATTTGGAGCAAAAACGTGTGTGCCTCCGTGTATCGGACATCAGGCAGTGAGGAAGAGCGACTCTGAAAGCAATGAACTAGTAGTATACATGCTATGCAGAAAAAGTAACTTTAACACGAGATTAGATCACTTTTCCATCAAGTAGAATACAGTAATTGCCTCGTTTTGAGTACATTCAATGGACCCCCAAAAACAGTAGTGTTACAATGTTGCCATTTCAACGTGACCTACAAAGGCAGACATTCAGCACTCCTCACAGACTCCACCTTACTTTTTCTGCTTCATCGGGACCACTCATTTGCTTAACTGGAGGAGGGGGGTGGGAGCAAGGGTGCTAAAGATTTTAAGCGGGAGTTAGGGAGAGAAGTATGATGGGTGTGGGAGGTTAGGTGCAGGTGATGGGGGGGGGGGGGTGCTGATGACATTTAATTGGCCCATATAATTTAATTATCAAAATGTGTGCCAATGATGTCGAACATTTGTTTATGTTAGTAGAGAGCAAGTCAAGTGTACCGTTCAGCTATTAATGCATAGAGAAAACCCCATCCTGCATAATGCCATGCTGCAAAGAGCCCATGGAGTAATCTGACACCCTGCCACCTTGCTCTACTAGCCTACTTATTACACATTACTGTAGGTCAATTGGTCCTAGGGTCTTGAAGCCCAGCCACAGAGGGGGTGAATGGAGTGGGAGGTGTGCCACTAGTGGTTTGCATGATTGGTAGACGGGCCGTACAAAACCAACAAGGACGCTGATGCCATGTGTCAATATCATTTTAAAAACATGAATTGTACAAAGTGCAATAGTTGGATTAGCAGTTAGGCCAGCAAATGCCATTGTCCAGGAGCAGATACTTCTAGACATCACAAACCAGAGACTGTAATCCACGCAAGCACACTACCATACACCAGATATGATGGTTCGGGATTTCCCACTAGTCAATCAATTTTAATTCTAAATAGTATGTTGAAGGTGCATGGCGGACTGGCTAATTGGCTATTCTGCTGGCAAAAAGGGCCTCCGCCTTTCTGTGGTCCTGGGTCACAAGACCAAAATAAAGAAATTGCTCTCATGCAGTCTGCGTTCTGGCTTCATCATGCCTCTAGATAATGATTTTATAACAAGGTTTACTCTAAAAACAGCTCAATGGTATCAACCAGTAGATTGTCTAAACTTTTATTAATTGCTAAATGTGAACAGAATATTAGTATTACAGGGTGTTGCATGTTCCTCATTGGGCGGTATAGTCAAAAGAAATGGCTGCTAAAACACGGATTTCACTGACAAAAATCGGAAAAAGGTGACAAATGAAGCTACAAAGCCCATGGGGAAAGTTAATTGCCTCTACAAACATTGTTTCTACTGGATTCATCAAGAAAATGCTGTTAGTGCATTGTGTTCCATTTTCACTTGGCCAAATAGTGCGATATAGGCAACATCTCCATTCTAAAACCTTGTTTCTGATTTCTATCAATAGTGTTGAAGCCCTGAGAAACAGGCGATATTTGGCATTAGTACCCGGCACGCGCTGCGCACCGGGAATACAACGTGTGGATTGGCTCTTTTCCGAGCCATACCACATAGTATCTGTGTACGCCACTGCGTCCCACGCGTGCCGGGTACTCTGTTCCTGGCCAGGGATGTGGCAGCCCCTTAGCCAATGAGAAGGCTTGAAACGGTGCAATCTCCGCTCCAAGCCTCCCCATGGCTGGAGGCTGCCTTCGTCCCCCGCCGGGGACTTAGGTAAGGCTTCCCCCCACCCCCTTTCCTTCCTCCTCCCACACCCCTGCCCTTCCCACCCCACCTCACCTCACCCCACTTTCCTTGTATCCCTTGTCTCCGGCGGGGACGATGGAAGCCTCCAGCCATGTGGAGGCTCGGAGCGGGGCACCCCTTTCCCGGCGGCCATTTTTTCACTTTTTTTTCTGTTTCTAAATGCAGCAGCGTGTCTAAACAGAAAAAAAGGCCATTAGTACCCCGGTCTAACGGGCGGGGTACTAATGGCAATAAGACCCGAGGCGGCGGGCCCATACCGCCCACGGTAATGCCCCCGGGGTTTCGTTAAGTACGGCCCCAGGCCGCCTCGGGTCTTATTGCCACAGTAATCATTGTAAAAATAAAAACTGAATAGGACCTTCAAATGATGAGCTATGCCAGGCTCAAAGCCCACCACATGGCAGATGTCTAGCAGACAATTCGACATCAAAGCTTGGTTAACCTCTATATCCTTGGTCAAATTATTACATTCCAGTTTTTCCAGTTAACAACATTGTTCCATTCCAGGCAAATCACAAGGTTGGAAGAGCTTAAATTAAACAAGTTAAATGCTGGTGAAGACAATGACACTAAGGAAGCGTTGCTGGACAAACCAGGTGCACCACTACCCCCACCTTATCAAACATGTCACACTTGCAATACATTCACAAAGCACAACCCCCCTTTTCACAGACAGACTTGCACAATAGTACACAAACCCTAGCAGCACACACGTTTTTCAGCATATAAAAGCCAGATCTATTTAATGGTCGTTACTGATGTACTTGTGACGTTGTCCTCTTTATAAACTGAGGTTATACTGTCTGTCAGATTTACTTTCCTTCCGATTCTGAAAAATAGTGCAAAATCAGTATCTGATCCTCCAGTGCCACGAATTTGATGAATTACAATGCTGATGTAGAAGGACTCCAGGCAACAGTTTTCTGATGAAAACCTATTACCATCAAATTGAATATTATTTTTTAAAAAGTAGTCATGATCAAACGTTTGATGGCGAGAACAGTAAAAGCAGATGTGATGCGTTTAAAACTAAGAGTTACATACTTTACCAGTGGTTTAAAATGTAAATTAATAAGCTTCACGTTCCAAGCAGGTTCTTAGTTGGACATTCCCAGTAAGCTCCCAGTTTACTAAATTCTAGTACAACCACTTCATATTTCCAAATTAGCCCAACATTTACTTCGGAAGTGTTATAAGCCCTTGAGACTGCCATGGTGGATATAAGTAGGTGGCTCATTAGCTGGAAGGAACATTTTGGAGAAAACCCCTCAGTTTAGCCAAATCTACTCCCCTATGTCTTATCTGTTGCAAACTGGGCCTAACTTCCTTGAGGGCAATGGCAAAAATTAGAAAAGCAGTTATCGTTTTAAAAATCATGCTTTTACAATCCAACACTATATCAGAAATTCGGCAAAAAGAATTAATGAAATGAAAAATAATAACTCCCAGCTAGCAATATACAAGATCGAAATAGATTTTTTTTTTAATGCAATTGAATTTACTTGGAACCATGTAGATCCTGTCAGCCCTGTTAAATTTGATGAAAAAAAGGGCAAGATGAGGAGACTGGGACATGAACACTATGAATATTTCAAAACTAGCGCTAGCAAAATAATATTACAAACATATGCCACTATGCATGCTTCCCAAAGCTTATGTTAACCTATTTCCAGACAGAGTTGCTCATAGCATCTTCTATAGATTCAGATTGAATCAATTGGAAAACACTTGAAATTATGGGGACCCGAACACAGTTGGATCAGAGAAATTGTATATGTGCTTGTGTGCACCATTAAAACACTAAAACATCTGTGCTTGATATAGACCTGTCTTAATGAGTTTAGGCAGAACATGTCTTTTGTGAAAAATCACTACTCCAGGCAGATAGATGTCTGAAAGCCACTCAGGTGAACTTAAACTTAGCTATTGTTACTGTGAGTAACCAGAAGGTGTCTCACCCACTAGTACCCGGGGGTTTCTCTCTCTCAGGTGGCCAGGGCCCAGCCATCACCTTAGGATCCAGACCATGGGGGTGGATCAGAGTGGGAGGATCACCTGTGTGAAGGCTTTTCGGGGAGTAAGCGTGGGACACCTGATGGAGAGACGCGGTATCCCTCACTTCCCTGCAACACCTTTACCCCATCCTACCCAGTGGGATATACGGAAACTCTACCTCCGTCCCCTTTCCTGCACGAACACTTTCACACTGACAGCCCACTCTGGGAGAAAACAGACTCACACGCAAGCTGTGTACCACGGATAAAAGGCAGAGCACGGGAGCACATTGAGCGAGGCAAAGCACACGAAGAAACAGCAGTTTCGAGATGGCAGCCGAATGAGGGAAGAAAGACGGCAAACCACGAAGGGTGTACAAGTAGGGAGATAACCTTGACCTTTCAGGCAGAAAGCCGTTACTTTCTATACACCTTTGGATTTCAGAGCATAAGGCCAAGAAACCAGACTGAAGAATCCTGTATTGTGTATCGGAGATAGCCGGGTCCCTCCTGCACGGCTGATCGAGTAAGAGAGAAGCAGCAGCTGCTGTGGTACCGCACTTAGCTCCAAGATCAAAGAAATATGAACACAGCCGGTGAGTTGGAGAAACCGATGCAAGACTGGTCTGTGTTGAAGGCAAGGTTGCAAGTGGCAACATTATATACAAAGATAATGATAAAGATTGCTGAACGCGTGTAATCAAAGATGCGAGGACAGCCTAACGGCTGATGGATGTTTGAACTGTGGCAAAGAAGATACAATATTCATGACAGAATGGTCCGGCACTGCAAGTGTGCTCAATCGAAGGTCTCTGTAACAAATGCAGCCAAGAAATGGCAGAAACAAAAGTAAAAGATAAAGAATAAGAATTTGCGTGAATCGAAGAGCCCGAATGAGGGGGATCATCCGTGGTCCGAGCCTGAACAAGGGAGACCAATTGTGAACCAGTGAATGTGAAAATCCTGATAAGAAAGGAACTTTGGTGTTTGTTTGTTACGTCAGGCCCTTTGCAATACAAGACTGCCATTGGGAGAGCGACTTTGGCAGAATGCGCTGATACCTATGCTTTGAACTGTTTCCTCGTGGCCAAGAAACCAGAGTGTGTGTGAGGCACAAACGTGCCGCCTTGTCCCGTGCTGAAAGCTCGGGGAAGGGAAGCCAACTGCTCAACTATCCTGACATTTCATTTCTTGTATACTTCTTTTGTCTACATTGTCATCTCCCACATTTTGTAATTAGAAGGATTGGCAATAGGTTTATTAGTATAGGCCCTTTTATTTTGGCAGAGACTCCACTAGGAGGACTGCATTATTATTTGATGGTCATAGCTTGCTCCCATCCTTAGATTTAGGATTAGATAGGCGTTCATCCAACCCAGTGAAGTTCAATAAACACCCTTGTAATGTGATCACTTGTGTCTGTCTTCAATGTTTGATACCATGCCTTCCTTACATTACATATTGGGGAGACGTAGAGAAACTGCTCACTAAGATAGCACTGTAACATTAACTGATTATTTTGTATAATGTATTTTAGTATAATGTATGAATTGGTAATGTGATATAGTCCCTGTTCTTCTTTTATGTAATGTAAAGGCTGTTTTTAAAATGTATTTGTTTATATTTAAGCATACGGTTGCTTGCAAACCATAAATGCATGTTACAGGAGAGCCAGCATCAATTGTAGAAACACAGCCTTTTCTGTTGAATGTGGAAAGCCAGAAGGACTCGGACCAGAGGACATATGTTACACGTGACTTTATTCAAATAAAAAGAAAAATGCCTCACTGGCCCTATTCTAAAAGGGAGTGCCCTTCTTAAAAACTATAAACTAAGGTGCTTGTTGATAATCCAAAATAGAGAAGTCCTCAGTCAAAACCTATTAACTAAACTGGCCCCACCACTTCCAAAAATGCACACAAAAAATATGTTGAGCAGGGTTTGAAATTGAGCTGGGAGCTATTTAGCTGCTGCTTAAAGCCTAGAAGTGCCTGGCTAGCTTGACAGCATCAGCTAGCAGGAGCTACTTGTGGCTCCCCCAGGCACACGGATGCTGAACAAACACACCTATCTGAATTTAACTGTGTGCATTTGGGACAATCTCAAAATAAACATTAGGTCACATCTATACAACATTTAAATCATAAGGGATCATAAATCATGGACAAAATGATACGTTTGCATTGTATGTGGAAGTTACACTTGGGGAATGCCATGTACTAGCTCCTGGTCACTGGCCAATGCTGGATAATCAAGACCTGCTTTTAGCTCCTGCTGATCAAATATTAATTTTCGAGCCCTGTTGAGCGCTTTGCACTCTGGGGTTTTCACCACGATTTCTCTTGGGCAGCACAGGAATCCCTCCTGAGTCTTGATCCACCAGTTTTGCTCAAAGAAGCAGTTTTTGGCAGTCTATAAAAAGGTTCCTTGAAAGTTTACCAAAGTTCTAACAAAAGTCATAAGTCTCTAAAACACAAAAAGGACTACATTTCTTTAGGTGAAGTGATAGTTTCCTGATCCCCCACCACTGCTTTGGTTGATATCTCCCCTCTCTAGTCAACTGTTGCGTGCCTCTGTGACCCCTCTTTACCTTGCTTATTATGCCCCTTGGGTTCCTCTGTCCCAATATCTTCACTTATCTCTTTGGGCTCTGGCGACCCCTCTTTTCCTCTGGTTCTCTTAGTTCTCATGGGTTCCTGTGACCCTTCTTGGGGCTCCTGTGACCCTTCTGGGGGTTCGTGTGACCTCCCTTTGCTACTGTCTCTCTTACTTCTCAGGGGTCTCTATGACCAGTCTTGAGGTACCTGTGTCCCCCTTCTCCTTCTGGTTTTCTTAGTTCTCGTGGATTCCTGTGACCGTTGTGGAGGTAACTGTAACCCCTCTCTTCCCCTTATAGGTCTCATGGGCCCCTCGGACTCTTCTTGGGCTCTCATAGTTCTCGTGGGATTCTGTGACCCGTCTGGAGATATCTGGCACCCCATTCTGGCTCTTGTAGCTCTTGTGGGGCCCTGCAACCCTTCTAGTGGTTTGCTCGGGTTTCTCGGGCTGCTGAAACCCTTCCCCTTTTGTGCCCTCTCTTCTCGGATCCAAGTGACCCTTGGATGGGGTTAGGGTATTCCTTCCCCTTTCCCCACATCGCTTGTTCATCTCCTCCCATCCGATCTGGACAACCCACGTGCCTGCTGTGTTGCAGGGATTGCTCCATATTCCTAGCAGTGGTAGCATTCTCCACAGTTTGCCGCTCATCCGTACTGGAGGCTAGCAGTTTTCGCGTTCCGCTTGCATCTGTGTTCTCTCGCTGGTTGGATCTCGGATTGAGAGCAGAAGATCCCATCCTCCCTTTGCTCCCAGATTCTGAAGCGGTTTACCGGCTCCCCACATCCTGTACAAGGTTGCGCCACCAGGTATGGTCCTCTTTACACAGCCTCTTCCTCTCAAGCCCTGAGCTATTGTCTGCTGGGAAGCCGGCATGTCCCGCAGCCATCGACTTTCTCCCACGCTACAACCGGCTTTGCTGTTCCACGCAGCTCTGTCCCTCGTCGATGTTCTGAAGCCGTAGGCTTACCTCGGCGTAGGGAGTCTCCTCCTCCGTTCAAGGGTTGTTGGCCTATTATTTTTGTTCTGAGATGGAAAAGGGACAGACTGTTCATCACCAGCTCTCAAGCCTGTAGAAAGTTCAGCACTTCCTTGAGCCAAACACAGAGGTAATGTCAGTGAAGAGATGCAGGGATCTGGGTACTCAGACAAACCAATATTGGAAAAATACAATTCCCACAGAGCTCCTCAGAAACCAAAACAAAACCCGAAACGGATTTGGGAAGCAGAATTAAGGGCTGGGAAGACTTTATGCCTTGAAAAAAACCCAGTCATTTCACAGAAGACAGGCAAGATAACAGAAAGCTGGTCACAGGTCTAAAAGATCGAAACCAAACAGACAAACCACACCCAGATGGACTAACTCTCCCACAATGCACTTCTTCCCCAATTAGAAAACCTGGTCTAGTTCAAAGACGTTAAAGTCTCCCTTCATGGGGTCAGAAGTTATAGGGAAACCTTTCAAAACCCAAGACACCCTGGGGTAAACCTAAACACTGCTAGAGAATCCTTAGCCCACTTGCCTGCCCAACAGCAGTCCAGCACGTGGTCTGTCATACATGCTGCTTCCCCACATTCTCCCTGTATACAGAATTTCAAAATGGCCACCAGGTTTTTTTATAGAGTCAGAACAACCCTCGAAGCCTCAATCTGAACACAAGGAAGTGAGAGCGACTAGCCAACCCGAACAGTAACACCCTTTAAACTCACAGCTGCAGACTATCGGCCCGAATTACAATCGGGGGAGTGGTATTATATAATCCCAGTAGCCCAGTCAAGTGGGGGAGCGGACAGGAGCAGGTGGCTCCTTATGGAGAAGGTTGGGAAAAAAAAGAGAATGCTGCAGAGAAGAGGTGCCAGGGAGATTTTGAAGAATGGAGACAGGAGTCTGCCAGAGGGAGAAGCTGCATAAGGGGTACCAGGAGAGAGGAAGTTGTGATCCTTATAGAAAAGAAGAAAGTGGTGATAAGTAAAGTGGAGGCAAACCCAGGAGGGGATTGTAAGCTAAAACTGGACGTAGAGGAAAGAAGTTGTGAAGGAAACCCAGGAGGGGCTTGTAGGCTAGTAAGTGAAATGGAGGACAGAAGGGTGGAAGGAAAACCTGAAGTGGATTCAAAGTCATTATTGGTAACAGAGGAAAACCGGGAAATCCAAGAGAGGGATGGAAATCAGTAGTAGGAAAATGGGAAGGAAAACCTCAGAGTGGAGACAAAGAGAGAAATAGGAAGAATACAAAAAGGTGGAAATAAAACTGGAAGTGGATTTGAAGGATGGAAGTGTGCCAAGTAGTGTGGGAGGTACTGACAAAAGGCCAAAGTAGTAGTAAGGAAACATTGAGAAATCAGAAGGAGGGCGTAGGCGAAGGTGAGGGAACTGAGAGGGATACAACTTCAGGTGATCAGAGTGAAGATGATGATTTAGGGTTTGATGAGCTTTGGAAGAGAAATAATAGAACCATAAAGAAAAGAGGTCACATGTTTTGTAAAATACTGAAAAGAGAGGCAGGGAGCCAGAGACTGATTAGTTATTTAGAAGTAGGAGGTTCCAGAGGGCCAGGCCAGGCCAGGCCAGGCCAGGCCAGGCCAGGCCAGGCCCTAGGTAGGTTTTGTAGGGGGCAGTTCAGGCAGGGATCAGGGGGAATAGTGACAGCTCAGAGAGGTGGTGGAAAGAACCAAGACAAGAAATAAGGTTAGTCCAGTGTAGTTCTTTTACCTCTCCTTGCTGACCCCAACAAGATCCCTAAATCACCCCGGGGATCAGACAGAGCAATAAGCACTGGTATAGTCTTGGGGTACTGGACCCTGGAAAAGTCTGCAACTAGGCTAAGAGGAGCAGAAGAACAAGTTACTAACCTGTGGTAACGTTCTTTCGATTGGATGTTCCTCCCACATATTCCTCATCTTTTGATAATATCTTTCCAGCTTCAGCTGCTTCGGAAAAGATATTTGACACAGGGCACTGTGTGCTGTCTGGTCGAGTCGATGTCCCTTGAGGGCCTCCATTCGACTGTCGACATCATCATTAGTATAAGTAGCAGACACAGCGCCAGTTGGCTCAGTTCTGTCTTTCCCCTCCGTAGAGGAATTGCTAGCCATACCATAGACCTGAGGCACCAAGAAAGTGTAAAGACACTTAAATTCTACGGTGGGGTCGGCTGGGAGGGGCGATGAGGAATACGGGGGAGGAACATCCAAATCGAAAGAACGGATTGTGTCCTCCCACGTATTCCTCATCTTTGGGATAGGCTCACAAAGCAGTAATAGTTTTTGTGGTGGGAATTAAATGTTACCATGGACAGAATGAACGACCGCCTTCCCAAATTGTCCTTCTGGACTCGAGGATGAATCCAGGCAGTAAGGTTTCACAAAAGTGTGAACAGACGGCCAAGACGCTGCTGCACATATGTCTTGAACTGGGACACCTCTCTCAAGAGCAGAAGAAGTTGCCATGCCCCTTGCGGAATGTGCTCATAAACCTTCTAGCAGGTCCTTACCCGCTAATCTGTAACTTTCCACAATAGCTAAAATAATCCACCTAGATAGGGTATGTTTTGTCAGAGCAAACCTATTTTATGACCTGTATAGCCAATGAAATATTGGTCATCCTTGATTTATAAAAATTGAGAGCCCTTTTTGGGTGCATTCTATGTAACCTCCTTTTCCAGGATGAGGAGATGGGTAGAAATTTGGCAAAATGATTTTTTGTGACAAATGGAAGTCAGACTACCTTTGGTAGAAAAGAAGGTTTAACCCTGAGAACGACTTTGTCCTTAAGGAAAATAGTAAAGGGGGTTTACAATAAAGTGCCTGTGACTCGCTTACCCTGCGGGCTGACGTTATTCCCACTAGTAAAACAGTCTTTAAAGTGAATGGTCTTAATGGACATAAATGCATTGGTTCAAATGAAATGCAAGTTAGAAATGTTAACACCAGATTGAGATCCCATATAGGGACTTGAAATGGAACTGGTGGAAAAACATTAGTAAGTCCTTTAAGAAATTGAAAAAAATCAGGAGGGATTTTAAAATATGTCTCCTCTGAAGAGCGCTTGAAAATTGAAAGCACTACCAGATGACCCTTAATTGTTCCAATCTGGAGCCCCAGATTTGCTAAATGCAACAAAAAAAAGATAACACCGTTAGGTGTATCACATAGAAAGGAATCCACATTCTTATCTCTGCACCAGCTGCTGAACTTATTCCAATGGCAGCGGTACAAAGATTTTGTTGCTGGTCTCCTGACCGAAAGCAAAATCTCCATTACGTCATCTGGGAGGTTCCAATCTCTCTGAAACCATGCTTGAAGAGCGTCTTGACCTCTGGATGGAGAACCCGACCCCCCCTCTCGCGAGAGAAGGTCCTCTCTTTGTGGAAGACGTATTAGAGGGCAGATGGACATGTCCAGAAGGTCCGGGTACCACAGCCTCCTGGCTCAATTCGGAACAATTAGGATCATGGATTTCCCAAACTTTTTCAACCTCCTGATCACTTGAGGAATGACATGGACTGGAGGAAACGCATAAAGGAGTGTGAACTCCCAGTCCACTAACACGTCCCCTAGAGCTCCTCTTGGGGGAAATTCCCAAGAGTAGTACAGCTCGCACTTCCGGATGACACCGGTCGCGAACAGGTCCACTTGAGGGGTTCCCCAAAGGGTGAAGATCTCCTGAACGACTTCCTGAGCTAGTTCCCACTCGTGGGAGACTGTGCTTTGCTCAGAGTGTCCGCCGCCGCGTTCTCCTCTACGACTAGATGAACTGCCGATAGGGAGATTCCTTCTTGAATTGCCCAAAACCAGAGCTGCATTGCCCCTCTGCACAGTGGTACTGACCCTACACCTCCTCTCTTGTTGAGGTAGTATATGGCCACTGTGTTATCAGGACATTCTTTCCCCGTACAGAGGGCAGAAAGGCCTTCAGCCAATGTCAGGCATTGCAATCAGCTCCAAAAGGTTGATGTGTAGTTTGGACTTCGATGGAGATCAACGACCATGGATTGTCAGATCGCTGGTATGTGCTCCCCACCCCGTGAATGAGCGGTTCGTAATTACCGTTATATCTGACCATGGTTGCCAAAAGGGTTCTCCCTTCAGAATAACTTCCTCGCAGGCCAGGCCCACCACAGAAGATCTTGTGCAACTCTGCTTGGAACCTGAAGGAGGTCTGACATGCTGCCTGAGAATTGGGACCATTGAGTCCTGAGAGCCCATTGGAGAGATCTCATTCTCCAGCGAGCCTCTGGCACCAGGAAAATGCAGGATGCCATGAGGCTGAGCAACCTCAAAAAGTCGAAGGCTGGAAGATGCTGGGCACTCTGGAATTTGATGACCATCTTCAGAATGTGTTGAGCCCTCACCTCGGGTGGCAAGGCTTTGCCCGAGTTTGTATCCAGGACTGCTCCTATAAATTGGAGTCTTTGTGATGGTATCATGTGGGACTTCTTCTAATGGAGGGAGAAGCCCAGTCTGAGGAGGGAGTGGCAGGTTATAATGAGATCTTTTAAGACCTGTTCGGGAGAACGGGCCCTGATCAGCCAATCGTCCAGGTAGGGGTAGACGTGAATCGCCCTTTCCCTGAGACTCGCTGCCACCACCGCCATCAACTTAGTGAAAACCCTCGGGCGGAGGTCAGCCCAAATGACAGAACTCAAAACTGATAATGAGAACCACCAACGGCGAACCACGGGAACCTTCTGTGCTTGTGATGGATAGGCACATGAAAGTAAGCATTGTGAAGGTCCAATGACACCATCCAGTCTTGGAGTTGGAGGGCCTGAAGGATCCGAGAAAGGGTAACCATCCTTCCTGAGGAACTTGTTCAAGCTTCTTAAGTCCAAGATGGGTCTCAATCCTCTGTCCTTTTTGGGGATTAGGAACTAAGGGGAGCACAACCCTTGTTCCTCTCAACTACAGGTACTTGTTCTATAGCACCTTTCTCCGGCAGGGTCAAATTTCCTGCACAAGGAGCGGATCGGGAATTTTGAAAGAGCTGTTCCCCTGTGGATGATCCCAAGGCCTTTTTAGAAAAGGAAGGCAGTAACCCTGGGCTACCACTTCCAGTGCCCAAGCATCTGAAGTAATGTCCCGCCATTCTTACAGATGCCGAAAGAGTCTACCTTCCACTGGGGTCTTGTGGGCTAAGGCCTCAGAGAGGTTTTGAGGTGACTGAAGTAGCGGCTGAGGGCAGAAATGTGCCGCCGCTTAGGCCGATTTAGTACTCTCCCTCATCCACCATGAGGGAATCTTCTTTGGCATCTATGACTGGCCTGTCTTCTCCCTCTTCCAACTGATGAGTAGAATCGAAAGGACGTACCCCTCCAAGATGATGAACCGGGGTAAGGATGTTGAGGCTGTCTAATAGCGGGACTGAGAGACTTAGCCGCCGCTTTCCAGGTCTGCAGATTTTCCAGACTTCTCAGCCTTGCTTCCAAACAGCCTCGACCCGTAAAAGGCATTTTGAGGAGTCCAGATTGTACATCTGGTGCAAATCCAGACTTCCTCAACCACGCAAACCTGTAGCACGGTACTAGTTCCCATGGATCTGCTAACACTAGCTGCAGTATTCAGACCTGCCTGGAGCCTTTGACACATTGCCTCCTTACCATCCCTGATAATAGTCAAGAAGCCGTCTCCTTCGGGTATATGGTCAGTCGCCTTAGCTACGCAATCCCACAATCCTTGACAAGGCACAAGTAGCATTAGCTGATTTGAAGGCCATACTTCCAGCCGTAAATATCTTTCATGCCCAAGCATGCACTTGCTTGTTATCCCTATCAGGAGGGACTGTAGGGTATGCAGATTGCTTTGTGGACGTTGCTGCTTGAACCACCAAGCTCTCTGGTGTCAGATGTTTTGTCAAATATTCTGGGTCCCTGCTGGATGGCCTATATTTTCTGAAAAGTTTTTGTTTACTGCTGTTGCAGTTTCTGGTGTTTCCCAATTAGATGCGACCCTTTTTTTGGAGGACAATATGGAATGGTAATATTGGATCTTTCTGGGGACCCTGATCCAATATATATAAGTCAAATCATCCTGCTCCAATGGTGGTGCAGGCCTACTCCAACCCAAAAATTCTACCACCTTGCCCATAAATTGACTATAATGAGGAGTCAGCGTGGTCAGTAGGGTGTGGCTTCCCAAAATCTAATTCTGGAGAAGTATCTACTCCACTGGCTGTCTGCAAGTTTTCATACAAGTCTTTCATTACCGCTTTAGTGGAGGAATGACTCTTGGTCGACCAGAAAGTAGTAAACTCCGGAAGCTGGATTTTACAAAGGAACTATGAATGGATGAAGGATTTAATCATTTATGGATTTAGGAAAACCTTCTAGTAATTTTTTTTTACATTTCAATTAAAACAAGTAATAAATAATAATGTCTTTCATTCTAGACTCTTCAGTTAATCTGGCATGTTTCGGGTACCAAATTGTAAGCCAAAAGGTTGTGTATCATCTTCTAAAGGCTCACGGTCTTCATAAATTGAAGTTAAATATTTAAGGAAATCCTTTCTTGGTAAGGGTTTGAAAATCTTATCCTGTGTTATTGGGGGCATTGACAGCTTCAAAGTAATCGTCGACAATGACTTCGAAGTTAACAGTGTTGTAGTCGACTTAGATACTGGCGTCGACAAGATTGCTATTGTTGCCGGAGTTGCCAGCTTTGCCTTCGAAGGACTAGACTCTTGGCTTGTCGAAGCCCTCAACGATTTCTCGGCAGATCGAGATTTAGATGTAAATCCGGTTTATGTCTCGGACTCGAAGGTTCTCGGGCTTTTGCCTTCGACTTCCCTTTGTCATCTTTTTGCAGACAGACAGGGGCATGGACTTCACCCTATTCTTTCGAGGGGGTCGGGCCACCATCTCGAAGATTTTTATAATTTCTTTTACGAAAAGTATCCCATTTGGCTGGGGAGTCGGATTTGGTTGGACAATTGATTACCTCGGAGGAGGAATCACTAGAGGTCGAAGGTGACCTGTAACATTCTTTCTTTGCCTTCTTGGAAGAAGACCAAGAAGGACGCAATCAACTTCTCGATCGAGATCTTTTAGGTCTTTTCCGTCGAGGAGAATCGCTCGACTCTTCGGACTTTCTTTTTTTTTTTTAAGTCTTCAAAGGAGACTTCAAAAGGAGCCTACCCACCAGCAATTTACCTTTATGCTCCCTTAGAGCCATGTCGGCCATCGCCTGACAGGAGCTACACTCAGACGTACGATGTTCAGTCCCGAGACACCCCAGGCATATGCGGTCGGGGTCAGTGATCGACATTTTCGACCCACAATCTTGGCACTTCTTGAAGCCGGTCTTAAGCATTGATGGAGCCGACGGCACAGACATTTTCGATTAGAAAATTTGTGACGAAGTTCAGTGAAGAACCGAAGCGTACCATGATTCTTCGAAGCGAAAGCTTGCAAAAAAACGGAACTGAAGCCAACGGGTGCTGCGTGCGCTACTTATACTAATGATGACGTCAACAGTCGGACAGAGTCCCTCGAGGGGGACTCTGACTCGACCAGACAGCACACAGTGCCCTCTGTCGAGAAAAAACATTTCCGAAGCAGTTGAAGCTGGAAAGATATCAAAAGACGAGGGATATGTGGGTGGACACAATCCACTGGACGAAAAGTTTGCAACATATTGGACTGGGGAGTGAGGTAACTTCACCGACATATTTGGAAACATTAGCTGAGATTTGGCAGTTTGAACTTGCATCCTGACATTGAGAAAACCATTGCAAGAAACACTGAAGGAAGAAGGCACTATCTTTGTTATTTTCACTGGGAAAGATCCTGTTTACATTTCAGTTGGCCCTCCCCTTTACACAATCTCTAATATAACTGGTTACCTTTGAGGACATGGTCTTGGCATACGTCTTGGTTCCAAATTTCCAGATCGTGACAGGAGTTCCTCAAAGGAATGGGAATCCTTGACCCCAAAGGGGGAGTCCCTCCTGGCGAGGTCCCAATTTCCTCGACCCCTTGGGGGGTTTGCAGAGCAGGCTCACCTCCCTAGCCTCACCAGCAGGAAGGAGAGTGAATACCTGTGATTCATCAAAACAAACAACTACTGACCTAATACCTACAGATAGAAGACTATACAGAGGGAAGAGAAATGTTTTCAACGATTACTTAAAAGCCAGGTGGTATTCCAACATGTGAAAGGGGGAGGGGGGTACTCCATACCTTTGCCACCTGCACTGAAAAAGAACATCCACCTCACTTTTGATGTCTAAATTTAGGAACTGTCAGTAAACAAAGCTGGTCTAAGCTGACGGCTGGGTACACAGTATCTTAACCGTATCGACAGGAAGAGGGGTATTTTTCTGTGGTAGGCCTAATGCACCAACAAAGGGCTTTCAATTCAATGCGTTTTGCCACCAGAAGCCAGTACACGTCATGCAACCCTTGAGGATTATGATCACACCAATTCAAGCGGAAGATGATCCCAGCTTCCGCATTCTGAATAAACTCAAGTGTCATTAAGGATTTTCTTTAAGGAGACCCAAGTAAACTGAATTGCAATAATCGAAACGACTGGCCACAAATGCATTCATCAATTGCATCTTTACAGGAAAGGCAAAATGATCCAAAACATTTTTCAGACTTTTCAGATAGAAAAAAACAACTGCTGGAACATTTGCTAATCTGAGGAGTGATGGAGAGATTTGACTCTAGTCAAATAGCTAAATTGCAAATAGATTTGAATGGTTGGGGACAGGACCCGTATGAAACATGCCAGCAGTTATCGTGCCATGCACGATCTCTAGCGGCAATGGTTCAGCAGTTGGTGTTTGCCCAATATTATTGGAGCAGATTAGTACATCTGTTTTCTGCACATTTAACTGCAAACAAATGTAATCATCCAACCTTTCCATGGATTTTGAATTTGTCATCCAATTCCTTTGGATTGTCTAGATGAAGAATAAATTGGGTATTGTGTAAAAATATATATAGAAAGCTAGACCTGTCCTATGAAATAGCTCAGCCAAAGGTTTCATGTATACATTAAATAACCATGGACTGAGTGAAGATCCCGGAGTAAATCCACACACAATAGGCCTCCGAGAAGAAAAAAAATGTGCAAGAAACAATAATGTGGCTCGGTTTGCAAGAAAAGATTTCAACCATCTCCAGGCCTTCTCCTTAGTATCCATCTTGAACAACCTCTCCAATAAGAGATTCGGGTCCATAGTAGCAAAAGCTGCAGACAAATCCAATAATACCAAAGCACCCAGTGTTCGCCCAGCATCTAAGATTGTCCATTGCTGCTACCAGCACTGGTTCCGTATTGTGGCCTGGTCTAAAACCTGCCTGTACGTCATCTAGCCAACCTGCTTTGTCAAGAAAATGTTGCAGCTGAGATGTTGCTTCATCTTCCATCAGCTTGCTGACAAAGAAGCTGCGAGATTGGCTGAAAGCTGGCAGGATCACTAGGATCTAGCATGGCTTTTTTTGTTGAAAGAGTAGTAATTACTACAAGTTTAAGAGAATCTGGAACTTTACCAGATGAAAATGAACTATTTATAACCTGGCAAGTATAAGTCAAAGTGGAATCACAAAGATCTTTCATAAGCAATGCAGGACAGGCATGACCTGGTAGCACATTCCTTTCTCATAGGTTTAGACAGGGATTCCCCTGTCAATGGTTGAAAAGAGGTGAAACGTATATGTGAGGAGGGGTTACTCAGTATTCCATTAGCAACACTTTCAATATTCTGACAAGCCGATGGGTTAAATTGATCCCTAATCTTTTTAATTTTTGCTTTAAAAAAAATGAGCTAACTCTTTTGCAACATTCTTGTGAAGGTGGGATGCACTTCTCAAGTAAGTTTGATTGCAATTCAACCAAGAAAAAAAAAGCTCTTTGGTCTTGTAGCTGTATAGTTGGTTTGCAACATTTTGCTGATTAATCTGTTCTTTCTTTTTCCTCCATAATCTTTCCGATTGTCTAACCATCCTTTTATGGGAAACATAGTGTGGTGAACCAGAAGAAGGACTCAGGCTATTGAGAGTCATGTTTCAAGGGTTTTATTAAAAGAAAAGGAATCAATCGCCTAACTTGCCCTATTTTTATGAGGGAAGTTAGCTACCTAACAAAACAAAAACTAAGGGTGGATGCTTAAGTCCAAAGCTCTTTAGTCCAATTCTTATCCAGCCAACTGGCCCTACCACTATAGAAAATACCCAACTAAAAGAAGGACAAGGGGAGGCTTCGTACACTAGCCTCAGCAAAGCTTCATCCTGGCCCAGTTTATCCTTTTCTCTAGCAGGATATTCTTTCCAGTCTTGAGATCAAATTAAACTTTGTAGTCTCTCCTTTTAATAAAGAAAACTGTTTCTTGATGCCGACAATTCCATTCCTCCAGGATTGCTTCGGAACACACACAAAAGAAACACGTTTCTGTCTTTTCCTCCTACAAGGCGTTGGGACTCCCAAAAGTACTGTGGCCCTCAGACAGCTTATTTTCTTTCACGCATGTTATTTTGGAAAGGGTGGTGGTGGTCCGCCCTGGTTGTTCAAAATGTTGCAGTCTTTCTGGCTTTCTTAGCCTGAATTCAATTATTCACATCTCCTTCTTTCCTCCTTTTGTGTGTTAGTTTCATACTATGGTTTCTCAGGCTCCCGTAACCTGAATAGCTTTTTCCAGCCGTTACTCACAGTGTTCGTACTTCTCCTAGTCCACCTTTCATAGGTTTTTTTTTTTTTTTTTTACTCTCAGGTTTCTCAGGCTCCCGTAACTTGAAAAGATTTTCTAGCGATTTTTCACAATGTTCATATTACTCTGACTTCCCCCTTTAATAGGGCATTTCAATACTTGGCTTTCTCAGGCGCTCAGAACCTGGATATGTTCCCCAGCTATTATTCACAATGTCTGTACCTTGTAGCAGTACGCCTTCCATCGGCTTTATCAGGCTTCCAAACCCTTGTTGGGTTTCCCCATGGCTATGTATCACTGTAGCTACGGTCCGACGTGCACAGAGCTTGGGGATACAGCCTCCCATATGCAGTCTGGTCTTGGTGCCTGTTACCTGCCTCCCGGGTTACTGCATGTCCTTCGTGGTTGCCCCACCAGACGGGACAGGTGTCTTTGCGCCTCTGCTCTCGTTCCGACCTGGGCTTCTAGGTCAGATAGAACGCCAACCTATAGGTGTTCTGTTAGCGTTTCACTTGCCTATTTTGCTTCCGCTGGCTCCAACAGCCAGTGCTCCAGATAGGATTTTGGAGTTAGAGTATTTTACTCCCAACCTTTTGAATTAGAAAGTAAATCCAATTTCAAGAGAGTAACAATGAACAGTAAAAAGTGGCTGACAACTATCCAATATGTGCGTAAAATTAAAACTTTGTTCAAAAACAGTGAGAAAACAGCTGTATTTCAAAGTGGTTCTAAATAATTTATTGCACCTGTGGAAAACATTTTCCCCACACAAGAACCATGTAGATGCAAACTACCCAGCTTCATCTTCATGATACTTGGGCACAAACTCTGTTAAGAACAACTACAGATGCCAGCTAGTTACATTGTGTGATTCATAGATCAAGTCCCTCACTCTACCAGCATCACTTCTTTGGCTCTCGGGCCTACAGTTGCTGCCTGGCACTACCTGCTTGACAGCCACTCCATGCTTTTGCTCCATCTCTCCTTCCCCTTGCTACTCGGTTTCCCCTGCCTCTCACTCCGACGTTCTGCCTCTTCTCACCCTTAAGTGTATGCCATGTTGCGCAGTCGGTTTTTCGGTCACTCTGCCTCTCCCATCTCTGCGGTTTCCCTCCTATTTCGCGCTGTATCGGTTGATATAACTCCTCTTCCGCTCTCATGTCATTACTCTTGCTATATCCGTTTTATAGTTTTCTCGGTTGTCCTTGCTACTCCTTTTGATTATCATTCTTGCACTGTCTCTTATGCTATTGGCTTGCCCTTCTCTAGTCTTGCTTTTATATTTCCATCTCTCCCCATCTGCTGTTGATCTGCGTTCTATTTTACTGTCTCTAAATGTCTCATTTGCTCTACTTGGATCCCTCACTCCTATTGTGTGTTTGTCCTATTATTAACTCTGTTTCCCTTCTCTCTTTCTTTGTTGCCCTATTATGTAGCTCATTGCTCTCACTTCCTGTTGCTGGAATTCCTGTTTTGGATTGTCTAGTAGGTTCTCTGTCCCTTCGCCCCACCACACCTTTGTTCTCCTGTATTGCTTTAGAGTTGCTCTTCCTCTCCTGTTTTTCCGTTTATCTTTAAACATAGCACCACTAAATATCCAAAAAGCTGGAAATGCCTTATCTATTTAAAAATCTAATGCAGCTTTACCATTGGGTGCTCCTTTTTAGATGTGTGCAATCCTTCATTTGGCCATTGGGCTGGGAATTATAGAGTTAGAGGTTTGTCTAACCAGATGCAGCACTTGCTTGAATGCAGTTGCTTTGCCAACACTATCTGCCTTTACAAGTATAAGAGCCCATATGAACTGTGTGTTCTGAGCCATTACAAGTATAACAGCCCAGATGAGATACGTCTGTTCTGAGCCATTACAAGTATAGCAGTCTTGATGGCACATGCTTCTTCTCAGCCATTACAGGTATAGCAGCCCAGATGAGGTTTGTATTCTGATCCATTACAAGTATAGCAACCCGGATGAGGTGTGTGTTCTGAGCCATCACAGGTATAGCAGCCCAGATGAGATGTGCTTCTTCTGAGCCCTTACAAGTATAGAAGGCCAAATGAGATGTGTCTGTTCTGAGAAATTACAAGTCTACTGGTCCTCATGGGATGTGCGTGTTCTACTTCTGAGCCATTTACAGGTATAGCAGCCCCGATGAGGTGTGTGTTTTGAGCAGCCATTACAGGTATAGCAGCCCCCATGAGGTGGGTATTCTGAGGCATTACATATAGCAGTCCTCATGGGATGTGCTTCTTCTGAGCCATTACAAGTATAGCAGCCCTGAAGAGCCGTGTGTTCTGAGCCATCACAAGCATAGCAGCCCAGAAGAGTTGAACTATTTGGTCCTGTTGGACTTAAGGTGTGCCGGCTGGGCATACAATCTGGCCTGTTGGCCTCAGGTCCTTCTACGATTCAGTCTGGTTCACAAACCACCTCAAGTAAGTTCAAAATGACCAACACTGGAAAGAATCCACACCAACCAGCCATCTTGAACCATTGCACCAAACCGCCAATGAGAACCAAACGTATTAGCCTTGATAAAGACCCTGAGAGGTTGAAACACGCGTCGGCAGACCACTCAAATTACCACAAACAATCAAAAGTACACAACCTAAGCTAAGATGTAAAGATTTAGAATCCTTCCCTTTAAGCACAAGGTAGCTGGGAAAACACGAGATTCAAAATGAGGCTTTGAAATGTGCTAGATTTCTGGCAGTGGGACCCAGTAATCTGACATGGTAGAAGCAGAAGTTTTGAAAAGCGCAAGACTGAGTAGAAGGGATTGAAATATATGACAGCAATGCAGTCTTCTCACACTGTCAGAGGTTGGTGGGAAGAGCTCAGACACTGTTCTTGCTCAGTACTTTAGCTCACTGCAGACATTGTTCGTGCTTTCTTAACAGCAGCTCTGTTAAGTAATTCAGGTACTGTCCCAAAACATAGTAGTCCTGCTAGGAAATGTGGGCATAATGCAATCAGCCCTGCTGTGAATAGTTGACATTATGCCCTGACATGCATATAACAGCTCAGTTGATAAATTAGGCTACTTTGCCTGAATATAAAGCAGTCCCGTTGAAAGGTACCGTAAATCTGTGCTACTGAAAATATATACAGCACTGCTTCCACCTGTATCCATTATACCTGCTTGTAGTGGATGGTCAGAAAGGGAGTTACAGTTCAGACCACATGCCTAGTTATTTGTTGCTCTCTAAGAAAATATAGTGCCCTTTCATGCACGCAAACAAAATAACACATCTTCATATAGAACACCAAAAACGTTTTTCCTTCTCACAAAAGCAAAACAATTGCTTGCTGGGAGGCTTTCCTAAAAACTTCAAGAGATCAGGAATCCCAGGCCATTGAATGCAATTGATGTGCTTCTGTAATGAACAGAAAACAAAGTATTAAATGCCAATGCTGCTGCAAATGTGCTGCCTCTTTTAAATCGGATTAAGACAGGAAAATGAAGCAGAAATGCAGCCCTTGGCTAAGACAATTTTCATTTTACACAATACTACCTGTGTCCTAAAGTGAAGTGAAAAGCATGTTCATGATTCAAGATGCTTTAATAACACTGTAACCTACAAAATGCAGGCAGTTGAACAAAGTGAACAAAACACAAATTCCCTTTTACATTAGTCCGAAAGTATTATCTTCATAGAATCATTAACAGAGGAGTGTTAAAAAAAATTAAATAAACCAGGACTCATCCCAGTTGCTTCTTTCAAGGAACTGTGTGGATTGCTTAAGTAAAGAGTGGCTTTCCAAGCTGCTGCTGGCCAGGCTGTCACCAGTGAGCTCCCTGATTTATGAAGGTGCTGCCATAAATAGCCTGTGTAAAAGGTACGCAAGGAAGAATTAAAAGGGCCCTCTTGACAAGATTCATGTGTGTAAAAAGGCCTCATACACACCTTATCTGGAGGGCTGTCAACAGCACCCTATTTTTCTCATCATGCCTGTAATTCTTGTGAAGTGCTTTGCAATGGATTCTTAGTTAAATACTATCTAGCCACTATGACAAGGCTAGTAACCACGGATTGTCGTGAGGGGAGAGGAACCCCTCTAACCCAGGAGTAGGAAGCCATCAAGAGCCAGTCCCAACCACAGAGGTGGATGGTGGTATCCAAGTGGGCCTAAATTCCTTTCCGGCTTGTGCCAGAATGTTTGCATGCAGGCCCTTATCCCCTGTAATGTCACTTGACAAAAACCCTTGCCAGTTGTTTGCTGTTATTGTTGCAGATCTGAAGTGATGCCAAATTGACAGCCTGACCAACCCAAGAGACCCGAAGAAACAAAGAGACAGACATCGTAATTTGAAATTGGTTATTTATAATGCGCTTAATATGCAGAAGTTTCGAAGCGTGGACCCGGCGATCGAACCGGTGTTGCTCCGCGTTGTCTTGGTTGCAAGGCAAGCACGCGGTCCCTGAGCCATCATCACCCACATTAGAAATAAAAACCCTCCAGCACTATCGAGTGGCCTCCATGCCAGGAAGAACCAGTGTAGAGCCGCCTGGAGAACAGGAAGGGGAGAGAGAGAGAGCCCCAAGAGAAAGTTGCAAGCATACATGCCAATCACAGACGGTGCGGTCCTGCCTAGATCACCGGCAGTTGTACATGCATACATCAGGATCCACTAAACTGTCGGGGACATTTCCAAAGACTTAACGACACAGCCAGGGAGACGGGTTACCGAAACACTGGGTGAAAGAAGTTTGTTTGTGTAGTAGTGAAGAGAGGAGTAGTGTAGTGGGCAGAGGAGTGTAGTAGTGGTGGAGGAGCATAGCAGTAGTGGGCAGAGGAGGATAGCAGTAGTGTCTATAAACTTAGGGTGCCTGGTAGGCCTTGATCTTCCAGGCTATATTATGCATAAACAATAAATATAATCAAGGCCTCCATGTCACACAATCACCACCCAAAACTACTTAGTCAATCGATTTAGCAAAAATACTCTATTTTACTTATCGATCAAAGTTCAAAACTGTACATGGGTAAGTGTACATATGTGAACCAACAATCACTACATGTGTAACTTGACATATACATATATCAACATATGATTAAAAATTCATGAGACACAAGGACCCTAAATACTCAACATAATTCACAGACAAACTGTAGAAAACATATGTAAAATGCAAAATAAAACCCTGGTACATCGGGGGACCTCTAGAATCTTACAAGTCTGTTCGGTGACCTGCCCCTTGTTTGCAGTGTCTTGATTTCTTCTTAGAGAGTGGACACATTAAGAGCATCAGAAGGTGCTCCAACCCTTTAAGGCCTTCATCAGGACAAAGCATATTTTTCACGACCACCCAATGTGTTCCAGTGTCTTTCCTAAATCTACAATTCAAACATATGTACATATTTACTGTTAGAGTAGGGTGGAATGTGTGACATGCAACGTCATAAGCTATTCTTTTCATCAATCAATGTAAAAGTAGACTACATACTTTCCAGTTGTAGCCACTTGTCTAGTGGACTCTAAATGGCCCACTCCCTCTACCTGTACTATGCAGGGGCCACCTTGACCTAAAGGCAAGTATAGTATATATATCACCAGTGAGGACCATCATGACTAGTCCACTAATCATCCAAGGTACCCAAAGTGGCGTAAAAAACGTTTTACCAACATGTGCTTACCTTATTTTACACAAGGTTTTCCCATGGTAAATGATGTCAGATGTGCGAATCCCAATTTTCAAGGAAGCCTGCACCAGAAAATCATAGCAAAATGCTATGTGATCCCACATACAGGTAATATTTATAATCAAGTGGGCCAAGAGAAGAAACTCACCAACTGTTTATAATTGTGCCTGCAATCCCGAAAGTGAAGATATGTTGCTACTACCCGCTTTCTACCTGTTCAATACAAATAGCCAATTAGTGATACATCAACTCCTGACACGTTCATCCTCCTGGACTATGTCTCAATTCTGAGCCTATCATTCTACAATGGAAACTCACTACTAGCAAAATTGCTAACTACAGGGCACAAAAGCGTACTGCGGCTATGCCCATTTTCTAGATAGTTGGAAGACTATTTTATGTGCTTTCAGGTATCTCTAGTGTTGGAGCCCCGGGCGGTCAAGAGGGCGAAGGCGAGTGACTGCCACCCCAATCACACCCTTAATCATCCCGGTGCTTCACAGCAGACCCATACAATTATGCCTCTTCCCGAATAGTTACAGTTATGGGGATGACTAGACAGACCATGTGGCATTCAAGAATGTACAAAGAGACTATCTCGCACGCTATGTGTTTAGATATACATTATGCAGTGCGCTTCTCGGTCTATAGCCTTTTGGGCTGCAAAATCATTATATAGTATTTCATAATTTCACTCTTTCTGGCTCTCACATCACAGGACGTATGTAACATTACCTCAAACTCACTGTCTCATGTACGGAGCTGAAGCACAGGACCTGCAGGCACTTGTGTGTGCTTCACTGTCTAGCAACCCGCGGTTGGAGGAGAGCGTAACTCTTAGTATCGTAGGACGCTGCGGGCCCAGTCTCTTTCCAACAGCATGGAAGAGTGACTGCCTGTAGCCTACTGAGGTAACCCCAAACGGGGACAGATATCTTAGAGAAGATGTATTGCTCATCTATGATGGCACCCGACGATTGCTGTGCATCTACATATTTTGAACCAAATAAACTTGTTTACCGTGCGCATACGAGTATAACTGTGCCCCAGTGTTATTTACTTGACACAACAATTTAGATGATTTAAGAGTAGGAATATTATTTTTAGAAAAATTATACAATAATTCTTCTAAACTAAAACTCAACCCTCCGCCTCCCTATAATCCATTAAAGCAGCAGAGGTGGACCTATCTGTTTGTGCAAAACCTTATTAAATCGCATGTATTACCTCTCGGTCTGGACAATCCAAAGACTGGGCTGCTAAGGTCCAAGCCACAATCCATGCTAGCAAATGCAGAAATCGGGTACAATATATTGAACCAATGCAAAAAAAAGAAAAAAAGAATGAATACAGCCAATACAAACAAGTGTTCCATGCAGTGATGCCATATTGTAGCTGGTTTGTTATTCGGCATGGAGCTCAAAACAAAGCATGTTTAACTCCTCTCTCTGTCTATGTACGTTACAGAATATATATGACATTAGGAATTTGTGGACTTCTGACGTCAATTGTGTAATTGTGCTGTGGTCTACGACCCCTTACAAACTTGAGGTACAAAAACATCTTGGAAATAGGCTTTATATGAAACTAGAGATTAATCATACAGCTAGATTATTGGAGGAAATTGAAAACCTGATGGCACACGCATTCACGCTGAGTTGGATCGATGAGTAGAGAAAATGTTCCTGGTTAAGAAACATCCGACAATTCTGGCATTTTATTGCCTACCCAAGGTTCACAAAAATTAGTTGTGCCCTCCTGGCAGACCCATGGTGTCTGCTATCGGCTCTATCCTTGAACCTTTGTTGATTTATGAAGATATTTTTCTGAGACTGTTTAACGAAATATGAAGCCTTTTGTTCAAGACACAACCACAATGATTAATATTCTTGCGACCCTAACTATTAATAAAAATGACTTCTTAGTAACTTTCTATGTAGAGACGTTATACACCAGTATTCCCCAGATGGCAAGCGTAGAAGCGATGTGCCACTACCTGCAGAAAAGAGAAAGTCTGGTTGTACCATCCGAGTTCATACTTGAATGTATACGCCTGGCACTTACTGAAAATTACTTCGTGTGATGGCATCTTCTACAATCAATGTCACGGGACCAGTATGGGAGCAACCTTTGCCAACGATATAGCGAACCTCTACATGGCCCACCTTGAATCAGAGATGGTATACAATGAGAACCATCCTTTCGCCAATCATATCGTTGGCTGGTACCGTTATATGGAAGACGTCTTTATGGGGTGGAGAGGGTCCTCGGACACATTGAGGGCCTTCCTGATAGGGTTAAATGATCAGGACGAATTCATACATTTCACCTTTGAACTTCAAAATTCAGAAAAAGAGCAGAAAGTACAGTAGGCACCACTCTCTTTAGGAAACCTACAGATAAGAATACATTATTAGTGTACTAACGTTCCCACCCTTTGAGCCTAAAAGGGAACTTTCCTTATGGGCATTTTTTAAAAATGTGCTGCAACTGCACCGCTGTGTCTAGTTTTGACACTGAGAGCAAAACCCTGAGCACAAAACTAAAACAACAGGGTTAGCCAGCTCAGGTAATATGGAGGGCTCGCAAAAAAGCACATAAGATGGATAGAAAGACTTGCCTTGATAGACACGCTAAAGGAACAGCAGATAAGGTTACTTGTGTTACCTCTTTTAGCCCCATTAGCCATTCTCTCAGAAGGGGGATACTCCAGAATTGGAATATAATAACTGCCGATTTCAATCTGGAGAAACCTCTATTTCGCTTTCAAATGCCCTAAAAATCTGAAAGATAGATTGGTCCATACTTCCGAAGAACAGAAAATACAGACATCCTCCCAAGCAACCTTATCGTCACTACCACCTGTGACTGGTCACTTCAGATGTGGAAAATGTTCAGTCTGTGCGCTGACAAAAGATCTCAAAGAGATAGACCCCTATGGTCTGAGTTGGAAACTTCGCTCTATCACCAACTGTCTAACTAAGTGGGCCATTTATGGTATTAAATGTCCATGTGCACTCATTTATTTTGGTAAAACAAAAAGGAGAGATCTGTCCACGCATCTGTGAACCTCGATCGTGTATTAAGAACCAGGTGGCAGAAAAAACGATGCTGGCACATTTCAAGATGAAAAATCACACAAACATACTGGGCCTCATTACGAGTTGGGCGCAAACGAATACCGGGCACCGGTAGGGACACCGGTGCCGGTAATCCCTTTGCACCCTATTCCGAGTTCCCTTAGCGGGTCCCTTCCTTAACGCCTGGTTTTACCGTTAAGGGACTTTAGAGCTAAGGAACAAGTTACTTACCTGTAACTGTTGTTCTCCAGCATGGGTCTGGCATGGATTCACATGCTCATTAATATTCCCCGTCGTCAGGCCGGGAATCCTCGGTAAAGAAAAAACCAGTATCAGTTTCGTTTCTGATCTGTCTTTCGTAGTAGTAACCAATCACTGGTCTCTGCGTCATACTGACCACAGCCAATGACTGCCCTCTACCTAAGCACCGCCTCTGGCAGCCATCTTCAGATTTGGAAGCATGTGAAGTGGCAGTATGACCAAGTGAAGAGCCGCAGAGGGGTAGGCGGGAGGGTTCGCATGTGAATCCATGCCAGACCCATGCTGGAGAACAACAGTTACAGGTAAGTAACTTGTTCCTTCTCCAGCATGGGGTCTGGCATGGATTCACATGCTCATGAATAAAGAATACATAGCAGTACACACATGCACAACCACGGGAGGTGGCAAAGGCTCAACATTAAGCAGTACATCAAACTCAACATCAAGCATCTTACCTCCTCACCAGGCTCACCTCAGGCGAACAGGTTGCGCAGCACTGCTTGGCCGACCCTCGACTCCTCCCTGGAATCCCGATCGACGCAGTAGAATTTCGTGAAGGTGTGCGTCGACCTCCACGTGGCAGCCCTGCATATGTCCAGCAGGGGCACCCCAGAAAGGAACGCCGTGGTAGCTGCGATCGCTCTGGTGGAATGGGCTCTCGGACGGCCAGGCAGCGGTCGGTTTGCCAACCGATGACAGTACATGATACAGCCGGAGAGCCATCTGGAAATGGAAGCCTTCGAGAGAGCCTTCCCCTGATTGACAGGTCCAAAGTTCACAAAGAGTTGTGACGTCTTCCGAAAACACTTCGTGCGGTCCACGTAGAACTTCAGCGCTCTAGCCACATCCAGCGAGTGCAAAGTCCTCTCAGCAGGCGACGAAGGCGACGGGAAGAACAAAGGCAACACCAAGGGTTCGTTGAGATGGAAGTCCGACGGTACCTTGGGCATGAAGGAGGGGTGCGTCCTGAGCACTACCCTCGTGTCGTGAAAAGTCAAGTACGGGGCCTTGCAGGAAAGGGCCTGGATCTCTCCCACCCGTCGTGCGGAGGTGATGGCCACAAGAAACACTGTTTTCCACGACAGAAACTTCAACGGGGCCGAGTGCAGAGGCTCGAACGGAGGTCCCATGAGCTTGGTCAGCACCACGTTGAGCTCCCACGCCGGGGCCGGCGCCTTCACCGGCGGGAACGATCTGAACAGTCCCTTCATGAACTCTTTCACCAGACGATGAGACCACAAGGACGTCCGGCCCGTGGTTCTGGTGTATCGGGAGATCGCAGCAAGATGAATCTTGATGGACGCGTGTGCCAGTCCAGCTTTGGCCAGCGTCAGCAGGTACGGCAGTACCTGGGGAGCCGTAATCCGTAGAGGGTTAATCTTCTGTGCGTGGCACCAGACAGAGAACCTCTTCCATTTGTGTCCGTAGCATTTAAGAGTCGAGGACGCCCTGGCCTTTGCAAGAACCTCTCTGCAGTCGGCCGGTATGTCGTATCCTCCAAACTCTAGCGCTGCAGGAGCCAGGCCTGCAAGGTCAGCGATTTCGGGTCGTGGTGGAGGATGGCGCCTCCTTCCCTGGAGAGTAGATCCGCGTCCACCGGCAGCTTGATTGGCGGGGACGCTGACAAGTCCAGAAGGTCCGGGAACCATATCTGCCTCGGCCACGCAGGTGCGACGAGGATCATCCTGCACCGTGACCTCTTGAGCTGGTTGACAAGCCGGATTAGCAGTGGCAAAGGAGGGAACGCGTAGAGGAACAGGCCCTCCCAGGGGAACGAGAAAGCATCGCCCATGCTCCTCGCCTGGGGAAACCTGCTGGCGAACCTCCGGCACTTGGAGTTCGTCGCCGTCGCGAACAGGTCAATCTGGGGTGTGCCCCACCGTCGGAAGAGGCGATCCACTAGATCCTGCCGTAGTTCCCACTCGTGGCACGAGCGCAGCTCCCTGCTGAGTGAGTCGGCGATGGTGTTTTTTATCCCTGCCAGATGAAACGGCACCAGAAACATCCTTTGGGCGACGGCCCAATGCCACAGGTCCTGCGCCTCCTTGGACAGCGCTGGGGACCTGGTTCCGCCCTGTTTCCTGATGTAAAACATGGTGGTGGTGTTGTCGGTGAAGATCCTCACCACCTTGCCCTTGAGGGACGGAAGGAAGGACCTGAGGGCCCAGAACACTGCACGGAGCTCCAGGACGTTGATATGGAGGGACTTCTCCGTCGGGAGCCACAGGCCTCTCGCGTGCAGATTTTCGGTGTGCGCTCCCCACCCTTCCAGGGAGGCATCCGTGGTCACTGTCTCTTGGTGGTCTGGGGTCTGGAAGTCCATGCCCGCCGTCAGATGCGCGCGGTTGCCCCACCACCGGACCGCTCGGCGGAAACTCTCGTCGAGTGTGATCCTCTCCTCGAAGCCGCCTGTCGTTTGGATCCAGCGCGCGTCCAGGAACTCCTGCAACGGGCGCATCTGGAGCCTGCACATGGGAATGAGGTAGATGCAAGAAGACATCATTCCGAGGAGGGACTTGATGGACCTCACCTTGGCCGCGTCGGAAACCAACATCCGCTGTACCTTGCCCAGGATGGACCTGGTCCTTTCCTCCGACGGGGAGGCCAGAAGGGACACTGTGTCGAGCTTCGCTCCCAGAAACAGTGCGTTTTGCGCGGGTACCCGGTGGGACTTGGCGTAGTTCACGGAGAATCCCAGGTCCGTGAGAAGTTGGACGGTCCTTGCCGTCTTGGCTCGGATGAGCCAGTCGTCCAGGTAGGGGTAGACGTGGATCCCCTCGCGGCGCAGCTGCGCCGCCACCGGTGCAGGGCACTTGGTGAATACCCTGGGTGCCGACTGTAGTCCGAAGGGGAGGGCTTTGAACTGGTAGTGACGCCCTTGGACCACAAACCTGAGGAATTTTCGGTGCCCCTTTAGGATGGGAATATGGAAGTAGGCATCCTCCAAATCCAACGATGACAGGAAGTCTCCTTCCTCCAGCTGCCCCAGGACGTGCTGGAGGGTGACCATCCGGAACTTCTGCGCCTTGATGAACTTGTTCAGACGTCGCAGGTCTAGGATGGGGCGCCATCCTCCCGTCTTCTTCTTCACGAGGAAGTATCTCGAGTAAACTCCGGAGCCCCGAAGCCTCTTTGGGACGAGTTTGATGGCGCCCTTCCTGAGCATCGCCTTTACCTCCAGGAGAAGCTGAGGGACGTGAAGCTCTTTCCTGGCCACGGGGGGGACGTGCGGGCACCTTCTTTGAAACTCGAGCGCGTGGCCCCGGGCTAAGGCATCCAGCACCCAACCGTCGGTGGAGATGGACTCCCACACGCTGACGAAGCTCGCCAGCCGGCCTCCCACCGGGGTGCTTCGGTGGGGGCCCGACCCCACGGCCGGTTCAATCCTGTTTCGACGAGGCTTTGCCGCCTTGACCTCCTTGGCGACGACGGCGGGGTCCGCCAGACTTGCCTCGTCCTCTGTAGACCTCCTGAGACGACGAGCGGGCCGCTTGACGGTAGGTGGAGAAACCGCCGCCGGAACCTTTGGAGGCGCCCTTGCCTCCGCTGCTCCGAAAGGGCGTCCGTCGTTGCTGCAGAACCCCAAGGGCCCGGGCCGTCTCAGTGTCCGCTTTAATGGCCTGAAGGGAATCGTCCACTGTTTTCCCAAACAGGTTGTTCCCATCGAACGGCATGTCCAGGACTCTGGTCTGTACGTCTTGACGGAAGTCCGTAGCCTTGAGCCATCCACGCCGCCTCAGGCACACGCCGTTGCCCAACTGGCGAAACCCAGTGTCGGCGATGTCCGTCGCAATAGTGATGGCGTGGTCCGACGCCACCTCACCTTCCTGTAGGATCTCCAGGGCATCCGCCCTCTTGTCGTCCGGTAGGAAGTCCAGCAGGGGAGCCAGTTTGTACCATAGCTCCCTGTCGTAGCGGGCCACGATAGCCAAGGCGTTGGCCGCTTTAATCGTCGTCGCTGCAGACGAGATGACCCTGCGTCCCATAGCGTCCAATTTCTTTCCCTCGCCGTCCGGTGGGGAAGTCGATATGGAGGCCGCACCCCCCCGCCCCGCTTTCTTCCTGGCCGCCGCGGAGACGACGGAGTCCGGGGTAGGCTGCGCCCGGAGGCACAGGGGGGCCGCGTCCGGGACCCGGTACTTCTTCTCGTACCGGTCCCTTCTAGTTGGCGTCGTGGAAGGGTTCTTGAGGAGGGCGAGGCCCTCATCCCAAATGTCGTCCAGTAGAGGCACCGCGAGGACTGTCTTCCTCTTGGCCTCGCGCCGTTGATAAAGGAATCCTTCCTTTTTCTTCTCCTCAGGGCAGAGTTGGAAAAGCTCGGATGCCCTGGCGATCATGGAGTGGAACAATCCAATCTCGTCGGGCGGAGAAGCCCTGGTGGGAGGTGACGACGGTAGATCCTCGTCGTATACCTCGTCGTCCGTACCCGTCGCTGCCGTGTCAGTCCCCGTATCATCCCCTCGGGTGGACGGGAAGGAGGGCTGGACGGGGCGCGACGGCTGAAAAGGAGGTGGAGGGTGAATCCTTCTTTTCTTGGGCGGGGGAGCACCAGAAGGTCCCGGATCCCCCGACGGGAGAGGTTCCTCCGTCGGCAACGGTAGTCTCGTCCTCATCTCTGAACATAAGGACTGTATAGCCATCAAAATGGCCGCCGAGTTGTCTTGCGGCGCTGGCAGAGGGGAATCCGACGGGCGATCAGGGGCCCCGTCGGCACCCTCGCCGATGTCGTCGTCACCTGCGTCGGGATCCATCCCGACGGGCCGGTCTTCTTCCACCCCAAGGCCGTGGCTTAAGACCTCAATCAGCTCCTCCTCCGAGGTTGAGGCCGAATCTACGACGACGCCCTGCCCCCCCCGGGGATTTCACGGGGGTCCTATCGATGGGCACAAAAGAGGACTCCCTCCGAGGTGGCAGGGAGACTCTGAGCCCCGAGGTCGCCACCACTGGTGTAGCCTCTACAGGCTGAGCCAGGGCCGCCGCGACACTATCGATAGAGGGCTTGGCCGGATGGATTAAGGCCTTCACCACCTTAGGTGCGCTCACCGCCTTATCCTTGAGGGGGGGGGACACTGCCTTGCTCCCCCTCCGATGGGGCCTTCGAGCTCGACCGGGGCCTCTCCAGGAGCTTCGCCGGGTGCTCGCCCTTCCTCTTACCCGACCCAGAGCGTTGGCTCGTGGCTGAAGGTGCCGGGGAGGGTGCGCCCTGCCTGGCGCCCGTAGAGCCCGACCGTTCGGCGCTCCCGTTGCCAGCGGACTCGCGGTGCTTGGCCTTGTGTTGGACCCCCGTCGCCGGGGCGTCCTCAAAGGTCTTAGAAGACCGCTCGGATTTCTTCCTCTTCTTCTCGCCTGACGGGCTCTTCCCTTCCAGCCAGTTGCCGAGACGTTTATGGCGGTCCTTCATGGTCCGCTCCGACATATTGCCGCAAAACGCACAGTCCTTCTCCACGTGCGTCTTGTCCTCATGTAAGCAGTAGAGACAAAAGGAGTGTTCGTCCTCCTTAAAGACGTTCTGCAGCTGGCATCCAGGGCAGATCCTGAACAGCTTTCCGGGCGTCGAGCTTCCTTTCTCCTGGGCCATGTCCGGGCCTGAGAAACATCTGGAGTCCTCCAAAAGCGTAGCTCGACGAAATCTTCACCCTTGAGGGGCGCAGACGAATCCGACACGGGTCCCCGTTGATCGGATGGAGAGTCAGTGGAGCTTGAGGCTCTTTTGACCGAAAAAAACGAAGTTTTTGAGAAAAAACGTGAAAAAATAGCACTAACGCTCGAGAGCAATAGCACGAGGATCCCAACACATGAACGTGCGGTAAAAATCTGAAGATGGCTGCCAGAGGCGGTGCTTAGGTAGAGGGCAGTCATTGGCTGTGGTCAGTATGACGCAGAGACCAGTGATTGGTTACTACTACGAAAGACAGATCAGAAACGAAACTGATACTGGTTTTTTCTTTACCGAGGATTCCCAGCCTGACGACGGGGAATATTCATGAGCATGTGAATCCATGCCAGACCCCATGCTGGAGAATAATGGTACCGCAATTTGCGGTACCGTTATTAGCGCCTTCCCCCTTCCAATTGAGCCCTATGGAGGCTCAAATGGGAATGGGGAATGGCTTTTTCAATGGGGACTTACCAGTCCTGCAAAGGTCGGAATAGACCGGTAAGTCCCCATTGAACGAGGGCGGACTCGGTACCAGTATTGGAGGTAGTCATGGCGCTAATGGCGCCATGATTACCTCCAAACTCAGAATGAGGCCCACTGACATATTCTGGTTTATTATCCAAACTATCAGGTGCCCTGCGTGTGGTGGGGACCGTGATCTTATGTTAAGACAAATGGTACAGAAATTGATATATAGACTTGACTCTGTTAATAAGGGCCTTAATACATCGATCGAGTGGAACCTTTTCCTACATTGAGTATGGTATCCTATTGTGGATTAGGTAAATGTATGTGATGGGAGGAGGTTTCCTGCACTGGGTGTAGTAACGTTATTATTGGTTCTACTCTTCCAGCATACTCTCTCATTAGTGGTTTGGAGTATGAGTAGAGATCGTGACCCTGCCTTAGCATTTCGCGTGTGACATCAGTTGAAACATTAGAGATACAACAAAAGGTTTGAGCAAGAAGGGCAAACCGAAAAAGACAAATTCATTGTGTACATACATCAATTAACACTTGAACGCACAATTAGGTCACACAATTTGAAAGTTTGACATTTAATGTATCGGAGCAGCAACACAATATACATTGTATTACCCCGGTGTCCCAATCCAAGATGGCGCCTGTGGCTCTGATCACGTGGCAAGCACGTAACGTAATCAGTATAAGGAAGTATGAGCAGTCCGGCGACTATTCGCAAGCAGGACTGAGTGAGTTAAGACACCGAAGGACATCTTCCGGTGTCGGGTGCGTTTTCACGCGATAAACAGATACTACTCAGTACGACAGTGTGAGTGTTGGATGTGCTACAATAAAAAAGGCTTTGGGAAAAAGACCACTAGGATGCAAGACTTTCTATCCAGAATCAGATATTAAAAACAACGGCAGTAGTGGAATTAATTTGTCGGGATCGCAGAGTATGCTAACTGAGGGTGCAGCGATATTTCATTTGTCGCCACACCAATTAACATGATCATATGCCTGTATAGATGGAACATGTGCTGTTAATCTACAGATTAGTTGTATCAGGAGCATGCATGGCTCGTGGTCCAGCATTAGTGTATGGAATGATATGCTAGTATCAGCAAATTATAATGAGAGATATACTGCTTGCCTTACATAGATACTCAAGTTACAGTCGCGTATGGAAAAAAAAAAAAAAAAAAGCTATGAAAACGGAGAATACGTGGAAACATCGCATGGTGTGGAGCGCCTAGATTGGAGTTGTTCTTGCTACTGGAAGTCACCAATAGCAAGGTAATATATAGAATGTACATGTTGCTGTCCAGTTGGCAAAGTTAGAAAGTAAGAAAGTCATAACAGAAGTCCTCCTTTATTAATTTTATTTTTAAAGGAATGACTGAACACACAAGATCGTTGCCGTGTTAAGAAGTGATTAGCCCAAGACACATTGAAGAAATCGAAGGTTGGTGGCTACTTATGGATATGGGTGTGGGGTTTAAAAAGGTTTGAACTTCTTGTGGTCAAAGTTTTCTAAAAGGGGTTATGTGTATGTTACAGTGCTTAACTTGAGTTTTTCAAGAGTGTGGAATCATACCTGCATCGATTTCAAGTTTGGTGTCCTGGTGAAGGCTTTTTGGGATCAATCTATTTGGGTGCTGATGATAGGCAAAAACCTCCTGCACCCATCAGCCAGAAGAACAAGTTACTTACCAACTGGTAACGTTCTTTCGACTGGATGTTCCTCCAGCGTATTCCACATCTGACATGTAATGTCCACAGCTGTGCACTTCGGAAAGTTTTTCGGCAGAGGGCGTCCTGCGTTGATGGCGTCGGGTCAATGTCCCTCGAAGGCCTCCGTTGAGGATGACGTCACAGGATGTTATAAATAGGACGCCCGTAGCCTCAGTTTAAGTTTTTTCCCCCAGAACGTGCGGCACCAGTCTCATGCCTGCTTGACTGCACTTAGCCTTACGGAAACAGAAGCTGCATTCGCATAGGAAATTCTCCTGAGGGGCAAGCTGGGAGGGCAATGTGGAATACGTTGGAGGAACATCAGGCGAAAGAACGTTACCAGTTGGTAAGTTACTTGTTCTTCGAATGGATTATGTCCTCCAATGTATTCCACATCTTTGAGAGACTCTGAAAGCAGTACAAGTAAATGGAGGAGGGAAAAGAATTTAGAGTACCCAATTAGATTGCGGAATAAAGAACTGCCTTCCCAAAAAGCCATATCCTGACCATGGATTGTATCCAGGGAATAATGCTTTACAAAGGTGTGGATGGAAGCCCATGTAGCGGCATCACAAATATTCCCAATAGGAACACCCCGCTGGAGGGCGGTGGAAGTAGCCAGGCCCCTAGTGGAATCAGCTCTCAACCCTTCAGGAGGGTCCTTACCCATCAATCGATAACATTCCGTAATGGTGAGGATAATCCACATGAACAAGTTCTGTTTGGTAACAGCCTGGCCCAATCAGTGTCCAGCATATCCTACAAAGAGCTGATCGTCCACTCGGACCCTGGACATCCTAGAAATGTAAAAGCTCAGAGCTCTCCTAGGATCCAACCAATGGAGCCGCTCCTCCTCCTTACCAGGATGAGGAGGAGGGTAGAAAGATGGAAGAACCACCTTTTGACTCAAATGGTATTCAGAAACTACCTCAGGTAGAAAACAGGGACGTACTCACAGTACAACCCTGTCCTTGTGAAACACAGTAAAGGGTGGCTTAAATGAAAGTGTCTGCCATTCACTCACTCTGCGACCGGAAGTAACTGCAACCAAGAACACAGTCTTGAAAGACAGTAATCTCAAAGGACAAGAGTGAAAAGTTTCAAACAGAGCACCCATGAGAAATTTCAAAAACAAATTCACATCCCAAACCGGCACCTGGAAAGGGGACAGCGGGAATACATTAGTCAGGACTTTAAGAAACTGAGAAATCAAAGGAATCTTAAAATAAGTACATTCTTCAGACGAGCGCTTAAAGATAGACAGCGCCGCCAGGTAACCTTTAAATGGTACCTACTTGAAGGTCCCTGTGGGCCAAAGAAAGTAAGGAAGACAAAACCATAGGAATGGAGCACTGAAAAGGATCAACATTGTGATCTCTGCACCAGTCGCAGAACTTACGCCAACGGTACAGGGATTTTGTCGCCTGCCACCTGGCTGAAAGCAACACCTTTATCACGTCATCCGGGTGGTCCCAATCCTTGTACCTCAACCTTTCAGATACCAAGTGTGAAGGTTGAGAGTCTTGACCTCTGAATGGAGAACCTGACCCAGAAACACCCTCCCTTCCTCAAGCAAGAGCAGATCCTCTCGGTAGGGAAGAGAGCGTGGAGCACAGATGGACATTTCTAGAAGGTCCGGGTACCAAGCTCTCCTGGCCCAAACCGGAGCAATGAGGATCATGTGGGAACCGAACTTCCGTAACCTTCACAACACTTGAGGAATGACGGGGACTGGAGTAAACGCATACAGCAGTGGGAATGGCCAATCCACCACGAACGCGTCTCCTAAGGCTCCTTTTGGAGGAAATTCCCTTGAGCAGAATCTCTAGCACTTCCGGTTGACACTGGTGGTGAAGAGATCCACTTGCGGGATTCCCCAAAGGGCAAAGATCTCCTGAAGGACTTCCTGAGATAACTCCCACTTGTGGGAGACCGTGCTCTGCCTGCTCAGAGCGTCTGCCGCTGCATTTTCGTCTCAGGCCAGATGAACTGCCGAGATCGAAATTTCCTGCAGATGGCCAAGAACCAGAGTTGCACTGCCTCTCTGCACAATGGAAGTGACCCTACTCCCTCCCACCCCCTTTTTGTTGAGGTAATGCATGGCCACTGTGTTGTCCGTCATGATCAGGACACTCTTCCCCCGTACAGAGGGCAGAAAAGCCTTCATGGCTAGCCTGGCGGCCCTTAGCTCTAACAGACTGATGTGGAGTCTGGACTCCGACGGAGAACAACGACCGCTGGCAGGCAAGTCGTTGGCATGAGCACCCCATCCTGTGAGGGAAGCATCCATCACTACCGTCACCTCTGGCCACGGTTGCCAAAACTGTTCTCCCTTCATTCAATATATGGAAATTGACATGTTAACCTAAGAGTATACGACCTAGATATCAAAGCATAATGTTTGTAATGTTGTTATTTGACATACCTCGTGCCTAAAATAGACCAGATGAATGGCAATCTATGGACTATATTTCCAACAATATATTAATTTGATTTAATTCTATAGTAGTCTTCACTACACCATTGGCGACCCAAGGTCCTATGAATGATTGTTCATTGGACATTCTTTTTTGCTTTCAGTTCTCTCCAGTGTAAGTGTACACTGGTTGTGTTGGGTCTCGCCATTAACTTCTTAAGGAAAATCTAACTATATGTTCAACCTGAATTAACTAGCAGTGCCCGCCCACACCTCTTATCTCCCCCCCTTCATCAGGTTCCCTTCGTTGGCCCACCACAGAAGATCCTGTGAGACCGAAAGTGGATTCTGAAAGGGATCCGACATCTTGCCAGGGAACTGTGACCACTGCATCTTGAGAGCCCACTGCAGGGATCTCATCCACAGCCGGGCTTCTGGCACCAGAAAAATGCAGGAGGCCATGAGGCCGCGCAACCTTAAGCCGAGAGACTCTGGGCATGTTGAAACTTATACACCATCTGCACAATGTGATGAGCCCTTACCTTGGGAGGCGAACATTTCCCCCAAGGCCGTGTCTAAAACAGCCCCGATGTACTGGAGCTGTTGGAAGGTGTCGGATGCAACTTCTTGAAATTCAGGGAGAAGCCCAGCCTGTGGAGGGTGCGGCAGGTGACACAGAGATAATACCACGCCAGTTTGGGAGAGTGCGCCCGGATCAGCCAGTCGTCCAGGTAGGGGTAGACGTGAATCCCCCCCTCGCCTGAGGTACGCTGCCACCACCACCATTAGCTTGGTGAAGACCCTCGGGCAGAGGCTAATCCGAAAGGCAGGACCCGAAATTGAAAGTGTGAGTCACCAGCCGCAAACCTCAGGTACTTCCTGTGCGCGGGATGAATCGGCACATGAAAGTAAGCATCCTTGAGGTCCAGAGAGACCAACCAATCCTGAAGTTGAAGGGCCTGGAGGACTTGAGAAAGAGTGACCATCTTGAACGTGTCCTTCCTGAGAAGTTTGTTCAACCAACGCAAGTTCATGATGGGTCTCAATCCCCAGTCTATCATTGGGATAATAAAATAATGGGAATGCCATCCCTTGTTCCTCTCCGCTATAGGCACCAGTTCTATAGCGCCTTTCTCCAGCTGGCTAAAGATTTCCTGCGCAAGGAGCGGATCCGGAAGCTTCAAAGAGTTTCCCCGGTGGATTGTCGTGAGGCCGCTCAAGGAAGGGAAGGCGGTAGCTGTGGGCAATGGTATCCAGAACCCAAGCATCTGAAGTAATGGCACGCCATTCTTCGAGCTGCTGAGATAGTCTGCTCCCAACCGGCGAACCATGGGACATGGCCTCACGACTCTTTGGAAGCGGCTGTGGCAGTGCCTGAAGTCAAAGAGGCAGCTGCCTGAGCGGCTTTGGCACCACGATTTCCCCAACCAACACGGGTACTTTTTCGCTGGCCCCTTTGACTGGCAGCCCCTCTCGTTCTACCAAAGGAGGAGTAGTAACGAAAGGAACCTCCCCTCCACTGCTGTCCCCTAGGACGAAAAGGCAGAGGTTGATGCACCGCAGCGCTTAAAGATTTTGCTGCAGCTTTTGAGGACTGCAACGTCTCAAGGCTCTCGTCAGCCTTGCTGCCAAACAAATGTGCGCCATCAAAGGGCATGTTGAGAAGACGGGCCTGCACATCCGGAGCAAACCCCGACTTCCGCAACCATGTGAATCTGCGTATAACGGTGCTCGCAGCCATGGATCGGCTAACACGGTCAGCCGTATCCAAACCCGACTGAAGGGATTCACACATGGCATCCTTGCCGTCCTGCACGAGAGCAAGGAACCCATCCCTTTCTTCCCCCTCGGGAATATGCTTAGCTGCCAAAGAAACAATTCCACAGAGTGTATGAAAACCTTGCCAAGGCACACGTGGAGTTGGCCGATTTCAGGACCGTGCTCTCAGCAGAAAATACCTTCCGGGCCCAACCGTCAAAGCACTTGTCGTCCCTATCCGGAGGGATGGTAGGGTACGCTGCCTGCCTCGAGGTGGCCGTAGCCTCCTGAACCACCAAACTCTCTGGAGTGGGGCGAGTAGATAAATAGCTGGGGTCGCTAACGGAAGGCCAGTATTTCTTGGTCAAAGACTTATTAACAGCCGGAAGAGATTCCGGGGACTGCTAAGCAGCTGCCACCCTTTTCTATAAGGTAAGATGAAATGGCAAAACAGGGTCAGAGGACGGACATTGATCTAAGATGTCAGTCAGATCATCCTGCACAAAGTCTTCAGGAGGACTAGACCAGCCCAGATACTCCGAGACTCGCACCACGAGTCTCATATAGAAAGACTCTGCATGAGCCCCAGGCTCAGGTCTACCAAATTCCACTTCCGGGGGAAGTGTCCAGCCCAATGGCATCATGGAGGGTCTGCCTCAACTCCTCCAACTGACTGTCTCCAGAAAAAAGTGGAGCATCATCAAGGTCACCAGGTTCCTCAACCTCAGACTTTTCCTCCTCTTCAGAAATATCATCCAAGGGAGTTGAAACCCAGGTCTGGCGACAGAAGAGGGCCTGGAGACCAAAACCGGCCTCACAGACTTCAAATCCCCGAAGGCGCCGATAGCGCAGAAGGCTTCGACGTCGTGATCGCCAAAGGCTTCAGAGTCGGACATCTGAATCAGACGGACACGGCGCTGAACGAGTCGACGCCGGGCCCCCAAACCCTCAATAGGTTGCTGTGGTCTCGCTGGAGACGAGGACTGAGACCTAGAGACACGTCTCTTCCGACTCTTCGAATCCTTGTCCGAACGGGACCTCGACGGCTCCCAATGCGAGTCGCGTCGTGTACCCGAGCCCGAAGGCGTGCGAGCCACGGTTCGAGACTGATCCTGGCTGGCTTTGTCCGAAGGCACGACCGGACCCGTGCCCTGCGATTCAAAAATCGCTAACATGGATTGTTTAAATGTCGGCCATTCCTGCGGAGGTGAGGACTTCGTTGGGCACATAACCTTCCTCGAGGCACCATCCTCTGAGGAGGACGGGGAAGGCGACCGGTGATGGCGCTTCCTAGAGTGCCGGGACGAGGAGGACAAGTGGCGGGATCCACTCCAGGACAGAGATCCCTGGGACTCCTGACGCAGAGAGTCGCCCCTCGAGTCGTCGGTGGAAACCCCCCTTGGACTTGGAAGTCCGGGACTTAACAGGCTTAGAGCCCCTAACTACCTGGGGCTTCCCCTTCTGCTCCCACAAGGCCTTGGCAGTCAGCAACTGGCATTTCGAGCAGTCGTCGGTGTCGTGCCACTTGCCCAGGCACCACAAACAAATGCAGTGGGGATCGGTGAGCAACATCTTCGACTTGCAGTCCCGGCAGGTCTTGAAGCCAGACCGCAGAGTTGGAGGGGTCGAATGGAGATAGACATTGTAATGATGAACACACAAGGCGCGCCGAGTCTCACAAAGTGAACACGTTCGTGGAAAAAAACTGAACTGAGGCTATGTGCACCATGCGTCCCATTTATAACATCCTGTGATGTCGTCCTCGACGGAGGCCTTTGAGGGACATTGAACCGACGCCATCGACGCAGGACACCCTCTGCCGAAAAAGTTTCCGAAGTGCACAGCTGTGGACATTACATGTCAAAGATGTGGAATACGTTGGAGGACACAATTCATTCGAAACAGTGTGTCGACCTACGATCTGACGTATGTGTTGACCAGTTAGCTTTCCTTGATTTAAGCAATAATTCTGCCCCATGTACGAGAACTTGGAGAAGGGATCTGATAGATACATGTGAATACAGCCTGTGTAATAAGCGTAAGAATAAGCAACACTGCACCTATAGTATCTGCAGCACAGATCAGACAAGGTTGTGGTTCTCTCCCTTGTTTCTCTTGAGATCATTGAGGGCTGACGAGACAGTAATGGTGGAATTGTTGTCACATTTTTACTAACTTCACGTTATCGTATGAATTATATGTAGTAATTGGTATGTTAATGAAATACGTTTAGTTTATATCACAGCTCTGTCTAGTGGCTGTCCATGTATAAATATTGATTGATTTTGGTGATGAATAATGCATATTGGTCTTTATATTGGAAAATATTGCATTAAAATGCTTTTTTACTTCTCTGACCATGTGTGCTAATAAGTGGTGTTTATCAGTAATTTCCATAGCTAGAGCCCACCAACTCACGTGTGGAAGGGTGGGGTACCCTGTCTCCACTGTATATTGGTTGACATATATTTGGGGCAATAGAGACGTCCCGGAGGTGAGGAAGTTGGGGTACCAGCCCAAATAGGTCGCAGCGGGGGCGCAACATCTGAAGGACATCATAGAACAGAAGCATTCAGCGCCCTTCAGACACTTGCAGGTGGCTCATGGATTGCACAACAATGACTGCTTTACCTACATACGACTGCAGCATGCCATGAATCGCAAGGATATGGAGGAATGGGACCTTCTGGAATGCTCACTGCTTGAAGCCAACCTGCTAGAGGGGAGAATACTGGGGAAGGTAATCACGACACTCTACCAAGCGATCAACAACTTCTCAACTAGGGTGCTACAAAAGCAGAAGGAGCACTGGGAGATGCACTTCGGGAACATTGAGGAAGAGGAGTGGGTGGGGTTGCTGGAATTAGCAAGGGAAGCCGGGGGCAGTTCAAAGCGTTACAGGGTATACTAGACAAGGGCTCGGCTTTACAAAATCGAGAGGGCTCGGGACCATAACTGCCTCAGGTATGGCGCAGAGGAGGGCACCTTTATTCAAACTAGTTGGGCCTGCTCAAGCATTCGATACTTCTGGGGGGCAGTCCAAGCAACTTTAACCAGAGTCCTGGGGAAACCGGTGCCGGACTGCCCGAAGCTCTGCCTACTGCATGCATGGGCAGAATATGACTTCTCCCGCACAGAGAAGCTTGATCAAGACAGGGCTGTTGGTGGCCAAGTGGGACATAGCAGCTGGGTAGCGGGGCCCGTCGACACTGGGGGATCTCCTCCTGGGAAGAGGAGATGGACCACTGTTGCAACCTGGAACTGCGGATGTTCAGGGACAGGGGCTGCTCCTAAAAACGCTATCGAATATGGGGGAATGGCAGGAGGTGAACTGGAGGCAGGACATTGGGGAGGAACCCAGTTGCAGGCAAGGGAAGGAGGTAGGGGGGAGGGGGGAGTGGGCAGAACCTTGTGGGGGATATGGGACGGGCAGGAACAGCACAGGGGGAAGTGGGACGGGCACAATCAATGCACTATGGAGGGTGGGTTGGATCTGCAGCTCCAGAGTCTGATATGCTTTTTGCATTCGTTCCATTTGAAAACTAAATAAAGATGGTTCTAAAAAGAATAAAGCCCCCTCAGGTGCAGGCCATTAGTAAGGAGAGGAAGCAGAGTAGTTGTGAACTCTCAATGTTGCAGCAGAAGCAGAATTTGGAGGAGAAAGAAGACGCTGGGACCACTGTCGAGTGTCCAGCAGTTTTCGGTCCTGAGAGGGTCTTTGCCTCAGAAGCCTTTATTGCAGAGGTTGCGCAGCGGGAAGCATACATTTAAAATGCTCTCCCTGAAGTAAGGCCGTCTCCGGTGGCAGGCGCGCACCGGAAAGCCTTTGGAGCAGCAAGTGCTCTTTGTTCGAGTGGTGTGGGCTGCAGAATACCGAAGGAAGCAGGTTGCCAGACTGCAAGAAGCAGCTGAAGCAAAGGACCTGGAGGCAGCGAGGGGAAACGACGTGCACGCAAGACCCGGTGAGTTCACTAAGATATTGTGACACTGGAGCGCTCGGTAACCGCTCGCTTTCCCAGACCAGGTGCCTTACATTAGAAACAGGCGTAGAGAGCGAAATTCAAAAGGAAAAGTCATTTTGAATACCGTACTGACAGAAAACAGACAAATTGTTATTTTGCTAGACAAGCTGACTTTAAAAGAAAAGTGGAATAGTAAGAGCTTGATTACCAGACCCAAGGGGTGTGATTATATGCATGCGGGGGAGGTTGAAGGCCAGCAACAAGAGGGGGCAATAATTTGAGAACACAATACAAACTACTATTCCCAAAGCCAAAAGAGAACTATAATAAGGCAAGTTAAAAAGAACAATCATTGCCAAAGCCAAGAGGGGGCAAATGAGAATCCAAATGTTTGTAAAACCGATTGCCCATGTTTAAAGAAGCTCATAAAAGTAACTGGCTTAAACCCACATTGCGAAAGCCAAAGAAGAGTCGGGAGACCGAATTGTCAGCATTTGATTAATGAAGAAGTCGGGAAACAAAAGTGGCAAGAAGGCTGCCCTTCTGGTAGAAGGTATTCAATTCAGAAGGAGTGTTGAATTGAATCCTGCTTGAATCCGGGGAAGGGGAATTCACCCAGAGAATAAGTAGAGACAGTTATTATGATACAAACTTCACTGTTTTATTTGTTGGTTATGAATTGCCATATAATACCTTGTTGAGTTGTTAGATTTACAAGCGTGAGGGACGGAAACCGTTTGTTAGAGCGTTTCCTTTAGTTTGTTGTAGGCAGGGAAATACTCGTCAGGGTAGGGATAGCTAGATGTTTATTCAACCTTTTGAGTTAATAAAATGGCATCTTTTGAAAAATCTTCACCAAGTTGTCCGCCTCACATTTCTGACCCCTCACAGTATTCTGTGTCAAATCGCGGAATTCCGTCACTTCTCCCCAGGAAGGAGCATTTCCCTGTGAGGCTAGGGAGGTGAAGCCGCATTGCAATGCCCTGCCTAGGGGTGGAGGCAAGCGGGACCTCACCTGCAGCGACGCCCCCTGTTGGTACAAGGACTCCCATTATTATGAGGCACTCCCAAACAACACATCCCCATCCTGTGAAGAAAGAGAAGAACACATTAAAATTGGTTATTGTCATTCAAATACACTATTGGTACCTATGAAGGAGAACATGTTGTACTGGGACGAAGATAACCATTATAAGAATACGGAGTATGAGTCAAAGAGAGAAGAATGACTGACAGTATGCAGAGGAAGTCCCACGGCAGCGTAATATAAGAGAGAGAGGAGATATTTGAATCAGCTGGCCGAGGTCTGCTGAGGAAAACTTGGACGTACAGTGTCCGGTGCTGGAGAGAAGCTTGGGTACAGCTCCCAACGCACAGTGTGGAAAAAAAGGAGAGACTCAAGAGACCAAGGAGAATACAAGGTGTCCTAAGCCTGCACAGGAGACAAGTAGCAGCGTGACCGGAGGCACGTCGCGGAGGACCAGAAGGCCCGTTAACAACGCTGATGCCACTCCCATTGAGCCAACCGTGGAAGGAACAAAGAGACCATTTGTGACACTGCTGAAGAAACGAGAAGCCAATCTGACAAGTGAAGGACCCAGCCTGTTACAAGCCCCGGTGAGGTTATCCCTCAACCATCCAGGCAACAGGGAAAGCAGGAGACCCAGGAGGGGGACCAAAGATTATGGGAACGTTCATACTCGCCCCAGTCAAGATAAAGTATTAAGAATATCTGAAGAGACAGACTATTTTTGGAACGCTCATATGCGTCCCAGTCAAAATAAAGTCTAAAAAATATCTAAAGAGACTGAGAATCATTACTGGAACGCTTACACTCCTCCCAGTCCAGACCAAGTATCAAGAGTATATGAGAAGAGTGAGAATCATTACTGGAAAGCTCATACTCGTTCCGGTCGAGATAACGCGTTAAGAATACATGGACAGCGGGAATCAATACTGGATCCCTCAAACGTGTCGCAGTCAAGATAAAGAGTGGACATTAAATGAAAGGAAGATCTTAAGTCTCAATAAAGAGAAAGGAACAAACTTGTCCCATGAAGGGAGAGGGGCAAAATTAACTGGGATAGAGCAAAAGGAGAATAAGAAAAAGAAAGAACGAACAATCAACTGAAAGTCAGTTAAAACCTTGAGCAACCCAGCATCAGAATTGCATGATTTGATAAAAGTAGTTACCAAGAACTACCTACAGATACTTTAGTGAACTGAACTTTGTGGAAAATCAACTCATAAGAGAAGGGAGTCATTCTCCTGATGTTGTATTCTAGTGGTGGTAGGGTTAGGATATGCGAGTTTGGACAGTGGACTGATCTTGATTTGCACTCTGACATCGGACGGGCACCTTCGTTAGATTTGTTAGGTAGGGAACGCCTTTCTTATAGGGAAAGTTAGGATTTCTCATCTTTCAGTTAGTAAACTACAGCAGTGAAATGAAAGGTCAGAGTGTGTGTTCTTCTGACCCGCCACAATTCTCTTATCTTGTCTCATTTATTCATGCAACGTTCAAAACTGTCCTCTAGGGCAAGGGTGTTCAGATTCATTATTATTTTCTGGCCTTGTGCCGAGTCGTGACTAGAAGGCACTACGCCTTAAACAAATGTCCAGAGAACTAGCATGGGTAAATGGCTGGTCTTTGGCTGTCTGCCTTTCGTTTCCAGGGTCTTTTAGAAAAGCCCAACTCTGGATATCACCCCCCCACCCCATCCAGAATTCCACTTAATATAAAATTACACCTATTCCCATTACAAAACATGCAAAGGAAGAGCACAGACTGATTTAAGTCCTCCTGCCCTTAGAAGGGATTCAGTTTCAGGTGCACGCAAAGCCTAATTCAGATCAGAAAGTGTACAGAAACCTCTTGATCTATCCAGTAAAATAGGATGACCAGATGGCTCTACGTCACCTTTTTAAGTATGGGTCTGCAATTAAATAAACGACTGCATTACGGGGGTTGAAGTCCTCCATTTATCAAACTGGATTTAAGCACCACCTGATAACAATGATCTGCAAATGGAAAATGATGGACTAGGAAAGTGATTTCCTGGGGGTGGCTAATCGTCTATTCATCCTAAAGTGAAATAGCAAGTTCTGGTTCATAGCTATCTTTTTTATTTCAATTTTTTGATTGAAAATGGAAAAAACTGAACAAAATGAAGGAGATGTGTATTACAGGAAGTACAGATCATCTTCATAACAAATTCTAAAGTCAAGTTACAAATCTATAAGATATATTTTGAAGCCATGATTAAGAGAGTATTTTATTCATATGGTGACAAACTTCTGAATTTCCTTCAAATGTATATGTTGCTGCACATCTACAGAGAAGTTGCATGTGGGTGTCCTCTCTACCCGCACGAACTGAGGGCTTTCAACTAATCAACATGGAATTGTTCCTGTTGAAGTTACATTTATTACACACTAATTAGGTCATTTTTAAATCTGAGTTTGGCATAGGACATCACATCTGACAGGACAGGATTTACACAAATGCAGTATTAATAACTTTTTTTTATGTTTTCCACATTTAAAGAACAAAAAGTGCATTTAAGTGTAAAGTGCTGAGTGCTTGACTTAAAATCAAACATCGATAGACATCAAAAACTTTACAATTACTAAAACATGATTTTCTTTTTCAATCAGCACTTTATCACATTGGGAGTACCTTACATTTTTTGACTCCCTATGATCATCTCTAGGCTCCCTACAGACGGGACCTTGTTACAATTAGGGGACCTCTTCGTATAGTACAATAATGTTTTTTATTACATTGTGTACAACATTTTGGCGTTCCTTTCTTTAACCCGCCTTCTTCTGGACCAAAACAACAAACAGGCGTATTATTAATAGATTTACATTAATTAATGTCCATATCGTAGCAATCCTCTTTGGGATTTTTCAAATGTCTTGGGGACGTCTCACACATTCACGTTTGTTTTTCTCTTTTCATCTATGGATTCTATTCTATAAATTAGACACATACACAATTTTTAGTTATGATGTGTAATTTCTTCTACTCGTTTACTCAAAACACATTGACTCCCTGTCAATATATCTCGAGTGTGTAGAAACCCAGGTTCATCCTTCTCTTGAGATAGGATATGGCTTTTATGCGCAACCACTTTACTAGGTCACTTCTCAAGGCGGAAGGTAAGATGGAGCAGCCATCTGGCTTTTAATTTGCAACATCCTCGGTGGATCACCGTCATGTGAGGGTTTGCTTCATTCTTTTGTCTGTGGTTCAATGGATAACTAAAATTATTTTAGCATTGGTAAGTGTTACTAGCGAGTTACACAACTTTGCTTTTTTATCGCCTATGGAACTCAATTGCCAAATCTATTTGGATCTCTTTCCCTTCACGTACCCATTGGTGCCTCATATGCATTTATGGCATAGATCTAATGCGGTGACTGGCCACAGTATAGAGAATGTCTGCTTGCATATACTTGTAACTTTCATTATTTCTTAAATACGCTACAGGGCTCCTCTCCCTGACGTGCCAAATGGTAGCGCAGTTCGCATTTGCAATATTGTTCCCCAACGATAGATACCCTCGCGATCGAATACGCTTACCTACATTTGGTCAGTTTGTGTCTCGATCTGCACAGCTCCTGCGATAATTAACGTACGCCAAACTGGCGTTGCTCCGCGCTTTTAACTACATAATATGCATAGTGTTGCAGTTACGTTGGATCTTTACATCCAAATCAGCATAGTGTGGTCATTTTGTTTTGTGCTTTGAAGTAACGCCATATTGTAGTGTAAAGTTTTTATATGAACACCATTCGAACTCCTCAAATAATCTAGAGGGTATTAGTAAAACATATTTCATATTGCCAATTTCCTTCTCTCTAACTACTGGTCAAAACTTGAATTACACATCCTTAGAAACTACAGTCTCTTTAGCGAATGTCACATGAATGCTTAGAAGCACCGTTCTTATGCCATGACCAATTAATTTGTACAAGGACTACTCATACATGTCACTCCAGGGCTAAGGCCAATTCTAGTAGTGTTTTACTGAATGTATATGTTGTTTTATACATATTTATTGCAAAATACATGAAACAAACCATGAAGTCATTTTGGGAAGATGAATATTTCATTCAGACCCTTAATGTGTGTGCCAAGTGTTTTATCCACTGGGATTCTTTATAGGCAACAGATCCTTCAACATTGATCTGACCTTGCACAATGTCAATTAACCACCACAACAAATCATCTGTTGAGTGGCTGTGTTCAATGTAATGCTGCACTAATGTCGCAGCGTTCACTTTGCACCGTATTCTAGAACAGTGTTCAGCAAGTCTGACATACTTTTTGCATCGTTTGTCCCACATACAACAAAATCACAGGGACATTTAATACAATGTATAACTTTTGTTGATTTACAGTTATGCATTTTCCTGAGTGTCCAGTCTCGTTGTTTCACTTTGAACATGGTAATTTTCCCAGTATATTTGCAAACAGAACACGTCCCACGTGGGTAATGCCCCTTTTAAGGGCCCAAATTCCAAAGGGTTGTTGTTTGAACCAATGTCTAGTATCTAAAGTGTACTACCGGATCCTTAATGCTTTTAGACTTCAATACAAAGATAGGCAGCTGTCTTCACAAGGACCAATATTTTCTGATGGAACCTTTTATCTCGAATGTATTAGGACAGAATGTAGATATGCAGGTCATCCCGTCTTTTGTCTGTTGGCTGTTTATGGCAATCTTTCTCAGGGGGTAAAAAAAGCTAAATTTTTGCAGCATTTTAATATCTTTCAGATATCCCCCCTTTTTTAGCCTAGTATCTAGATTATCAGCGTGCATATAGAGGTCTTCTAGTTTTGTACAATTTCTGTCTAGTCTTCAATACTGCCCATATGGTAGATTGTCCCTTTGACTCTGCAGATAGAAACTTCTTATAGTGGAGAAGGGTATTGCGGTCAGTGGATTTTCTAAATAAAGCGCATATCAAGTAGTCATTTTCTACTTCAATCTCTACGTCAAGAAAATAAATGTTCGTACTACTGAACATTTCATAGTAAACTAAAGGTTTCTATTGCATTAATTGATCGAAGTCATAAAATCTGGTAGCTCCACAGGTGACAGGTAATGAGTCGGACAGGCATGGGCCTGCTGTGCCCTACTGGAAACGATCCGTCAAAAAGGAGGTGAACCATTTAACGGTATCATTAGACACCTGTGCCAGGAGCGATAATCTTGACCTAAGAGTTTCGAAGTCGGCTGTTTAGAAGCATGCTGATGTCACCATCGTCGGCAGCCTCGAGCAGGTCATCCCAGAGGGCCATTAAGCGCCTTCTCAGTGCTGTGGCCTGGTCTGAATTCCTGACTGATATAGGTCCAGGATGTTGTTTTCTTCCAAGAAGCTCTGTAGTTGCATGGTTACAATTCTTCCGAAAATGTTAGCAGACCGAAGGAGACCAACAATTGACCAATAGTTGGACAGAACATTGTGATCTAATGTTGGTTTCTTCAAAAGAAACGGGAGAAACGAAATTCGTCTCCACCCTTTACAAATTCTTAAACGCCCAAGAAGAAAACATTACGTGGCTCTGCATGAAAAAATGGGAAACCACGCTAGGGAAACAAATCACGAGGGATCAATGGACATATCTCTGGCAAATAATCCCCAAATGGACACGGGCAATACAAACAAGGGAAGCCTGGATAAAAGTGATGGTCCAATGGCACTATACCCCGGAAAGACTACACAAAATGTTCCCGACAACACAAGGGAAATGCTGGAGGGGATGCGACACCATGGGCACTTGGAGACACATCTGGTGGGACTGCAAGGAACTACAACAATTCTGGGCGGAAGTGAAAACAGATGCAAGAGATTTTCAAGGGAACGGGCAATCTAGAAGAAGAAATATGGATGAGTGGCATGTGAGCCCCCAGAGATAAGACACTTACAAAGACACAAAAAACAGAACTTTATGGGGCTCCTCATAGCAGCCTGGCTAGCAATAGCACAAAAATGGAAACAAAAGTCCCCTCCAACCACTCAAGAATGGCTTCATAGGATATGTACCTTTGCAGCGATGGAATCACATATAACCTCCAAGGGGACAGACAACGATTTGCTACGGACTGGGGAGACGCCATAGAATTCCTGCAAAGTGACTACATGCTACAATGGTGCCCCCACAACCTACGCATTCTGAATATGTTCACTAGCTAAGACCGAAGCATTCAAGGGGCGCTGTGGAACTGCAAGGACGCTAATACCGGTAGAGAGGGAGGGGGGCGGGAAGGGGGGATTTGGGACATTTATGTTTAAAGAAATGCCAATAAAAACTTAGTTAAAAAAAAAAAAAAGAAGCGTAAGATAGGATTTATTCAAGTCGGGTGGAACACATCCCTGTATAAAGGAGGCATGTGTATGCTGTTTAGCCAAGTAGGCAGAAATAGGATTGTAGCTAGAATTGGTAGGTTTGAGTTTGCTTATCAAGTTAGCAACGTTTTCTGAGCTCACAGGTGAAAAAGCAAATTTATGTAGCCTGTGTCTCGGAAGGTGCTCCCTCCGTGACCGGGTTAGATTGTTGAGCAATGAATTAAGCATCAATATTAGTCCTGATCAAGTTAGTTTTTTCAAAGAAGAAAATATTAAATTCAGTGACCATTTGTTGTGATGCAGGTAGACTAACATTGGTGAATGTGGGACTAGTAACATTTCTAATTGCCTTGAACAAGGCTTTAGGTCGGTCATCAGCAAGATTGATTTGCTTTTGTAGGCATTTCTTTCTTGTATGCCTCCAAAGCCAATTTGACTTCAACGGGATCGGTTGTATCTCTGGTCTTGAACCATCTTTTTTCCCTCCTTCTCTTGAGGGTTTTCAATTTGTCATTATACCATTGATTAGTTCTCTTCAGAGATTTCTTTTACAGTGGGCAGTAATGGCACAGTTGGCTTGCAATTGTGGCATAGGTTTGGTATATACCACTGTACAAGTCATGTCAGGTTGTGTCAAAGTTAGGTCACCTAACAGTTCTTCACTGGAGATACAGTCAAGGTCCTTCACTCATGCTTTTTCTACATAGTGTACGATTGGTGGGCATAGTGAAGCGCACCATGAAGTGGTCAGACCAACTGACTGGCATATTTTCATGACTGTATAGGCTTATAACCCTGAACAATATAGGATCCAGGCAGTGGCCACCAATTTGAGTTGGTAGGCTAGATAGTAATTGGAGATCATGTGAATGCATCTATGAATGACAGAGTGCTTCTGTGTCCAAATAGGCGTCGGAAATATATAAGAAGGAGCTGGCTGGACTTGTGGGTCTATAACATAAAATCAGTTGACAGGATTCATTGAGGGACAAGTGGTAAGTACAAACCAGTATCTGGGATGTTGTGTCCCAGTTCAAGGAGTGAAAGTTTAGCATCTCAAGAATAGATCTGGCTAAAATAGCAACCCTCTCCTTTCTGGGTCTCCCTATTGAGCCATTTAATTTGGAAATGTTCTGGTACTAAGATGGAAAAAGAAGTACAAGCAGAGGTGAGCCAAGATTTGGTTATAAAAAGAATGTCCAGGTTAGTTGTAGAAATGAATTTGTTGATTGCATCAGCATTCTCAATAGCAGATCTTGAGTTAATCAAGGCTAGTTTCAGTGGGGGTGTCGTGGTATAATCCTGAACTATAGGTCTGTCACGAATAATATTAAATCTAATTTTATTCAGCGTGCATAGTGATAGTATGCTGTGCTCTGTATCACTAAAAGTGAGCAAGGTCTTGTTAGAATAAAATGCTGTCATTAAGGTAACCGAGTGTGATGAAGGATTGACCGCGTAACAATGGCAGGTGACATAGGTTAAAATGAGTGGCGAGGAGATGTCGAGATGAAAAAGGGCTGGGCTATACTCTACGTATGCCACAGACTGGCTGATCTCTGTCGTGCCTCGTGGCCAGTAAAATGTGTGTGCAAACTACAATTCCCTTTGGAGTTGTAGTTTGTGCGGTCTGCTCTAATTTGATTGGATGAAGCGTTATGGAAATGCTGCACGTATCTCAATGGCAACAAGCACAAAAATGCTTTCAATCTAGATAGGCTCATCAATAAGTAACAAGTTTAAAATGTTAATGGGTTGATTTTAAAAGTCCATTTTAAATTCCTGAGAATAAGAATATCAAATAAAACTGAACGATAAAATCTATAGAGCAAAGCTATACATTAACTAAAGCAAATAAAAGTTTCAGCGCAGTGCGGAACTCACACTACAATAGGATTAATTAGATCTATGCCATAAATACATATGAGGCAACTAATGGGTACGGGAAGGGAAAGAGATCCAAACAGATTTACAAAGGCGATAGTAAGCAAAGTTGTGTAGCTCTTTAGTAACACTTAGCAATGCTAAAATAATGAAACAAACCCGCACATGACAGTGATCCACAGAGGACGTTGCAAATGGAAACCAGATGGCTGCTCCGTCTTATCTTCCACATTGAGAAGTGACCTAGCAAAGCGGTCATGCATGAAAGCCAGATCCTGTCTCAAGAAAAGTGTAAACTTGGGGTTTCTACACACTCGAGACATTGACAGGGAGTCTTGTGTTTTAAACGATTTAAAGGAATTACACATCATAACTAAAGAATATGTGCATCTGTTTAATTTATAGACTGGAATCCATAGATGAAAAAAGAAAAACAAACTTCAATGTGTGAGGCGTCCAAGACATTTGAAAGAGTCCAAAGAAGATTGCTATGATATGGGCATGAATTAATACAAAATTATTAATACCTCTAGATGTTGTTTTGGTCTAGAAGAAGGAGGGTTAAAGAAACGAACGCCAATATGTTGTACACAATGTAATTAATAAATGACTGTACCTTGTGTCGACCATAAACCATAGGGCACCTAAGAGGTCCCCTAATTGTGATAAGCTCCTGTCTCTAGGGAGCGTAGAAAGTGAAGGGACTCCCTGATGATCATAGGGAGTCAAAACAGTTAAGGGACTCCCAATGTGATAAATGCCTGATTTCAAAAATAGAAATTAATTTCTTTGTAATGGCCATATTGTAGCATTGTCAGTTTTTGTGATGATGTGTTTACCAATAATGTTTATATGATTTTAAATCAGGCATTCAGCACTTTTGTACTTTGTATGCACTTAACCGCACTTTTGCTCTATAAATGTGAAAATATCAAAAAAATAAGTTATGAATACAAAATCTGCATAGGGAGTGCTCGATGAGTGCTGTTTGTTGTTCGTGGTTGAGTGGACTCTGACCCATAAGCCGCTTTGCCTGACCTTGTGACTACTCGGCGTGGTAAAGATAGTAAAGATGCTAAAGATCATGTAGTTGAGCAAAGCATCGATACCCCAGACCTTGACCATGCCCACAACCGTGACCATAAGCCTGTAGTTGACGGGCAACTCATGGGTGCAAACCCTGATAAAGAATCTGAAAAGCCCAGTGAATGCATCCATCCATTGAGTCATCGCAAAATGTGTACCCCCAAGGTAATAACTAATACGGCAACTATGAAAGGAGCAACCAGAATTACAAAATACTATCCCCTAAAAGAAGGCCTTGTTCCATGTGCTAAAGAGACTGCTGTGAAAGAGATTATTTCAGACTTGAACAACACACTGCAATGTGTTGGAACAAAACTCATAGAAAGTGTAATGAGCCCTGTCATTCCTTTAGACCGTTCTAACAGTTCCAATATTACTAGTTTACTAGAAAATCGACATTTTTGTGACAACAATACAAAAGAGATGCATAAATCCAATGTTCAAGTTATTGAAGCACTTATATCAGCAGAGCCGCAAGTGTGTATGATGCTTAATGTGGATTGTGTACCGGCAGCATATGTTGAACTGAATGCAGCTGATGCAGTAGCTGAACGCAAACAAAGTTTGGGAATACGAACGTTGAATGATAAGATGGCAAATTAATGTTCACATATGGGCCTTTCTACAAGTGCTGACTCCAGCATGCCCTCTAAACAAGTTGAGTATATTCGACCGGATGGGCAACATGAGCAACAAGAGAGAACACACGATGAAAGGTGTCTAAGGGGGGACGGAGTCATGGGAAGAGAATCCTCACTGATTAATTCATCACCTTCCCATGATGTGGGCACTATGACTTTTCAATTACAAGTAGAGCTAGATGCCATATTAGGCGAGAGTGTTTCTGGCTGTGAGACGCAAAAATCTGAACAGGGCACACAAAAATCTATGATTAATATTGTAATAGCAACTCTGGATAATGAGTGGGAAAACGTTGATGTCACAAACACACCTCCACAAACACCCATAAACACCAGTGTAATCAATACAAGCATCACCTCAATTGTGATGTTTGACATTTTCGGAAATCTATTAACCACAGTAGTTGAAAGATGTGAGATTGGAGAAGGAGCTAGATGTGCAGTCATTACTTCTCCACAAAAGTATAAACCGATGTATAAAAACACTACGAGAACAAAGTACAAACACTGGAAGTGAAAGTGAGTGCGAATGCGATATCATCTGTATTGGCCTATGGATCTGTATTGAGACAAAACACTACAGTACACAGTTCTGAGTTACCCCCTGAAATCTGTCCCCATAGTGTCATGTGTTGAGAAAGAGACTCATAAGTACAAGAGTTAAGGACAAAGCTATAAAGAAAACTGGGAGTCAACCTAGAAGAAAACTTAAGATAATATCGCAGGCTATAATGTATGGCAACTCTCGTTCTAAACGCATAAAGAATGCTTGTGTTATAGATGATGACTTGCCCCAGATTGGCATAATAGAAGCGGCCGCAGAGACAAGAGGAGATGTAATTGTGTCTAGCAATAAGGTAAAAACAGGGTTTCAAATAAAAAAGAAATAAAAATCTACCACCAAGAGCATTAAACGGAATATTAACTCATACGGTAAATCAAGAAGATCAGTCTAAAATCACCTTTGTGGGGAATAGTAGAAATAGGGGCGCGAAACAAACCTGTGACATTCACAGTTATATGTTGGACCAGGTCACACAGAATGGGTTAGTGGGAAGTTAAAGTGAAACTGTAGATGTATGTGTACAGCAAAAGATGCCGAAACACCTGAAAAAGAGAACAATCATTGATCAGGATGGCTGTGTGCTTGAGGATGTTCAGTGCTTGTTTGTAGAAGAGGCCAACATACTATGTAATCTGTGCACTGTAAAAGGTAATGTGGGAGATAATACAAGTGTTGCCTCACAAACAGCTATGGTCAGGTGCACAAATAGTAACACAGTAAACAGGATGAGTTAATTTATAACGAAGCAAAGGATGCGGTGGGCACAAGAGCTTTACATCTTAGACCAATATCCTTTGCTCACTTACACCCGCCACTAAATTGTGCAGCAGTTTTGCATATTTTACACAACATAGTTCCTCTCCGGGTGATCATCACAGATGATATTAATATAGTAGACCAAGAGGAACACACCACTGTTGTGGCCTCTAACAACTGGTTCACAGTAGATGCAACACTGAACTACATCCTTGAATATGAGAATGACCTGTTTAGGCTTGGTTACAGCTGCTCAATTGTGAACCAGCTGCCCATCAAACATAGAAGCGTACTACCAGTGCCTCTGACAACAGTCAATGGGCACCCTACTCTGGTATCTAAAGGACAAATAGCGAAAACAAACAGTGAAGTTGAGAGGGCTATGTCCCTAAAAGATAAGTATGAACGAAACAGGACCACAAGAGCAGTAAAGGGTAGTGATCAAGGCTATAGGCAGTAGTTTCCAAAGCCTTCATAGCACATTTTGTGAATAACTCCCGTTGACAGAACATGTTATGTTCCTGGAACACCAGCAGATTCGCACATCTAGTGCTGCCCATGGTCTTATTGCATATATTGATCTATTTGAGGTTGTGGCCCTGCAAGAAACCTGGTTGATAGGCTGTCCAGTCATTTGGTCGACTACAAACTGGTCGACTGCAATTTGGTCGACGTCATTTGGTTGAAAACCAAATGGTCGAATTTTTTTTTTTTATTTATATGTGTTTTGTGGGTTTTCGTGTAGGAAAAAAAAAAAAAAAAAAAAAAAAAAAAAAAAGGGGGTTGGGGGGGGGACCCCCCCAAAAAAACCCAAAAAAGGGGTAAAAATAAAAAAAATAAAAATTCCACCATTTGGTTTTCGACCAAATTGATTCGACCAGTTGTCCAGTCGACCAATTGTTTTCGACCAAATGACTGGCAACCGGTTGATAGATGGCTATGAGATTGATGGTAGGTCTAACTCGCAGATACTAGCTATAAAAGGACCGTAACGACATCCTAAAGGGGGGCTACTAATCTCAGTACATCATCCTTGGAAAATCGAAGAAATTAACGAATCCATCAACATGGTTCAAGCAGTCAGATTAACTGATGAGAGCGTACCTAAGCATGTTTTTAACAAACTAAATATTAAAACTGTAAAAGAGGATCCTTGATCTTCATCTTCCCACATGGGTTGTAGGTGATTTTAATGCCAAGATAAACACACAAACGATAGACAAACCAGGAGTAACTGAATCTGCCCCGGTTAATCCTGTTCTACAAAACCAGCAGGATATAAAGCATGGGCGGAGATGCTATATCAACATCACCTAATTATGCTCAATGGACTTTGTGCCGGTTATGATGAAAAAGCATACACAAGAGTTGGTGGGAAAAGCACATCGACAATCAACTATGTGTTTGTGAACACAGCGTCCTATGCGAGGGTTGAGAATATGTCAGTTCTAATTAGGGACCAGAGTGATCATATGCCTCTATGTGTGCTCCAGAAATCATATAGAAACATCCAAGAATGTGACATGAATGGTAGTATTTTTGTCAACAATGGTACTAATCGTATACAGTGGAACCTGCTAATCTGGCAAAGGCAAAGTCGTTCACAGATGGTGCGGTCACTTTGTATAGTGCATGTTGGTCACATTTCTCCAGTGGTGATGGTGCCCTACCCGTTGATAGATTCTCAGCCTTAAATTATGGTATAAAAGAAGTGATAAAACATTTTTTTTAAAAACACAAAACGGAAATACAAAAGTGTTAATGAACGCTGGAATTTTAATACAACTAATGGTCATTGATACGATCACAAAATTCAGGTTGCAAAAAAAGCACTACGCAAAAACATCATTGAAGTTCTTAGTATTAGTAGTGGTCTAACGGCAACCGAAGCCACTCAAAACATTAAAACACTAAAGGTGTCACATCGGCAATGGATACAAAGGCACCAAATCAAATGTTTGTTGAGGTATGTGAAGAGTTGGCATCGTATGCTAGAGGTGACAAAACTGGCATATGAAGGGTTGTTAAGGGTGCGCAAAAGAGTAATCTATCCATTAACAGTGTATGTGAAGATAGTTGGGGTGCACATATTGCAAAAACACTAGGTGCAGTAGAACCAGCTGACCCTGATGGTCACTTTAAATGTGTACAGTGGATATGTAACGTGTCTGTTTATAAGGTTTCCAAAATAATTGAACGGTTGAAAAAAATCAAGGGCTACAGGTCCTGATGGTACCTGTAATGGTTTGCTCACGTTATCCCCTGCAATCTGGGCACAAGCATTGCATATACTATTTTCTAACATAGGACAAATTGGTATCAATTTAAAAAAATCATATAAACATTATTGGTAAACACATGATCACAAAAACTTACAATGCTACAATATGGCCATTACAAAAAAAATTAATTTCTATTTTTGAAGCTACATTGAGAGAAAGTCACATAATCCCGGTCCATAAAAAAAGGGTGTTGGAAGGATCCTGGCAATTATCAAATGCTAGCAATGCTTGACATAGCAGCAAAGATCTTTGCTCAAGTTCTACTAGATTAACTGAATAGATGGACAATAACAAACAAGATCCTTCCTTTGAACCAAACTGGTTTTAGGAGGAAAGCAAGTACAACACATAACCTTTTAACAGTAGTTACTGCGGTAGAGTATGCCTGGTATAGAGGACAATTGCCTGTATATGCTGCTTAGATAGATCTTAGCGCTGTATTCGATGCAGTGATGTTTAATAGCCTGTGGGAAAAACTATAGTCTTGGAATATACCACTCTGCTGAGCAGGATTATTCAGCTTCATCAAAATACGAGCGTTTTAGTTCATCTGGATGGACAGGGCAGTCTCTCGAACTCATTCCCCACAACGAGGGGAGTTAAACAGGGTTGTACATTAGCCTCTACCCTCTTTAACCTATATCTTACCGGTGCACTACCATCCCTGAAGCCTTCCCAATAAAAATAGGCGCAATGACGGTAGGTTGGCTGGGTTATGCAGATGGTCTGCTCTTAACTGACTAATTGTCTCGGGAGGATAGCTCAGAGGCAAAGTGCTTGTCTTGGAAGCAAGATGACGCGGAGCGCCACAGGTTGGATCCCCGGGTCCACGCTTAGAAACCTCTGGGTATTAAGCACGTTATAAATGACCATTTACAATTACTATACCCCGAAGGCCCTACAACGTATGCTTGATGCACTAGGAACACATGCAGATGAAAATGGGTTACACATTAATATTGGGGAAACTAAAATAATGGTATTTGCAAATAAGAAATATGTGCCACCAAACTGTATATGGAAAATTAATTCTGAACCTGTTGAAATTGTAAGGCAATACAAGTATCTGGGTGTTTTAACTGATGATAAATTGAAATGGAGGGCACATTGGGAATCAACCAAACAATTGTCTGGCGATAGCATACACTTGTGTATAGGCGCATTATAAATGCCATATCATATAAAGCACATTTATCAGTAGACAGGGAGAGTGGTCAATCCAAACAATACTCTTGCTTTACTCTGCCAAAATTGTATGGTGTATGGTGTAGAGGTCTGGGGTGAGAAATGTCATCCTCAAATGGAAAACTGAGGCAAAAATTGTACGGATGCTATTCAGGATGCTTAAGAGATTGCCAATAGAATACATACGACTTGAATTCAAACACAAATGTATTATGGTGGAATACAATTGCAGAATGGTAATGTACTATGAAAAGCTTGCAGTGCTCAATAATGCTACCATAATGGTTGAAGCCTTTAAAGCGTTCGTTAATCTGGATACTTATGAACATTATGGCACACTCAGGAAGCTATTGTCAAAATCTCAGGCATGGCTGTCTGGACAAGTGCTTTCTTCAGGTAGACAGCAAAATATGGCTGCTAAAATGAAATGGCGCCTCTGTGATCGCAGTAGAGAAACTGATGTGATAAGGTTGGCCACAACTGTTAATAGTGTTTTGTTTATCCAATATTGGCAATAACGTCTTCAGGTTCCCAGTTCTATAGCTGCATTTCCTAACAGCTCAGTGGCAAGACATTACATACTGTTAAAATTCAATGTCACCAAACTACTTGAGATTTTAGATCCAACAATTGGTATACGTAGAGAAGATCGATTGTGTGGCGAAATGGAGATAACATCTACGAAACCTATTCTTGCTCACTGCGTGAATTGGACTAGTTTACAACACAAATATCTGAAATCCTATGACATGATGAATTGTGAGGATGTTCAAGAAGTGTGGGGTATGTTTATGGCAGGAAACAATATCAATTTTATGCATCATATGGTAACTTTTTATCTGTATTGCATTAATATCCTTGAGGAATTCCCAGGAAACCTCTTAATAGTTTTATCCTTGTTGTGTCATATTGTTATCAAATGTTATGAAATGTGATAGCATACAACTCTTCAAAACAATCTATGAAATGTATCGACTGTTGTAATGGTCTTGTCCTAAGTCTGTATATACAAAGTCAATTGGGCTAAATTGACTAATACAAAATGAAATGAATCTGCGTAAATCCTGTAAGATTTGATGTCCTATGTTGGACTGTGAGAAATCTGAAGGTGTCTCACCCGCTAGTCCCCGGGAACTGTCATCCAGGTGGCCAGGACACGGACATCGCTATTAGATCCAGTTCCGGGGGTGTACCAGTAGGGGAGGATCACCTGGATGAGGGGGTGGGGGAAGTCTTCGGGGAGTGGATGTGGGACATCGAAGGGTGAGATGTGGTATCCCCCTACCTAGAATACCTTTAACGCCCCCTCTTTTCCAAAACGAACACTTTCCCTCAGCATGAACGAGAAAGGACTAATAGCCGAGCTGTTTACCTGACATGTCCCAACACAAGGGTCAGGCAGAGTCAGGCAATTACTGACAACTACACACACCTTACTACCCTTTCCCTTCCCCATAGGGATAAAAGGCGGAGCACAAGAGCACACTCAGAGCAAGGCCGAACGCATAAGAAGCAGCCATTCCAGGACAGCAGTTCAAACAGAGAATAAAGGCGGCGAGACCCGAAACTGTGAAGGAGGGAGTTGCCCTTCCCCTTTCAACCCAGACCCACAAAGCCTCCGATGAAAGATACGTAAGACTAGGAATCGCAGCTGACAGGTGATGCAACGGATGTCATCAGTACATGGCACCATCCCGCACTGATTGCCAGGCCTGGGAGGCGTGGTGGCCATCGAGGTACCGTCCTGGACTCCAGCGGGAAAAGGAATCGCCAACGAGTTCAAAACAGCGGTTGAGTCGGGGGAAGCCGATAGTCAACCAGCTTGTGTAAGGCTCGAGGTTGCAAAATAGCAACAGTAAGAAGATGCAAAGGGTCTTGTATGAACAAACAGGGTAACAAAAGCAGAGTGCTCCAGCACCATGTGGGCTATCAGTCGAAGGTCTCTGGCTGGTGCCCTTCTCCTGTACGAAAAGACTGTTGAGAATTACAAGCAAAGGAAACTACAAGTACCAAGAGGCCAAGGGAAGGCTGGTATAAGGTGTTAAGGTGGCGATACAGGTGTTAAGCCAAATCTCTTGTACACTCAAAAGTCCTCGACACATTTCAGAAGTTATTGTGGAACTGGCGTTTGCGCCCGGTTAAGGGGAACGCAGAGCAAATGTTGATGGTGTAAAGCCTGCGCTTGCTGTAACCCAACAAAGTGACCCAGCGAGACAAGATTGCCCTTCGGAAGTCTCAGTTTACATTGGCAAGCACTCTGAGCCCAGACGAGGGGGACCTAGTGTGAACATTGAGCGATTGTTTAAAAAGACATGAAGACTTACGATTATTATAGGAGAAGAGAAAAGCTAAACAAAGGGAAATGTTATTGGGGCAAATGTGAACCAGACCGAGGGATGCCTGCGAAATCATAGTGATGATATAATTATGTGAAGCCTGACTGCGGGCTCAGAGAAAGCCGGACTGGGGGCTGGAAAACCAAGGGAAGTGAATCCTGCATAGTGTTAAACACTCATGAACATTGTGATGACAAGTGTGAACCCAAATGAGGGATGTCCACAGTGAGTAGTTGGTCTGAACGAGACAGATGGAGGCTGACGATTGAAAGAAGGATCGGAGCCCGGCTGAGGGGGATCCAAGCGTGACAGGTATTCAACACACGTAAATATTACCTGAAGGAACTTTTGTTTTGTTGTTGTTTTTTTAAAATTTGTTTTTATTATTTTAGAACATGCCAAACATTACAACTTTGAGGACGTTCATATTCAATAACAAACCAACACTTTATACATTTCCCGCCCCCCCCCCCCCCCCCACAAACTCGAGCCGTAACATCAGTGTCATCTTCATGAGCATTTCCGGGAATGTCAGTGCTTATTGACTCCTCTGAGTCTTCTGTTTCATGACTGACCTGGTGAGGTGTAGCCATCGAGGTCACCAATTGCCTCCAGGCCATCAGAGGGCCCATTTCCTCTTCTCCCCCCCTGGTGGCAGCTTCAAACCAAACCGCAGTTTCAGCTTCTGCCCATCTCAAGAGGACCGCCCACCATGTCTCCACTCTAGGCCTATGGGCTGCCTTCCAACGCATTGCAATCCCCGGCTTGGCCAGGACATATGCCAGGTCCTTCATTTTGTTGATATGCTTTAAATTACGTGGCCTGGGGAAATTCGCAAGCGTACATGCTCCAGCAGACCCCACGTCTAGCAACACACCCCCACTGGCCATTTTCGTCTTTATTTCTTCCCAGAATCTATGCACCTCTGGGCAAGCCCAGAACATGTGCAGCAACCCTGCCTCCTCCTCTCCACACCTGGGGCATTTCTGAATAGCTGAGCCTCCAAACCTGGCTATTCTTCCAGGGGTCAAATAGGCTCTGTGGGCGACATATAGCTGGATCTGCTGGAGTCTCGCATTCGAGACACCTTTTTGTGGTACCTTTGTACTCTGTCCCATTGTCCATCGGTCATGGATTTTGGCGTATAAGGCCCTCTCTCAAGCAAGAGACTTTGCATGAGAAGGGACTTGGGCACAGTAGGCCCCGATACTGAGAAAAGAACCTGTAATCTCGTGCTGGGGAAGCCCAGAAGTGTGCTGCACTGGAGAGTCCCGCCTTGTCCCGAGCTAAAAACGTGGGGAAGGGAGAACCCGGCCATAACATCCTGACTTATTTTGTGAACACGTCTTTCTTTTCTTGTGAACATTATCCCACACTCTTTTGTAACGTAGCGGTAAGGATTGGCAATAGTTATTTTTTAGGATAGGCCCTTTTTATTTGACTAGCCTCCACTAGGACTGTATTATTATTGTTTAATGGTCGTAGCTTGCTCCCATTTTAGAGTTAGGTTTAGCTTAGGCATTTATCTCACCCATTTTACAGTTTAATAAATACCCTTTAACTGATCACTTGTGTGTCTTAATTTGATGTCATGCCTTCCTCACAACTCCGATTTTAAATTTAACTATTTGGTGTGTAATAAATGTAACTTCAACAGGAACAGGTGTGTTGGTTAGCACATCTACAGACAGCAAGATCAAGGAGAGGACAAGCATCAGAAATACGATTACAGTGAGTAATATATCCCTTCTGAGTCTAGGGGATCTGCTTAGATCACATGCACCCACCCTAGACTAGCGAGCAGTATCTAGAGAAGGAGATGGGTTGTGAGAAGGTACAGTGACAAATAGATGATTTAGCACTGCTTGTCCCACCTGTGAATCTGCTTTAGAATGTGGGTCAATGCAGTAATGCGGAGTAAAGGTACGTATGGAACTCCATGTAGCTGCTTTGCAAATGGTGTTTAGTGGGACGTCTGCAATAAACGCCAAAGTAGCTCCTGTACCTCTGGTACAGTGAGCTCTTGGTGTGAAAGGCAGAGTTTTATTTGATACGGAATAGCATAGCTAGATGCATTTCACTATCCATCTGGAGATGGCGTTCTTTGAAACGTTCCTGTCACCTTCCCTGCCAGGTGCTATAGAGACAAACAGTCGATCTGTTTTTCTTAGCGGTTTTGTTTTGTATACATAGTCCACAACTGCCCTCCTTACATCTACTGTATGGAGGCATCTCTCAGCGGAGTTGGATGGATTTTGAAAGAGGGCAGGTAGTTCAATGGATTGGTTAACATGGAACTTGGATATGAATATAGGTGAAAACCTAGGGTGTGTTCTTGTCCTTGCGGATAACAATGAAAGGGTATTGCACTGACAAAGCTTGTAGCTCACCAACCCTTCTTACTGAGGTGATGTCTGTCAGAAAAGCGGATTTGTATGTTAGGGGTTCGAGGCTGGATTTGTGCATAGGCTCAAAGTGTGGACCTACGAGTTTTGAGAGTACAACATTAAGATCCCAACCTGGAGGCGGGTTTGAAATGGGGGGGGGTGTGGGGAATGGGGGGGATAAAATCTCTTTACTCCTTCCATGAAAGCCTTAACAGGAACTTTCCACCAGGACACCTTGTTTTATGAAGTGGTGTACTCGGACAGAGCCGCTAGGTGAACCTTGATAGAGTTAAATACTAGGCCAAAGTCTAGTAAGTGGAGTATGTAGTGAAGAATGTGTGATGGAGTACATTCAATAGGGTTTACTTCCTTTGATCGGCACCATATTACACATCTTTTCCATTTGTTAAAATAGCAGTGTCTGGTGTTAAGTTTGCGTGCCTCCTTGAAGATTTCCATACACCTTTGAGGTACTCTTAAATGTCCAAATGCTATGACTTCAGGTGCCAAGCTGCCAAGTTCATAGACTGAAGATGTGGGTGGAATGCTGTCCGCCCATCCGTGCTGGGATAGCATGTTGTAGGGGCACGGGAGCTTGATTGGTTCGCACATCGGCAGTTTGAGCAGATGTGGAAACCAAGGTTGTCTCGCCCACATAGGAGCAACCAGGATTAGAGTCGCTTGTTCCTCTGTTGAGTTGCCAATCATGTTCCTCCCGTAGAGGATCTCTGCTTACAGAGTCCGCTAGAGAATTCAGTTCCCCTAGGAACATGTTCCTCTTGAGTGCCTCCTTCCACATTTTCTGGGATAGCCTGGACAGACTTGGAGAGTGTGTGCCTCCCTGCTGGTTTATGTAGAACATGGCAGTGGTGCGGTCTGTGAGAACCCGCACCGTTTGGCCTGTTAAATGTAGCTGGAAAGCTTGCAGGGCTTCGAGTACCACTAGTAGTTCTAGAAGGTTGATGTGGTTTTAAGCTGTGATCTGCGTCCACAGGCCATACACTTTGTGGTGAAGGTAATGGTCTCCCCATCCAGAGTCTGTTGTAATTATCACCTGTATTGGAGGATTGTGAAAGGGTTTCCCTTTTAACAGATTTTCCTTTGACCACCAGCGAAGTGCTTGTACTGCGGTTAGCGAAACAACCACTAGATCGTCCCACTGACCGCTTGCCTGAGACCATTGTTTTGCTAACCACTATTACATTGGGCGCATGCGCAACCGTGCATGTGGAACTAGATAAATGCATGAAGCCATCATCCCGAGCAGGCGCACTGCCTTGCGTACTTTGTTTTTGCGACTGGCAAGATAATGAGGTATTTGCAGCAGTATGTTTTGAAACCTTGCATTTGAGGGGAATACTAGCCCCTCAATTGTTTTTATGATAGCTCCTAGGAGCGGTTTGGTTTGGCTTGGAATGAGGCTTGATTTTTTTTCTCGTAGATTGAAAATCACAACTGGAACAGAAGGTTGTCCTTTGGGTATTTTGCTTGCAAATTTGAGGGGATTCCCCTGTTATCAGCCAGTCATCCAGATAAGGGTACACTGGGATTGATTGATTGTCTGCGTAAGTGCGCCATTACCTTGTAGATTACCATTAGAGCGGAGGCTATGCCCAAGGGGAGCATCTTGAATTGCTAGTGTTGATTTGCGATTTTGAAGCGCATGAATTTTTCTGTGTGCTGGAAAAATTGAAATATGATAGTATGCATCTTTCATATCCAATGTTGGCATGTAGGCCCCTTGTTTTAGCAGTGGGATTACTTCTTGTAGTGTTGTAATGCGAAACATTTGTGGCTTGACACATGTGTTTGCAGGGTGCAGGTCTAGGACAGGGCGCATTGTAATGTCTTTCTTTGGCAAAGGAAGTACATTGAATAGATACCCTTGTTTATCTGGTTTGCCGGGAGGTTCTCTACAGCGTCCTTTTTGAGCAGTGCTTTGACCTCTTCCAGCAGAACGCGCTGTTCCTCCTGCATGGTTTGTCTTTGTAGGTGGTTGGGTGGTCTCTGTATGAGTTCTATGCAATAGCCTCCCGCTACGGTGTAAAGTACCCACTTGTCTGATGTGATCCCCCTGCCATGCGTGGGCAAAAAGCCAAATGCGACTTCCTATTGGAGAAACATTGGAGGGGACCTGGAGCGTGTGGACATTGCTTGGGGGGTGGGGAGGATGGAGCCTCTGGTGGAGGCGACTCTGCCTCTACTCCTAGACCTTCTGTGCACCCTTTGAACACTTTGTTGGGAGGACTTCCCCTGCAAGGAACCCCAAGATGAAGTTTGTCCACACAGACTATAGTTAGAGGACCGTTGGGAGTTTTGTCCTCGAAATCAGCGTGTATTAAAGATGCCTCTCTGCACAAAAGGTTTGTTAGTAAGCAGGAACGAGAGTGTCACTCTTCCTTAGCACTTTTCAGTTTGTCCTCGACTGCTTTCCCAAATAAGGCATTTGGTACGATCATGATATTAAGGTGGTGGCTTAACCTTCCAGCTTAAAGCCGGATTGTCTTAGGCATGCATGGCGCTTAATGAGAGTACCCTCTGCTACTACACGGCCTGCATTATCTGCTGCGTCAAAATTATTTTTCAGGATGCAATTTGCCACCTGCTTACCCACAGCCACTTTTAGATCTTGTCTCATTTGTAGCAGTTGTAACTTGCCAAGAGCGTGGTGCTCTTCGCTATCCTCACTTGGTATGCAGCGAGGAAGCTATTTTCCTGCCCAGTTTATATATATTTTTGCTCCTCTTGTCAGGAGGGGCTTCAGCATAGGCTAAGGGCGTACCCGCTCTCTTTCTTGTGGTAGTTACAACGAGAGAGTCAGGCTTTAATTGACCCCTGATGTATAATGGGTCGGAGGGGGCTGGTCTGAACATCTTTTCAATACGGGGGTTAACTGCCCTAATAAGGTTGAGGGTAAGTAGAGAAGGCTGAATGCGCCTCTGGAAGGACTGCAGGAGTGGTATAAACTGTGCTGCAGACCTCTTGTCCCCAAGGATGTCCTCTACAAAGCCCTTGTCGACTTGTGCCTCTTGGGTATTGATCTTAAAATGTTCAGCAGCCTTTAAAAGGAGCTCATTATACTGCAGCTGATTATCCACAGAGGAGTCAGCCACGGGTTGGTCATGATGGTCCGGAGATTGTAGGATGTAGACATCGTCATCATAATACTTGTCATCTAGGTCCCCTTGATCTGCTATTGAACCACGATCATGAAATCCTGAAGTGTCAATGTAGTGTAGGTCTTCGGGCATGTCCTGTGAAGTACTTGGCTGGGCAGTGTCTAATAGTGGTCTTTTGGCAGTAGGTTGTTTTGTAGCTGCCTCCCTTTGTGAGGGCCCTTGGAGGTTGGACAGTTGATCAGGGTGACTATGAAAAAAGTCAACAAAGCATAACATTCTGCACATGACCTTGTCGAATTGTTCAGCGGTGCATTGGGTGGAGCTTGGAAAACCTGTGGGAACAGGGGTAGAAGAAATACTCTGATGTAGAGGGTTGTTTGTGTTGGATGGCCCCCGACAGGGTGTCAACAGAGAGAAGGTTTGTAATCCTTTGAAATAGGGGATTTAGGGAGGGGCGTTGAAGATTGTGTTTTTCAATGTTTTGGACTTGAGGAGAGCGTCTGGGACATGTTTCTTAATAAGCTCCCTCAATTTGGAGTTATTGGAAGGGGCCATTGAAGTGTCTTTCGATGCATGTTTGCCGGTACCCGATGGTTTGTCCATTTTGTTTTGGGGGCCTGTCATGTGGCGATCACGATGGCCCAGAGGACAGGGATTTTTCAGACCTTCCATTCGACACCGGGTGTGGTTTATCGGTTGACGAAGTGGTCAACTGTCAGCCATGGGGGGGTGTGCCTTGAGTAGCATGCAGTGTGGGTGCTTGAGCCGCCGGGTGTGGTCTCCGTAGCAGAACCACCGGCCTGCCTGATGGAGTCGGGGGCTCGCACGCAGGAAACCGTCGGGTCCCGATCGCCCTCAACGTCACTTAGGACACTGACGATGCCATCGCTGGAGGCTCCCTCCATATCTATAGCGGCCATGGACTGCATGACGTGATGGGCCCCACACTTAGTCTTATGGTCCTTTAGTGTCTTGGGCAGAAAAGGTCAGCAGAACTTGCAAAACTTTTCAGGGTGGTCCCTGGAGAGGCAGAGGTTACACACCCTCTGCGAGTCCTTCCAGGGAAACTTCCATACAGGAAGGGCAAGATTTAAATGGTGTGTTTTCCATAGTATGTAAAGATGGCCGCCCGGTGATGGAAAAGGAAGAATAGGGAAATAGACATTCTTTGAAGGAAAGAATTATGACCTCCCCCCCACTATTCCTACTGCGAAGGGCCAAGGCCTGGTGAGGCCTAAGTAGGCCCCAGTCAAAGTTTGTTGTGACGGTGGAAGTAGTCGTCGACTAAAAATCCGTCCTTGCAAGCTGTCGCTGAAGATCTTACGGTGGTATAGCCGGTGAAAGACTAGGAAGAAATCTAACTTGTAAAACTTGTATAATGAATGCCGTTAACCAAAAAGAAGGAACACGCAACTTGCGTCCGACCACGATGGCGGAAAAAACGATCTGAGGGACCTCGACGCATGAAGGACCATGGGTAGTGGACGTGACACTAGAGATAGTTTTACTGACATGCCTTGTCAACATCCCTTTTTGAGTTTTGAAAACAAATAATGTAACACTCTGTGACTACCACTAGATGTCGGCCTATGCATAGCATGTGATAGCAGATCCACAAGCCTCAGAAACGCCATTACATTTAAAGAGTAAATGATAAACCACGCCAGGTTCCGAGTTGCAATACCATCATAGATCGGAATCTATCAAGTCTGCTTTGCATTTCATTTGGTAGCCATGCTGTTCTATGTATGACGAGGAACTCAGATTGTGCAATGTCAGCTGTGATTTTAGATTTTAACAGAGAGTATATTATATTCAACCATTGTCTGTAACCACGTTTTAGTATTTTTTCAAAACTGAGATCATTTATTCCTTAGAAGTTTAATGTTCTTGTTTTTCTTTTTATTAAAGAATGCATATATTTTTGTGGAACCGCAGTTTCCAGTGAGTGATTCTCTTTTTTTTGTTGTATTTTTTTTTTTTTATTCTTTTTTTTAAAATTAGCCCAGTCAAAGTGGTCCGTTAGGTTATTAATAGTTTTTTTTTTTTTTTTTTAAGTTTGCCATTTTATAAGGCAGCATTTAAATAAGGAGTGGGTGAGAAAAGAAACATTTTGATAGCTTTGGCCTGTACCACAAAGGTAGGTATTTGGGAGACCATTTAAGTGTGATCCCTTCCACTTTCTTCAACTTCTCGTTGATGTCTCTTGTTTTGGTTGTATCATCTTCCAATAGGATGCCACGTTATTTCATTGGACCACTTTTCCATTTTAGACCAAAATTATTTTGAACAGTAGGTTTAGTAGTGGTTTGATTTCAGATGTCATGTTAACAGTATATCGTGACAATATTGAATATGATTTATTTGATTTTAAGAGCAACATCTTGGGTCTACTGATCATTATCACAAGCAACTCTTGATGATACAAATATAGAGTTTACAGAGCGCTAGATTTCCATTAACCTTTCTAAAAGAAAGAACAAAAGTGTAAATGACTCCAGTGTTTTTATCGTTTTCTTAAAATGAACACTGTAAGTATACTAAAGAAATTCAAGCACAATCCAAAAAAGCTAATCGCATCACACAGGGACATGTGCCCGATTACACTGCTGGAATACACCACAAGTTAACGTATGTATGCCCTACATATGAACAAGTGTCACTTCTAGCAGAAATGAAACACGTGTATACTCTCATTCTGGACACTTGTACAACATTTTAGCACATTCAAAGAATGCATTTCTTTTTGGGGCAAGAGTTCACTGACAAGAGAGTCCTTTCCTATGGAGAAGTGCATTTCATTTTGTAAGCGTACACTGTCATTTCTGCACTGCAAAAAAGCAAGTCAAACTAAGAAAAATGGTTGGCTACATAATGAAGATAAGTCAAAATGTAGAACAAAAGAAAGCTTTTGCATAAGAATCAGAAAGTAGAATCGACAAATAAGACTAGCCGTCTTACAAAACTCGATATAAGTAACACCGGTATCCACTAAGATAATGGCACACAAATCAATCCTTTCAGACGGCAGCTCTTGGCAGTAGGTAGGATTTTTTTTTTTTTTTTTTTTTAGGAGCCTCGGCTTTGCAGGCGCTCTCTTACCTTGGAATGCTGGTATAGTCGGGTACAATGTTGTTTTCCCTCTTGGCCTTGGGCCCTCTACAGAGCTCGGGTGGGAAGCTGTATGTCTGTGGCAAAGTTATGGAGCCGGTCTGACAGGACTCCTTTCTTTGCATAAAGGGAAAGTGGCTGTGCAGCATGTGATGCAAGACGCGGTTCAAGCCTAACCTGAGAATGTAAGTGAGGCAATGAACCTGTATTCTCCACTATGTTTTTGCAAAGCGGTGTATGTGACAGCATTTTATACAATAACCAACATATGAACCTCAAATGCCTCTCCTTACCTCCATTTGACCTGCAAAGGAGGAATGTATTTTTGATTTTTGGTTTTGCACACCTTTGTTGTGCTTGCGCCATAAAATTGCCGAAACCATTGTTACAGAAGAGAGAGAGAATGGGGGTTCTGAAGAGAGAATATCTGGTTGGCATAGCAAAAGGCAATACCATGGCATGAAAGTGCCAAATCACTAAAATCTCTTTTTTCAAACTCCTCCGCCATACTATCCATTCAGAAGTTCCCTACAAATATTTGCTTCAATCAGCAGCTTTGTAAGTAACAAATGGTGCCGGGCTTTCCATTTCCCAGCTGGAAGTGATTTCATAGTGGGCTATTTTCCCGTACAGTCAATAATTGGGCTATGTTTGGGCTACTTTTGACAGATCTGTTTTTCTGTCCGCTTGAGGCTGCCTTTCTATACCCAAATATGCCTACTCTCTCTACCCCCACCCACGCACTCCACCCCAATTACGTGTGCTGCTTATATTTTGTTTGGGCTATTTTTGACAAGTCCTCCCAAGGCTGCTTTGTTCTTCATGTTTTCTGCCCAAACCAACTACCATCATCCACCAACCCACCCAATCCCCACTCTCTCTACCCCACCCACCCTACCTGCACCCGCTCCCACACTCCACACCACCCACCCTACCCCCACCCCCACCCCCACCCCCACTACCTCTACCTCTACCTCTACCTCTACCTCTACCTCTACCACCAGCCACCCCACCCTCACTCACCCTACCCCTAGACCCCACCACCACTGCCTCTACCCCCACCCACCCTATATCCGCTCCCTCTACCCCACCACCCACCCTACCCCCACTCTCTCTACCACCACCCACCCAATCCCTACACACCCTATCTCACCCTACCCCCTCCTCTCTACCCCAACCCTACCCTCTCTTATCCGTCCTCTCTCACTTTATTCATTACCCTCTCGTTCTTAACCTTTCTCGCTCATATTTCCTCTAGCTCATCTATGACACCCTCTCTCAATCGTTTCCTCCCTTGCTCTATATTCCCATTCCTTCTCATTCTCTCGCACACCCACACCCCTGATCATATCCTCCATTAAAACTTTGTACTCTCCTCCTCAAACCCTGGTTCCTATTTATTTAAATTTCTTATAAAGCGCTTTTTGACCATGGGCCTCAAAGCGCTACAAAGAAACATTACTTACAAATAAAAACGAAAACATATATATCAAAAAACAAACAATACCAACACAGCATAGTTAAGTAATGAAAGGTACAGTGAAATGACCAGTCAAAACCTAACAAATTCAAGAGAAAACATCAAGCGGGGACATCGGGATCAGACTACAAGTCCAAAATTCGAGGAGCCCATGGGCAGATATTTACAAAGTCTCAGATATAGGGGGAGGGTACCGACTCCACACCCCACCACTATGTAATCCCTGTTCCCCTGGGCGCACCAGTCATCCAGTTCTATCCTACACAGAAATGTCAGGTCAGAGCAGCGAACAACCCCGGGCCCAGATCTTGCACACAGCCAGGTAAGAACTTTATTACAGAGGGCGTCTCTGGGTTCTCATGGAGGGTTCCATAACGTTGGTAATAATAAAGTTTCTATGGTCCAGAACTAAGGCTTTAGTGAGTTCATCCTTGGGCATTGACATATTTGAGTTCAGTCGGCCTAAATTCCTTAAATTGGCTGATCTAGCCATCATAGGCTCAGACTGACCATCCAAAGACGCTTTCCTTGCCACAGAAATGGGCTTGGGATGGGCGTTGGGGCGATGATTCAGTGATTGCTTACTTCCTGAAAGGGCAGATGGTGGTAATGCTTCTTCAACAGGTACCGTAGGCTCGGGCTGAGATCAACACAATGGGCTCCCGAGATATGTCCAAGATTGGCAACTTCATTTAACGACATGTCTGTTTGTGAGGAGCAGATCACTTTATTAATTGAAAGATGATTCACGTGGAAAGCGAGGGCTGTAGAGAGACTCTACCCCCACCCCACAAGTGTGGCAAAAGTATTTTTCAGCAGAGATGTCTAGAGACACCAACCATGCATCAAACTCCAGAGCAGTATTACAACCATTCAGCTCTATAAAAGCAAAATGCAAAGAACAGCATTAAACTCCAACAATATTGGCTTTGCCAATGCTTGTTTTAATAAGGGAATAAGTGAAAAATCATAACATTGTGTCAAGGATTTCCAATAAAATCTGTGGTATCAAAGTGGTCCAATTTCAGCTTGCATAGAAGATCTGGCCTACTGACTTTTCAGTTCCATTGCTGCCAATTACACTAAGATATGACTCCCTCTAGCAGAACACCCAATAAAATGCAAAGCTAAGAAGAAACGTGATGCAACCACCAAACACACTGGCACAACTACCAAGTACTACATTGCTAAATGCAAACAGCTTAAACAAAAGATATCAAAATATCTAAAAAGATTGTCCAATTTCTCTGCAAATACCTGCCTCGTTCCTCAATGAAACTGAGATTTTGTGTGCCAGTTTATTATTAAGGGTGTCGGAGCGGGTCTTGCATCAAAGCCTACTCGGAGCATATTCTGTGAGAGGTCAGTAATGCGAGGCGGACAACTGCTTGTGGTTTTACCAAAATATGCCACCTTAGTAAGGAAAATGTGTCAAAACAAAGCCTTGCTTGGCTTACTCTAATGGGGAATTCCCTGCCCAGCTGACTAATGTATTAATGAGCAAAATAAATGGACCATGTTCCTGTGTTTGTGTCCCAACGAAAACTGTTCCTTTGTACAGCTAGTAGCGCATAATGGACAAATAAGTGGCATGCATACCCTAATTTCCTTTATTAACTAATTTGCATTCACTGCTTTCTGTACAAGTGAGATTCGTGTTTTATACCACCATGCGTTATATTTATCAGAAATGCTGCTTTTAGTGTCACCTTGATTTATTATTACATAGTGTCCAAGTGGAAAAACTTTGATTGTTTGATACTCTGCCTATCTGGCACATGGATAATGGAATAATAAAGCAAACGCATGCCACATTTTTCATAATTTATTTGCCCTTTATTCAAATCCAGTTAGGTTACTGTTAATAAGTTTAAATTAACAAGCCTTTTAACAAAGTGGTTGTCAAATGCTCAAAGTTAGGACCAATGTTTGTCACTAAAGTTTTGTGTCAATTCCCTTTTGGGCAGAGAAAAAAGGCTCCAAATCTTTCTGAAAATTTTTATTCCGAACTACTTTTCACCAATGTAACAGGTACCAGATGGTTTAAAATGCACTATTTGCCAATAAATGCCAAACAAATTCGTAGGAGGTAACCTCCAATGCCCCTAGTGAAGTGATCTGTAAATCCTACCATGTAATGACCAGTATTACTCAATCCTATTTCTCCATGATGGTGCTCAGAGTGAGGGAGTACTTAGCCCTCCCCTGAAACCAGCTTGGGAGGGCTTCACTATATTGTTAATCCTCCAGTCTGAGCACCAAACACTTGGAGACTTTCTTACCGGCAATGTCCAATAAAGAAATTGGGTCAGAAGCATGGAAGATGGTGGTCCAAGGACTACTTGTCCACGGAGATGGCATAATGACGGTCTAGACAATTGCATAAAACTAGTTAGTGTCATTGGAAAACATGCCCCTCTCTAAAAGCTCCCATTGTTTCCCTGCAATCCAAAACGGCCGTTTCTGAAAAGAAGAAATATTATTCTGAAATAACATTCTACAGACCCGACAACTCTCTGGACCTCTTCAAGATTCTTTATGAGCGTTGCAATCCATCAACCCTTAAATGAGCTACCCTGCCTGCTCAATTGTTATGTGATAATGTGGTAGTGTTTTAGACAGATTTCATTTCCTTAGCTCCACTGCAAGATCCTCATGTTATTTTAAAATCCTCACAAAACAATTTGGAGAATAATATTCTTCCCAAACCCGTCATGTTTTCAGACAATTACATCTTCTAGAAGTGAGGCCTTCTCATCAGTTTACAGGCTCGCCCCATGATCCTTGCCCCCATTCATCTCAAAGATCAGGTGCGTCAAGCTTCTTTAAAGCATTATTCTTATATCATCTGGGCTAGTCCCTGATGTTTGCAAATCAGCTGTAGTTGCTCCTCTTTGTGAGGAAACCCATCCTTGATCCAAATGACCCTTCTAATGTCCACCCAATTTCCCAGATTCCCTACTCAGCCAAACTAATGGAGGTCATTTTGTCACCCAATTGTCTACTTTTGAGAGGATTCATTTCTTCTTGGCAATAGCCAGCTTGGTATCTGTTTGGATTTGTCTCCGTTTTTCACAACTCATCAGCCATGTCTGTTGAGCATGCTTTTTGAGGATTATTCAAAAGGCTGCTTGCTTCTGGTACACTGCCAGTAAACCCAAGACTCATTGCTAACAAGTTGACTTTCAGTGCCAACTTAAGACCTTTGTATTTCCTGCTAGCTAGTTGTGTCTGGTTCTTTTTCGCAATTCCAATTTGGAGTCTCTGTGCCAAAATGCCTCTTGGGGTGAGCGTAGCCATTATAATTTATTTTACCGACCTTACCCAACATTGTGTGAGGGTGTTGTATTATTAATGTTTTGAGAGGAGATGTTTGTCACTGGCTGTCCCTACCCCAAATGATGTCATTTGATGCGATACCTCATGGTCGTTGTAAATATATATATTTTTTTATACTTTATTTGTTCATTTTACAAAAACAAATCAACACAAGCATGGAGTCCAAGCCAAACAGTGACAAACGGTGAGCTTAAAACATCTTAGATTTCCAACATGCAATACAAGGAGAGCAATCCACAGTTCCAAACATGATTACTCCGCAGCGGTAAGCAAATACTGTACATACGGTGCCCACACCTCTGGGGGGGCGGGCGTGCAAAGGCAAAGTCGGAAAAAATTCTGTCTCCATGTAATGGGCGTACGCAACGTCCTGCAACCACATCTGCATTCTGGGTGGGTGACCCTTCTACAAGCTACCACCAAGAGCAGGCCAGTTAAGCACCTGAACCCTTGAGGTAAGCTCCTTGTGCACCCCGGGAGTGCCACCATAGGATCGTGATCACGCCGTTCCCCAATAAACAGTGAAATCTTGGCCAGCATGCTCGCCCACTACCAGAACATCTGCAAACGCTCCAAGGCCATAAGAAGAAAATCTGCCGGAACAAAGCCACACGAGTCCAGAGTGGAAGGGAAGTGTCTGAAGCTTTGCTAAGGTGTGGTACACCTGGTGTACAAAATTAAAACGGATCAGCTTGAGTTTGGAATTCAAGGACACCTTTTGGGTTTTTCGCAAAACAATCTGCCAATCTTCCAATGTGATGTTCTTGCCAAGATCCCTCTCTCAACGCCGCTTTGGCGCGTCCCCATCCCACGGGATGTCTGCCATAAAACTACTGTATAGTCGTGAGAGCAGGCAACCTTCACCCTGCAACTGAATTACCACATGCAATAATGGCCACGTGGGGGGCTGCTGAGGAAACGAGGGGTACGTTGCCTTAAAAAAATTCTACAAGCACAGAAAGATATCCAGTGAGATGGATCCACCCCATCCCTTGCCTGTTGCAGTGAGAGGAACATATCTTTAAACAAAAAAAAAAGAAAAAGAAATCCTCGAAGGTGGCGATTCCCAGTTTTTCCACCCACTTGCAATAAGCCTTCTACCCCGTGATAGCCATGCCCGCAGCATGCCTAATAGGAATCAGAGGCGAGTAGAAAGTATTAATGCCCAGCTTGCCTGCCACCTTCCTCCAGATTGCACCAGTGACCTTCAATATGTCCAGAGAGCCAGATACCACCCCCGAAGCCCCGAGTACCACAGAGCATAACAGGTTGGGGGCGGCTAACGCCCTTTACACCTAAACATGAGGGCAGGCAAAGTGTGTGGAATGCCAATGCGCCAAATAGTGTGCATGCGCCGCCCAGCAATAGAGTTCCGGGCCCGGTAGGGCCAACACCCCTTTCTCATAGGGTTGCGTCAGCGTTGTTTCCCCACCCATTTCAAGTCTAGGATAAGCCCCCACAACCCAAGAAAAAAGCCAGAGAGAAACAGTGGTATGCTGAGGAATAGCTAGAGGAATTTAGGGAGAATAATTTTCCCAATAGAGGTTCGGCCCAACATCTTAAGAGGGAGAGCCGCCACCTTACCAATGTGCCCTGGAGAGACCCAATAGCTCTTACTTAATTATCCCAAAACAAATCATCTCGGTCGTGCGAGATCTCCACCCACAGGTACCTAGCCCCCTTAGACTCACACTTGAGCCCAATACCATCTTCAAAGGCCATTGGCCCATTCGTAAAACCACCGATTTACTGTGGTTAATCCTCAACGTCGAGAACTCGCAAACTTTACCACCTGGCGTATCACATGGGACAAATTATGTGGAGAGTCCCTAAGGAATAGAGCCACATTGTCGTGCATATAAAGAAATAATCAACCTATGCAAAACCAGCTGTAAACCCGCTGAATATGCCGCCCCTGCAGGTTGGTCGCCAAGGGCTCCATTGCTAAAGCAAAAAGGAGCAGGGACATTGGGCAACCCTGCCTTGTCCCAGGTAGGTCGCATGTTGATAACTTCAGAACGCTGACGCGCAACCACTATACGTGCCATCAGGCCTGCATAGAGAAGGGACACCTGAGAGACAAAATGGGCCCCAAATCAAAGTTTTGGGAGAATAGCAAATAAGTAGGGCCGGTCGACTGAGTCGAATGCCCTTTCTGTGTCCAACGGTACTGTGAAAGCCTGTGACTCAGACACTGTTACGCTCACCTGGTATCCACAGGGACGCCACCCAGCCGGGTTACTCGCTGGTATGCTTCTCAGCTTTGCCCTGATGTGGTCTGCGGGGAAGGTTCTGCCTTGTGGTAGAATTAGGCGTGCTCTCCGTCCTGCCTTCTTTGCAGGGGCGTGTTGTCTTTCATGGGCGAGTGCGGTTCAGTTGCTTCACTGACACCGGCCCGTTTGATATTGTTCAGGTAGGTCTTATTGCTGTTCTTTATTAGTTTTGTTGCTATCCTGCATGCCTTTCTTTGTTTAAAATGTCTTTTTTCTCCCTTAGGTATGCGGAGCTTCAGCACAGCGAACTGGCTTGGTTGAGCCCCGGTGGTAAATGATGGTGCATTAAGTGCTATGATGCGGTAAGTAAGCTCTATGCGCAGCGCTGCAAAGTCTTGCCTTTGATAACGTGCGTTTTCCTTCCTTGTAGGTCGCAGTGTTCTTCAGCGCGAGTGGAATGTCCGGAGTGGTGCCAGCCGAGAGGCGACCAGCCAGGTAAGCCTTTTGAGCAGTTCGTAATTTGTAAATGTCTCTACTGCTTTCTTTAATGTTGCCTCCATCTTCCTCTTTCAGGTTGTTCTGTCTGGGAGGCGTGCAGATTCGAGGAAGCTGTTCTCAGTAGCTGCAAGTGTTTAAAGATGAAGACAACAGGTAAGATGCTGCTGCTAATGATGTTCCTTTGGTCTCCTTGCAGGTTCTGCTTCTCAGAGGTTCGAGGGAATAGCTGGACACGGTGAGCGTCCCGTTGCAAGCTGCAAAGTAACGTGAAGCGTGTTGTCTTGCTCGGGTGTGGTTTAAATAGCCCCAACAAAATAGTCCAGGTAAAGTAGTCCCTAGGCTACCACACCCAAAACACTAGACCGCATAGCTTGGTTCTTAGGAACCAAGCTATGTGGATGCCTCCATGTTGGCTGACAATACAATAAAGTAGTTCCCAAGCACATTGTTTTTCTTGGTGTATGAGCCTGGCGCCATGACTGGCCCCATGAGGGCTTTTGAAGAGGATGCCAGGCTCTAGAGGCCCGAGTCCTGATTCCACCTGGCCAATGGGTTTGCCAGGGCGGGTTTTGGGGGAGGGTCGTGACAGACACCAATGCCAACAGACCACACAAAAATGGCATAGACCATACGTTGCGTTTCTGCCAGGCACAAACCCAGCCGGGTCCACCAACCCCAGCCCAGGCATCAGAGGAAGGAGTCGGTTGGCCAACACTTTATTAAAATTCTTATTATCCACGTTAATTAAGGTTATCGGCCAATAGGAGACACACTTCTCGGCCAGCTTCCCTTTCTTATGCAATAGGATATTAGCTGCGCGTAACAAAGGGGAAGAGAACCCAAGAGAAGGGATTCAGTATATACATGCAACGATATATGGGCCAGAAAGGTGTGAAAGGCCTTGTAGTACTCCCCTGAAAGGCCATCAGGACCAGGGGGTCTTAAACCCAGGAAGCTCCTTAATAAGTGCCAAGATCGCTTCCAAAGATAGTTCACGGTTTGGAGCCTCTCAGAGTCGAGGGTCCACCCAATAAAACTCCATGTCCTCCAGGTAGCGCTGCAAGCTCGCTGCATCCTGCGTGTAACAGGAGGCATAAAGGTGACAATAGAATGCGCATAACGCCCTGGCAACATCTTCCTCAGCACACAGAGGTCTCCCATGGGGATCTCTAATGAACTGCACATGCGGAAGCCTCCTGTCTCCTGCCAGCAATCCGGCAGCAAGGCCCTGGGTTTCTACCATTTGCCATATTGCCGAACGAAGTTTCCCCGACCAAGGAACTTGATCTTCGGGTCGGCATTCACCATGAACCAGTCCAGCTCCCGCTGCAACTTGGCTATAACCTTGGGGTTCACTGCGGATACGCAGTCGCCCTCTAGGCACTTCAAGCATACCTCGCCACCCTCTAGATCGCTCCTGATCAACCGGAGAACACAATTTTCCTTGGACATGTAGACCCCCCTCCCCCTCCCCCACCCCCCCGGATGTAACACAAAGCACTCCCAGAGAACCCCCTGCGAAGAGACAGTCATCATTGTGTGAAATATGGCACAGTTTCATCATGTAGTTCTTGCAGAAAGAGAGCATCAGTCAGTGCGGTAGGATTAAACCGTCAGGTGTAGGCCCCCCGGCACCTCCCACCAATAAGACACTCCAGAATAACCTGCGAATGCTCCGAAAGAGTTCGAGGGAGAGCCTGACAATTACCCAAAGAGACCCCACCAACAGGTGGTCAAGCCTAGAACTAGAACCATTAACCCAGGAGTGAAAGGTGTAATCACGAACATCCCGGTGCTGCATCCTCCAAACATCCACCATATTATAAGTCGCACATATCTCCTTCACTTCTTTACTCGCCTTGGGTTGAGGACCCTAGGCAGTCCTAGATCCATTTAAAATCAGATCCAGTGTTCAGGTCCCCTTCCCACACAATGGTGGCGTCTCGATACCCCGCCAAACGGACCATCACGCAGTCAAAGGAATTGGCACCATCTACATTCGGCCCATAAGTGTTAACTAGTGCTACTTCCACCCCTTCCAGGAAGCCACAGACCAACAGGCCCCTCCCTTCATCATCCCTCGCCACCGAGACTAGCCTGAGTTTAGTACCTTTGGTAATCAGTATAGCTATCGACCCCCCCACCCCCTCATGAAGTAAGAATACGAGGAATAGTACCTATGGCAGTGAGAGCCCCAGTGAGATTCTGAGGAAGAGGTAAGATGAATGCCACATCTACCCGGTGTCCAAGGTTAGGAAGGTGACTCAGTATCTGCGTAGCGGGCCAACCCTCCCTCCCCCCTTGATGTTCCAAGAGGCGATGCTAAAGGCCACCTCCAACCCCCAGCTATTGGTTTCCGTGGGCCCTGCCTCACCCTCCCAGCCTGACATTGCTGCAGTTGCCAAAGACAGTAGGCCAGTGAACCACTGCACAAGGACTCAGACTCCAAACAAAAATGAGAACACAAACCAACCGCAACAGCCCAGCCCCATACCCCGCCCGCACACATGGGCAATCCCAATCCGCCCGAAATACACCCACACTACCCTCCCAAAAAACAAACCTTAGCCAATGCTGCACTGGTGTCCTAGGCACGTCGGCTCAACCACCCCAGTATAGACAAGAACCTCCAGGCAGCCCAAACAGCCGGATAACTTGCACCCGCCTTCAGTGGTCAGCAATCAATCGTCCAGACTAACCACTGACCGTGTCCCGGCTTCAGAAGCAGGCAGAACGCCACAGAGACAAGTACTACATTGGCGCTGCAAGCGCTTTGAAGCGTTTGGCGAACGCAGACTGAGATTACTCACACACACTGATCCTGATCAGTGATGCCATCTGCTATCAGTAATATGTTGTATTGAAACCCGGCTCTGAAGAAGGAACATTTCTGAAATGCATTAGCCAAAGGGTTTTCCATTTGCCATCATTTCAGCATCAATCAAATTGCTGATGTTTAACCAATGACTATTGAAAGCAACAAAAAGCTTGATGAATAAATGAACTCATCTTAAATAAATTCTCTAACTTGACTACATTAATTCTAACAAATACAAAGAAGATATGTAACCCTAGTGGGTATCACAGGTGTGTGGCCCACACCGATGGTTAACTAGCGTAGGTCCTTTTCTTTCTTTCAGTCTATAACGAGTGCCCAGCACGGAGGCACGATACAGTGGGCTGCACCCTACTAATTATCACGAAACTAAAGTGAATACAAAGTCAACAAAAAGCACAAGAGGACTTATAACTAGCTGTGCACCCTCTCCAACTCTTCCCTGACCCACAACAACCATTGTTCAGCTTTCAAGGGTCCTCTGGGCCCTCCCGGCCCCATTTCTAGCACCATTCCGGGGTCGAGGATGGTTTGGTCGATGTGCTCTGATGATCCCATCCAGGTAGGAGCTTGCAGACTCAGGGGACATGAAGAATTGGGTCTTCCCCTCATATTGAATCCATAGCTTCTCAGGGAACAACAGAGTACTGAATGTTACTGTCATGGAGCCTATGCTTGACCCCCCACAAAGGACCTTAATGCCTGCACAGCCTCAGAGAAATCCAGGAAGACCTGGAACTTATTGCCATCCTACTGATGCTCCCCCTTCTTCCTGGTCAAACGAAGAATTGTGTTGCGATCCTGGTAATGCAATAGACCGGCTATGATGGGACACATGGGTGGAGCCCCCAATACAGGCTGTGCCGCCGGTATACGGTGTGCCCGCTCAACAACAAACAGAGAAGAAAGGTCATTATCGCCAAAAAACTGCTCTGCAGAGGGACTCAACAAACTCTTCCATCCTGGTCTGACCCAGATGCTCCCGGATCACAACCAGCCTGATGTTATTTCTGGAAGCCCAACCCTCCAGGTCCTCATTTTTGGCGGAAACCAATTTGAGTTGCACTTCCAAAGTGCACACCCAGGCCGTGAGCGACAGAGCCGTCCTAAAGCCCTGACACTCTGTGCTCTACCTCTTCCAAACGATCCCTGTGCTTATCCAGTCAGTGTTGCAGCATGTCCACCTTCGAAGAAAGCTAGTCCAATTTGGAGTTCAATCCACCAATACCGGCCTTGATATCCAGGAGCATCGCCGCAATGTCTACCTCCGGCTCCCGGGGTGCTACTCTGGGTACCGGATGCAGCTCTGCCGGCTGGGACTGGGCACTGGGGCGTCCTGGAGGAAGGGCCCCCCTCAAAGGTAAGCTTCTGCAGCTTGTCCATCTTTACCGTTATGGAGCCGAGGGACCACAGACAACAGATCCCACAGGAGGGCTGGAAGAGGGAGGGAGAGCAAGTCAAGTAACCCCCAAACAAGCAGAAGAAAGCATTCAGAAGTGGCCCAAAATAAATATCCACAGGCTCAGCCCACACCCCCTCTGCCCCTCCTCGCTGCAGCTGTAACTGGTGGGCTGCGGAAAAAGCTCAAGAATCACCAATCAAGACAGGACTGACTCCACAAGTACAGAATGGCCACGGGATGCTGCCCTCCTCTCCAGTCCGCCGGCACCTCTCTGCCAGGGATCTTGCTGGCACCTATAAAGGCCCACAGGGCCACGAGGAAGCCAGCAACCAATGCGCATAGAAGTGTGGGCACCAGCCCTCCAAGTCCAGGCTCTGCAAGGCCACAGGTCCCAGGCACGAGCAGCCTCCAAGCCACCACCGCCCGCCACTACCGAGACCTCAGCCGGGCGACCACAGACCCGTGACAGGTCACTTATAAGGCCCAGAAAGGGCTGCCACACCGGAGGAGGGGAGAAGGGGAAGGGTTGGCAGGCTGCACACACCCATAGGGGGAATACAGGAAATAATATCCAACACCCCTACACCACCGGACTGAGTTGCTGTCAGGCTCCAGACTGCCTCTGGCCTCCACTTCCAGGATGCTGCTGCACCGTTGACCACCCAGGGTAAGCCACAGGGATCCTACCTGATGGTTGGCCCGCCGACTACTGATTGGGTAGAAGGCTGTTCTCTCGGACCCCAGCCAAACGCACAGCACAGCAAAGCCAACTGTGCCGGAGGTTGCCTCCCCAGTGTTCGTTAGGGCTAACCACCTGGCCACCACACTGAGGCCCGGCTGCTTCCACTCACGCATCTCCAGAAGTGCTCACGAGCGGATCTCCAACCACTCCAACAGGCAGCCGGCCCGGTCTCAGAGTCACCGCAGCACTCCAGTCAAGACGGAAGCCACAGCCAGGATCCAGCCGCTCTTCAGGGGCAGCACCCACAGACCATTCACCACAGCAGCCGCAGCCTCAACCTCCATCCACGGCCCATCAAACGGGCCCCGCTTTGGTCGAGAGCCACCACCTAACCAGCTGATCCAGTGCTCCTCCGCTGGCAAAATTGCCACAGCACGGTTCAGTGTAGCTTCAGACCCCCATGGGTGACTGCATACCCAAACGGGTCCCCTCTGTGCTGCTATGGGTCAGGATTTATGTGAGCCGACTATTACCAACTTTGATACTGCATTTTCTTTTCGTTTCTTTAAGGCACATCGGATGCAATAAGAGTGGCCTGCAGGCTGAACACCCGTGCCAAGCGTGGTCGCAGAGCTGAGCTCTGGAATGCGTGATGCCTCAGGCTGCCTAGGCCAGTTCAGGCCCCTCCTGAGGAGTATACAGTGGACGACACTACTGGCATAAACACTAGGCCAGGGGCTGCCTCGCAGATATGATGGGGAGAGCCTTTTGCAACTGCATCCTTCCCCCTGTTCTCCGAAATGGACCAGTTTCTTATCATACGTGCTGTTTTATGGGTGGAGAATGGATTTAGCCACTACGTCTGTATACAAGGATGAGTCAGGCCTGGGGGTGGTGGGTAGGGTCAGAACAGTAAACAGTCCTCCGATGCACTGGTGTGTTTGCATTACATCCCATTTCCCTCTACATTTAGTCTCCTGTGTATTATTTGTGGCCGAGTGCCTGAAGTGCCAGAGGTGTTATGGGGGAGCAGGACAAGCCTTAAACACTGACACACTAAGCTCACAGAGATGCCGCCTTTCCTGGGCTAGCTCTCTAGCACCACCCCCTGGCAGTTGTAAATATGTGGGTGTTGTGACGAATCTGGAGAATTCGTCCCTTCTTCCCTAGGGGGAGCCACCCCCTTTGAGACTAGGGAGGAGAGTCTGCTGCACAAAACGCTCCCTAGGGGTTTGGGCAAGCGTGACTTCAATGGGAGTGACTCCCCTTTAGAGAACAAGGACTCCATTCCCATGGGGAACTCCCTATAACTAATGTACTCTTAGCTTTATTAATCTTTTATTTCTCGCTTAACACCGGAAACCAGTCTCGAAGCACGGAACCAGGATTCAAACCTATATTGCTCTGCGTGGCCTTGCTTCCAAAACAAATGCACTGCCCGAGCTATCCTCCTGGCCCTATACGGGAGTAAGAAAAGAGGACAAGACATCTATGTGTTTGACTAAAGATAATGCTGAACTTTCCTCCTGCTTGACAGTTTATAATGAACCACACACCCCTTCTCACTATAGGAATGAGAACTAAGGAATTAAGGAATGAGCCAACAACCCTTGACTGGAGGAGGAGAAACCCCTATGCAGAGGTAAGACTTGGATGTGAGAACGTTGGCACGGGGCAGAGCCGCACAGACCAGCAGAGCCAGCTGCAGTGCAAGGGGATGCAGACATCCGAGGGAGAAGCCGTCTGCCAGACAATGAAAAGCGTGGGGCCTGGGAGGCAGAGGTCGCACAAAGAAAACCTAAACTAGAAGCGCCTCCACGTACAGGCCATGGCGAGCCGTGAGCCCACAAACAGCAGCCGAAACCAGGCGAAGGGAGCACTGGCTCCTGCGCTCTCAGACCGAGAGCCAACAAGAGAGAGAGCATAGACGAGCGGAACGTAAAGCCCGCTAGCATCCAGCACAGAAGAGCGGCAAACCGCAGAGAACAAAGATGACACGGACTCTCAATGGATCAAGGACCACAATACAGCAGGTATGGTTGTCCAGGTCGGAGGAAGGAGAAGAGAGAATGAGCAGGGAAGAGGGAAGGACTGCCCGAGGGTCACTGGGACCCAAGAGAAGAGCACATAATACAAGGAGAACAGATAGAGGAGACAGAGGAACCAGGCTAGCATAAACCTTGAGGAGAGTCACAGGGACCCAAGAAAAGTAAGAGCCAGAAGGAGAAAGGGGTCATAGGAACACTAAAGAACTGGCCGAGACATTGGTTAAAGGGAACTCAAAAGGAGCCACAGGGGCACAATAGACAGGGCAAAATGCAGATATCACAGAATCAAAGAGACACCCGAAAGCTGGCCGAAGTGTGGAGAGAACAACAACGCTGGTGGAAAGGGATTAGGGAAATATTTCTCCACCTAAAGAATTTGGGGCATTTTATTTTTCCAAGAACTTGAGACTTTTTGTTTGAACTTCCTTTTGATAGGCTGACAAGAACTGTTTTCTTTGAGAATAACTTAAATTCTTCTAACCATTGGATCCAGACCCAGGAGGTATTCCTTGGACAACCAGAGACACCTTTAGGGAGAACTAAGTGTGCAGGGCACTCCACCTATTTTCTTTTACGTTTGGCTAAGTGGTAGGGCAAGTTTAGTGGATAGGTTTGGACCGAGGATTAATTTTGGATTTTGACTATAGACTAGTACATTTGTTTAGCTTTGTAGGTCCCTTTTAATGGTAGGGCAGGGAGGCGTTTTTATTTAATTTAAATAAAAACTACGTTCAAACATGTCCTTTGGTCTGAGTCATCTTTCCAGCTTGGCAAAGTGTGCACATATTGAGGTCTTCATTCCAGCTAACCCCAACTGTCAATTGAGAATACCTGCATGTGCGGCACGCACTCAATGTTTCACATTCCATCATCATACAAGAAAGCATGACATCGCCACATATCACCTCTTTTTAACAAACATAGCAGAGAGGGCATCACAGGAAATATACTTAATATTCAAATAACAAATGAAATCTAAATAGGTTACTGCAGAATCCAATGGCAATAAAATAGTTCAGGGTGTTTAAGAGCCTACTGCAGCCATATGCTCCTTTCCAGATCATAATTTCCCATCTCAGTAACATAAATCGAAGCATCAATGTGCCTGCTGCACAGATCTGCTTATCATTTATAGGACAGGGCTCCCTACATCAAGAAAACAGAAGACCGGGAGCCCTACTTTCCCTATTCCAGCACCCCCCGCACCTCCAAAAATAATCCAATTTGCTGCAAACAAAAGCATTTAAAAGCGCTTTTTTTCAGAAAGCTGGAGGGTATTTTAAACACCCTCTGGGGGGGTCCCTATGTATGCCAGTATGTACCAAATGTATATGTGCTAAACATTCTAAATGTTTACAGGAGTCTCGCACAGGATGGACGGCACAGCACAGCATGCAGCCTCACAACAAACACTGGTTCCTATTTGCTTTCTTCCCTGAATAGGATTCATACCATCAACGCCCTTGTAACAACCTGGAGAGTGCATACCCCCTGCATAGGGAGAAGCAGAATTGTAGTAGTGTTCAGAAGCTGTGTGTGGCCGGTCAGAAGGAGGAGTCGGACACTTCAATACATCTTAGTGTTTTTAATGACATTGTATAGATACAGACTTACTCCCCCTATCGCTAAAGGGGTCACCCTACCTCTCTAAAAGAACAAAGGGTGCTCGTCAGTCATCAGGAAGTCCCCAAGTAAAAATGTCCTTGGTCCAAACCTACCTCACCCTACCACTAAGATAAACAACTTGGACTCAACGAAAAGAAGATCCTTATTCTCTTGGGTTGGTGATTTCTTCAATAGTCTTGGTTTCTTCTTTTTATAATCTTCAATCAGGCCTGTATATCGGCTCCATGAGCTCATTTAATTCTTGGACAACACTCCTGGGTTGTGTACTTTAAGGATATGTTGTGGTCAATGAGTGTTTACATACTTTTGCACACTCTTTCTCTTGTTTTAGATTTTCTCAATTTACCTTTGATTAGATGATGTGTGACTTGATCCCCTTGGGTAAGGTCTCTCCTGGATTTTTCATTTAGTGTTTTCTCTTCTATTCCCGTACACTCTTGGTAATATAATACCATATTACTTGAGACATGAGTTTGGGTAATGTTTTCTACAGTCTTACTCTCTTGCCGTATGAGACTGCATCCCTTCCTCCCAGGGTATTGGTCTCCAATCTCTCTCTATTACCCTTTTGGGTACGAGCTCTGCACATTGCCAGTTAAACAACTTTAGTCCTTCTGTCTTTTCTTTGGGACTAGGTCGGATTACACTCTTCATGCACATTACTCCCCTCACAGGCTTGTTGGTTATTGACTCTAGACACCTTTCACATTGGTAATTCAACAATTGTGTTCCTCTTGACTCATCTTTATTACTTGGAGGAGTTGTATGCGTCATGTGTTCCTTCCCTGGCTGCCTTATAACAACCTTGCAAGGCTCGACACTTGCTCTGGTATTCTTCTCTGTGCTTGCTTTTCCTACCGCTTGGCTTTTTTCAGCGTCCCGATCGCTGCTTCTCCTCCGGCTACTGCTTTCTTCGGAAACGGACAACAGGGAGCTCTGCTTGCTCCCAGCAGTGATGGTTTTGGCATAGTTGCGTGGGCGCTCTGCCCACCACGATCCATTGGTGGTTGCGCCCCCACCAGGTCCTGAACACCTCTTCTCTCTCTGGCAGCCGTTTCCCCTGTGCCTTGCTTGCCGGTCTCCCGGCATCTCGCTTTGGCAATCCTCCCCTGTTCGAAAGTCGCGGACTGCGCAGCTAGTTTTGACTCTACCCCTTCTTGGAGTGATCATGTCAGGGGGCTTTCCCTGCGTCCAATACTCTCTCTTCCTCTCCTCTACTCATCTCAGTTAAGTGCAAGACTCTTAAAGGGACATCTTTTACATTCGCTGATGGTTTTTCTTCAGCATTGCCTACAGCCACAGATAAGGATGTTATATTCTTCTTCCTCCAGTAGGCAGTCCCATATATGCTTATAGTTTGTCTGATCTAGGGAGTTCCTCATAGGAACAGGAGTCCTTGTCCCCCCAATGGGGTGTATCTCCCAGTGAGGTCCCACTTGCCGAGACCCCTAGGGGGTGCAGGTGAAATCTTGCGGAGCAGGCTCACCTCCCTAGACGCAAAGGGGTTGGCTCCCCCTCGGGGAGAAAGGACGAATACCCTTGATTCATCACAGGTGGCCCAGGGCGATTGAGCTACAAAAATCACATTTTTTTTTTTTAAGTGAGAGCAGAGGATGTGAGGAGGGACCCAGACAGACCCTATAATTCAGGTGATAGACCATGCACAACCTTTGATGGAGGGCTTCACCTTTGTGAAATGTACCCCCACTACCATGCTTTCTAAGCAAACCTACAACCAGGCATAGCATATGCTTCCACTCATGGGAGAGCCAAGCCACAGAGGGAGATGGTCATCGAGTAGACCAGAATGAGCCTCTGGAGGGACTTTCCCCCCCAGCTTACTCATTCAACCCACCTCAGCTTTCGAGAAACAAAAGTGCAAAGAGATAATCCTCTCCTTCAAAGACCAGAAAAAAGGTCCAGGAGTGAATGGGATGCATCAGAGATAGCAATAAATCGCTCAAGTGCTGGTTGCGTAAACCAGGATTGTTCCCTGTTCCCTCCCAACATAATGACAATCTGGGGTGGCGACAGGTCAGGGAAACCAATGCTTCAGGAAGGAGGAAGCAGGGATGGTCCAACCAGCAACCCTACAGCCTGCTGATAGTCCAGCTATGAGGGAGGGTAGGCACATATGTGAGGAAGTGGCTACAGGGAGTGAATTTAACAAAAGGAGCATGGGGATTCATGGGTGTCTTTAACTAAGTACATTGTACTTGATATTGTTGAAATAGTATTTGGAATGTGTGAAAGGCTCAGTAAACTGACCTTGTCAAGAAGGGATAGGAACCCCGCTCAGCTTGGGGCGGGAGGCATACCACAGTGGAAGCCAGAGCCAGTCCTACCACAGGGAAGTTGGTAGTTCAGAGGGCTCCACTTCCTGTCCCGTTCCAAAGTGCTAGTTTATATATGTGTAGTACCAATTTGCATCACTTTATGCCTCCAGAGAAAGACGTTGATAACATTTTGTTTCTTTCCTAGCAGGAAAACAAATGCTACAGCCATATAGAGAGACTACCAGAGATAATTCAAACCATCAGCACACCACCCTATCTGCCTCTAATTGTATGAGGACCAGACCCAGCAGGGGGGAAGAGAGCCAGCAGAAGAAGAAACAGAGAGTCTATGTGGCCGCCTGACACACTACGCACATCTACTCAGCATCGGCGCGCGCCTTAACCCGGTATCTGCACCAAGCATACATCAAACACTTGACTCAGAGCTACATTTGCAAAGTGAACTTCCACTTAGCTTTGAGACTGCCGCTCCACAGCCCCCTAACACCTACTGGGACACTTCAGACAGTGGGTACCAAATGTTGCAACATTGAGGCCCTGCGCAGCAAAAAAGGGCGGCCTTAATCTACTATTTGCATCTTCCAGTTTGTTACACCTTGGGTGGGGAAGACAGGACCAGATTGGTCAGGGTCAGTGAGCCAATAGGAGAAGGAGGGGGAGAATAAGAGGGGAAATAGGAAACAGTAAAGTGGGAGTTGTTCAGGTGAGGACTGAAGGGGAGGTGGTGGCAGACCAACAGAGCAGCAGGAGGAAGGACGGTAAGCAAGAGTGTGGATGTAAATAAAAAATAAAGTGAAATCTTGGTAGGCGAGAGTAAGTGGTACTGTTAGGTGGGTGTTCGTGCAAGGTGGGAGTGAGTGTTAGGGGCAGTGTAGAGCGTGAGAGGGAATTGGATGTGTGTGGAAGGAGGGTGTCTGAGTAGAAGGTGAGGGTGTAGTAGGGAGTAGAAGGGTGGAGGAGGACATTTTTAAGGGGGGGGGAAGCAGGTAGAAGGAGCGAGATACATCAGAGTGACAGGAGGAGGAATACCTAAAGAGCAGAGCGAGAGAAGGTGGGTGAAGTTAGATGCATGCCATTAGCAAAGGGAGAATAACAGGAAGAGTAACAGCCAGAAACAGGGAGAGAAACATCAAAAATTGAACATTCCCAAACCCTTTAGTTACCAACATCACTAGTACACGGCTTGTTTAGAAAGTCCTGGAAGGGGACTAAATAGAGGAGGCAATTTCCTTTCGGCTCTCACTTATAGCAACCTAGAGGATAGATAGTAGGGGTCAATGTACTCCGTCTACTAACCCGGGGACTTGGACTCCCGAGTTGCACACACGCTATGTAGATGAGAGAGTGAGGGGCGACCCTAGCATCCTGCCAAATAAATCAGTAAAAACCATATAGCCATCCCTGGGTGTGTTCTTTGAGCCATATGTGACAAATGCAATATTTTTGCAGTCTTCCTTCGTCGTTTGTCCATTCAAATTCCTAGGACACTAAGCAAGCTTTGGATGTGGAAGTGTAAATGCAAATGAATGAAAAGAGCAGAAGGCAGACATAACAATAGAACATGTTATTAAAAATTAAAGTGTAGGGCGACCACTCGTGCCGCGGAGCCAGATGGTTGTGTAAAACCAGAGCTCCGCAGCCAGTCAACTTCCATGACAGAGTTTCCAACCCCGACTGCAATGTGAGCGGACCTCGGTGCAGCGGAGGCAGAGAGCAACATCCAGAGAAGACCCCCCAATGACTTTGGGGGCGGGGGGTCGGGAAAGCATCAAGAGCCATGGAAGGTGCTGCATCCTGTGGGGACCTCTGCTGGATGTAAAAGCGGGCAGCAGCCGCTGCGAAAAGAGACCCGTGAAGCAGGAATGCAGTTTGGGGAAGCGGCGGGGAGAGGTCGACCCTAGAGGGAGCAGTGGCAGTGAAGCGAGAGGGAGAGCAGCCGGCAGTGCAGGCAACGGGCATCTGATGAGGCATGCAGGGCCTGCACACGGCAGCAACCCGGAGCAGAATAAACAAGGCCGCCCGGGCCTTGGTGGCAGGCCTCAGAAGACCCCGGCCAGGAGAAAAGAGAGGAGCGAGGACAGCTGCAATGAGGCAGTCACAGTAGGTGAGGGGAGAGTGCCTAATTTGTTTAAAAGGGGGTGCCCCCGTTTGATTCCTGAAGGGCCTGGAACGTAGAGAAGAAGGTGACGACCAAGTATAAGGTGTGAGGCGCCATCAGATGCACGAGTAGCCCTGAGGGGTCAGTAGGCAGTGTACTGCCTTGATGAAAGTGGAGGCAAGGGAGCTCAAGAAGTGTAAAAAAAAGAAAAGAGCCAGAGGGAGCCTGCTGGTGTAGCTATGGATACCACACCTTGCTGCATTTTCCGAGACCCTGCGGCCTGACGGTGATTACATGGGAGTGGAGGTGGGAAGCTTTTAACAGCACCACCCTGTCGCATTGGTGGCATTTCGAGGTGACAAGGGGTGGGGTGGGGGGCACCGCTCCTGCCTGGGTCACTGGGGAGAGGGGCAACGGCACTGTGGAGTAAAGGAGGTCACTTGGACAGTTAAATTTGTACGGCACAGGCGGTGGGGGAGCGGAACAGGGTAGACCTCTCCTGGCCTGGGTTGTGGCAGCCATGGAAAGCGCACTTCACCGATAGCAGCAACATAGTACTGGAGGCCATGTGGCGGCACGCAGGCCGCAGGGGCATTAATCTTAAAGTATCGACCGGGTTGAGGAGCAAGGTGTTCTCTCACCCTCGATTGGGGCAATATAAGCGAAGGAAAGGGACGGAGTGCTGCTGTGGCTGCAGGCGGCTTGGGAACTCTGCAGCAAGATGTCAAGACAATTCTTGAGCTCAAAGAATTCAGGGGAGGGGGGGGGTGGAAAACCTCTTTGAGCACCATCAGCAAAAGGGTCTATAAGGTGGAAGAGAAGGTGGAGACTCTGGAGCACAATCAGAGAGCAGCAGACATATCAGATGCGGGTCAAAGAGCTTGAAGCCCGGGAAAAGGGAAGCGAGGAGCAAACTGGACGATGTGGAGAATAGAGAAATGAGGAACAATTTAAGGGTATGGGGTCTCCAGAGTAAGGAGGCTGAGTCTCCTAAGGAACTGGAGCTCCTCCAGAGTCGAGTAAAGAAACTCATGGGGGAGACATTTGATAGAGATCTGCTTTGACAGGGTCCACAGAGGAGCAGGAGCAGCCAACAAGCCTCACTCAGTGGTGGCTAAATGTCACAACTATTGGGGCAAGGAGGGCATTTTGCAGAAGGCACATGCCGTGCGGGAAATAGAATTGGAAGGCGCCTCGGTGCAAATATTCCAAGATTTGTCAACCTGTACTCTGGAACAAAGGAGGAAATGCAGGCCCCTAACGAAATGGCTTCAGGATGAGATCCCTGTGGCAGTTCCCCTTCGACCTCTCCTTTGAATACAATGGATAACTATAGGAGCTCAAACAAGGGAAGGATGTGAAAGCATCATGGAGCAAGTCACAGACAACAGATTCAAAGTTCAAAACAAAATAGTTTATTAAATCAAATGTCATGATGGTAGAAGGCCTAACTTGTCCTATGGTAAGGTGGAATTTCCCTACCTGAATGAAACTAAGGAAAGTCGGAGTCAAAGAGTTAAGTTTAAAAGTCTGTCTGCGTCCAAAACCTATCCTTGCTCTCACAACTAAAACTAAACTACGTGTAGGGGTGTCGATCAAAGAAATGGTGATCAACACACTTCTGAGCTTCTTCATCAGCTCCCCTTCCCCTCCAAGGTCAAAAAAGTTCCACAATAGTCTCAAGATTACCTTTCTCAAGTTCAAAGCAATACAGTTCCACAAAATCCTCAGGGTTCTCTTCCCCAAGTTCCAAGCAACTCAGTTCAAACAAAAAGGGTCTTTAGGTCCTGTCCTCAAGACGGCCTTTGCAGTTCATCATGTCTCACCGTTACCTTCCCCATGACTTCAACCTGACCCTCCTTCTGCTTTTCATCACCAGCTCACTTACAGTGCTCCTTCTTGGTTTGTTTCACAATATCTTTGGCTTTCACAATACAGGGCTCACTGGTCTAGGCGCAGTTGTCAGACCACACGGTCCACCCATCACATGTCGCCCAACCAGGACCCTTAGGCTCTTCAGCCTACAAAGGTTTTTCTGCATTTGCCTGTGTACAGATTCCCATGCATTTAGTTCCTCTTAGTCGGCCTTTTCACTTTATGTGCTTATCGTGGCTCTGCCATAATGTATTACACACCTCTTGTCAGTCTTTGGCCTTGTCGCACCCTCATCCATTCATAAAATTCACTTTATGGTCGTCTTGTTCATACCCCACCTTTTGTTGCACTCTTTCACACTTGCTCTTTTTCCCATAGGTTGCTTTTATATGGGCACTTTCCCTTTTTACTTTCATTAGCTATTTGCTTTTCCCATAAAGTTGTATCTCAACTTCGTGTTCAACAGGTTTAATTTCAGGTTTTCAGTCAGTATTCAATATGCGTAGTTTAGCGTTGTTTCAACTTTTCATTCAGTTTGGCATTCAAGATGCATAGTTCAGCTTTGTTTTAAACTTTCATTCAGTTTGGTATTCAATATAGCATTGTTTTAAACTGTCATTCAGTTCAGTATTCAATCTGCATAACTCATCTTGGTTTGAGGCTTTCATTCATAAGGCGCAGCTCGCCTGGAGCACCCCAGCTTCTGAGTGGCTTTCCCAGACACTCGCCAGTCTTCAGCGCCCTGCTCCGGCATCTCCTGCTGCTTCCTCTCGCTTTTCTGTCTGGCACTCCAGCCTCTGCGAGCCCCGCTTGCACGCCGGTTTAAATCCTGAATGCGGCAGCAACTTCGTTGCTTCTGGTTGGACATGGATGACAACCTCTTTCTCTCCTGCTTGTTTGCAGCCCCAGCTGCTCGATCGCCGACACAGAGGCTCTCCCACCTCAGGGAGGTCGGCTGGCATCCTGGCTCCTTCTAAGGTCCCACCATGGCTGCCACCTTATGGGAAGAGTTCCCTGGTCTCTCCTACACAGGCCTCCCTGTTGCTCCCTCTGCTGTTTCACGGGTCTCCCTTTGTACACCTGCAACCACTTGACATGTTGCAGCTGTGGACTCATAATTAGACTTGCCTTACCATAGTTAAATGGACATGCCTGGCCCTCACAGCTCTCTGCAGGCATATTCCTCGTCCCAGTACCAAACTGGTGAAATTAAGTTTGAGTGTGCATTACTCTTAGTCGCCTCTTCCTCTTCCCAGTACTTTGATGTTAAATGTGGGGTAATAAGGGGAGCTGTTTTATAGTGGCCTATAAAGGCCGGGGGAGGGGTAGGTTGGTCGTCAATAGGGAAATAGTGTCTCGCCTGTGGGCACCCCACTTCCAATCTCCAAGGACCCTTCACGCAGGTGATCCTCCCTCGCGTCTTTGCCCCAGAGGGTCGATGGCCTTTCTCTGGCCACCTGAGAAACGTATCCAGGGGGAGTAGGAGTGAGGAAACCCTCAGGTTTCTCACAAGGGAGCTGTCCAGCTGCTGCCAGAGCTGCAGAAAGAAGAGCGACTCAGGATAAGTAAGGCCAGCGCAAGCTGAGGCAATGTTTCAACAATGTATTTGCATAACCAAAGGGCCATAAGAAAGACTGCTGCAAGAAAATCCAGGAAGCGCCAGGAATCGCAATTGAAGATCCCTGGCTGTGGGCGGGATGCCGCGTAAAAAATTATTCAGTCTATGGTTGGGGCGTGGAAAAGTTGTAATAGTTTATAATTGAGTTGTTCGATGGGAAAGAGATCTCTGGGCTGTCGTAGTGTCTCGGGGATTCCTGGGCGTCTCAGGGGAGCAGGGCATTGGCCCTCGGCTGGGTGCAATTACATGAGAATGTTGAATGTGTTAAGTGAGTTACGGGGGGCAGAGGGAAGGGGGAGGGAGGGATGCATTATCATATCACAACTACAATGGGGAGCAGGCTTGACCATGGGAGGGGCTAACAGACGGCATTTGTGGTTTGAAAAGGACTAGTTGGAAAGTTGACATGTTGAATGTGAAAGGGCTGAACTCCCCGAATTAAAAGTCCTTTATGACGAACATGATCCATAAAACCCACTTAGCAGTGTTGTTCCTACAGGAAACCCATTACAGGCAGGGATGGGAACGCGCTTTAAAGGGGACGGGAATCGGGCAAATGTATTGGGCTTCACATAAAACAATTAAAAAGGAGGGGGTGGGGATTGTTCTTGCACGCTCTATGCAACTGAGGGAGGTCCAAGTTAGGCATGGGTTTGGAGGTAGATTTGTGGCAGTTAAGAGCCCCTTAAACGGGAAAATGCTCACTTTGGCGTCCCTGTACACTCCCAATGTGAACCAGCTAGCCTTTTTTCAGCAAGTGTTTCTGGTGTTGGAAGAGTCGGGCGAGGGAGCGATGATGGTGGGAGGGGATTTTAACCTGATTGCAGACCCGGCAGTCGATTGGTGGTCAGCTCGGGAGATAAAGTTAGAACGAAGGAAAGGGAACACCAGACATTTGCACAGCTGCTCTGGGACCACATTAGGGTGGATGTGTGGAGGTCCAGGTTCCCCCAGGTGGGGGAGGGTGGGGTTTACCTTCTCACCCCCACACCAAACCTTCACTAGGACCGACCTACTGCTAATCCCACAGGAACAGGAGGCAAGGGTGTCATCGCCTAAGGTGAAAGCAGTGACTTGGTCAGATCACAAGATGGTCACGGCTGAATGGTGGATAGAGGAGGGAAGTACAGGGACACCCATGTGGCGCTGTAACAACATTCTCCTTAGGGACCTGACATTTCATGATATTTTGAGACAGGAATTCAGCCATTATTTCGAGACCAATGCCATGGGGAAGAGCACTTAAAAAATGTGTGGGAAGCAGCTAATGCGACAATACAAGGACTCTTCATTGCAGAAGGGGCCCGTAAAAAAGGGAAAGGGCTCTAGTGGAGGGGCAACTCGGGGAGGAAATAAGGGGCATGCGGGCAAAAACTGACAAAGCCAGGAGAAGACCGCGACAAAGTATTAGGGGCAATGAGGGATATAAGGCAGGAACTTCACTCACTCCTGATCGGGGAAGTAAAGTGAAAAGAATGTGCTGCGCCAGGCAGCAATTCTATAAGAGGGGGGGGACTGGGTGGGGGCTCTACTGGCAAACAGGGTTTGCGAGCATAGCGTGAAGAGGAGAGTGGACCGCATACAAGATGCCAGTGGATGCCTGATTAATGCCCAGGGAAATATCCCAGATTGTTTCACGGAGTATTATGTGCATCTTTATGCCCAGACCCTCATGGGCGGGGAGAACAGCAAACAGGACTATCTGGAGGGGCTTCCTAACCCACGACTGACTACAGGGGAGAAGGTCTTCCTAGAGGCAGACCTCACTGGGGAAGAGGTACTTAACACTATAAACCATCTCAAGCTGGGTAAGGTGCCAGGGGAGGATGGCTACACTTCTGATTTTTACGTTTCAGGAGATTCTGGCGGGCCCCCTGGCAAAGGTTTTTAATTAAATCAAGGGGACCGACTATATACTGCCCACTTTTCTGGAAGCATTGACAGCAGTTATTCCCAAACCTGGTAAAGACCGTAGGCAATGTGCGTCCTACAGGTTGTTTCACCTGGACCAAACACGGTTTATTTGCAATAGGCAAGGTTCCGATAACTTGCGGAAGACCCTCCATATTTTGAGCATGCCAGAAGTGAAGCGAGGTGACGTGATATGATATATTTATAACGCACTTAATACCCAGAGGTTTCTAAGCACGTACCCGGGGATCGAACCTGTGTTGCTCCGTGTGGTCTTGCTTCCAAGGCGAGCACGTTGCCCCTGAGCTATCCTCCCGAGACTAGGTGGGTCCCCAATCCTTTCCCTTGATGCCGAAAAGGCATGTGATCATCAAGTCAACTGGTCCTTTATGATGGAAATTCTGGAGAGACTAGGTAGGGGAACACGCTGGATGGGATGGATCTCACCCCTGTATTCCTTCCTGGGAGCAAGGGTGGTAGTCAATGGAGGAACATCCCGGTCGTTGCTGTTAAGTAAAGGTACCAGGCAAGGCTGTCCTCTGTCCCCCTTCCTATATGCACTGGTGATGGAGCCGTGGGAAATTGGACTGGGAGGAAATTACGAGGGTGGAATTAGGTGGGCAGTGCTACAAGGTGAGCCTTTTTGCAGACGATGCCTTGCTTTATCTTACTAACACATGCACTTCCGTGCCTGCCTTGCTCTGGGGACTAGAGGAGTATGGTGCATTGTCCGGATTCAAGGTTAATCTGGATAAGTCAATGGCATTCCTAGCTGGGAATTGGAGCCAGGAAGATAGGGACTTTATGAGGGGTACAGGATTCAAGATACAGCCGGAGGGATTCCAATATCTGGGGATTGAAATCTCAGGTGATACCAAAGAGTTGTTTCAGATGGACGATCTCCCACTCTGGGAAGAGATATAGTCAGACCTGCAACGCTGGGGGCGGCTCAACCTTTCATGGATGGTGCAGTTTAATTTTTGTCAGGAGGACTATCCTGCTCAGGTTGTTTTTATTGCAGATGCTCCCAACGGTTGTCCCAACCCCCTTTTTGCAAACAGCCGGAGGACGCTCCTCTGCTTTTTGTGGGTGGGAGCAAAACCCAGGGTGGCAGACAAAATGCTGGGCCTACCGAAACATGAGAGAGGGGTGGGATTTCCTGACCTTGGGGTGTATTACAGAGCGGCACAACTGAGAATCATGGTATACCATTTAGACCCCAACCCTGGGTTCATATGGACAACACGGTCCTAGCACCAATCACATTTGGGGAGTGGCTGTGGGTTCCACAGAAGCAGATCCCCTGGCGAGTGTCGATGCATCCCATACTAGAAGTGTTCTGGGCAATATGGCAAGAAAACAGCACCACACGCTGGCTCTCAACATAGCCCTCGCCCATTAGTTGTATCTGGGCACCACCCATGCAGAACTTGATTGCCGTCCCATTACGGTTTCAATCTTGTTACGAAGGAGGCCTATCAAGAGCCGGGCAGATGTGTGAGGAGGGTAGTTTTGTGTCCCTTGACAGATTCGAGGAATGCCTTCATATAGGCATGCTCTCGGTCTTTAGGTACTTGCAGCTCAAAGAGGTGAAACTAAGACAGGTTGGGGAGGGGGCAACCTGTGAAGGGATCTTACCTCCTTCAAGAAGATATTACTGCAGAATGCAAACACAAAGGGGCGAATAGCCAAATGGTACAGAGAATGAAGGCGTAGTGACCCAATTGATATTCTCCCACTGAGGTCAAAATAGGCCAAGGACTTGAAGGTGGACATAACACCATGGGAGAGCTATGCTATTGAATACGATATTGGATTGCAAAATGTTTTATTGAGCGATTGTATGAGATGAAAATGATAAAACATTTGATTTTCAAAAAAATATTAAAAAGTGTCGTTTCGGACGCGATACCTGTTCAGCTTTCATTGAAGAGTATTGATTTTGATTAACTCTGAACAATTTGCAGTTGTGGCATTTTCAGAGGCATGCATTTCCACAACCAGTTTGTTCCATTACGAAAAAAATATTGAACATGAATGTATCAAATCTTCAAAGAGTAAGAGAATACCTATTTGTATGCATACTGTGACAGGCCGAGGGCCTTGACCTTGTCAAGAGGGGATGGGGAAGCCCTCACAGCATTGGGAAAGAAGCCTACCAGGGTGTTTGCCAGAGTCGGTTCTACTCCAGAAGCAGGGTGTGGTAGTTGGAAGGTCAGAGTCTCTGCCCCTTCCACCTGTGCCTGGCTAAATGAGGGAAATACCACCACTTCTTGCCCCATGACTGTTGGGCACAACGCTCGCCTGTGTTTCTCTTGTCCCGCCTGTGTTGCTCCTGTCCCGTACGGCTAAAGCTACAGCAAAGACCAGACTTCAGAACTCACTGAAGGGAGAGGCTGCCAGAAACAGAAAGGCAGCAGAATACCACACCAGTCAGACCAGCAATCCAGACGCTCTATGTATTGCAGACAATGGAATGTAGAAATTACTTTGTTTTAAGTGGGCCGACATCACGAAGGGCTGGCAGAAGCGTATGTGAAAAGGGAGTGGGGTTTAAGGCTGTTTTATGTATTCTAATGCACGGAACCCGACCAACAGGAACCCAGCCCACAGGGAGAATCAAGGTAACTATTGGGCCTGGGAGTCAGCTGAAGCAGGGGAACAATCAAGGGGAGAAGGGAGTGGATAAAAGATGGCAGAAAGGACTGGTCAGTCCAAATCCCTCCAGGATTACTCGACAAGACACTTCTCGGTCTCCCACCTTCGTGGCACGGGGACTCCCCAAAAGTCCTGTGGTTCTCTGCTATGTGTCTTGCTTCAGAACTATAGTATTTAATTTAGGGTGTCTGCTTGTTTCGGAATTGTAGGTTCCAGTGGCCTTATGCACTTGGCTAGACTTGCTGTAGAACATTTGTCTTCCTTTTACTCTGTTCCTCAGTAGACTGGTCCGCTAATCCAGCCTTGTTCTACAATGTTTGCATTTCTTTCACACCGTTTCAGCAGCACGTGAGCCTGTTAACTTCTTTTAAGTTATTGTGCTTTTAGGCAGCTAGTCCAGCCGTAACAGTGTTCGTAACTCTTTCACTCGGTTTCACCGGGGGCATGAGCCTGTTAGCTCCTCTTAAGCTCTCGTGCCTTTGGTGGATATTCCAGCTGCAACATACAGTATTTATATTTCTCTCACTCCTTTTTTCATACCTATGTAGATTTCGGTGCTCCATGAAACCAACTGTTGTAAACTTCGCTGGCATCCACAAATCTATGGCATCTGTATTCCCGCCGGTATCTCCCTTAGCGTAACAAGAGCTTGTCGATAAGAGCTCGGGGACCAGAGCTCCTCTCTGGTCTCTGGTCTCAGCGTTGGTTGCTGGACGCCCTGCCCAATACTGCTCTTGAGTGGTCTCGCCACCAGAGAATACGGTCGCCTCGTTTTCCCTGACCGGAGCCTCTTGCCACCAGCTAACGGGTCTGCGTTCATTCACGCCACCACTGGCTCTGCGACTTGAAGTGGCTCCGTCGCTCCAGGGCGTCTATGGTACAGAAGCTCACCTATGCATAGCAGTGGTTCTCCTCCCACCGTATGAGTCTCTCCTCCATTCACAGTCCGTTGTCTTGTTATACACGTCATTGGAATGAAGGAAATTGTGTCTGTCTTCCTTTATCATGGCCTTCAGGCGACACTCAGCCTTACCTGAAGCCTTTAAGCACTTTATCCACAAGGATCTTTGTGGATTTCGGTTGTAACAGGGAATGCCAAAGTCTTTCCAACCTACATATATGCAGAAATGGTAGTTTGAACTGGGAGTTCCTTATTGGAATGGGAGTCCTTGTCCCCAAGAGGGGAGTCACTCCCAGTGAGGTCCCAATTCCCCAGACCCATAAGGAGAGTATTGCTTAATGGGCTCACCTCCCTAGACTCAAAGAGGGTGGCTCCCCGCTAGGGAGAAGGGACAAATTGTCCAGATTATTCACAATAAGGAATGTGCCACTGTAGTTTGGGTGTGACAGCTTCTGAATGATTTGACTCCTAAAGAAGAATTTGAGGGATGGTCGCCCCTAGACAATGCTTCATAAAGCACTGATTTGACGTTTGCGGTTTTTGATTTCTGATCCTCTAGCAGCAGCAATTGGACTGCACGGGAAGGGACTAACCTTGTTGGATATTGGTGCCAAGCCACCGTATCTTGAAGTTCTCCATTCTTCAACTTCTGCCCAACTTGACTCTTCAGGGACATAATGGATCGTCTCAGTATCTATCATAGGGGTCCAAATAAGATTGATCCCCTGCCCCCGCCCCCACCCCCATCCAGTTGTCATTGTTTATCTCACTTATTTTAGACCCAGTCCCCTCCCCTCCCCCTTTCATTCTGTAGTTATATTTAGGATGCTTCAAGCTTTTCGAGTTGCCAGGCTAACAATGGGGAGCTTCACAGTCGAATCAGGCTCCCTGACCAAACTCAACCTTCATATCCTGTTTCAGCCTATTGCTTGGATTATGGTGCAAGCACCTGTGCATATTAATGCATTGCAGGACATATAATCCGAGTACCATGCCATATCATAGCAATACATGGCATACGATTGGAGGATATGGATGTGCGATGTCAATACTTACCATATTTTAGCTAGAAATGTTCTCTGTGTTCCTCAGAGAAGTGTTTTTTACTGTGTATGGGGCAAATGATTGCCTTTGTTAACACCTTTTTTTATTGTCAGTTTATAGAAATCACTTGTCTCCAAAAGTAGCCACTATGCGCCTTTGTCCTCCCCTTCCTGCCACTACACTGCAGTCATTGCCAATATACAAATACTAAAACTCCTGCCTTTGTCAATGCTTGTACAGTATTCTCCTACAATCCATGTTCACACAGTACTGCAGAATGAGATCACTATTAATAACAGAGCAGTGGCACAAGAACAAAGTTAAAAATGCACATGAATGACTATGTTTTAGAGTTATGATAATTTGCACTTACATGAAAAATTGTTACCCCAATTAAAATAAATAAATAACAGACAAGTGTGATGCGTCATCTTCTGGCCTAAATTATTCAACACAAGTAACTGTTATTTACTGTTCCAAAAATAAACGTGACCCGGTATTCAGTGGTTGGCTGAAATGTCTATGTATTGACAACAACCTGAAAACATTTACAGAAGAACAGTTTATAAAGCACGCCGTGACACAGAGAACTAACTGGTTCAACTGGAACTGCATGTCACTCCCCCGAATACTAGTAAACACACACGCACGTCGTAAAACTGTGGGAAAAAAAGAAGAGGTTGGCATTGTTGCACATACGAGCAGCCGCTGAGTTCCCATAGATTCGTGGCCTCCTTCCAGATCAGATGACAAAAATGTTTGCCAGTAGTTGTAATTGTTTTTGACCACACAAACGTAAGGGGAATCTGGATATTGCAAAAATAATGCACCGGCCATAATACCCAGTTACATTTCTGTGATACGTCATTTTCCAATGGCTTCATTGTCAGCTGCCTACAAAAACAAGCATGGAAACAAAATACCCCTTCAATTTACTTGGCAAGTGTTGATCTACCCTTGACATTCGATCAAGTAGATCGAAATCACTTATGGGGGAAATTGAAATTATGGGGTATGCCAGATAATATTCTTAAAATCTTAGTTTCATTACTGTGACAAATCCGGGAATCCACCCCCTTTGAGGCTCGAGACAGTGAGCCCGCCAAGCACAACCCTCCCTAGGGATTTGGCAAAGATGGACCACACTGGGAGTGACTGCCCACTAGGGGACAGGGACTCCCATTCGGGTAACGAACTCCCGACAACTGAGACATTGCATATATGGGAATACCAGAAGTGGATCGGACTGTCAGCTGGGTAACGCCAAATACTGTAGCAAGTGCATTAGAACAGTTGGCTCAAGGCAATGCTGGCCTCTAAATGGGCTTGACAGTTAAACATTGCCCTTTGGTATCTGATAACCAGAACGAAAGGACTTTCGTCCTTGGAGAGGAAGAGAAACGACAAACAGAGGAAAGCCTCCGAAGTACCAACGTAATTTGGAGACAGAGCCGCGCTGCCGAGCAGTGCCGACTGTGGCGCGGAGAAAGACCCAGTAGGGGGTCAGGAGAGAAACCAGAAAGGAACCTGAGAGAACGAGAAACATGGCCGACAAGGTAGAGCATTATTGGAGACGGTGAGGCCAAGCAAAGCCAGCCTCGAAGGAAGGCGTGACCATGCGGAGGACGTGGTGGGCCTGCAGCCCAGGAAACAACGCTGAATCTTGCGAACTACGCAGAATCAGATAGAGCAACAAAGCAGTGACTAAAGCAGGGGTGCACAACTGATTTTGACAGAGGGCCAAAAGTACCTTACATGAGGGCTATAGTGGGCCGAAAAGTAAAAGTGGGCGGGGCGGTAGGCGGGACATGTCAGGAAGCTTTTTCAACCCCCAATCTGTATTAAAACACATGGAAAAAGAATGTTTTTGAGGGGTAACGATTTTTATTGCATTTCAAACTTACAGTTTGTACTACACATTTTCCATTGTTTTCATTTATTTCAATGTAGTTATTGTATATAGTCTGTTTAATTAAATTATATATATTTTATTGACCCTTGATTGGACATTCCGTTATTTTGGACTGCTATAGTTTGCTGTTTGGGTTGCCCAAGAGGAGTATGGCCTTCGTTGAGTCAGGTTTCCTCAAAAAAGCAAAGGATGTACATCTCCTAACTGTGCCTGTTTTAGCTTTATTATTGAGTTCACTCTTGGAGTGCAACACTATGCCCCATGGCTCCCACCCCCAACCAAACACTATGCCCCATGGCCCCCTCACCCCCAACCAAACGCTATGCACCATGGCTCCCACCCCCAACCAAACACTATGCCCCATGGCCCTCACCCCGCAAGCAAACACTATGCCCCCTGTCCCTCACCCCCAACCAAACACTATGCCCCCTGTCCCTCACCCCCAACCAAACGCTATGCCCCATGGCTCCCACCCCCAACCAAACACTATGCCCCATGGCCCCCTCACCCCCCAAGCAGACACTATGCCCCATGGCTCCCTCACCCCCAACCAAACACTATGCCCCATGGCTCCCACCCCCAACCAAACACTATGCCCCATGGCTCCCACCCCCAACCAAACACTATGCCCCAAACACACTGAAGCATGCACCCATACAGACCCAAACCCCCCCAAAATCAGCACACACACTCCAACTCAGCACACACACTCTCAAACATGCACACATACAGACCCGAAACCCCCACCCCGCAACTCAGCACACTCTCAAACATGCACCCATACAGACCCGAACCCCTGACCCCCAACTCAGCACACACACTCTCAAACATGCACCCATACAGACCCGAACCCCCCCACCCCTCAACTGGGTCACTAAAGGAACACACTCCCGCTTTTCTTCAGAAGAGGATGTCCAGGAGCTGGGGAGCACGCCAGCATCACATAGAACCCCCCTTGCTGGTGCAGGATCTGCTCTGGAGAAGGTGCACACGTTGCATGCTGTAGCACGGGGCACAGAGACCAAACTTAGAGAATGGGAGAAGGAACTAAGAATCTAGATCCCCACAAGGGGCTACCAGGCCTAGTGAGGGAGAGATAAATACTACAAGTTGCTACGGGAGCCCTCCAAACCAGAGTCTTGGAATCAGCCAAATGGCTCAAAGCCACACACCAAAACCAAAAGACAGATATATTACAAGAGGATACACATACCACTATGAATCAAGTGAGAAATTGGGAACCAGACAGCCAAGGGATCCAGGAGGGCCCTGTAAAACCAGTAAGAAATAATACCAAGGGGAAATCAGAATCAAGCAAGAGTGCTGCAGAGTGTTTGATGAATGCTGAGACCCTGAGCTGCAAGTCCGTCTACCATTGACACTACCAGGAGGCGTGTCATTTTTCGTTGTACTCACCTTTAAAAATTGCAGTAGCTCCGGAGCGTGCAGAGTGCTGCAGAGTAGGTGGTGTTTGGCAGCGATGCAGCGGCGAAGCATCGAGGAATCCAACTGCTCACCCCACAAGACCCTGTGAACGTTTGTCAGTCCAGAGAGTTGCTGTGAGTGCAGAGGTGTATTAAACAATCGCTGCAAGGAGTCAGCAAGACAGAGGTAACCCATTGCTCTCGATCTCTGGGGCTGCTTTGTACTGCTCAATGTACGATTCAAGGAGCGGAGCAGGGCAGGGTAGTACATCAATGCAGAATTATGAGCCGATATCGGATCAGGATTTATTCATGGCGGTTAATCTGCTCCTTCCAGCTTCTCCTGTGGGCTTGCCCGAGGAACAAGTCCTTCTTAATAATGAGACCAGAGATCCTGAACAGTCCAACTAAACAAAAGCAGTCTGGAAACCTGCACCCTTGGTCTGGCAAAAGCGCAGCTTTTTTTCCTCTCCGAAACCAGGGCGCTCTACAGTGTGTCCATCTATTTTACTCGACTATACACCAGACATGGAAACGCAATCTAGTAAACCACTGGCAGTTAGGAGCGGGTTCAGTTTAGGACGGAAAACAGTACAGGAGTGACCCTCTAACCCCTCAAGTGATACACCAATGAAGGACGTAATTTCATCTCATTCCTTTATTTCTGGACTTCATGGGATAAATAATTCCTCTATGATGGACACTCCTCTGGACCCATCGTGTTTGGTATTCTCAGAAGTTAATTCACGGTCTACGTTTTGGTCTATGTCCTCACCCGCCCAAGTCCAGCCACAGCGACTTTGAGGGGCTTTATAGAACTTGGGCTCGAACATGAGGGCGGGCATGGAGGACATTCAGTCACAGATTAATAAAGTCTTGTGTATTTTCGTGACTCTTTATGAGGGTATAAAGACAGAATCAAAAGTTCATTCGACCCTACTTGAGTCACTATTATTCAGGACCGAAAATGTGAGGGGGCAATTCTCTGGGGACATCCTCTCACAAGAAGTGTGAGCAAGGCTGTGTGGGTGAGCCACTAGTTGGTAATGATGGTATCTTAAAGTGTTGTCTATTAACCTCTGCCACGGTTTTGTCAAAATGCATTGCTGCAGTCTGTATCTAACAAAGAGGGTAGATTGTCCTCTGATTCAGTGGTTCTGACAGCTCATGACGAGACACAGACAGAATGTATAACGAGCCCGTTGGCTCATTAACTTCAAAGGTGAAAGTCTCCTCTGAAGATGGCACCAATGTCCCCTACATCCTGGAGGATAGGCTGTCCTCTGTGAGTGAGGGAATCATCTAGGCTATCTCGACAGTTCAATCTAATTGTGTGTCTGAGAACACTCATTAGTCGACTGACCCAGTGAAGTGTGACAAACTGGAACTCGACACAGGGTGTAGGGTGTGGGCCGTTAAATCCAAAAAGAAAACCATACAATTGGAAAAGAAATAAAATATAAGTCCCGTCTAAATTGAAGTAAACAGGCATCCAAGAACTTTGTTCATTCCCTACTAAAGCAACCTACTGTTAAGGGTATCTTAGAAAAGGTTGTTTGTGCCATACCTACTTTGGGAAGTAAAGTTCTTGGAATAAATGCTGAGAGACCAGTGATCGAAGTGAGCAGGAACGGTCGGGAGCGGTGTTCCACTACTTTTATTTTTTTCTGCTTACCATTACTCTACTTTTTACAGCCATATTCAGCATTCATGTCCCTGTGCAAGTGTAAAGTTGTAATAGGAGCCTTAGTTACTAGTCACTTACTATTGCAATGCCCCAACCGCAACAACTGGTTACATTTTGCACTATGCTTCCGCCTACACTCTCCCCTGCCGAGAACATAGTTCCACTATTTTTTTCAGTACACTTCTAACACTGAGAGACACAGGTTTGGGGAAGATTTACCAATGGAGACTACACAAGAGGTTGATACCTCCAAAGCGCCTTTACCGGTGAAGGTAGTATTTAATATCGAGGGACTAAAAGTTGAATGTACAGGTCTGTCAGATGGTACGGCAACAGACTGTAGAATTGTGGAAAAGGCCCCTTTAGTTGCACAATCATGGTCGGTCACCTCTACAGTTCCCCCGGGAAGCTTTTTAGGAGCAGTTTTTAACCCTGTATTTGGAAACAATAGGAGGGGCATTCTAAGGTCACCCCCTCAGCACATTTTCTGACCTCAGGGTATATTCCACACAGGGCAACTGAGGGGAACACGTCAAAGACTCTGTGTGGATCTCGGGTGTGTTGGGGGCAACAAATCAACAGCAGGCAAGGCATACAGTGTAATGAGAGGATCAAAAGGCAGTGAACCCTTGGAGATCCCTGTTCATGGTGATAAATAACGTGGCCCAGTAGGGCCTAAGGGCTTAAAAAATTGTGAAGTCGCACTGCCTCCTTCAGGAGAAGAAAATGAAATCTCTTCAAACAGTACTGATCGAAAGTGTACTTCCAGAGAGCAAACTTTTCATCTTAAATTGTACTAATATTCTCCAGCTCTTTGGGAACAACGTTCCTTCCTTGGATGCTCAGTCTACTTCTGATCTTGATCGAGTAGACATCACTTATTTGTATAGAACCGATAGAGCTGTAATATACATTGCCTCCAAGATTATCTACGATAGCATTATGCGAGAAAACCAATTTGTCCAAGCCATTGGGTTTGACCTCTCTTTTAATCAAGAGCAGGTTGATGTAAGCAGGGATGCCCTCAGACCTCCCTTACCCTCAGAAATTAAATTACAGTTTTGATGAGCAAAGGTTCGGATTGGGTCCAAGAGGTTGCAGCTTTTAAAAACACCTCTTCAAATGTAGAAAGGTTACAGGATTGGTCCTGGTTAGTAGACTCACTCTGCAGGGCTGGTGACGGTAATCCAGGACAGCCCTCCTAACAGACATTGGGGGATGGATTATTCAAATATTTGTCCTTGAACACTAGAGGTTGCAAACATTTAGTTTTAAATGTCATAGTGGGCCAGTTGTTGAAATCTTATAAATTGTTTAATTGCAGGAAACTTGGTTACTCTTTTCCCCTGTGTTGGGTGGGTATGTGGTATGTGCACAGAACGCCAAACGTGGAGTCTTTGGTCGTCCATATGGAGGCCTGCTAACTTTATTTAAATCTAATAAAGTCTTCCTAGTGATAGCCTCTAGAGAGGTCTGTTTTGGTAAACTAGTCACTCATGTACGAATTCACATACTTTCAACATTGGACTTAATAGTGAACATTTACTGGAACGCGAAAATGGGAGATCTGAGGACCATTCTAAATAACCTGTCAGAATATATTATTGATTGGAATAATGTATATCCAGGAGGGTCACTTACCGGGTGATATGAACGCTACAAGTCCTCTGCACGAGAGTAACTGCGCGATTCCCAAAAATAAGGAAGACAAACAGTCTTTTGGGTAAAAATAGTGGAGTATATTGAGTGTTTTGGACTTGCAAATGTTAAATGGTGCCATTGAAAGTGATATCCTGAGTCAACCCACCTGGTTCAATGGGAATGCGAAATCAGAGTTAGACTACATCTTTGTTGTGTTTTAACAGTTGTATTTTCTTCCATCATTGTCCGCTGTCAGCTTTATTAAAAAATGTCAGGACAGCGGATGACTTATCGCTGGGAATGGCTTTGGGTGAACTTGGCAGGGAAGAGAATTCGATAGAATCCTACCTCTGTTGCACAGGTAAATTCCATATTAGAGAAATATTTGGAGGAGGTATCACAGTACTGGCTGTTTGAAACTTTGGCAGCCCGTAGGTTCACTAATTTTGTGGAATATCTATCAGTGGTAAGTGTGATTATTAAGAAAAAGGTTCCCCATGCAGACTGGAGGAAACACTTACACGCATATAATGCTGAGGTGGCTGGTTGCGAGAGAGACCTGAGAAGGCAACTGAAACCCTTGAGAAACAAAGGATTGACTACCCCGAATGATTCTTTAAAAGTAAGGCCTTGAAGCAAAAATATCGCAATTGGCAAAGAAGTCAAAAAAGTCTTGATATTACAGCGAGATGCCGAGGCAATGCTACAGGTTATATGATATGATGTGGCATTTATAATGTGCCTGTACACAAGTGTTTCTAGGCGCGACAAGACAAGGAAAAGGAAACAAAGGGAGGACAAAATAACAATCTTACTAGGCCTGGTGTCATTCAGATTGTGTAAGTGCGGGGAAGGTGGAAGGGGGAAGTGCAGTTAACTCACAAGTGCAGCCAGCGGGTGGCTCATAAGTGCAGAGAGAAGGGACTGTAGGGTTGCAGATACAGACCCTTAACTGCTGGGGAGGTTCTGATAACAAACGCCAAACTTTCTGGAGATTGATAAACGATTCAGAGATCTCTCAGGCCTCTGCAGGTTAACACTGTCTCAGAAGCCGACTGGGTTGCTAATTTTCAGAAGGTATTTGCCTCCCTGGCTTCCCAGCCCCAGGGTGCGATTCCCTTGAAAATGATGGTGAGCAATGGAGGCTCTGTGTTGAGAGGGATGAAAATCAGATCATCCGGTCTCAATCAATTATCAAATAGGTTATTTAGGGGGGGAACCCCTCGGCTTGGGCTTCAATCCTCACCAGTTTATTCAACTACGTGGCAGCAACATACACTTTTCCTGAATCCTGGTCTACTACTTTCATTGTCCCAATATTTAAGAAGGGTTTGCGGTCTAATCCAGCGAATTATCGCCTCATATCAATAATTGATGCCGACAGCAAGGTCTTCGCGGCCTTGCTGTTGAAGCATCTAGAGAATTGGCAAAAATCATGTTGGTTGATCCAGAAGCGGCAGACAGGTTTTCATAAATCATTGGGCACTTCCTTCATTGAGTTTTTATTGAAATCTGTTCTGAGTGAGGTATGAAATGGGAACGCTGGAACTGTGTATGTTGCTACCATTGACCTTTCCGCAGCATTTGATGCAGCTGAGAGTGGATCATTATGGGCTAAACTGCAATCCTGGGGGAATACCCATAATTGAGCTATATAAAGGCTCGAGCATCCAGATACGACTTGATAACAAGGGGACCCTTTCGCGAAAGGTGGCAACACACAGAGGTGTCAGGCAGGGTTGCGTATTGGCTCCCTGCCCGTTTAACCTCCATTAATGAGATATTTGTGGCTGTTTGAATGCAGAAGCATTTGCCCCTCCAAAAATGTAAGGGCTTAATCCCGTATGGTTGGCATATTGACGATTTTCTCCTTTTTGACCAAACACCATTCGGCCTCCAAAGCCTAATCTCTGCTTTAGCTAATTATGCACATTCTCATTCACTAACTATTAATGACTTAACACAAAAGTGCTGTTGTGCGAGAAGAAGAAGAAGAGTTTGAAATTTAGATGGAAAGTTGAGGCTGAGGGTCTGGAAAAAGTTGAGTAAATTCTGCATCTAGGTTTTCCCCATTGGTGCTAAAGAAAATAAGACCCTTGTTAAAGACTGATTTATAACCAGTACAAGCAATCGGTATCATCAGATGAGAAGGATTGATCTTCGGTTTGGAAAGTTTTCTGGTTCAGACCATAAAATTGTATGAAGGGAAAGCCCAACCCAAATTGTTGTATGGAGTTCAGCTCTATTTCCTGTGGACTTTGGACTGGTTAGTCTACTTGGAGAGTCTTTTCTGGCAACCACTTCTTGCTTGGAATTCCTGGCTCATTTCCCATTGCAGCTCTAAGATACGAACAGGGAATTTATTCCCTCAAATGCAGAGCCCAATGGACATTTGTAACATTATTTCCTAAGATCTTAGTTCCAGTGGAGAATTCACTCTTTGTAGATTTAAGAAATGTGGCAGTGATGGGTGATAATGATTATATTAGGGATAACGCCACTTATTGCTCATCACAGCTGGAGTCATATTCAGGGTTGAGCCAACCACAGGTTCTCATAGCTTGCAAACGTGTTAGTTGGCTCTGTGCTAGTGCTCCCAGATGACTACTCTCTTGCTCTCTTCCAAGGCCTGGCTCCTTTCACCTTTTGGATCAAGGCTCCAGCAGTCTCCTGACTTTGTCCTTTCCTACAATACTCACCCTTATGGCTTTGCAAACTAATGTTCTATAGCTTTCCTATTAGCTGGCCTATTAGGCTTGGCCACCACTGGTTCCTCATCTTTGACTTTGTGCCATGCCTACAAGAAGGAAGCAAGATCCCATGTTTGACAGGAGTCCTGAAAGCCCTTTTGTTTAGAGACACTTGGTTGGTCAGGCATCCGGCAAGGGAGCCTGGGAAGAAGACCGGTTTCAAAATTAAATAAGTCTTGCCTTGAAATCCATTGTATACCGTACTTAAGGTTTTAAAAGACCCACCCCGCCTAGTGACCATGTCCCTTATCAAATGGCACCATACCAAATAAAAATGAGTGACTTGCTTGTGATGCAAATTTAAAATGAAGTAGAATGACAGTGGTGTGTGCCCAGTCTCTGAAAGAATGATTGGGCAGATAACCAGAACATAAAAGAAGATCAGTTTAAAGAGACTTTATTAGTGTTGTCAGGATAGGATTGGGATAAATGCTTATAGGTACAAGGTGTTTAACTAAAGAGGGTGTTCCATTCTTGGAACAATAGAAGAAAAACCTGAAAAAAGGGGTCGGGGGGGAATTAGAGCGCACACAGATTTCCTGGTCTCTTAGGCACAACCATCTGCCTCTAAATCATGTGATCTAAATATATAGGGTCATGTTTGCTTTGTGATTCAAGGAAGGGGTGGGGTTAGCTACAGGTTCAAGAGGTTTTTCCAAAGCTAACAAGGGGATTCCTGGTTTAGAACCACTTAAGTAGATGGTGAAGTGGAGTAATGTTCTCATAATCGTCCAAATAGCCTAAAGATATATGGCATATTCATTTCAAAATGGACACTCACCAATGGATAATTCCTGATCCAACAAGACAAATTACTGACATCTCTAGATCGGAGGGACACCTATGCACACATTCTCAAAGCCAGGACACAACAGACTGAGATTTTCAGAGAAGGATCTCCATTTTCAATTCCGGCCCTTCCCTTTGGCCCGCAGGTAGATCCAACAGTGTTTAGAAAGGTTCTAGGACACAAAACTCACAGGAAAGGAAACATCCTCAACCTCATCACCACTGCCCTACCCACCCTCCGTCACACCTCTCCAATCCTGCTCGACTGGTCAGATCATCTGGCAATCCCCTTTGACATTCGTCGCACCACTCCAGTCAAGCACCCCCATCAGAAACAGAGCAAACAAATCTTCAGACCATTGCCTGAAGACCTTGCGCAAAAACTCCACCTCAAATGGGAAGATCTGCCTCAGTTGTACCAGGAGTGTGACTCCCTTCTCCAAGAACTCAACACCATCCTCCCAATCCACATCAACCGCCATGCCCCAGTGAAACGCAAGCTCAAGTCTAGACCTTCCGCACCCAGGTAGACTCAGGAACTCAAATTAAACAAAAAAAGGAAAGGATTTGGTGAAAATTCTGAGCACATCAAACCTCACCCTATTCAAACAACTCTGTCGCCAACTACTGATCACCAATGCCAGGGCCAACTACTGCCAAAACACCAGAGCTAAGGCCAACAATGAAAATAGGGCCTTCTTCACAACAGATCAAGCATTTGCATCAATCCCTCTGCATGTACCATAATCCATTGAAAAGTCCACAACCATCAACTCTTCTTCATCAACAAGATCGGCATGATCCGCCAGCACACAGACACCAACGCTACAGCTGACAGCACACTACATGTCTGATCTCACAAAACCACCACTTCCTGGACAATTTTCAAGACACTCACTATGGAAGACCTCACTTCCACCCTAACATCCTTCAAGACTACATCAAACACTGATGACATCCTTCCTGATTTAGCACTCAAGATCCTTCCCGCTGAAGCACTCCTCTTTTACTTGACAATCATCAACAGCTCCCCCACTCAAGGCAACATCCCCATTACCCCTCAAGACAAGGCATATCCTCATTCTACTCAAGAAAGCAACACTGGACCCAGATAACTTCAGCAACTACTGCCCAATCACTCATCTTCCCTTCCTATGTAAAATAATATCTTTAATGATGGCCATCCTTTCCTTCTGGTTCTCCTTAAACTCTCAGCAGCATTCGACTAAGCAGACCAGACACTCACCAACATTCCACATCACCAAATGGGGATTGGCAAGCTCATCCTCAGCTGATCAAAATCCGATCTTGCTAACTACTACCAATTCATCCTAATGGATTCCTCCAGATCACCACCACTACTCATCACCTGTGGAGTGCCACAAGGATCTTCTCCCCCATGATCCTCCATCTTTACATCTAAGAGCTCGGAACACCCCTGGCTACACACAATATCCACATCCACCAACACATAGATGAAACTCATATCTACCTCAAGATAGCCTCAATCTAAGACATTCACAGGGTCAAGGCCTGCCTCACATTCATCCAGTACTGGATGCCCATTCCTTACCTGAAGCTCATCCCCTGCTAGACTTAATTCCTACTTCTGACAAACAACCCTGATAACCAGACCTGGCTCTCACCTATGAACCGTTAGGGCTTCACACCACAGATAGCCACCTGCGCCAAGTACCTTAGATTTCAGATCAACAGACAACTTTCCTTCAAGCAGTACATAGCAAGGAAGACAAACTGCTTGGAATAAACGTTCTCTCCTGTGGAAGATCAAGATATTCGTCCCAGAAAACTTCAGATTTACTGTCCAAGCCTTGGTCCTCTTGCATCTGGATGGTGGCAATGCCTTTTTGGCATTCTGGAAGGCATTAAAGCCTTGTGCAGAATACACTGGAACCCCAAGATGTGTATTACATGCTGCAGCACGACTCAAAGGACTCTGCAAATTGGACCACTTCACCCCAACCCTCATTAAACTGCACTGGCTCCCATCGCAAGCACGCATCACTTTTAAATTCTGCTGCATCATCTACATGGCTGTCACCCTGAAGTCCCCAAGCTACGTCACTGGAAAACCCAGCATCTCCGGAGGTGCATACATGAACTCCTACGGTGCAGGAAGGAAAGAACCAGGCCTTCTCCGTCTACACCCCAGATTCTGGAACCTTCTCCCAGTCAACACCAGACTCGCCCTCTTGCTTCTACATTTCAGGAAGGAGCTCAAGACTCTCCTCTTCAAGGAATGCCCTAGCACCTAGGTCCATGCACCCCCCACACCCCACCTAACCTGAGACTTTAACTGCTCCACTCTGTTCCCTCCCATGTTTGCTTGTAGAACCCTTGCTACCAAATTGCATGCCCTAACCAACCCCCATTGTTAGCTCCCCCCCCTTGTATCAGTTTCCTTCACTTTGTCCCTCCCACCTGTGACCAGTAAAAGCACTCTGTTTAAAAGGTAGGTTTGTGCTAAACGAATACCATAATAATTATTATTATCATCATTGCCATTATAATAAACACACCAAGTGGCTATTTTAGACAACAATGGATTGCTGGCCCAGCTTTACTTGGACGACTTTATGATACATGCACTGCAAAGGAAACGCAGTTCCTGGATACCAGGAGAGAATACAAAGTGATGCAATCTCCGGGCTTCCGCTTGACCCTAGGGGAATCTTCATTGATCCCCTCTTAAGTCCAGGTCTCAGAGAGCATGACTCAGAATATAGTTTGGATAGTTATTTCTGCTAGTGGGGAGAGCAAAGAAAATGAGACATCCCTCTGTGTCTGCCAGGGAATGATGGCGAGTCTTGGGAGATATGGCTTAATTTCTTCCTTTTTCTCACCAGAGGGGGCAGGTATTGCAAGAACAATAAATCTGTAAACAAGGGTATTGATCATAGATTTATGTGTGTTCTTTGTTTTTTCTTTTCAGTCTTGACAGTGGTATCACTGTCGTTTCGTGACCCAGAGTTCAACTAGGGTCACTTAAGAGACAACTGCTTCATTTCAAGAAGCCAATATGCAATAGGAGGCCTCTATCCAAGCTTCCTACTAGATCAGAAAAGAATGAATGTTGGCTTGAGCTTGAATTTTAGCATGGGGTGACTCCTTTTTGCCTTTCTATCACCAGGTTCTGACAAGTGATGCAAGCAGCTATTGGTTGAGAGCCATGTTAGCCTACCAATTTACACAGGGACACTGGTCAAGAGAGGAGACTTTACAGAAGGCAGCAGTGTCCATGTCCCAAATGTACTCCTTTTCTGGAACAGCCGTTTAGAATAGTGCAAAGGACGTGGTAGGGAAGGTTTGCAAAAACAAGCAGAGAGTGTCTCGATTAAGGGACCGCACAAATTTGTCAATCCGAACTTCCAATTGGCACATGTTGACAGAGAAGATTCTGCTTCCTCTCTATTGCACTTAAAATCAGGAATTCAACAAACCAGAGGTTGGCTAACTGACATGGGATTTCTCAACTTCCCAGTCCTATTGTGTAGAGATCGAACCATGGGTGATATTTATAGAATATGGAAAACGATTTGACACATCTGTTGTGGTCAACTTTGCAAACCAGAGAAGTTCTTTACTACTATTATTTTGCTCCTGTTTCCAGGAAGAGGGGTCATGGCAGATTGGATGTTCTGCTCTTTTCTTGGCCCCCTTGATCAAGATCACTTTGGCAGAGAATGGCCATGTTCCCATTTCTTCGGCAGATGTTGGTGTATTCAGTGTGGGTGTGTCATGGAAATGCATTCCTGTTACCATGGTACCTTGAAACCATATGACCATCTTCAGGTCTTCTTTCCAAAGTGGTAAATTAGGAATGATTTTTCTCCTGGCACTGTCTACCCAGTGCTGATATGAATGTGTTCCCTGCAAATTGGGCCTTTTCTCTGCCTTCATAGGTGGAGTAGTTTTAGGCAGCTAGTTACAAAGGGACACCATACATTAGAGTTTCAAGAGGGGGGTTTCTTTGACTAGAATTAAGCTCAAAGCATTGGCTCTTTCTGAGAATCTGCCACTGGTCTTGTCAGTAGTCCAGGGAAGTCTATTTAAGCCATCAGTAGATGTCTGCCTAAAGTTTCAACTGTTGAGGTTTATTTACTTATAGTGATTACATAACCACGTTGCCGGGGGTACTGGGATCATTGCTGCCAATTTTGTCTACTCTCTGGGTCTTTACAGATCGACTGATGCTACGGTCTGTGTGAGATTTAATTCTTAAGGAGCATTCTCCTTTTTCAGAGGAATGAAGATATTTTTTGCCATTTTTGTTCCTGGAACCGTCCTGCTCCAAGGAAAGTTCACTCCACACATTACCTGTGAAAAGAGCAGCTGAAAATGCACATTTTAGAACAAAGAATTCCTATAGTTGCATATAGTTGCAACATTATGCCTGGAAATGTAGCTTTGGTCAGAAAGGGCACATGGTCCGTGGCCATCCTAGCTTTGTGGGTCAGTTCAATTATTTCTTTGGTTTACTTGGTAGCTTGTATTCTCGGCCTATGATGTTTCCCCACATGCCGATTTCATCGAAGCCCAGTTCCCCGGTTTTGGTGCTACAGGCAAACCTAATTTTCCTTGTACACCCTCCTCCCTACCCTCGTCCTATGCAGGGGATAGGATATATGGCATTTAGATCGCGCCTGTACACAAGTGTTTCTAGACACCACAAGACAAGGGAGGGAAGACAATACAAACTATCCTACTAGGTCTTGTGTTATTCGGATCGTGCAAGGGGAAGGGAGAGGGGGCAATGCACTGGAGAGCAGAAGGGGGAAGTGTGAACAGGGCAGCCTGACTCTAAGTAAGTGCAGCCAGGGCAGCACAGCTAAAGGTAAATTCTAGGAGGTAGGGGGGCTGTAGAGGTTAGACCGCCATTATCTCCCTCTTCCCTCCTCCGCCATCCTTTATCCAGTGTTCAGCAGATGGGGAGGGGGGGGTTGGGAGGGGACACCCCTAGAGTGCTCTCGTGCTCTCTTCCAGCCCCATTCCGTTCTCCTCCTTACGCACCCATCTTCCCCCTATCTCACACACAGACACACACTTAACACTGGTCCTTCTCCTTACATTGCACACCAGTCTTCCTCCACTTCCTGGCATCATACTTGTTATATGCGCAGTAAGCGCATATTATATTTCTTGACAGCCGGCCATTTGTTGAAGGCAGCCTGTCGCAGTAAAGTTTGCAGTAAAGTTTACAATAAAAGTTGCGTAAACGGTATTCTTCTGGAGTGGCAGAGAGCTATTAAAAATGTAGAATGTATGCTGGGTGGAGCCTCAGAGTTTCTCTTAAACCAATATTACGAAGGCTGTCTGTCCATTGGGCTATTCCCTGTACATTTGTCACACACTACATTGGAGGTGGGAGACCTAAGAGCTCTACAATTTAGGGACAAGATAAAGACAGATGTCATTTTTTAATGACAAAGTTCTACTACAGTTCAGGACTGGTGCTTCTTTCAGTTCTGGCCATAGTGCTTGGCTTTCCTCTGAGACTTAGGTCCATGCTTCTAAAATTAAAGGATTAGTTATGGGACAGGAGTAATTCCGAGCAAAGAAGAGATCTATTGAATTACTCAAAGGAGGCACCAGAGGACATAATTATTATTATTACAAAAGTCTGGTTAGAGTCTTGGAAATGCAACAACATTGGATAACAACTCAAATGTATTCCAACACAGAACAAATGTGGAAAAAAGAAATACAGATTTATTGTGGATTATGGTTTTTAATAGATGAAATATTTTAGTGACATTTTGAATCTGTACATTGTATCATCATGTTTGTGGAATCGTTGTGGATGAGTGTAGTAGGGTAGTTTGAATGCTGGATGAGTGAGAACGAGTGGTCACTTTTCCTTTTTCTGTCGCTTATCTTGTTGTGTGGTCATTGTGCATATTTTACTTGTATTTAAATTGTATTCTTTAGATTAATTGACGATTAATTTTACAGAAATACCTATCCCTATGAAAATACATCCCCTCTTGAGCTCTTCGCTCCTCTACCTCTAACTCACTCAGGGTCTGTCGTTTTTTCAAAGAAATAAGCTGGGGGTAGATCTCTTCGTTCTGCTGGGGCCTCCCTCTGGAACAGACTCCTTGCCACTCGGAAACTTGAAGAGAACCATCTCCGGTTCCAGAAGCACATCAAGACCTTCCTCTTTGCTTCTGCCTTCGCCCCTCCTCTCCCCTGCTGATCTTCTCTCTCCCAGCACCGTGCACCTGGCCTACCTGTCTTCCGGGCCCAGGTACCTGCTCACCCTGCCACCCTGCCTCCGGGCAATCCCATGCACTGCGGTCTGTATCTGTAACCATACAGTCCCCCCGCCCGCTTTATTTCTCTGCACTCATCAGACATACTCTGTCTGCTGCCTCACCCAGCACTTGCCACTTGCTGGCTGCACTATCACTGTTTTGTTGCCTTTTTATTTATTCATTATATTATTTATCCGTTTTTCTTTGCTCCACACTTTCCACTTCTCCTCCCTTCTATGCACTGTTCCCCTTTCCTTCTCCCAAGCACTTACTTTTTTTAAAATTATTATTTGATTGGCTGATTAAATCAACCTTTCAAAAAGAAACAAGTTTCTTACAGCATATTTCTTAGACAACACACTATGAAACAATTACAAAACATTTACACAAATGAAATCACTGATGTTCAATTATATAAAACCTCATTGATGTACAAACTAATTAAAATGTTTTCAAACCAAAAATAAGTCAGTTTTAGACAAATTAACATAAATAATACATAACACAGAATTATTGTTAAAAGAAGTTCAAACCAGGAAACTTAGACGGCAAGCACTTACACGTTCTGAATGCCACTGGGCCTAGTAAGATTGCTGTTTTTTTTTGTTCTCCCTTGCCTTGTCGAGCTCTGAAACACTGGTGTACGAGCGTGATACAAATAAAATATCATATCGTTCCAAGATTTTGTATCAATTCAAATTAATATTCGATACTTTTGTAATAATAATTATTTCCTCTGGTGCCCGCTTTCAGTAATTCAATAATTGTTGATTCTCCACTCCAGAGAGTGGAGTTTCCCTGCTTTGTCTGTATAAAAAAAAAGAAGGGATCTATAGCCATCCTAAAAGAGGGCTCCCCTGACTGAGGGATTTTTATGTTCATGAGGTCGTATCCCCTCTGACTGTGAGCACAAAGATCTACTCGGAGTAATAACGATTACTGGGAAGATTACTGGCACTCTAGAGATGGTTCAATGCCTCTTGATACATTACTGGTGGATGTTGAACCCAAAGTTAGATCCAAAAAAAGTGAAGCGGTTGCTGGAAGAGGGCGAGGCTGTGGCAGAGGAGGGCCCAGGCGATAATTTAGACAAGCTACACATGGCAGACTATTTTGAAATGTTTTGTTTGTTTTTTTAATAAACAAAAATATTGCCAAAAAAAAACCAAAATGTGGCTCTTACACTCCCCTGCATCTCCTCCAAGTACACATTTTGCTCCGTAAATTCCCCTTTTGTTTGTAGCGATTTACCCCATCTACCTGTGTGCGATTATTGTCAAAAGCCTCAGGCTGAAAATTCAGTCTGAAACTCTGAAGAAAGATGTGTTTGCAACCTCCCTACACAATCAGCTGCACGAGTCTAAAAGCACATTTGGCACAATAGTGGCATAATCATTCAGGGCCTAAATTGCATAACTTGTAATAATTGAGATACAAGAGCTTTCTGCCGATTCTTTTTCACCAGATTTACTGACTGTGCATGAATAGGGCCACAACATAACATGTTTCTCAGCGCAAACCACAGGTCTCTGGAAATCCCTGGCAAAACACATAATCCGCGCAGGTGCATCTCTACTTCAGGAAGGCCTGAAGACCTTGCTTTTCCTCAGCCCTCTAATTGGCATTCAAAAGCAAACAGTGCCCCTGGTGCACCTGTAGTATAGGGGTGGGAAGTGTAGTTAAAACGAGAGGTGAATAAAAGTTACAGTAATTTGACCGAACCAAGGTATCACTGGTTTATCAGAGCCATCACCACCGAACCATACATCTCAGCACCAGCCGATAGACATCACACATCATACTTTCTGCTCGCATAAAGTGTCATCTGTGTCACACCACTTTTTTCTGCTGCATATGCATGTCAAAGGGTGCAGCTGCACAGTGCGCACCATCACAGTCCTTGGCACATCGAACATTTACCCAGATACCCTGCCTATGGGTGGCTGTTGACATCCATTGTAACATCCATTGTAATTGGTTATTTATAACGCAGAGGTTTCTAAGCGCGGACCCGGGGATCAAACCTGTGTTGCTCTGCTCGTCTTTCTTCTAAGGCGAGCACGTTGCCCCTGAGCTATCCTCCAGAGAAAGTTACAACTAAGTCCATAGACTCCCGTCTATTGATTGCGGGAGTATGCGATGCCCTACCAGACACTATGAAAGCCATACCAATGACTCACATAACATTAACTAACAGCATAACACAAAACCCCTCTATTTTCTTCTGCCTCCCTGTAAAATCGGTTCCCTATGTCAGCTTTCTGCAAAGGACAGCCAGTATTAAGACGAAAGTTTCAAGTGAAACTAGAAAATGGGGCCTGAGAAGTCCTATGAAGTAAAAGACAAAGTAATGTATTAGTTAGTACCTGGTGAATGTAGTGCATTGCAAAACTGTTTGCTGGTACACATTGTTCTACTGCATGCCGAAGCAGAATGTGCTGGGCTGGTACATACTATACTAGTGCATACTAAAGCAAAGCGTCCTTGTACATATTCAGAAGGTGCATACCAAAGCAAATCGGGCACACTTTGCAAGCATCTTTGACAGATATAAGGCATTGCCTTCTCGCTTCTTAATCAAACTTCTTTGGAATCAAAACAATTCACAGCACTCGCATTGTAAGAAACCACAACAAGCCAAAAATGAAAAAAAAACTGGAATCCGTAGAGAGGGTGCATCTCTGAGAGAAAAGGAATTGTAAAGCTATTCGTGCATCAAAAATACTCATGTATAACACACAACGAAGCTTCTCCACATTATACATTTGCACTGTGCAAACATTATATGAGATTCAGCCTTGACAAATAAACCTGCAGTCTCCAGCAGTTACTTTGCCCATAGGATGAATCAGATTTTTCTTTGTGTGTTAATCTTGCAGCTCAGAACAATAATGTTCCCTGCCACACACTGAAAACATCCAATTGCTATTTAATAAAATGTATAGTTTTCTTGACCATTCTTAACCCGTATTTACCAAGTTTTCTTATTTAAGTGCATGAATTCTGTATTTATGTTGGACGAAAGCACGAAAACTCAAAGGCTCCATGCACTTACCTGCATTCATAGCCTCACTCAAGTGTGCAAGGCAGGCGCAGGAATGGCGCTCTATGCTGGAAATTCCGGCGTGTCGGCATGCAGGAGGCAGACGTCAATTGTGTGGAAAGATGACTCGATTCGTTGTACAGCTGGTGAGTCGGACACCTATTCCAGGATATTTAAGGAGTGTACCGGCGGGAGGCGAATGGCCGGTTGTAAACCAGATTGCGGGGGCAGGCAGAAAGACCAGGAATCGTGTTCCTGGGTGAAATGTCAGTAAAATGTGGCGCACTGGATGAATTTCCCATCTTTTAGTTATTTCTACTGTCAGAATATTTAAGGAGTGTACCGGCGGGAGGGGAATGGCCGGTTGTAAACCACATTGCGGGGGCAGGCAGAAAGACCAGGAATCGTGTTTCTGGGTGAAAGGTGAGTGTCAGCAAAATGTGGAGCACTGGATGAATTTCCCATCTTTTAGTTATTTCTACTGTCAAAGCCAACCGAATAATACAACAGAATTTTCTAAAACAGCTGGAAGCATCTTCTACGATCTGGTATTACATAAATGATGTATAGTGATCCACACGCTGTCACCTATGCTGTAGGTCGAAGTATCTCTGCAATATTTATTGGCCGGTTTCTTTTGTATAAGAGATCTCAGAACTATGTGAATTATAACTGCTCTATTTTTTAACTACATCTATTAATGTTTGGTTTTTCTATGTATCTTCTCTTTTTACTTATCATGTACTCTTGGAACATGAATTACAAATCATCAGTCCAAGCAAGGCTTCTGAAGAAGAGGGAATGCCCTCGAAACGCGTAAAGCCATAATACTGTGTCTTGGATTTAAGAATAATATGTTTACTTGATGTGATTAAAAAACATTGTGTATTTTATGAAATCCACATTCTCTGAAATCTTTTTTCTGCTGTGACTTTGAAACTATCTTGAATCATTTAACCTTACATTGATTGATGTCTATTAATTATTTTTAACACCATATTTGGTGGATTGTCGATAGTGTGCGAGGGACGGGAGGATCCCTATTGTTGGATCTTTTTCCGTTCTTTTGGCCTTCGGAGCAGTTAGGAGTTGCTCTTTGATAGATAGAATGATCACACAGAGTCTGTACTGTGGGCTTGTGGAATGGCTATGATGGGTCGACAAGGAGAGAACAGCATTCTTGGGCGTCGGCCATATAAAGCCAAGAAGGGCAACATCTTGGTAGATGCTCGTTTGCTGTCAATGTAAGCAAATTCCATGGATGGAAACATCCGTGCTTTGTGTCCTGGTTCTGTAAGCAAAACCGTGGAGGCACCATTATAACATATGGTTGACCATTTCCGTTTACCCATCAGTCGGGAATTGCAGATGAGGGACAAGCATACCTGTGTACCCAACAAAGGTGTGAACTCCTTCCAAAAACAGGAAGTGAATTAAGAACCCCATCTGACACCAAATTGCTGAAAGACCTTAGAAGATGGTAAACATAACAGAGAAAGAGGTATGGGGATACCAAAATTTACTAACTCACTCACACTGGCAAGGAGATTTTATAAAGGGCGAGTACTATTTGCATGGTACTCGACCTAGCTGTCTAGTATGGACACGTTTGAAACTTATTTGACATTTACTACAAACAAACTTTATTTGCAGTAAATTGCAAACACAAGCTTCACTGTGCACGACTGGTCTTCGGGAGGCAACACAGTACCAAATATGAAGTTTGCTTATGGTGACATGCCCCAGTTTACAGAAAGCACCGGTAAATATTTCATCACTAGTCACCATGGAGCAGTGCATTCTAAACTAACCACTATGGTGAGTCTATCAAAAGGAATAAAATGTTCTATGTTTGTAAAATAATCCACAACCAACAATTCCTTGTCATGGCCTTGGTCAGATGTTCGTGAAATTCTGAAGTCCAGCAAGATGGTATGCCTTGGATGAGGCAGCACCGGTAGTGGATGAAGTAGACCGCTAGGTCTTTGCTTTTGGGGTTTTCTCTGTTGACATATCGCACAGGTGGCAGGGTTCGAAATTGAGGGGCGCTGGGAGTGATTTATCTCCGGCTTATAGCCTAGAACAGCCTGGTTAACTTAAAACCAATAGTGATAAGGAACTACTTTTTGCTCCCATGGCCAGCTGGTACTGACCAAACAACAATATGCTCCTGCTTATCCAATCCTAATAATGTTGAGCCCTGGGTGGCGATACAGGCACGCACAACTTGGTGCATGCAAGGCCAGCAATGCTTCAACAACTGAATGGTAGATTATAATACTTCAACCTTAAGCAAATAAACACATTACTCTGTCAGGTTTCCTAACAGTATTTTACTGTTGCTATACAACAATGGGCCTCATTAGGACTCCAGCGGTAGCCGTGCCGGTAAAAACGGCATGGCTGCCGCCAGAGTAGTTCCCTCCCGGTGCCCAGCAATGGGCAATTGCCGGGACCGCCAGAAAATATTACTCCCCATTCCCATTCGAGTCCCATTGGACTCAATGAGAATGGGGAACAATTCAATTTCTCAAGGATTTCTTGTAAACATACAGAAAAAAAAAAAGAATACTTCCACCTTCAAGGCGTCGTTTTTTTTCTCCAAAGTCCAGTGGTTCTTTTACAGGTTATTTTCTTTTACCCCAAGTTTGTTTCAGATGGGGTGGCTGTTCACCCTGTCCTATCTGAGTTCGATACCTTCTGTTGCTTTCTGAGTCTTCATTCAACGTGTTTATATCCCTTTTGAATCCCCCTTTCATAGGGTAGTTGCACTTTCGGGTTTCTCAGGCTCCCATAACCTTGATAGCTTTCCCAGCCGTTATTAACAATATTTGTTCTTTGCTTAATCCCCTCCACCTTCATATGATATTTGCACACTCCGGTTTCTCTGGCTCCTGTAACCTTGATATCTTACTCCCAATTTTCATATTTGTATCAATCCTCCTTTCATAGGGTATTTGTACACTCAGATTTCTCAGGCTCACGTAACCTTGACAATATTCTAACCTTGTAATGGTATGCTATTCGTGGGGAATCCCGGGCTTGCGCAACATCGTCGGCTTTCCCTGATGCTACTTATCTCTGTAGCTACACTTCGACGTGTGCAGAGCTCAGGGACCTTGGCTCCCTCATTAATTCTAGTCTCGGCATCCGTTACCAACCTACCAGCCCAGCACAGCTTGTTTGTGGTCGCAATACCAGATGGGACGCAGGCCATCCCGTCTCTGCTCCCTCTCCGACCTCCGTTCCACAGTCGGGTAGAACGCCAACCCTCCAAGACATCAACGACACGTAGGCTCGCCTCTGCATAGCAGTTTCTCTTCCTCCGTAGAAGTTTCCTCTTTTATACATGTCACAGAACTAAACAAAACCGTGTCCTTCTTCGCCGACTATGGTGTTCAGGTTATGTTCAGCATTGCCTGTAACCAATACTTGAAAAGAAGGATCTTTGCGGCATATAGTCGTTGCAGGAGATCTCAAAGTTTTTCAACATCCATATACGCAGACTAAGCAGTTTGGACGGAGAGTTCCGCTCTGGAATGGGAATTCCTGTCCCAAAGAGGGGAGTCACTCCCAGTGAAGTCCCACTTGCCCGACCCCTACAGAGGGTGTTGTGTAGCAGGCTCACCTGCCTAGTCACAAAGGGGGTGGCTCCCCTCTGGGGAGAAGGGACGAATTGTCCAGATGCATCACACCATCTGTAGAGAATAATACTGCCTCGTCCTCCATGAGATCACCAATCTCCAAGACTACCGTTGCCGAAGAGCAAAACTACTCGCTCCCTCACACCAGAGACCCGGAATATCCATTTCACTGCCCAGAGGAGTCATGTAGGCCGGACCTTGAGCTAGTGGGAATTCTAGTGAAGTATTATTATCCTGTAAGAACCATGGAATTCCCCCTGGACCACCAAAAGCTTTATGCTAAACCACAAGCACAAAACACCACAAATTCAACATGCACACTTGCCAGTCACATCTGCGACACATTGCAACAAACGTGCACCCATCAGGTGGATGATTGTCTATACTCTGGAGACATATCACAGTTTCATATGAGGATATGTATAAATGGCAATATATCAGTGGGGATGGCAAGGTAACAGAATGCCGAAATAAGTTTCTGAAGTATATCTTATGAAGACTCTCTCTTACTTACAAATCAAAGTCCAACACATGAATTTGGATATATGGGTAAAAAGCTCATCAGTGTTAAGCATAGCGTATCATGTAGTAACATCAACGTTTGTGTTGTACAGGGATTGCTAGTGTTAGTTTGAAGCAGCCTCCTTAGATTGAATGCCTTGATTGAGATTGTAAATACGCTCCTTTTGTAATTAAAATTGGTCCATTTAAAAACAAGCACCAACAAAAGGCTATAATGTAGGTTTTGTGTAGATAATAGGGATTTGTGAGGCAGTAACATCATAGGATTGGGTACTTACACCATTTTCCCGGTGTTGCCATGTCACAGGTCTGGGGCCTTCGCCATCTACAATGCTCTCTTCCTAAATACTCTCCCTCTAGAGTCCTCCGCTCGTCCTCCAACACTCTGCAGATGAGCCGCTTTCACAAACAGAGATTTGGGGGTAGATCTTTATCCTCTGCAGGTGCTTCTTTCTGGAACAGCCTCCCTGTCCCTCTCCGTCTTGAGCCGGAGCACCTTCCGGAAATTCCTCAAGAACTTCCTTTTCTCTTCCTCCTTCTCTCTCCCTCTCCCCTGCTAACCGCCTGTCTTTTCTCTCCACCCTCCTTCTCCTCCCCAACTCTGTTCAGTTTGCTGACTGGTTGCCTGGTTCACCTCCAGAGCCTACAGGTCCCAGGCTCCTGGCCAGTCTTTTGCATTTGCCTCTGGGCCGCTGCACTTCAGCTTATGCTCCTTGAGCGGGACAACCTCTCTGCACTTAACCCAGGGGCCTGCTGGACCGGACTCTTTGTTGCTCCCACCCTGCCCTGCCACCCCATTTCTGCACCACCGTACCTAAGTATGCATGACCTAAATGTACTTACTAGGACTAGTTAGTCCTGTCTGCCCCTCCCAACCCCGCCCCCCCCAACCCCACCACTTTCCATCCCACCCATTCCCGAGCTTGGTCTCAACTGTACCACATAACGCACTTGCACTAGGAGTAATATGTCGTCAGGTCTAGTATGCTAGTTTTCTGTTTAGATCATTAGGAATCTTCAAGGCCTACGAAGGATTACTGTATTCCCTTGTTCCCTTCCCACCTTGAAGCGTTTTGAAGCACTTCACCTGTGTAGGCGCGCTATACAAATAAAAAAAAATCAACATGGCCAGGTCCATTATAGCAGTGCTTGAGAAGTGTCTTTTCCTTGGTTTCTTACTACCTCCATCATGTAGAAACTTCACAGTTTGTGTTGTATAGGGCCTGCTAGTGTTATTTTTAAGCAGTGTTCTCAGATGTAAAGCCTCAATCGTGCTGGTAAATGAGTTCCTGTTGTAATAAGAATAGGGTTGATGTGTGCCCTTCCACCTTTCCTTGCACTTAGGCCCTGCTAAAAAACAAGTGTCAGCAAAGACAAAAGTTTAGGATTTTGCATAGGTATTTTGTAGTATTATTTAAGTGGTCTTGTATAGTGCCCCTCTGCCACTATTGGTGGCCCCGCTGCGCTTGACTCAAAGAAAAAAAAAGGGGCGGGGTTCATTAGTGGGACAATGGAAAAGGCAGATGCAAAACCTGTGGTGTTGATGGGTGCAGGTCAGAAGTACCCAGTTTGTGAGTGACAATCTGCTTTCTATGGGCTTGGCAGAGAAACTTGGGAGTATGTTATCCATAAGAAAGCCCATAACCTGATAAACTGCAGCGCTTTTGTCCGATTAGCCGCTTATGTGGCAAAGTGCCCACAAAAGTGATGGGTGGAAGGTTTCGAATGAATCTAAACCACTGGCAATTGCTCTGGGCAACCTTCCACACCACCGTTTTTTAGCCCGTCTGCGCCATTGCAAAAGGGGACCAGCCATGTGCAAATCAGTCAGCAGCTGCCGCCACCGAAGGTAGCAGCCCAGCCCGAACTGCTAGGCCAGGTCCCCTCTGCACAGAAAACCAAGCAACCCCAGACATGTTTCGGCCTTGTTGGACCTCCTCAGTGAGGTGCAGCCTGGTTCCCTGTGGCGCAGCGAGCAAGGGACCCACATCTGGGCATACCCTCTCTCACAAGGAGAAACAAACTGACCACAAAAGTGATGGGTGGAAGGTTTCGAATGAATCTAAACCACTGGCAATTGCTCTGGGCAAAAGTGCAACATGGCTGAAGAAGAGAGCTTAGTCGTGGCTCCGTTAGTGTTGCTGGGCTCATGGCTAGGCCTTTGGTTGTCTTCTGTGTGGTCGTCTGTGTGGAGGGGTGTGTAGTGTAAGGTGATAGAAGATCTTCAATTAGTCATGGGAAGGGGGCCTAGGCCTTACAAGGCAAAACAACCTGAAACCCTTCACTCCCACCACTGGCCTCTTGCATACAGGTCAGTCTCTCTTTCCATCCCTCTATCACTCTATCACTCTTCCTTCTCACCCCCTTGCTCGCTCTCTCTCTCTCCCATCAATACATTGTATCCCATGTGCAACAAAACAAGAATCTGCGAGTTGGCAGATGAGGGGGAAAGGACAGTTTTTAAACCCCAGTCAATTACCATAAACTGCAACTAAGGGTTAGGGGAGGCAAGAGCCCTTGGTCCAGAGAAAAGGATAGTTGAAATTTGGGTCCAGAGTCACCCATTTTGCCTTGCTTAGCAAGCTGGCTGGCAGTCAGAGATCCTGAGCTCACTTTACCATGCTCAGGTGCTCAGTGTCCAACTGGGAATCCGGCCCATCTTTGGCAAAGCCAGAAGCGTGTCAGAGTTCATCAGGCACTGGTCAGGAAGGGGCTTGAATCCTTGCTCATTTCACCCAGAGTTCTACCTTGCTTTCTCCCTCAAGCCCCATGCTCTTCTCTTAAAGTCCAAAATGAAAATCCCCCTACACCACTACCAACAGACACAAACTAAACAGGTTTTGACGTAGCACCAGGCATTCAGTATCAGAGTGATGCTGCAACTCTGCCGGGGATAATTCATGAAGAAATGTTAAGTAGAAAAGATGGAGGGTGGGGTGTGGAGCCCTCAAAATACTGTTTACGTATTGTGGATCTTGTGCCTTGACCCTGCATATGATGAGGACTAATGGTCACTGGTTTGCCAACTGTGCTTTTAAGAAATGGTAACATTGTATTTTACTGTGAGAAATGCTGTCAGTACATAATGTGTTTAGCTTCAGAGCGGAAATAAAGACATGTCCCCTTTTTTACATTATTTCTCCGTTTCTAGGGCTGGGATATGGCGTTTGATTATCAACATACTAATTGGGGTTTTCAGACCTACATGGCTACATGTAATCTGCAGAACAGCATGGTGGCAGGGGCAGGAAAAGACCAGGGGGACCCAGGGTGTCGCAGGGAGAGCCAGGGTAGCCAATAAATTGTGGCCAACCACCATGATATGAGAAACAGAATGTAGGACTTCTGCCAGGACAAAAAATTGCATCCAGTGATGACAATTTATTGAGGTGGAATGGCCTAACCAAAAGGCCAAACAAGATCTAAACAAATGGGACCATGGCCCATATGGAAAGGAACACAGTCCCCCATCCCCCCAACAGCCTTATAAAATGCCATTTATTGTAGAGAAGCATTGCTCTGTGTTTTGTGCTTATTCTTCCATAGTAAGAGGGCTAAATACAAGGATGTATAAATATATCTGTGTGTGGTTAATGAAGCGTTCCAACCATTAAATAAACTAAAGGGGGTACTGTGGAAACCAGTGGCATCCCCAGGCAAAATCAAGCAGGCGATCACAGGATCTTTGGCACATGCTAGCCACCGATCAGGCCAGGAGAAAAAGGAGAGAGGTTGGGAGGGAAAGAATGAGAAAGAGACCTCTTCCACCCATCCCTTGAGTTGATGGTTACTCCACTTCCCTTCCTAAGAAAGGACTCCTGGCCTACCTCCCAGAAATTGGTATGTCTGGTATTAACCTCAGTCAATGCCGGATAGCAGTTTCAGTCTTGAGGTGGATGTGGGTGTCCAGAAAGTCTGGTGTGCTCAACAATATACTGGTCCGGGGCTTGGCTGCTTGCAAGAGACATGGACTACTAGCAAAATCAGAAACCTGCTGCAAAGTGTCCATCTTGTGGACAAAGAAACAAGGAGGAATTTTGGCAGAAGGGAATATTCATAGACTTCTGCAAAGTTGGGGCAAAGCAGCATTTACATGGGAGTTTTTTTGCATTTGTGAAGCAGCAGATAAGTGCATGTAATGTGAACTTATCTCAGGACATGGTATGGAGTGGGACAAGGAATAGGATCGACACTTAACATCCAACAAATGTGTTAGGCGAGAGATGGAGACAAAAGAAATGGGGTGACAGATTGATTTTCGTAGCATAAACTGCAGTGTAACCATTTAACCATAAAAAAATCAGCAATTACAGACAAAATATTTTGGCTTTAATACAGTTCACCTTTTAAAAACGTGAACCGATCATCTTTTATGGGGTCCAATTTCGGAAATAAGAGATTTTCTTAACCATCTAAATCACGTATTTGCATTTTAAGCACATTCCATGTGTGGTATATCCACATACAATAGTCTGGCGAGAAAGTGCATGCTGCTGGCACGGAGGGCTGTGAAGGGGCTTGCAGGGTTAAGTATATAGAGACCTTGGAATGGCCCTGTTCCATCTGGGTTTGACTGTAAAAGTTGTATATTCTGGCACAAATAGAAAACGGGTTGCCCCTAGAAGTTTCTCACGGTGTCAGGACTGATCTTGGTCTGAAAAAGTTGAAATCGAGATATTTCCTGGTGTACATTACATTCTATACATAAGGCTCTATTGTTTGTATTTTAAGTAGAAGTCAACTCTGTTATTAGAGATGTTGCTATATAGTCACCAAGCCCCTTTTCGATGATCTAGACCATCTTGGTATCACCTACACCAAATATGCAGACGATACTCAGATTCTCCTTCCACTTACTGGGGATTACGACAAGGATTTGGCCATGGTGAATAAAGTCTACCTCATCATCCCGGCATGAATGGCAGCACATGGTCTATGCCTGAATGATGATAGAACTTAGCTCATCAGTTAAGTTAAAATAAGACCGCTCTCTATTCACCTATATTGCACTCCAGTTTAGTTTAGTTTAGCATATTTGGAAAGAGGATTTCTAGGACATATGGAGCTTCTTGTACCTACTCTCTGCCAAATTCAATTGAACTAGCAAACCACCGTACTGTTGAAGATTCAACAGAAAAAGGCAGCAAAGACGGATAGCACAGGTGACTCCCTTACACTTGCCCACAAACATTCAAAGTGATCAAGAACTAAGGGATTCTGATGGGCAGTCAACTAATCCAGAGGTGCTCCACAGCTGCCTTGCTCCCAGGCGCCCAACGCAATCTAGCTCAGAGATGCCCTTTGCTTGCTCTGGTTTTGCGACACCATCAAGTGCCCCTTGTGGCGCTAGTACTGAAGATCACATTGTTACCAACTCAAAGACTACAGGGAATCCCCTTGGAGTGATTTTGCTACACTGAGATTCCCCGATGGGGGCCCTACTGTGTGTTCACTCCAAGATGTTTTCTGCCATTACATTGCTTTAAAGTTATCCTTCCCATTGCCGTCTACTCCATAGGCATTCCCATCGCGCATCAGTGTATCTTGGCACCCACTTTGTTGTCAGTCCTGAATGTTCTTTCCCAGTCTTGCTCCTTTGAAATTTCCTCATTTGGATCACCACTGCTATTTACTCTGGAATGTCTGGTATGATATGGCATTTATAACGCGCCTATACACAAGTGGTTCAAGGCGCGACGAGGCAAGGGAGGGGAAACAGAGCAAAGACGAAACAATGATCCTACTAGGCTAGGTGTCATTCAGATCGCGCAAGTGCATGGGAAGAGGGTAGGGGAAAAGTGCGGGTAGGGGAGGTGACAGTGCAGTACATGGGATAAATAGAATAAATAAACAATAAGTAAAAGTACAGCCAGCTGGTGGCAAGTGCAAGGGTAAGTGCAGACATAAGTCTGCCGCATTATTGCACTCCACTGTTATTTTCCCCAACGCTAGCTAGTAGAAGGCTCTACACACTTCTATCTCTCTCCATTGTAACTTGGTACCTATTGGAGTCTGCTCATTGATCTCATCGCCAGTCTTCTCGAATGTAACTTGGGACCGGGAGCTGCAAGTTGTCTTTTGGCAGGAACACCAGACCAATATAGGGTGTACCATAATATCTCCTCGCAATAGCTCTACCTGAAGAGCACAACTAACAGAACATCATTACACATTGGACCATCATATTTTGATGGACGGGCTCACTTTAGAACTAAGACTCAATCAGACTGCATGTGAATGGCCCCACTCATTTCTTTAGAGCAGATCTAAAGCTGTTAGAATAAGGATTTTATTAATCATATTCGTCCACACTTTCTTGCAGTGTAACCCAACACTCTTGCCTGTAGCCCCTTCTTTTTAATTTATAGGTTAGGGCCCTGCATGATCTTCTAAAACTGGGAGTGACATTCCATAATTTACAGATTACAATCAGATTCTGTTTAAGGCAACAGCTCCCCGTGCTACGCCAAGGGGACAATCATGAGCGTATTCAATCTTCAACCTCTGTGACATGGATAAGAGACAAATTCTTTAGTCTAAGCAAATCCAAAAATATTTTCTTGTTGATCATACACATCAGCTTAAATCTAAAATGGCCTCAGTTGATCCACATATTTGTGTATCTCAAGAATAAACAAAATTGTCTGATAAAGTCAAATCTATTGGCGTGTTAAAGCCACAATGTCCATACTTTTTCTAGGCAAATGCTGTCATCAGCTCATCTTCATATTTTGCTCAAACATATCCCCCTATTTCTACCTGAGAGGATAAAATAAAAAATGGATATGGATCAAATCTTTCCTAACAAATAGAATGGAAACCCTTCAAATCCAGCCCGAGAGATTGCACCTGTGGAGTACCACAAGGATCATCCTTCTCCCCGCCACTATTCAACAGCTACTTATCTGAATCATCAAAAGCCACGGCCTCACCTGCTACAACTATGCCGGCGATACACAAATAATCTTCAAAATACAAGACAACCTGGAAATAAACTAATTGCTAGAAAACTACCTCTGCGATGTATTCATCTGGATGAACTCCAACTGCCTCAAAATCAACCCAGGCAAAATAGAAATAATGATCGTCACAAAAAATGGAGGAGAAAACCACTTCATCCCTTGCCCAAGGGAACTCGGGACAACCCCAGCACCCTCGCCGATTGTAAAAAACATGGGGCCAATAATCTCACGCTAGAACCACAAGTAAATACTCTTCTCAAGAAATGCTTATTCCTCCTGTGAGCGGGAAAGAGGATCCTACCGTTCGGCAACAAAACAACCACCATCATCACCCTCGTCATGTTCAGAGTAGACTACGCCAACAGCCTATACTTAGGTATGCCTGAACGACTGTAAAAAAAAAAAAAAAGAAACTACAACGCATACAAAATGCGGCAGCCAGACTGCTTCTGAAATTACCCCAAAGAGAACACACCACACCAGCGCTGAAAACACTATATTGGCTACCAATAAAACAACTATTAAAATTCTAAACAATGTGCATCACACATAGAGCAGTACACAACCAAGGCGCTGAGTTCCTGAGAGACAAACTGCCTCTACATCAACCAACAAGAACGCTCAGATCAAGCATTGACATCCGCCTGGAACCGAAACCCTACAACAAAAAGAAAACTTGGAGGATCTTCCTTCTCTCACTAAGCACGGAAAACCTGGAACAACCTTCCAAAGTATATACATAACACAAGAAACCACCTACTATTCAGGAAACTACTCAAAACTCTTCACGTCATAACTAGAAAGACCGGCCACAGGGGCACACACACACACAACTAAAACATCAATGAACGAATAGACAGACCCTAATCCACACCAAGCAATCAATGGAAAACCCCTAAGAAAATATCCCACGACATACCAAACGACTAACCGAGAAACAGCCGTAATAGGACCAAAGACCGAATACATAGCAAGACGAAGACAGAAACAGCAGGACAGCTCATCAATAGGACCATGACCCTATACTCTAGCCATTCCCAACAGACCTAATCACGGCAGATAGCAAGCGAATATGAAACACTGTACCATTAGCTCCAACCCAGAGGATGAGAGACAGAATAAGCACCCACATTACACAATGCTCATCAAGATACAGCGGGAAGCACAACGCGCCATCACACACAAACTACAACTAACCAATAGCCTTAAGGCAGTCACCCCATGGAAACCAAAGAACTAACTGAAAGATAGTCATGATAGGAGGAAACTAACGACTAAATACACAGGCTGAACAAGATGGATACACTAGGACACCTCATCAACAGCACTCCGACCCTGAACCATTCAAAGCCTCAACTGAACAGTGTTACATTAGATAGCACGAGAAAAGATAGTACCAACCCAGTTCCACACCCGAAGAAAAGGTTCAGACACACCTATCACTCCATACAATACTTACTATGATACAGCTGGATCCGCGCAGCACCACCACCACAGCGAGACGGCCCATAAGGAACCAGCAACAACACCACCCACAGGGATACAACTCAAACGGAACCAGAAGTACCTGAATCAGGATGCAGACCCCACTAACCCAACCCTCAATTTTCTGCATACTCAACCCACACAACCGTTTCTCTCCCAGCAATCCGCACGCACTTTACCACGCCGCATCAACAACACTTAACAGCACCTATAGCACACAAGGTCTCGCCAAATCCGATACTTGCACCAAAGCCCAGCACTCGGTGTATACCAAGCTGAAGTTGCCAACAGCACACCACTTCTCCCACTCTCCTCCTCCCGACTAACCCTACCTGCCCTCCTTCCTGGTTACACATCCGCCAGAGCGCCTGGGGACCAATTCCGTTGGGGACAGTGCGCTATATAAGTACCTTTAACATAACATTACCATTGCCTGAGCCACCATTGGCGCAGAGTTCGATTATCGCAATTTCTTTTTCTTAGTTGGCAATAAGAACACCCTTTGGCAGCTCCAAATGTTTCTCAACATTGCAGCAAGCACTGTTACAAACACCTAGATGGGCACATAGCTCACCAATGTTAAGGAAAACACATTGGTTACCAGTGACTGCTAGAGTTAAACTTGAGGGACTAAACTTAGGTACACACGATTTCGTTTAGTAAAGCTCCAGTTTATTTGAATGATCCGAGCACCTGGTATGTCCGAGCAGCTTGTATGTTCCGACAAGGAACCTATGGACTAGGAATAAGCGATTGGTTTCCCCTTTTGTTTTTTAAATGCACGAGATCCTTGGGTCGCTCTTTTCAAGTTGTGGTACCATCTCATTGGAACACACATCCGCTCGGAATTCGCAAAATAAGCTTCCTTCTCTCTTGATAAAAGAAGCATCATAACCTTATTTTGATATCTGTTTTTTCCTGCTTCTCCAGTTTATCTTTACTTTAGATCTCAGAGTCTAAATACCTTGATTGTTAGCGCTAATACAAATACATCAAGTCCCCAAAAGATAGATTTTCTAAAGACTGATTAGGTCCATCCGCACAAACATGCTCAAATTCTATTTTCTAACATGTCTCCTATAACGAAGCAACTTAACAAGTAACAACATAACTCTACATCTCTTTAACCAACACATACAGCAACGGACCAACCAATGATACTCCCACTATGGACACATACACCTCCGGTCTCGATTCAGATACCTTGAGTGCTATTGACACAAACCACCTAGAAACAGACACCACCACAGTACCCTGTTCCTTCCAGACTGCCCCCATCGATGCAACAGCAAAGCCCGCTTGCATGTTCCCCATTAACCAAAACCAGTCCCCTCCCCCCTTTTGTACAGGCCCAAAGCGCCAAAATACCATTAAAATGGCAGCAGTGGATTGTTTAACACCCAATGACATAGCATAAAATCATCCAGAGAAAAGGTGTGTGGGAGCCTAGAAATAAAGTGGACAACAGCACTCCAGCTTCCTTTCAGATGGCAAAGTAATTCTACTTATTTGGTATAAAGTTGAAATGCTCACTTGATATTTACCAGCATTCCTCTACAGGGTTGTCTTGAGAAAACTTATTTAAAAACAGAGTGGGTCGTACTCAAATGTAACTACAATGTTCAACTTAACACTCATTGTCTATAGTTCAAACACTCATAGGTGCAAAAGCCTTTGGGAATTCAGCCATTAGTGATTAACTAATTAGCTACACAAAACCCTTTATATGAGCCACTGTGCACTGTCCTTGAGAATAAACCTCAGAAATGGTCAAACAAAACAAGGTTATATATTCTAATGCATTCAAATATTCATCAATAAACATTTATCAACTAACATTCAGAAAAGCTATTTATTATACTTCTGCCCCATTTTTTTTAATGTTTCAGAATAAAGACATACAAAAATATTATCATTCATAAATTCATGATAATCTTATCACAACCAATAGAAACTGCTAAGGTGATCATAGCAACAAATACATTAATAGAAATATGTTTAGATGCCTCAAAAAACGTACAACTAGGTCTTTTAAAAATCGTATCACAATTCCTGTTTTAAGGTGGCTTAATTCAGGTATGAAAACCCTTCTTCAGGAGAAACAGGACTTTAGCTTAGTTGTCCAGCAGACATAGTAAAAATTAGTATGTGAATGTATTAAGTACTAAGCCAAAAGTATGCCAATTTAAATCGACTCCTAGTAATCTTGCTTATCCATGAACGACAAGTAAATAAAGTAATCAATGACGATGTAAATCTTCCTTCTGTTAAGCAATGTGATGCAAATTCATTAAAGACCTCCAATCGATCTAAAATATAAAATAATAAACCTTTACTCTAAAGTCTATCACAAAAAAAGTATTGTTCCCCAATAATAGAGGCTATGAAGATATTACATTAGCAGAAGCACAATGCAAATTGTCAATTATTTAGGGAGAATAATTGTTGCAACCCCTACCAGTGAAACAACCTTCCAACTTAGTATAAGTTACTACTTCCTCAAGAGTTTTTGTATTAAAAATATTAAGTGAAACTGGAAAATTCTTGCACTTGATGAACAGACACAGAAATTCTATCCAAAACCTCCGATGTGTGGGTATAAATGAATAAAGGATCCTTTAAATATTCGATTGTTAGAGCAGAGAGATCCAAAGCAAGTGAACATTTGAAAAGTAAAAAAAAAAAAAGGCACATTTCCATGTTTGAATTTTTCTCACTGCAATTATGTATTGAGGGGGGATAAGATTAAAAACCCTTACACTGGCCAAAACATTCTTTCATGAGATTTTCAAACATTCAATTCAAGCAACATAGTAGTATATGCAATCAAATGTCTGGACTATATTACGTTGGATTGACGACGCAAAAAGGGAAACAATGTTGGTCTAAACACAACTCGAACGTTTGACTAAGGAATTAAAAATATCTGGTTGCCCTTCATTATAAAGCTTTTCGAGATAAAGCCTCACAGTTGAAATTTGTTATTTTATAAACAGTCAAAGTTCCAAAAAAAGGGTGTAATATCACACAGAAGGGGATGTTTTAGATTCACAAATGGTCATCACTAACTCCCAAAGTGTTCAATGTGGATTGGGGCCTAGTGTTATTTATAATTATTCCAACTAACTGTCTCAAAGCATTTCCCAAGTGAGGAAACTGTACTATATTGACATAATTGAACTGATGAACTGAGCATGTTGACTCATTTCAATGGATGTTGTAGACCAAGGCAAAGGGCAGCCCCTACAGGCAGTCCCAAGAGGTGTCTGCAGGTGTCAGCAGGCTGACAACCACTAAAAGAATATTCGCCATCCACTGCCACCAAAACCTATCCCCTAACCCCACCCACATACGTCTGTGTACTGGAGAACCCACTGAACCTCTCAACCACCTACCTGAACACCACACTACACTGAGAACAAGCCACAGGTAAATAAGTGCTGGCCTCCCGACAGCGTGGCAAACTCTGCAGATTCCTAAAGCAGCTGCCCACAACTCTCACGCTCACACCCAAACTGGCATTCAGACACCATAAGCACCGTCGGACGGTATCCACATGTGCCGAAAGAGGAACAGACACCCGTCAACCGGTGTCAACAGACAAGGTAGGGAGAACTACGGGTAGTAACGGTTACCACCTCCTCCAATAAGTAATATATCCACTAAACATACACAGCCAGGACATCATCACCTGGGATCCCAATGTGAACAAAATTCTTACACTGAAGTACCTATTGTATGGTGAAACCTAGGCGTCCACCCGATTATATAGGAATCTCACATCTAGGTGTTTTTTAATTACTGCCTGCCATTCTGTGAAACCTAGGCCTTTCTCCCACTCTTAAAGATCACAAAACTCTTAAAAGTATTATCTCCTTGTAAACCACTCTGTGGAACCTAGGGAACCCCACCCCGATTATATAGGGATCTCAAATCGTGGTGTATTCTATCTTTACCTGCCATCAATGAATCCTAGGCCCCTCCCTTGACTCAAGAACAACCTCACCAACCACTGAAAGCTAATAACTACAAACAGAATCACTACCCAAGTTAACCAGGAACCCACAGTCCTCCCCTAACCAACTGCGCCACCCCTTCCAATGCTTAGTACTCCCCTAGACAGTCCACCCATAGATGGAGAAACACCTGAACCCAACTGACAGAGGACAGACACACTCAGAGAGCATCCAGCTATCGCAACATAAGAGGATAAAACTCAATGTTATCCAATCACAAGGCCCAACAGGTGGGCTACTGCCCCTGTAAACTCAATATCCAAACCAATCCTACTACCAAGGACACAAAATGCCCAGATGCAGAATTGGACGCTGCCAAAGAGACCTGGAACAAGGACCAACCACAACGGATACACAAACTCACCCGATTCCAGTAGAAGCCGTCTCGAATACAGAACGCACCCCAGCAAACAATACAACCAACAGAACAAATACAAGAGAAAAATCCCTGTACCCTACACCATACCTCGCAACAACTGCAGAACCTCGACACTTCAACGCCACTGACATGTCCAGACAAGCCAAGAATCTTCCCGAACCCAGCATAAAAAGACAAGAGGACCCAAGAAGAGAAAGACAATATCAACGCTCTTACTCCATATATCACAAGAACAGAAGGGCACTACTGTCAACCACATCAAAACACGAAATATGAAGCTGTAGAATTCATCAATCTAACAGACCGATTCAACGACGAATCGGGCCTCAATGGAACCTCAACCAACCGGCGACATCAACACAGAAGCACTCCAACTGAACATCCACAAGTCAAAACAGGGAACAACAAACAAACTGAACCACTGCAATCTAATTAACGCTGGGTCAATGTCCAAACATGCCACTGAAATCAACTACTTCCTGTGTGACAGAGGTATAGACATCTATTCATAAGTGAAATATGCTAGAGGACTACTACAAAATCACTCTCAACAGCTGCCTGCCAGAAAACCTCAAGTGAGTCCAAGCAAACAGGAAAAACAAAAGTGCACGGGGGCTAGCAATAGCCCACAATGAACACCTGGAAATTAAACTGGAAGACCCACTAAACATCAGAAACTGTAAATCTCTAATCCTCCGCCTATCAACACACCCCAAAACAAACCCGAAATTCCTACTGGTATAGAGACCACCGACTTACGATGTGACCTTCGTAGATGCCTTCACGGAAGCAATCACCAACCTAGCCATCGAGCAGGATCACCCGATTATCCTCAGTGACTTCAACATCTGGTTCAATATAGAAACCACAATCACACAAAAATCACTAGCCAATCAACTGGAAACAATGAAATTACATAAACTAGTCAAAGGAGAAACCCACAGAGCAGGACATACACTTGACGCAATCTTCACCAACAAAAATCTCATTACCACAGCACCACCAAATCAGATCCTCTGGAGTGACCACCTCATCCCTTTCGCGATCATGCTGGCCACATCAATAATCAAGCAACAGGACAATCTGCCAACTATCATGAATAGAAACTGGAGGACCATCAAAAATTGCAACCTAACTACTGGAGATCAGCAAACCTCAAGCAACAACTATGGATAAAATAAAATAGAAATGCTTCACAACAATAGACGAGATTGCCAAAGAAAAACCTTTTACCCCATCACGCAAAAAAGCGACAGCAAAATGGTTTTCCCTGCTACTCAGCACCATAAAAAGGAAAAACCGAAAACTTGAACTAGAATAGAGGATTAAAAAAGCGTGCAAAGAAATTCCAATTCCAACAACAAATTTGCTCATACAAAAAGGAAATCCAAAAAGCCAAAAGGAAATACTTCGACAACAGAATCATCAAAGCGCCAAACACCCAAAAAGAACTGTTTAAAATCATAAACAAAATGTTTTTAAAAACCCTGGCTGCAACAACGCTCCGATACCATCAAAGAGACTATGCAACAATCTTGCAGACCACTTCAAAAACAAAATCATCCCCACCCAACAGACCATACGAAGCAGACCATGCGACCGCAATATGCAACCCACCCACCCATATGAGGAACAACCGAACAAACTCCACAGCTTCCCCCAAATATCAGCAGACATTTGTCAAACTGGTAAATAAAAGCTACAAAACAGGCCCCCCGTGGATCCCTGCCCCCCAGACATATACAAATCAACCCTCACACAAGGAACACCCATGGATTACTACAGAAACCTCTTCAACCACTCAATCGCAACAATTAAAGTGCCACAATCCTTCAAATCAGCATACATAAAGCCGCTCCTCGAGGACACAGCAGGAAACATGGAGGACCTCCCCAATTACAGACTTATCTCCAACATCCCGTACCCAGCGAAACTACTTGAAACATAAGTCTATAGAATAACTATAGAATTCATAGATATAGAATAACTCAAGAGTTCATAGGAGAACACCACCTATTGGACTAGGCAAAAGTAGGTTTCAGACCAACGAGAGGAACGGAAACAGCACTTCTCAATCTGGGATGATCTAAAGGCAAACGCAGACAAAAGCACCGTTCTGATACTTCCAGATCTCTCTGCAGCATTCGACACAGTTAATCACGACATCCTCATCAAGAGATTGGAAGAAATTGAAATCACTGACCTAGCCTTAATATGGATTAAATCCTTCCTAACAAATAGAACAGAAATCATATGGATCAAACCTTTCAAAACCAACTCAAGAGATTCTACCTGTGGAGTACCACAAGGATCATCCTTCTCCCCGTTATTATACAACATTTACCTGGCTCAACTAATCAAGATCATTAAACGACACAGCTTCACATGCTACAACTATACGGACGACACACAAATAGTTTTGTAAGGGATCACTCCGACAAGGCAGCTGATATAACCAAAATGCTAGTCTTTATTGACTTTTGAACAGCTTCAAGTTATAGCAGGTAAAAGAAAAAAAATAAATTAATCTTTTCAGTCAGGCGTCCAAGTATTCCTTCTTAGTGCCTGTGAGGCAGTCCTTGTAGGCTGCCTTCTGGAATATTGACTAAATCTGGGCTTAGTCCTCGTAAGCCCAACGGTAAGAGGCTCCTGCTGCTTCGCTTTCCAGTTAGTTCTGCAAAAAAGTGGAGAATTCACCATTAGTCCTACATCTCTCTGGTTTATATAGGGGCTGGACACTTCTGGTCCAATCATAGTCCTTTAACCAGCTAAGCCTTGATAAACCCCCCCCAAACCCCACCCCCTTCCTTCCTTGAGGCCGTTCGCCATGATGCACTCCACCCGCGTGCCATGAGGTAATAAGGATTCTGGTGTGTATTGGGGCTTCGTTGTTCCTTGTTTTGGGGAGTGTTATAGTTGACTTTTAATTGTCTTTCTTGTGGCAATTCATATGGGTTCTCCGCCCTTTCCCCGAGCCATTGTTGTGTGTCGGCGTGCCATCTTGATAGCACCCAGACCTTCCTTTCTCTGCCGTGTGTGGAGCCGGTGGTCACATTCCTCACAGGGGCTGCATGCCGACATTACAAAACACGGGTCTCTCGCGTCGCGGCGCACAGGCCACGCTCTGGCCGTCTCCCTCCTTGTTCGCCTGGGTCCTGACCACAGCCGCGCTCTTGAGTCTAATCTCCTCCCTCCTCTGTGCGCAACCGACTGTGCAGTCACCCGCAGCCGGCTTTGGTTCGAACTGTGAAGCGTGCAAGCCGCAGTCGGCACCCCACCACGTCTCCACCTCAGAGTCCACCTCCTCCTTCCTCACGGCCCCTTCCTCTGACTTCGAGCAGTCACATACACCCCCCCGAGGAATCGAGCTGCTCGGGCCGATCCATGCTCCGGTACAGATAGTCAGGTACAATCTGAAATGAGGAAGGTTTATGTACTGTCTTAAATGAGAACGCCTGTAGTGTGAGGAACCATCGGAGGACTCTTTGATTAGAATCTTTATGAGTGGCCAGCCATTGTAGAGGAGCGTGCTTAGTGAAAACCGTGAAGGACCTTCCCAATAGATAGTATCTTAGGGTTTCAATGGCCCATTTGATGGCCAGACACTCCGTTTCCAAAGTGGAATACGCCATTTCGTGTGGTAGAAGTTTTCTACTAATACAGGATACTGGTACTAAGTCCTCTTCTGTCCCTTGAGATAGTACAGCGCCTAGTCCTGTTCCGGATGTATCTGTTTGTACAAAAAATTGTTTTTCGAAGTCTGGACACCTTAACACCGGTAGCGTGGATATTAGTTTTTTGAAGGCCTCTATGGCCGAAATGTCTTGTACCATGTTACCCTTATAACTGGATTTTAGGGCCTGGGTTAAGGGTCCCGCAATGGTAGAAAACATAGGAATGAATCTTCTGTAGTATCCTACGAACCCCAAGAACGCTCTTATTTGTTTCCTGTTGCTGGGCATAGGTAACCGCATAATGGCCTCCACCTTGTCTACTTGAGGTTTGATGACCCCACCTCCAACCATGTATCCCAGATATTTAGTTTCTCTGGTAGCGAGGATGGTTTTCTTTGGGTTAATGTGTAACCCTGCTGTACTTAAGGAGGTGATTACTTTCACTAAATGTTCCAGGTGCTCCTCCCATGTTCTGCTGAATACAATAATGTCGTCCAGATATGCCGAACTTTATTGTGTGTGTGGAGCCAATACTTTGTTCATAAACGCCTGAAAGGTTGCTGGGGCACCATGTAGACCAAAAGGCAATACTGTGAACTGGTATAAACCAGTTGGCGTGGAAAACACTGTTTTCAATGTATCTTCTTCACGCAACGGAATCTGCCAGCAGCCCTTCGTTAAATCTATTGTACTGATGTATTGTGCTGTGCTGAGTTGTTCTATTAGCTCATCAATCCTTGGTATGGGGTATGCTTGAAAGGTGGATATGGTGTTGAGTTTTCTGTAATCCATACAGAACCTGGTGGACCCATCAGGTTTAGGGACTAACACTATTGGTGAGGACCAGTGACTGTTGGATGGTTCAATCACCCCTAGACGCAGCATCTCTTCGACTTCGGCTTGTATGGCTGTTCTTTTTGACTCTGGAAGTCTATAAGGTCTTATTCTTACTGTTTGGTTTGACTCTGTGTTCATCTTGTGTTCCACAAGAGTCGTCTTCCCTGGATAGAATGAGAACACATGGGCCAGGGGCTCTAGGACTTTTTAACAACTCTTATCTTTCTTCTTGGCTGAGTTGAGATCCCCAGTTGACAGCCCGGAAGGCTGTATCTGTACTTGTAACCTGTATGTGAGTCGGCTTCTCTCCATTTTTTTAGATGGTTGATATGATAGATCTGTTGTTTCTCCTTCCTTTCTGGTTGTTCCACCTGGTAGTTCACTGGACCGACTATAGCTGTGATGGTATATGACCCCCCTCCACTGAGCCAGCATTTTGTTTGATGAGTCAGGTAATAAAACCAGGACCTTATCACCAACTTTGAAGGATCTCACCCTTGCGTTCTTATGTCTCTCAACCTTGAGAGGTGTTCTTTCATTTCGATTACGTAATCTGTTAGATTGGTTTCTTCCTCTTGTTCTTCCCACTCCGTTTTTGCAATATCCAGTATCGTTTTGGGTTTATGTCCGAACAACAGTTCAAATGGAGACAACCCCGTGGACGACTGGGGTGTGTCCCTCAGGACCATTAAGACCCACGGAAGTACACGGTCCCAATCTTTTCCTGAAGGGGCTGTTATTTTTTTTTTAGCATGGCTTTGATTGTTTTATTTTACCTCTCCACTAGTCCATCCGTCTGTGGGTGGTAGATGGAAGTTCGTAGGTAATTAATATGTAACTGTTGGCACACCACCTGCATTATTCCTGATACAAAATTGTGACCTTGGTCCTTCACTATTTCATTAGGCAAGCCAACTCTGGAAAAAAAAGGAATCAATTGTTGACACACCTGTTGGGCACTTATTCCTCTCATAGGGAATGACTCCGGGTACCCAGTGGCATAATCGACCACAACCAGTATGTATTTATGTCCGTGACTATTCGGTTCCAAAGGGCCAACCAGGTCCATACCATTTCTGGAGAAAGGTTCTTTATGAGGGGCATTGGACATAACGCAGCTTTTTGTGGTTTATGGGGGTTGGTTTTCTGACAGACCGGGCACTCCTCACAGTATTTGGCCACTTCCCTGTACGCTCCTGGCCAGAAGAACCTTTTTAACAACTTCTGTTGAGCCCCCCACTACATCATCATGGGCCAATCCTAACACTGTTGTCCTGTAACTCAGTGGCACTAGTAATTGTTCTATTTCCCCTCTATTCGGTTCCATTTTTATTCTATAAATGAGCCCTGTTTTTGATTTGAATGCGGTTCCTGTTCCTCTATCGGGCTTGGCCTGCACTCTGGCGATTTTCAATGACGGATCACTCAATAGTTCACTCCGAAATGTTTTCATGCCATCTTCCGGTAACCAATCGATTACCCCTAGTAACTGGCTTCTTTCTCCCCATTGTTTCTTTGCCTCTCTCACTTCCCTTCTTGTTTTCTTTAGGTGGTTACTGGTACAGGGGTCAATCTCGCTCTGTGCATAAGGGGCACCTTTTAACCATTCTGCTTCGTTAACACACTCCCCAAACGAAGGTAAATCTGTCCCCAACAACACCTGGGCTGGCAAGTGTGGCATTATGGCGACCCTCATTCTGATGTTAACCCCCTTGACCTCCAGATCTACTTCCTTTGATGGATACATTTTTGTGTCCCCCATGTACACACTTAATTTGTATAGGATATTTCCCCGCCTCTTTAAGATCACTTCAGTCCGGTCTTATGGCGGTCTGTTCACTTCCGGAATCAAGAAGACCTTGACTGGGTGTTCCATCTACTCGTACGTCTACAAGATAGGGATCTCTTCTCCATCTGAAGTCTCTGGACTGGACCCATCCGATTTCCATCGGTTCTACTTTAGGCTTCCTCGGACAAAATCGGGCTATGTGCCCCCATTCTCCGCAGTCGAAACATTGAGGCTGCCTGTTAGCGGTGGGCCATGTTGGGCTTTTTGCTTCGGTGCGACCACTCTTGTTCGCTGTGGGTACAGAACCTCGGGTTACAGGTTTCTGAAAGTCTGTGGGTGTCAGGCGGTTTGGTCCGGCTTTTTGGAAAGCGGAAGCAATGTCAATGGCTTCAGCGAGTGTTGGACAGTGGTGTTGCCTTACCCAGCGTTGCATTGCCGTTGGCAGTGCCTCTATAAACTGTTCAAGTTTGATTTTGTCCATGATTTCTTGTAAACTGAACTTGAGGCTGGCTTTAACCATTTATCACGAAGATCATCGATTCTGTAAGATAATTGTCTGGGCGTTTCGCCACTGCGTAGTATGGATTCCCGTAACCTGGTTCTGTAGGCTTCTTCCTCAACCCCCATCCTTTCTAGAATGGTTTTCTTTATTTACGCATATGTAGCATCACCTGCAGGGTTAGCAGCCTGATATGCCCCTTGCATGGGGCCTGTTAGTAGGGGAGGCATGAAATGGCCCCATTTGTCCACTGGCCATTGTGAATTTCTCGCCACCCTTTCGAAGTTTGTAAAAAAGTACCCTGGGTCTTCTCCTTGTTGACATTTTTGTAACACATTGGTAGGGGCTATGGAAGTACCCCTGGTTGCTGCCATCGTTTCCGTTATCTGTTTGATGGCATTTTGGGTTGCCGCCTGTAGTTGCAACGCCTGCTGTAGAGTCAGTCTGTCAGTCTGTCTGTGCTTGATGTGACTGAACTTGCATTAATTGTTGGAGCTGTTGCTGTCCATCTGTGAGGGCTTTTATGATTGCCTCCATGGCGTTCTCCGATCCCACCACTGCCACCAAAATTTGTAAGGGATCACTCCGACAAGGCAGCTGATATAACCAAAATGCTAGTCTTTATTGACTTTTGAACAGCTTCAAGTAATAGCAGGTAAAAGAAAAAAAAAATAAAGAAATTGATCTTTTCAGTGAGGCTTCCAAGTATTCCTTCTTAGTGCCTGTGAGGTAGTCCTTGTAGGCTTCCTTCTGGAATATGGACTAAGTCTGGGCTTAGTCCTCGTAAGCCCAATGGTAAGAGGCTCCTGCTGCTTCGCTGTTAGGCAGAAACCTGTGCAGTTCCCTTTGGGAACACTGCAAAAGATTTAGGACTACAGGTGTTGGCAGTAAACCCACTTGGTAGCAGTCTGTACCACCCAGATTTACCTGGTAGCTGTGGCTGAGCAGTCAGACTTCCCTCAAGAAGAGTTAGGCAGTATGCAAAGTATACACAATAGGCACTCAGACACAATAATACAAGCAAACACTGACCAGAGCTTTGGTACCAAAGTATATAATTATTTATTTAAAAACACACTATTTGAAACACTCCAGCACTCTTATTTGTAAAACACTCTAAACACAGTTACTATTATGATATATACAATCCTTATTCCTTATCAGACAAGTCTTAGTTAACACCACTTATTTCCAGACAGAGGTGAGCGCTTAACTATAGATGGCACTCCAATAATTTCATGAAAAAGGGAGGGAAAAAAGACAGAATATGGAAAGATACACCACTCTAAGATTTAGGAACACTATTAGCAAGGCAGAAGAGCAAGAGTCACTTGTGAGCCAAAGTCCATAGGCTGGGCCCACTCTTAGAGAGAGCAGAGCACAAATGCGCCCAAGATCACACAGTTACACTAGGCTTAGAAAGTCTTGCAGAGTGTTCGAAAAGAGTTTAGAGAGGTTCTGAATAGTTTAGCCAGGGTGTCCCAGGCTGACCCAGGTTCGAAAGCCGGGGGCTAAATCTACCCCGTACAGTCGGTGGCAAGGGAAGCCAGGCGGGACACGCTACCTTAAGTGGGAAGGATCCTCCAGCGGTGGCAGTTGTTCCTGGCAGCGGGTGCAAGTCTCGTCGTCGTCCAGGGGAAGAGAAGATCTCGACTTGGAGGAAAGATGAAGGTTGTTGCACTGCCAGGGAAGAAACCAGCCGCAGAGTTTTCCGGTTAAAGGTATTACCCTTTATTTCGTGGTAAAACGTGGTATTCCGGTTGCCGGGGTGCTAGGCACAGGCAAGGCGGCCACGAGATGCGTCGGGAAGGCGAAAAGACGGTGAAACTGGTTATCCCCACCAGTCAAAGGAAGAAGACTCTCCGGCGGGAGATCTCCTCTGTCGTTGGGAAAAGTGGTGAGACGGTCTAGCAGGGCTCCACCGGTGGTGTCGTCGTGGCAGGTCGGCTCAGCTTCTCCCTCGTCGGATTCTTAGGTCCTATGGCGACTTCTGAAGTTCCAGTCCCCAAAGCCCTGCTTTGATGCAGAAAACCCCCATTCACTCAGCCTAGCTGTCACTCAAACATGCTAAGTGGTGAGCCGGCCGGCTCACCACTTGGGCCAATCAGGACGGAGTGTGACTTGAGTTGCCTAGGCAACTCAGTCCAGGGTGCCTAAATCCCCCTCCACCCCTCCTAAGTACCCCAGACAGAGTGGCACCACTTTGGAGGGCTTCTGTGGAGAAGCCCGCCAAAAAGTGGAACAAAGGGCTCGACTTGGGTTGGAGTCACAGAAGAGAACACAAACGCCATTTTAGAACCGAGTTTTGGCAAAAAATACCAACCGGAGAATGAATATTAAATAAATAAACCGACAGTATGTTCGAGGCTATCGTAATTAAATAAATAAAGATAGTAGCCTCGAACAATGGGAAAATCCCATAGAGAAATATTTGCGGTTGAATATAAAAAGTAGTATCCACTGCCACCAGTCAAAACTCGATCAGGGGGGACGGAGACGTCCCCCTCGACTAACAGACCCCGGGGCAATCGAATTGCCCCAGCCAGTATGTCCACAATATGATGGTTTGTACTGGTTCTGTTCGGAATTCAAGACTAGTAAAGTCAATGGTGACTTTACATGCCCTGAGAGACAGTAGTCAGTCCCAGGGTATGGAGTCTATACTGGGGGGTCACTATGACACCCCTGTGTTACTGCACTGAGGGTGCTGTGTAACACACATTACAAAAACACATGAAGCCCTATGGAGCAAAAGACCCCATAGCCCATTTAACACATCTAGAGTCAAAGAAACACACTCAAATCATGCTCAAGAGTGAGGGTAAAAGAGTCTCACTCTTGGCAGGAGAAAAGAAATAAACCCCAAAAATCCAGCAAAGCTGCTGGGGGACTCACTAGGTTAGGAAATTCAGCCTAAACAGAGAATTCTCCCTAACATTCGCTTTCCAGTTGGTTCTGCAAAGAAGTGGCGAATTCACCATTAGTCCTACATCTCTCTCTGGTTTATATAGGGGCTGGACACTTCTGGTCCAATCAGAGTCCTTTACCCAGCTAAGCCTTGATAAACCCCCCCAAGCCCCGCCCCCTTCCTTCCTTGAGGCCGTTCGCCATGATGCACTCCACCCGCGTGCCATGAGGTAATTAAGGATTCTGGTGTGTATTGGGGCTTCGTTGTTCCTTGTTTTGGGGAGTGTTATAGTTGACTTTTAATTGTCTTTCTTGTGGCAATTCATATGGGTTCTCCGTCCTTTCCCGAGCCATGGCTGTGTGTCGGCGTGCCGTCTTGATAGCACCCAGACCTTCCTTTCTCTGCCATGTGCGGAGCCGGGGGTCACATTCCTCACAGGGGCTGCATGCCGACATCACGAAACCCGGGTCTCTCTCTTGTCACGGCGCACAGGCCAGGCTCTGGCCGTCTCCCTCCTTGTTCACCTGGGTACTGACCACAGCCGCGCTCTTGATTCCAATCTCCTCCCTCCTCTGTACGCAAACGACTGCAGTCACCCGCAGCCGGCTTTGGTTCGAACTGTGAAGCGTGCAAGCCGCAGTCGGCACCCCACCAAGTCTCCACCTCGGAGTCCACCTCCTCCTTCCTCACGGCCCCTTCCTCTGACTTCAAGCCGTCACAAGTTTATTAATGAATATTAGAATGAATTAGAATAAAATTACCTTATTTAATATTACAGTAGTTTTAGATGTATTCTTAAGTAGAGTTGTGAATCACATAAAGGGTTTTGCAAGAATAATGAAATACATTTTTTTAAGCCAGAAATGCCAATGTTAAGTCTTAAGTTTGCGGAGGTTCATCATCATCCATTTAATGTACGAGTGTTTTGGATATATGTCGGAGCAATGTTGATGCACGTTTTATTTATTATATATTTATTATTTTGAAAACAAGTAAGTGGCTGTGCTAGGAAATAGGACAATAAATACGGTTTTAATACCTACTGATTGGGTATTTATTCTAGGTTCCAAATTGAATAGTAGGTGCTCCAACAGTTGTGGCTTGGTGTGGGCATGGGATAGACGTTTGCCAGGCACAGGAGGGTTTGAAATTGCTGGGGCTATTTAGCACCCTTCCTTTTTAGTTTTGGATATTAGGTGGTACTGTAAGCCGGAACTATTGTATTGGAGTACAGCTAGGAGGGAGAGGACATCACACACATATACATACAAAATAGAAATGTATTTATAAAAATTTTCGAAAAACACATAACCGCAATTTTTACTTAAAATTACAAAGAGTATCAATCCCTAAATTTACAATGCGCTGAACAAACGCCATAATTATGGCTTAAATCTCTGTCTTTGATACATATTACATCATGCTTTTACACCCTTCACTCGCTCCTTCTAAACTATCTTATAACTGCATTCTCCGCCTCAACACTTTACATACTGTAAAATGGGCGAGTTTCTAGAGCACTCGGAACTGTGGGTTGCTGCCCCTGATCGTTGTTGGTTGATCCGGTTTGTACCTGCAGCCTGTCGGTAGAAACTGGCAGGCCTGTGCTCACGGTGCCCATTGTGTGTATCCTGGTAGTTTGGTGTTAGTTTCTGCTCAGTTTGCGCTGATGTAGTATAGTCACAGAGCTTGTGCCTACTTAGTTGAGTAGGAAGGTAGAGTCCACAAATTTCATTTTAATTATTTTGAGAGTTTCGTCTTTTTCTTGGTGAGTTGCTCAACTGTCCTATGTACAGTTATACGTCAAGGTATATCGACATTGAATAGCCTGTGGTGCTGACACGTGTTTCAACCACAAAGGTCTTTATCCAGGCTGGTTCGGTATATGTCCTTAGATAGGTGGGGTTTGGGACGAAGAGCAATCCGGTGGTGCCCAATGATGTCCTTGCTTGCTTGGAGAGCGGAGGTTTGGAGTCAGGGCTCCTAGAAACATTGCAGGTTTTTACCTGTGCGTTCGGACGGAACATTATGTGCTTCGTACACCGAACACACAGGTAAAAACCTGCAATGTTTATAGGAGCCCTGACTCCAAACATCTGCTCACCAAGCATTCAAAAATGAATGATAAACAATTAAATGTGTGGACTCTACCTTCCTACTCAACTAAGTAGGCACAAGCTCTGTGACTATACTTCACCAGCGCCAACTGAGAAGAAACTAACACCAAACCACCACTTTACATACTGTGCTATATCGGGTCTATCTGAATAACTAACGTGCTAGATTATCTAATGCACAATTTAATGGCATCCAATGTACCGTTCATCCTCAGAAAAGCCCCCAACCTACCCTGATTTGGAAGATGTCACCATCCCTTTATCTACACACTCCAAACAAGATAAATGCTCCCTAAAGTTATATTTGGATTCCGGTTGCACTAGTCAACCTTACACAAATACATCACACAAAATCAAGATAAAATCGTGGAAACATAATTTACATCCAGATAAATACATACAACAGAAACAGTGAAAAGAGATTAAATTCATCAGAATGCATAGCACAACATACACATAATCTAAAATCTTTCAGGAATAAAACAAGCGTGTACGCATTAGGCACCCTGGTCTAATAGGATGACTTTAGAGCCCATCCTGGGGTCATCTGATGATCATCGAACTACACTGGAAGTCCTTCCCACATGATAAGACGTCATCACGCTGTTAAAGTCATCAACAAATGTCTCAGAATGGTGGGTGAGGATTTCGGGATGAGTTTAGGATGACATCATGAATACGCCAGCATCATTCCCATTTTAGAAAAATCTTTGTTCTGGAGGCTTCTAGGATGACTTGCTGATCACTTCAAGAGACTGCACATTTGTCTCTGATGATTTGGGGATGACCTGCTGATTACTTCAAGATGATCACCATGAAACATTTTTGTTCTGGATGATTTGGGGTTGGCTTACTGATTACTTCAGAACATCAGAGTTTGTAGGATGATATGTGGACTAATACAGATTAGTCATTCCGCTTTTGATTAGTTGCACTTGTGCTGAATGACCCCCCAATGTGGCAAGATTAAAGCATGAGACTATATTGGGCCAAAGGGGAAGCCAGAAGCCTAAACATAGCAAGCACCTCCTGGTTGAGAATCCTTTGCCATCCCAGTCAAAATCAGGAACCAAGCACCCGCACAATCAATACATTTTTATTCTGACATCACCAATATATGCCAGTATTCACTCACACCGAATTCATTTTTGCTTTGCGCATAATCCAACAATCCATTCAACAATCAAAAACCATAACCAAAAGGACCTCCAGGATTTAAAAATAAATAAAATACATAGGATCCAAAAAAGAAAGAAGCAATAAACAACGGAACCACAAAGTCCTATCAACAGAGGTCTCAACTACCCACAACTGACCAAATACAAGCAACAAACCACAAACAGCAAAGACTAAACCCAAAAGACCAGGAAAAACACTAATAGAAAGAGGACACCCAATCAAAGGAACACAACCCACACATCATGCGTTGCCACAAGAAAGACAAAGAAGCCAGGACATCAGAAATAAGAAGAAAACTCAAACCACTCGGGAAAGCACCGACCAACATGATCCCACAACCCAAAAAAACTTGACAAACATCCCAGATGGCCCAAGGAGACCTACAAATAACAGAGCAAAGACTACATTGCTCGCTGCCTGTCCACATACTATAATGTGGTAAACAAAAATGGCAACAACCGACAAGTACCACAAATGCAGGCCCAATCAGGGTAAGTTGGAATCCATCACACTCTACACCCCCTACATCACCAAGACTGAAATAACAAAGGGGTAGCTACCCCATTTACCACCCGGAGCAAACAGGCACCAGCCAACCCCGCCATAAACCTTATCGGCCTACTCGACAAAGACTGACCAACAAAGAACCACCCCACCCAACAGACAACCAGGGAAAACCCACCTGGAACGGAAACCAACAATACACCGGTCAGAATAAACAATACTAACAACAACCCGAAAGGGAAATCAATCAAACTGCACTGCAGCCTCCTCAAAGTTAAATCAATGGCAAAACACTCAACAGAAATCCATGACCTCCTAAGCGAAGGAGACACAGACGTGCTTGTTCCTTACAGAAACCTGGCTATCAGACAACTATAAAGCCATTGTGACCGAAGCAATATCCGACAATTATAAATTAATACACGCCAACAGAGAAAACTGAAAAGGAGGCGGAATCGCAATTATACACAAAGAACAAGCCTGAGCATCTCGAATCATCACAACCAACGCTGAAGACTATGAATCCCTCCTCATCAAGATAGATCTCTACAACCAATCCAACATAGTGTTCCTCCTGATCTACAGACCACCTTCTTACAACCCCAACTTTGCAACAAAACTAGCGGACATGGCCACCAAGCTAACAACCCACCACAACAACCTAGTCATACTGGGAGATTTCAACATATGGTTCAAAAAAAGAAAACGAGTACACAGCAAACTCACTCTGTGTACTCCTGGAAACCTTACAGTTCAAGCAAATAGTAAATTGATCCACCCACCCAACGCCGGACACACCCTGGATGCAATTTTCTGCAGGGAAGGACTACGCACATAAGCGCTACCTACACCAATGGTGTCGAGTGACCACTACCTGATACCATTGTACATCACACCCCAAACCGGCCGGGAAGGAAATACTCCACACCAGTAAGAAATGAAACTGGAAGAACTTGGACCTAAAGGTCCCAACAAACCTTCTAGACGCAACCGTCCCAAGTGAAAGAGATCCCACTGATACAAACATAAATACAACAGAAGTCAACAATTGGATCACCAAGGTCCTTGACCAATTAGCACCAGCTAAAACATTCAAAGCAACACTAAAAATACTGCCAGCAAAATGGTTCACAGAAGAACTGAAAAAACTCACCACAAAATGGTGTGAACAATACACCAGACAAGACAAAATAAAATACCAAAGACAATTCAAACCAACAGACATCGGAGCAAAAAAAAAAAAATATAACACTTTACTACGCCACAAGAATAGAATCGCCAAACAATCCAGAGAAAAAACTCTTCAAAGTTATCAAAGAGATACCTCTTCCTGCAAAAATTCCATCACCCGTACACAAACACTTTGTGACAACATCACCAACCATCTGAGAGCAAAAATAGACACAATAAAGGAGACCATCAACCCAGCCGGGGCAAATACAACCGCGACCACCGGACCACAGACACCAGAAAAAACACAGATTACAGCAGGGCTCATCTGCCTAGAACCAATCACAGAGGTAACCTTCCCCACACTGATTAAGGACACCAACCTTGCAGGATAACCAAGGGACCCCTGCCACCCGGAGGTCTTCAAAGGAATCCTCAACCACAGAACCCCAGCGACACGCTTACGGAA